>NC_139012.1:9356865-10001886 GCF_964374135.1 Grampus griseus
CTGTAATTTTCTTTTTTTTGTAGAATCTTTGTCTGGTTTTGGTATCAGGGTGATGGTGGCCACATAGAATGAGTTTGGGAGTTTTTCCCCCTCTGCAATTTTTTGGAAGAATTTGAGAAGGATGTGTGTTAGCTCTTCTGTAAATGTTTGATAGAATTCACCTGTGAAGCCATCTGGTCCTGGACTTTTGTTTGTTGGAAGATTTTTCATCACAGTTTCAATTACATTACTTGTGATTGGTCTGTTCATATTTTCTATTTCTTCCTGGTTCAGTCTTGGAAGATTATACTTTTCTAAGAATTTGTCCATTTCTTCCAGGTTGTCCATTTTATTGGCATAGAGTTGCCTGTAGTAGTCTCTTAGGATGCTTTGTATTTATGCCATGACTGTTGTAACTTCTCCTTTTTCATTCATAATTTTATTGATTTGAGTCCTCCCCCTGTTTTTCTTGATGAGTCTGGCTAATGGTTTATCAATTTTGTTAATCTTCTCAAAGAACTAGCTTTTAGTTTTATTGATCTTTGCTATTGTTTTCTTTGTTTCTATTTCATTTATTTGTGCTCTGATCTTTATGATTTCTTTCCTTCTGCTAACCTTGGGTTTTGTTTGTAATTCTTTCTCTAATTCCTTTAGGTGTAAGGTTAGATTGTTTACTTGATATTTTTCTTGTTTCTTGAGGTAGGCTTGTATAGCTATAAACTTCCCTCTTAGAACTGCTTTTGCTGCATCCCATAGGTTTTGAATCGTCATGTTTTCATTGTCATTTGTCTCTAGGTATTTTTTGATTTCCTCTTTGATTTCTTCAGTGATCTCTTGGTTATTTAGTAACATATTGTTTAGCCTCCATGTGTTTATTTTTTTACGTCCTTTTCCCTGTAATCAATTTCTAATCTCATAGCGTTGTGGTCAGAAAAGATGCTTGATATGATTTCAATTTTCTTAAATTTACTGAGGCTTGATTGTGACCCAAGATGTGATCTGTCCTGGAGAATGTTCCTTGCACACTTGAGAAGAAAGTGTAATCTGCTGTTTTTGGATGGAATGTCCTATAAAGATCAATTAAATCTATCTGGTCTATTTTGTCATTTAAACCTTGTGTTTCCTTATTAATTTTCTGTTTGGATATCTGTCCATTGGTGTAAGTTAGGTGTTAAAGTCTCCCACTGTTAATGTGTTACTGTCGATTTCCTCTTTTAGAGCTGTTAGCAGTTGCCTTATGTATTGAGGTATTCCTATGTTGGGTGCATATGTATTTATAATTGTTATATCTTCTTCTTGGATTGATCCCTTGATCATTATGTAGTGTCCTTCCTTGTCTCTTGTAATATTCTTTATTTTAAAGTCTATTTTATCTGATATGAGTATTGCTACTCCAGCTTTCTTCTGATTTCCATTTGCATGGAACATCTTTTCCATCCCCTCACTTTCAGTCTGTATGTATCCTTAGGTCCGAAGTGGGACTCTTGTAGACAACATATATGTGGGTCTTGTTTTGTATCCATTCACCAAGCCTGTGTCTTTTGGTTGGAGTGTTTAATCCATTCACGTTTAAGGTAATTATCGATATGTATGTTCCTATTACCATTTTCTTAATTGCTTTGGGTTTGTTCTTGTAGGTCCTTTTCTTCTCTTGTGTTTCCCACTTAGAGAAGTTCCTTTAGCGTTTGTTGTAGAGCTGGTTTGGTGGTGCTGAATTCTCTTAGCTTTTGCTCGTCTGTAAAGCTTTTGATTCCTCCATCAAATCTGAATGAGATCCTTGCTGGGTAGAGTAATCTTGGTTGTAAGTTCTTCCCTTTCATCACTTTAAGTATATCATGCCACTCCCTTCTGGCTTGTAGAGTTTCTGCTGAGAAATCAGCTGTTAACCTTATGGGAGTTCCCTTGTATGTTATTTGTCATTTTTCCCTTGCTGCTTTCAATAATTTTTATTTGTCTTTAATTTTTGCCAATTTGATTACTATGTGTCTCGGCGTGTTTCTCCTTGGGTTTATCTTGTATGGGACTCTCTGCGCTTCCCGGACTTGGGTGGCTATTTCCTTTCCCATGTTAGGGATGTTTTCGACTATAATCTCTTGAAATATTTTCTCTGGTCCTTTCTCTCTCTCTCTCTTCTCCTTCTGGGACCCCTATAATGTGAATGTTGTAACGTTTAATGTTGTCCCAGAGGTCTCTTAGGCTGTCTTCGTTTCTTTTCATTCTTTTTTCTTTATTCTGTTCTGCAGCATTGAATTCCACCATTCCGTCTTCCAGGTCACTTACCTGTTCTTCTGCCTCAGTTATTCTGCTATTGATTCCTTCTAGTGTTTTTTTCATTTCAGTTATTGTATTGTTCATCTCTGTTTGTTCTTTAATTCTTCTAGATATTTGTTAAACATTTCTTGCATCTTCTCCATCTTTGCCTTCATTCTTTTAACGAGGTACTGGATCATCTGCACTATCATTATTCTGAATTGTTTTTCTGGAAGTTTGCCTATCTCCACTTCATTTAGTTGTTTTTCTGGGGTTTTATGTTGTTCCTTCATCTGGTACATAGTCCTCTGCCTTTGCATCTTGTCTATCTTTCTGTGAATGTGGTTTTTGTTCCACAGGCTGCAGGATTATAGTTCTTCTTGCTTCTGCTGTCTGCCCTCTGGTAAATGAGGCTATCTAAGAGGCTCATGGAAGTTTCCTGATAGGAGGGACTGGTGGTGGGTAGAGCTGGGTGTTGCTCGGGTGGGCAGAGCTCAGTAAACCTTTAATCTGCTTGTCTGCTGATGGATGGGGCTGGGTTCCCTCCCTGTTGGTTCTTTGGCCTGAGACAACCCAACACTGGAGCCTACCGGGGCTCTTTGGTGGGGCTAATGGCGGACTCTGGGAGGGCTCACGCCAAGGAGTACTTCCCAGAACTTCTTCTGCCAGTGTCCTTGTCCCTTGGTGAGCCACAGCTGCCTCCCACCTCTGCAGGAGACCCTACAACACTAGCAGGTAGGTCTGGTTCAGTCTCCTATGAGGTCACTGCTCCTTCCCCTGGGTCCCGATGGTGTGTCCCCTCCAAGAGTGGCGTCTCTGTTTCCCCCAGTCCTGCCGAAGTCCTGCAGTCAAATCCTGCTAGCCTTCAAAGTCTGATTCTCTAGGAATTCCTTCTCCTGTTGCCAGACCCCCAGGTTGGGAAGCCTGACATGGGGCTCAGAACCTTCATTCCAGTGGGTGGACTTCTGTGGTATAAGTGTTCTCCAGTCTGTGAGTCACCCACCGAGCAGTTATGGGATTTGATTTTATTGTGATTGTGCCCCTCCTACCATCTCATTGTGGCTTCTCCTTTGTCTTTGCATGTGGGGTATGTTTTTTGGTGAGTTCCAGTGTCTTCCTGTCGATGATTGTTCAGCAGTTAGTTGTGATTCTGGTGTTCTTGAAAGAGGGAGTGAGAGCATGTCCTTCTACTCTGCCATCTTGAACCAATCTCCTATTTGTAGATTTTTTTTAATGATAGCCATTCTGACCAATGTGAGGTGATACCTCATTGTAGTTTTGATTTGCATTTCTCTAATAATTAGCAATGTTGAGCATCTTTTCATGTGCCTATTGGCCATCTGTATGTGTTGGATAGATATGTTTTACATATTGAAAAGCTACTTAACTTTCAAAGCAGAGCTCAACTTTTTCCTCCTATTTAGAGTATATGAACATGCCCGTCAGGAATAACCCCTTTCTCTTCCTGCTATCATGCCATTTTTAAGCCACTGTTTTCTTTTTACTATGCAGATCTGTTCTCCCATTAGCTTGAAAACACCTTAGAGCAAGAACTATGTCTGTTTAATCTCATAATCAAACATGTTTTTAAAGTTGAATTGAGCATTCAAAAACAAAACCTGCTGAGAGCAAAGACATTGCTTAACTAGCATTTCCTTTCGAACTACAAGCTATTTTGAGGTTTTGACTGAATAAAAAGATATCACTAAGAGGCTGAGTCCTGTGATCCTAAGTTGTTTGACATTACTGGGTTGACAGTTACTCAAATTTTAATTTAGTATTTCTCAAGCACCTCTCTCTAGGTGTAGTGTTTACAGATAAGATTTTTAAAAAGTCAGTAAAAGGCATGCTTTTGATCACTAAGAACTTCACTAACTAATGGAGAAGATGAAAATGGCACAGATCAACACTAGTGATAACAATATTCCTATCCCTGGAGTTCCTGAGTTAAGCTCCTCTAAGGATAGCTAGATAACATTATAATAATTATGATATAATGTTATGTTATAATGTTATCTATAAAGATAATATAATCTTATTTACACCTAGAAGATACAAGTGTGTCAGTTAGGATATATTCAGCTACAAGTAACTTAATCTATAAGTATGTGATTTTTTTTTTTAATTGGACTGTCTGGAGGGAGATCATTTTAGGCTTGTTCAGTTGCTTCATCGATGACCTAGAAAATCAGCTTTTCCTGTCCTTATTGGGCACCTCATAGCCACAGGATGACTTCCAGAGCTGCAGGCATCTCTTTCTTATACCAATGTCCCAAACAGAAAGGAAGGGGCCAGGCAAAATGGGCTGTCATTTTATCAAGGAGGAAAAACACAAAAATCTTTCCCAGCACCCCTCCCATCACACCCCCTTCCTCCCCACCAGAAGACTTACCTTTGTACCTCATGGGCCAGGAACTGTATCTCACAGCTGCATGCTTCTCCAAGGAAAGCTGGGGAAATAAGTTTCTATAAAAGGGAAGCAGGCTAGCCATAGTGGGCTCAGAGCAACTGTGTTTCATTCCTTGGGGTTGAGCATATCGCCACAGTGAACAGTCAGGATTCCTTTGACAAAAATGGATGGGATGCATTTTGGTGAAAACTTAGTGTCTCCTACACCAAGCAATTAAAAATCTTTTGCTAGCTCTTCTCTAGGTCCTTTAAGATACTTAAACATCCTTCTGGGGGAAAATTTAGGCATTTGGAGAATTGCATGAGCTTTTTAAAATCCCCATAATACAACTGAAGGGCCTACATTTTTAAGCACCAGTGTGCCTTTACTGAATTTCTTTTCTTTTTACTTTTTAGCACTTACCAGGTTAATAGTATTTGAAAATGGCATTCATTTGCTAAATAGTACCCAAGTGGCCCCAAAGAACTACTGATGCACGCAGTTCCTCAGGTTTCTGCTGACCTACAACTGAGCAGCTGTGACAGGCATAGGGGAAGAGTATTAAAGAAACTTTACAGATAGACAGGACTGCTAACTCGTACTCATCGAAGTGTGTCATCATCGAAGTCCACATTGGTCAGTGATTTACATCAGGGAATAGAGCAGCGCCCTGGATTCTTACTAGGAAAGTTTCCTGGAAGAGGAAAATGTTGCGCCACCCTCTCAATTTATGGCCAGAATTCAATCTCAGTATGAGATCCATGGGCCATTTCACAGAGGGGAAAACTGAGGCTCAGAAATATTTCTATTTAGGTTATAAGATTTAATATTAAATTACAATATAAAGCAATCCAACTGAAAAAATAGTACAAATAATAGTGGAATTAAGTTAAGCTCTTGGTTATAAAATTAATATGTAAAATCATCACCCTTCATATATTAAAAAAAGTCTTAATAGTAAAAAAAACTTCATTTTTAATAATAATATGACTAGAAAATACTTAGAAATAAATTTATTAGATGTGATAGTTCTGTATGAAGAATCTCTGCAGCTCTACTCATGGACAGAAGAGAGGACTTGTGTAAATGTAAAGGTATACTGCATTTACTATACTCTTTACATAAATGTAAGATAGTGGAACCACTGATGAGGTAGGAACAGTGCCGTTACCTTGTGTCCTTCATGTTGCTCCTCTAACAGCGCCCCTCCCCCACCCCAATATACACACAAAAGGAAAAGGAAATCAGACTTCTCTCTTTCATGTGTCTTCAGGTTCTTGCAATTGAGAGCCTCCTATCACTTGAATTGGACTTAGTGTATAGAATACTGAGTCCAAAAAAAAAAAAACCCACCTGTTGCAAAGTTGGCAGAAGGTTATGTTTGTACTTCAAACTTTCAGGGCACATTAGAGCTGGTATGTGTCCTATTCTAGAAATGTCTGGTGATTGTATTAATTATAAGGACTTTTTGCAGATGTGAAAATTCTGTGTCAAACTTCTCTTTTATTTCTTTTTTTTTTAATAAAAGAGAAAAGCCCTCTAACTTTTCCTTCTTTGTCATTAAGAAGGCTTGTGCATGGGAACTCATTTAATGTCATTACTAGTAAGCTCATTTTATGTCTGTATTTGTGATTAAGCTGACTTCATTAGAGAAGCCTAGAAGTCTGCCCCTTTGATGGTGAAAATGACATCAGTTTCTCTCTCTCTCTCTCTCAGACACACCCACAGACACACACACACTTCTCTTTCTCAGTCATTCCTATAGAATTGGTTAACAACACTAAATTTTAGTGTTTGTTTGGCATGCTATATATTGGGCAATTAACCTGACATACTTTTAAATTCATTTTGATGGCTAATAAATTAAGACTGATAATAAAAATAAACGCCAGTAGTAATATATAATATGCCCCTCCAAAGATATGTCTTTGTTTCCTCCTGACTTTTACTATACATCATTGTTAAAGTTTGGCATATTTAAAAGACCTCTTGAATACGACTCTCAAAGTTGACAAAAGATGAAGCTGTATTGGAAATGCATGCTAAAGGCCTACTTGAACATCATTGCCTCTCAACAAAGTTTTGCTCTCTTTAAAAGTGAAGCTTTAAGGTTATATTTGAATTAATATCCATTAATTGCCCCGGAAAAAAGATTAAACAATCTTTTTCTACCATTAAATTGCCAAATTATTGCCTTTTACATAATACTTTTATTCTGGGGGACAACTAAAGAAAGATTTATTTCTAGGATTACTTTATTAGAAAATCTCAGCATTAAGTGATTAAAAACTCTGGGAGTTAAAGAGCTCTTCCTCTAGGTATAATATACAGTAATTTCACTAGGTTCAATATAGAACAATGTCTGTAAAAGCAAACTCTCTAGATAATATAATAGTGATTTATCAATCATAAATGACACCATGCTGCTTAAGGAAAGTGATATATAGAATATTTTATCAGATCTGTGTTTCATATGCCTGCAGCTATGTTGACGTGATAGGCTATTAATTCTTATTTCTAATGTACAGCAGTTTGCTTTTTAGGGCAATGAATGGAACTCAAAATAGAATAAACACTCTGTATGTTACTTATTACTTGTATTGAAAACATAGAATTCTGAAACACAAAAATTAAAATGTAAGCTAATTATCAAAAACGGTAGTCCAACCATCTCTAAAATATTCGTTCTAAGTGACCATTCTGAATTTAGGAGCCCTGAGGATGATGAAATTCATCAGCAGTTCCGAGTCATTTTCATGCATTTCCTGTCTGGCACCTTCAGCAGGGTTAGACATTATCCAAACACCTAAGTGACAAAGAGGTAAAAACAAAAAAACAAACCTCCCCAAGAGGTAGCTGCGATGTGGTAAAAAGTTCATTCATTCATTTATTCAATAAACGTTGACTGCACAACTAGTTTGTGTTTGCAAGTTTCTTGAGGGTTAAGGAAGGCTTTCTCAGAGGGAGCCATGCCCTTGAGGTTGAGTAAAGGGCCAGTGGTGCTTGAAGAGGCAGGGAGGGGAGGGAAGGGATCCCGGATGTTATGGATGGGTTCCGGGGAGCTGGGGCGCCATCTTTGCAGGTGATTGGAAACTGTTGAAGTTCTTAAAGCAGACTGATGGAATAAAACTTGCATTTTAGAAACTTCACTCTTTCAGTCTTGCAGATGATGAGCTGGGGGCAGGAAGGACAGATGGTCCATAAGGGTGGTAGGAGATCAGTTAAAGTCTTGTTCATTAAACACCGTTTAGACCAGGAGTCAGCAAAGTTTTTGTGTAAAAGGCCAGAGTAAATATATTAGGCTTTGTAGTCCCTGTGGTCTTGTTGTGACTGCTCCACTCTGTGCTGTAATGTGAAGGCAACCTCAGGCAATATATAAACACATGGGCACGACTGTGTTCCAATAAAACTTTATTTATAAAAACAGACAGGCTAGATTTGGCCTAAGGGTCATAGTTTGTCAGTCCCTGACTTAGGCTGTCAAATACACATGAGAGATTAAAAATGGATTGCCATATTAAAACTTGCTATTTACAACCAGGCAGCGTTTTTCACACTAGCCAAAAAGTAGAAGCAACTCAAGTGTCTATCTGTGGATGAATGGATAAACAAAATGTGGTGTATACGTACAATGGAATGTTACTCAGTCTTAAAAATGGAAGAAGTTCTGACACATGCTACAACATGGATGGAATGGATGGCCCCTGAGGACATGGTGCTAAGCAAAATGAGCCAGTCACAAAAGAACAAATACCATATGATTCCACTTATATGAGGTACCCAGAGTAGTGAGATTCATAGCGAGTAGAAGGGTGGTTGCCAGGGTCTGGGAGGAGGGGGAGATGGAAGTTACTCTTTAATGGGCACAGACTTTCAGTTTTATAAGGTGAAAAAGTTCTAGAAATGGATGGTGGTGATGTTTGGATAACAATGTCAATGTACTTAATGCCACTGAACTGTATACTTAGATATGGTTTAAATGGTAAATTTTATGTTACGTGCATTTTACCACAATTTAAAAACAATAAATGATTGAACAAAAGAGCCAAGAGTCATTCACTGTTGCTGTCTTCCCATTCCACTTTATAATGGCTGTTGGACTTGTTGCCCACATACAATTATTGCAGGAGATTGAGTGAAACCTATACCACGGTGATGGTGTCAGCAGACTGTGACTCAGAGGTAGGGTCCCAGGCTCTACTTGTAAGAGTTTGGATGTTTTTTGACTGCAGGTAACAGAAACTCTGAATCAAACTGGCTTAAGCAATAAGGAAATTTATTCTTAAATATTACAGTAAGTCCAAAGAGAATGCAGTTCACATGGATAACTCAGTTCAACTATGACCTCAAATGACATCATTCAGAACTGCCCATTTCCTTGTTCTGCCATCTGTGGAGTTGCTTTCCTCCTCCAGCTGGTAGCAAAGTGACTAGAGAAGTTCCTGGCACCATAGACAAAAATACTTCCAGAGGAAAAACGAGATTGTCTCTTCCAGGGACTACTTTTAAGGAATGAAAACCAAAGTCCCAAAGTCCCCTGAGTTTACTGGCCAGAACTAGGTCACGTGGCTGATACTAAATTTGTCACTTGCACAGTGCATTGGATTGACCTTGGATCGATTGAATGGAGTCTTATTTCTGAATTTGGGGGATGGGGTCATATCCGAGGCACTTGGCTGCCCAAGTTAAGATGGACATCTGAACAAAACTGGATTTGGTTTAGGGAGGAAGGAATGTCGTTTGTGGAGAGGGAGGTTTGCATACTAGGGAGACAAGAAATAATAGACACATACTTTGGAGAGTGGTAAGAATCACTTTTCGGGATGCGTTGTGTGTCAGACAGTTTAAGAGGACCTCTGCATTACCTCATTTAACCTTGAGGAAAACTGGGGGGGGGGTAGGAATCCCTCCTCTTTTTTTTTTTTAATTAGATGATGAAAACTGGGGCTTGAAAGGTTTAAAAACTCATATCCTTTTTTCTTTTTTTTTTTTTTGCGGTACGCGGGCCTCTCACTGTTGTGGCCTTTCCCGTTGCAGAGCACAGGCTCGGGACACGCAGGCTCAGCGACCACGGCACACGGACCCCGCTGCTCCGCGGCATGTGGGATCCTCCTGGACCGGGGCACGAACCCGTGTCCCCTGCATCGACAGGCAGACTCTCAACCACGGCGCCACCAGGGAAGCCCAAACTCATACCCTTTGACTCCAAAACCTCTGCTCTTTCTACTAAGTGGTGCTGTCTTTGAAAATGTATAAGTATACTTCACAGTTGAAAAGCATTCAATATTTCCCACAACTGTAATTGTCAGGTAGATATTATTTTTTACCATTTGTAAGGGAGGATTCTGAGAGATTCAGGGAGCTTAAGCCAGGGGCTCAAGTTCACACAACTGGTAAGCGGCAGAGCCTGCATTCAGACCCAGTCTTTTACTCTAGAGCAGTGTTTCCTAACCTTGGTACCACTGACATTTTGAGCTGGGTCATTCCTCACTGTGGAGGGCTATCCTGAGCCTATAGAATGTGTGACAGCATCCCTGGCTCCCACCCGCTAGCTGCCAGTAGCACCTCTCCTTCCACTGTGACAGTTAGGTCTCCAGATATTCCCAAGTGTCCCTGGAGTTGAGAACCACTGGTCTATACCCATATCTTTACACCATGCTGCTTTTATTTCCTATTCCAAAGCAATTCACAATCTAGTAAATGGCAGCAGACCTGTGGAGAGCATCGTATTGAGAGTCAGTATGGAACCCAGAAGAGTAGAACTTAGTGTTTTTAAGAGCATAGACTTGCCAGTTAGACTGCCAAGATTCAAGATTCAGATCCAACATTTACTAGCTGTTATCCATAGACTGTCTATTAATTTTCTATGCCTCGGTTTCCTCACCTGTAAAATGGGAATAATAATAACACCTACTTTGCCCAGAGTAAACACCCTGATTATGGCAAGTTGCACTCCTCTGCTGTGCAGGGAAGAAAGTAGAGAGTAAGAGGCTTTCTATTTTGAGCCCATTGCCTGACTTCCATTACGCTTTCCCTGAGGGCAGGAGCTTATGTTTCTGGCCTCATTACAGAAGGAATAGCTGTTTTATAAGTTTAGTTTTTGGTGGAGATTTAACAAACAGCTTACCTGATTATGAAGGCTTTTTGCTCTAGTCCACCGTGAGAGAGTCCTAGAAACACGGACATCCATGGAGGCGTTTTTGGCAATTTGCAAGTTTGGGTGCTTTCTCTGTAGACAGATGACCAAGATCAGGGAGGACTGATGATCTGTCTAGGGTTGCAGAGCTGGTTCGTGGGAACCCAGGACTGGGACTTGGGCCACTGCTGGTCAGTTTAGTGTGTTTCTCATGCCGATTGTCAGCATCTTCTTGGAGACAGATCTTTTGTAGACGCGTAAGATATACTTGAGAGTGACGATGGTTAGCTATTCTGCAGCTAATAGATGTGTTCCGGAAATTAAAAAGACAAAATCAAATGAGAACCATATTTTTAAATGTAAATATTTATTTCTTAATAATCTTTGGGTTTCCAAGAGTAACACTGAGGTTTTTTTCCTAAAATTTATTTTATTATTTTTCTAGAATAGTCGCCAATGTTACTATTTAAGGGACTAAAGAGCAGGCATTTCCTGAGATACTGAGCAGGCTTTTTCCTAGTCACTCTGTGATGATAACTAGAGAAACAGTGTCCACTGCTGGTAAATCAGATAATTGCACCATATTTTTACATAGAGCTGCTCTATGTGAGGAATAACATGTTGACTTCACCAGTGTGCGTTTGCAGGTAAGGGTTTTAAGGTATATATCCTGAATGGACATCACTGGGGTTTAAAATTAAAAAGTTAGTTTTCTACTAGGCCAGTCATTAATTAATGATTTGCCTCTATAAATCTAAGAATACAATGTAGTAACAGTTCCTATTTTAAGATAGTTGAGGTTTCATATATTAAAAGAGTAGAAAATGTCATTTTCACAAAGAAGTTTGTGTTTAGTGGTGTCAAATAAGTAAAGTCAATTATCATTTTACAGTGATGCAACTGAATTTTTTTTTTTTTATCATTTCAAGCAATAATTCACCAGAAATTTACCTGGGTTTTTTCTTTTCTGGACATTTATCATAGGTCTAGAAGAAGAAGAGTAGAAGATTATTGGAATGGGATTTTTTTCTTAATTTATTCAGAATATTTAAGGACAGCTCAGTTTGTTAAACCTTTGAAATGCAGTATGTAACCTAAGAATTTAATGTATTTAACTGGACAGTTGGATAGAAGCCTAACTAGAAATGGCCTCTTTTCCAAGATTTCTATGTGCTTTAGAAAGGCTTCCTGGATTTCAGTGCCAAAAACGGGCAGCAGAGGGCCCAGCAGATTGTAACTCTGAGAATATACGTTGAAACTGAGGACAGATTTTTGCTCCTTTTATATTTCTCCTTAAAATTTGTATTTGTGTATGGTAAAAGCTAGAGTTTTATTTATTTACTTATTTATGCTACAGGAAAAAAAAAGCATTAAGATACATGGATAAAATGGTCTTATCATGTTGGTAGAATTTATGGAAATCAACAAATAGAGATCTATTCTAGTGGGAGAAATCTAGCTTGGATAGTTAAAAGCTAGTGTAGAATTTCAGCATTTATTAGCTTTGAGATCGAATCGCTACGGCTATCACAGAGAGCATACACCCTTTGAGACAACTATACCTATTGAAGGTTGTTAAATTATGTGGAAATACTGCAGCCCTGTCCCCTGCTTTGTGATGAAACCCAGGTTGTTGAGATTTGAAGCTGTAGGCCTCTGGGCACCAGGACTGGGTAGGCTGATAACATCAATCTCTCCACAATGTTGCTGCTTCCAGTGCAAGAGGTTCTTCTCTAGTGACTCTCAAGGTCTCACTTGACCTGCAGGATCAGGCTGTGTGCCCTTTCTGCGTCTTCCACGTGACTTCTCCTGGGAATTTTATCTCCCCAAGGACTTCATCTGTTCTTACCATTTTCTGTTTTTCAGATTCTCCCACATGTAAATTTTATTTGCAGTATTTCATATGTATGTATTCATTGATTCACTGAACAAACCTGTTTTGAATTTGGCTTTAGTGTCAGGTGCTGGGAACAGAGCAGTGAACAAGACCTGCGAAGCCTCTGCTCCGGTGGAGGGAGAACCATCTCAAGTGTGTAAAGACAAAAATCAAGACAAGCTGTGACACTCAGAGTAGATCTCCGGAGACGAAATTAGATGTGATCGAAAGAGCTCAGGTAGTTACTTGAGACTGGCAGTTGCTTTAGATCGGACAGTCAGGAAGAGCTCTCTGAGCAGGTGATAATTGGGGTAGAAACCTGGATGACAAGAAAGGTTAGGCCCTACCAAGTATTTCAGGTGGAAAAAGGCAATTTATTCCATAGCCTCAAGCTTTGTGCGTTGGAAGAATAGAAAGTAGGCCGCTCTATCTCCCTTTACTGCTTTCCAATTCACCTTGGAGAGGACAGGGGAGCGCAGGGAGTACTGTTTTCATTCATCCCCCACTGGAGAATCATGGCTCCCTTGAATGCCTGTGTTTCCCTACACACTCCCAGAGGAAGAGGAGACTTCGTTTCATCCTCCCAATCTCCCTTTTACATTGTTCTTCTGCACTTTTTTTTTTTTTTTTTGCCACACCACGTGGCATACAGGATCTTAGTTCCCCGACCAGGGATTGAACCTGTGCCCCCTGCTGTGGAAGCGCAGAGTCTTAACCATTAGACCACCAGGGAAGTCCCCCCTTCTGCACTTTAAATCCTGTGTGTGAAAGCCTGCTTATCTAGGCGTGCTGATTGTTGAGTTTCTTGCTAGCCCACCCAGGGCACACATAGTGCCTGGAAGGACTTGAATCAATATCATTCAAAGCAAGTTCTCTATTCTGCAGGTCCAGAGAGCTTAAGTGACTTGGACAAGGCCATTTTGCCATTTTAAGGAGGAAAAGAGCCCAGGAATTCTACATCACATTCCAGAGCTCTTTGAGTTACCTTGTTTTGTCTGCTGTAATGCATCCCTCTGCGATGTTCCCTTTCTCCCCTCTCCCCACCTTTTACCCGTTCCTCTTGGATCTCATGGTTCTTTCACTTTCTGACCCTTCCCTTCATACTGTTTCCTTCCAAAGCGTGACAGTTCTTTGCCCCATTTACATTTAATGGGAGCATTTGGTGGCCTTTGGACCCAATAGCTTTTTTCCCCCATAAAATAGATTGAATACAAAGAGTAAGGCTATACCCCCCGTTGAATTCTCCTCACATTGAGACTTTCAGGTGGGTAGTGCAGTTGTATAAAAACCACTGGCATTTGCAGTCTGTGAATCCGGAATAAAGATGGAAGACTGTTCCATCAGTGCGTGGAGAGGAGATTTTTACAAAGCTTTGTTACTCAATAGGCAAATGCAGCCAGGCCCAGTGGTGCATTTAAGTGTCCTGAGTTACTTCCAGGGGCCTTCCTGGCCGAATTCTAACTTCTTCACTCAACCTTTCTAAAAGGTCAGAGTTGGGCTTACAGTAGGAGATAACGTACAGAAAAGATGTACTTTCACTCTTGGGATCACGGAAAGTCAGACAAAAATAAAGGAGGGGCTGGACTGAGAGGGCTTAGGAAGCTGGCTACAGCGTTGAGCCATTTCTAATCATCATTCAATGAGCCTGTGTACTGGTGCCGTCAGTAACTCTAAAGCTTTTTCCAGGAAGTCTGGAGAAGCCCTGCCACCAACACTCAGAGAAAAAGAGGTCAAGGTCAGAGGTCTATGAAATGCACAGAATTATACTGAGCAGTTATTTCTCTGGATCTAGAAAGTATAACTCGGGAAAAATTAGAGATTGATGGAGAATCTGAAACTCATCAGACTTTGTTAACTCATCAAACGTTCAATGTTCAACCATGACTTTACCAAGCTATCCTAATTACTGCAGATGTGTCAGCTCCAAGGCAGGCCTGCTCAACCTCGGCACTATTCCCATTTTGGGGGGTTAACTCCTTGTTATGGGAAGTAATATAAGACGTTTAGCAGCAGTCCTGGCCTCTACCCACTAGGTGCTCAGAGCCCCTGTCACTCCTAGTTGTGACAACTGAAAACATCTCCGGACTTTGTCTTATAAGCCCTGGGGGGGCAAAATCTTCCCAGCGGAGAACCCCTGGCTCCTGGATAAAGGTATTCCTTTTTCTCAGAAGGACAATTCTTATTTATTATTTATGTCCTATCTAATTCTAGAAAAGAATTTCAAGAAGCTTATGGGAAAAAACACAGTTTGGCATATTTGTTAGTTTAATGACTGAAGATTAAATAATATATAGCGATGAGGGAGAAAGTCATACCAGAAATCTAGGCTGAAGATAGCAATTACATTTAAAGAATATATTAAGCTTTGAGATTCCAAGGAGACAAATTTAAAAGGAAAATAAGTTACATAAATCTTGCTGACAAATGAAAGGAAAAAATAAATACTAGTTTTATTTGAATGAGGTTTTCTTTCTGGCCTGGACTTTATTAGGAGAAGTATACCGTGATGTTATTTTAGTAGCAATTTGTATTAGGAACTAAATGAATATCCTTCCCATGTTCATATTCAATATCAACCCAAGAAGTAAGAGCAGAGGGAATAATTATAAACATTAATTTCGCAAAGACATTCTTCACCAGATGTTCATCATAATTAATTTTAACAGTGCTTGACTAAGAAAAATAATTCCTGGTAAATACACAGGGTAGCCTCTCTCTGAGCCACTGAACTTCATTGCTGTGCATTCAGCACATCGCTAAAAGGGGTCTCTGGTCGTGTGGGGATGGTGCTCTATGTGCACAAATCGGCTTAGTTTCCACCAGACTGTGAAGTCACAAATGAAAACTTGATGATTTGCCTGTTCTTACCTCCATGGACGTCAACACAGCAACACCTTGCTGGCAGAACCGGTGAACGACCCGACCTCTGCGGCACTTGTCGGAATCCGGTATAAAGCGGTCCCCTGGTCTAAGCAGTGCCACAGGGGTGAAGGCTGGCCTTCTTGACTTCAGAGTTTTTCCATTTAACAGAAGAGTGAGTTTATTTTCAAACTGTATTCATTTTCTAGGGTTGCCATAACAAAGTATCGCAGGCTGGGAGGCTTAAACCACAGAAATTTGTCTTCTCATAATAAATTCCCTTCTGGAGGCCGGGAATTCGATGTCAAGATGTCACATTTGGTTTCTCCTGAGGCCTCCTTCCTTGGCTTGAAAATGACCACCCTCTAGCTATGTCTTCTCATGGTCCTTCCTCTGTACACACATCCCTGGTGTCTCTCTTTTTGTCCAAATTTTCTCTTTTTATAAGCCACCAATCAAATTGGATTAGGACCCACCCCAAGGGCCTCGTTTTAATTTAACCCGTCTGCAAAGGCTCTGTTTCCAAATACAGTCACGTTCTGAGACGCTGTGTGTTAGGGTTTCAACGTATGAATCTGGAGGGAGCACAATTCAGCCCATACAGAAAGCTTCCACATACATGCTGTGTAAGTGAAGAATTATTCTGATGTATTCATTATCTTCAATTGGTTCCACTAATTCATACAAGGAGATAGATGCAAAGAGAGAACTTTATCCGCAGTGACAGTGGGTGTCAAATCTTCTCAAGCGTCCTTCAAGGTTGAGGAAGGCTTGGAGGTGCTGTGACAAACTTAAGTGCCATCCTTTCAAGCAAGAGGAGTTTACGTGTATTTCAAGTTGTATAAAACGCTCTTCATTCTGCTGGTGTTCCAGGGACCCTTTTAATCTGGCCTTTCTGAGCTGATTTATTCTCATGTACTCAGTGATATTCCTGTCTAGAAAAAGAACATGCATTTGCAAACATCCCTGGAAAGTAAATTAAGGCTCTGTGGGAAGGATTTCAATTATGTATTCTGCGAGTATTCCCTCATTCGTTCAATCGTTCATTTATTTTTTTGTCAGCATGATTTTTATTCCTTCATAGATATTTATACTGCCTACTTTTGGTCTGCATGGGGGTGTGTGTGTGTGTGTGTGTGTGTGTGTGTGTGTGTGTGTGTGTGTGTGTGTGTGTAAAACATGTTTTTTATTTTAATTTAAAAAGTTTTCAGGATATTTTTAGGTATGAGTCTCTTAGTTACTTTTCCCTGGAACCCAGTAGACCCGTTTCATTCTCTCAGCTTTCCCTCTTCCCCTCCCTTTTTGGAACGTTTTCTTTCACTGTATCTTCAATGATTGCTTCTTCTTTGATTGTTCTGGGTTCTTCTTTAGAAACATAATTCTTGGGCTGAATCTCTGTTCCTGTCCTTCCATAGCTATCATCTTCTTTTTTAATTACTGTATTTTATTGATGGTAAGAAGCACTGTATTTTATGTCCAACTAAGGAAGACAGAATGCTGTCGATTAAACTATGACATAATGCCATAATTACAGTCCTGTGGAACTGGTAAGTTGATCACACCAGGTTCTTTCTTGTTTTGACATTCATTTATTCTTCCAACAAATATTATCAACAATTTCCTGCATGTACTAAGGATTAGTGGTAAACAAACAACATGACTCACTTTGCTCTGGAAAATGGGAAACGTAAGACAGAAGAACTGCAGGAAGAGAGCAGCTAAGCTCCCTGAGGATAGACTTCTCCTGCTGATTTGGCGTGGTGGCCCAAGGGTCTGGATCTTTTGGGTCAGACGCTAATTAAAATATTTTATCCCATGATTTCCACAGCCAGGTGAATTGCCAACATTTTGTTATCCCCAGTGGTCTGCCTCTCATATGGAGAAGGATGATACTGGGGACTGGTGTTGCTGACTTTGGTTCTGGAAATTGTGGTGACCCTGTTACTCAGCACTGTGTCAGGGAATAGGGCAAGGCCTGAAGCATGACCTTCAGGGCCCCAGGGGGAAAGTGGCAGGATTAACGCATCCCTCAAAACTCAACTCTTCCCAGTAAAATGTTGCTAGAAGTGAGCTTCCAAGCACCTTGAAGTTCTTTTCATTCCATTACCACATAAACTCTCATAACCTTCATGGCATGGGCACTAAGAAGCAGCTTTGAGCTGGTCTCAGGAGACTCAGACACTGTCACCCTGCAGCATCCTCGCTTCCCCAACTGGGGAGTGGAAGGGACAGTCTCTGCTTTGTAAGGCTGTCTCAGGATTAAGAGATAATGTATGTTATGGGTCTGCTACTGAGCCTGGCACTCAGTAGATGTTCGTTTATGCAGGATGTTTGAGATCCTGGCAAGACCTTTCCATCACCGCCATCCAGCCTTCAGAATCTCCCCTTCATTTACCTGATGCAGGACTGCCAATATCTTATTCTTTTGAGATTATACAATATGGTTAAAAATATTTTATTAAGAATTAAAACCCCTTACCTGAGCAGGAAAAGGGCATACACTTAATGCTTTTTCAGATTAACTGGTCACAGTAGCTAGATGACAACTTAGAAGCCCCACGAGGAAGAGACACTTTGCTGGACATCTGTATACCTTTTGGGTTTTATGTATCTGCGTGTGTCGCGGTTGTCGTTGGGGGCAGCTTGGGTGTCAGGACCAAGAAGCACTGGGCAGGTCTGTTGGTAGGTTGCCTGGTTAGTGAGCGCTCATCAGCGGGTACCAGGGGACCAAGTGGCTGCTCGAGACGGCTCTGAAGGGGTTGAGAGGAAGATCCTGGCCTCATGTCAACTCAGTCTCACAATTTGCCTGAGTGTAATTGTAAAAAGTGATAAGCTTCCCATTGCCATTTCAACTTCAGTAGGAAATGTTTTATTAAAATATGTTCTCAGGAATAAGTGCCTTTTCTTTTCTTTTACTTCATCGTACTGTATCTATAGCTTCATACTGTCCTTTTGTATCTCACTCAGTCGAAAACAAAAGCTAGAACTGAGTTTCCTTTGTCACAGTTTGGACTGTGGGGCTACCAGCCACCCCCAGGAGGACCTTATATTCCCCCAGTCTCCACCCAGTGTCAGAGGATCTTTCATGGAGATAGTGGTGTAGAGGGTAGGGCAGTGTGGTCTTCCAGACAATCTCCGTCAGCCACGGTTGTTCACAGGACTGCCGCTAGGGTCCTTTGAGTAGGTGCTTTTGCTGTTGTTATTTGTCTTCTTCTAATAGAACTTTATTGAAGTGTAACATACACAAAGTAAACTGCAGATGTTGTAGTGGTACAGCTCAGTGTATTGGGGCAAATGTGCGCACATCCCGATCATCATTATCAAGGCAAAGAACATTTCAAGCACCACAGAAAGTTCCGTCTTGTCCCTTCCAATCAACCCCCTGCCTCAGAGACAGACTCGTCTGATGTCCATAGGTAACATTTTCCACTTTTTAAATGGAGTCGTGATGGTACTTGTTTGTGATTGGCTTCCTTAAGTGTTCAACATCATGTTTTTGAGGTTTATTTGTTATTGTGTATACCAGAGATTTGGAATTCTTTTTACCTGGGGAGGAGTCCTTCGGGGGGGTGTGAATATACCACAGTTTGTTTCCCATCCTCCTGTCGCTGGACATTTGGGTTGTTTCCTTGTGTTGTGTTTGGAGAACCAGCTGCCATCAGGTACCACTGCAGCTTGGAGGCTGCCTTCTGCTGTTGCATGGACCGCATTTATTTGTCAAATCAAGGCTTCTGTCTTGTGAGTCACTGACTTATTCAAGGTCTACCTCCTTGCCTTAGTGATGAAGCAAATTAAAAGTCTGAAACTTGCAAGTACTCAAAATGTTTTTCATCTTCCCTTGGCTACTAGAAAAGTCATCACTTGAGAATATTAACCAAGTTGGTTATGGATGTTTATGGTTTCATGCTTTGCCAACAATTGTAATCCAAAGTAAATTACTTGTGAAATTAAAATGTGTTCTCTACTCTGAGGCATAGTTGTAGAAACCAAAGACATGTATGTACGTAGTATGCACATTTATGTACCTAAAAGCAGGAATAATACATAGACTAATATTCAGTTACTTAAACTGTAGAGAAGATTAGAATAGTACGTGAAATTAGAATCATAAACTAATTAGATAATACACCAATATATAATTAATAACATTAATTCAATCTGATTCAACAGACATATTCACAAAAGACAATCTGAAAATCTTCTGTTAGTCAATTTCTGATTTATTGCTATTAAAGCATTTCCTCTATACACAATGAGAAGTTAGAGCTGAGCAGAGAGTGCATTCTGACTACAAACACATACAAATTGTGTTTTACGGGAAAAGGGCATCAGTAATTTTGGTTAGTTTTAATGTATCTGTTTGAACATGTTTTGAGGGATAAAAATAACTTGGCCTTTAAAATAATAAGAAGAAAATATATAAAATATCACCAATGTTATTAATGATAATTCAGTCATTTCCATGTTACGATCAATGAAAAGAGATGGAGATGGATACGGTGAAAAATTAAGGCTAAAAAGGATTTAAAAGGAAAAGGAAACAAAAGAGAGAAAACAGGGCTTCAGGGTGTTACGATAACTGGTTAGCTGTCCCGTCTTTCTTTCTGCTTCTTTTGTCCACCTCACCAAAACTGATCTCAAAATCATGTGATTACGGTTTTCTCTTCCCTCTAAATTTGTCCCCTATGTTAAACACTGAGGAAAAATGTTTTGACTAGAATTTTAGAACCTGATTCTTACCCTCAGAATTCTTCTTAGGTACTTTATTTTTTTTAATTTAATTTGCTATAATTAAAAAAAAAGAGAAGCTTAGCAAAAGTGAATAAGTGCAACTGATTGACAAATAACTTCAATTATAAAAACAAAACAAAACAAAAAAGCTCCTTCGTTTTAGAAAACTTGCCTGTAACATATTTCAATTCAGCCGGTAGTTACGAGATCCAAGAACCAAAGTTTGCCCAGAACCATCCCATGAAATTCTGTGATGATATTGCTTATTTATGTATTTATGGTTTCCTTTTTTAAAAATCAGAAAAAGAACCTGCCTCTTTTCCAATGGGCCAGACTGTCTTCCATTAAAGGACTTTTTTTTCCATATGAGAAAAATTGCAGAGCAATGCTACAGATCAGCACATGAAAGAAAGAATAAGCTTCCAGAAAATCTTGGAAAGATATACTCTTAATTTTAATGGAATGTTCTGATCATTTACATAATATTGTAGTATTTGAAATGGATCTTGGAGAGCTTTTAGAGAAGGTTCTCTATATATTTAGGACCCACCTACCACCCCCAAAGATTCTGTTTTTTTAGGTTTCTTATGTGATTCCAGTGAACAGCAGCTGTGGCACTCCACTGGATTAAAATAATAAACTAATTTATATAGGAAATGATGTGCAGAATACTTGAAGTGCTAAAGGCGAGTCCAAGCTGGGTCAACCTTGTTCTTCAGACCCTCGGCACAGTGAAGGGTACTGAGATCTCGACCCTACTTGTCTCTGCAGTGTGCAGCTCTGATCTGAAGGTTTAACATGGCCATCAGCACCCTGTCCAGCTTACCCAGGGGAAATCCACCTTCCAAAGCCTTGCACCAACTGTCACTGAATCACTTCTGAGGCCAAACACGATGCCAGGCTCTGGGAGCATCAGGCATGAGGAGTGAGCAAAGCAGACAAGGTCCCTGAGCAAAGCAGACAAGGTCCCTGACTCAGTGAAGCTGAAAATCTCTCTGGGAGAGGTTTTAAGAGAGTTAAGATAAATGCAGCCTCATTTTGAAGTCTTAGTGTTTGCAACTAAAGAGAACATCAAAATGTATCCTTGGAAGAAATGGCAAGGGCAGTGAGTGTAAACTACTAATTGAAGTGTCAACGAAAGGTCTAGAGAAAACATGGGTGTTAAGACTTGGCACTGAGACAACGTGAGGGTAGACGTAAGGACTTAGGAAGCCACGGGCAAGGAAACAGAGAGGCGAGAGTGGAAGGGTTCACTTGAGTTCGAGAGACAAGCAGAAAAAGTCAATAGACAAGCAGAAAAAACCTTTAGGTTTTGTATGACCTTGGTGACAGCTCTCATGGGTGGGTCAATGTCATTTAAAAATATGAAAGCTAGGGGCCTCCCTGGTGGCACAGTGGTTGAGAGTCCGCCTGCTGATGCAGGGGACACGGCTTCGTGCCCCGGTCCGGGAGGATCCCACGTGCCGCAGAGCGGTTGGGCCCGTGAGCCATGGCCACTGAGCCTGCGTGTCCAGAGCCTGTGCTCCGCAACGGGAGAGGCCACAACAGTGAGAGGCCCGCGTACTGCAAAAAAAAAAAAAAGTATGAAAGCTAGGGGGACAGAAATCAATAGTGTTCTGTAATAAAATATTTAAAGATGGTCGTGTGGAGGGGGGAAACATTTTTTTTTCCAGTGAGCAGTACAAAATCAGGCTTCAGGCCCAATACTGGGAAGGACCTTCTAAATTTCAAGCCATCTGGAAAGGAGAGGGTGACATTGGATCTATTGTGTCCTCAGTCCATGGAGGGTGCCAGTGGAAATCAGGCATCCCCTGAATGGTGTTGGTAGAATAAAACAGGACTAGATGATTTGAAGCCTCTTTGATGGAAATGCTGAGCAGAAGGGTAAATGTGAATTTAACAAACTAGTCTCTGGAACTCTGTGTGGAAGAAATTTTTATTTCCTTGACAGACCCAGAGGGTTTAGCAGTATTTATTTAACTGTGTGTGTGTGTGTGTGTGTGTGTGTGTGTGTATGTGTGTGTGTGTGTGTGTGTGTGTGTTTTAATCTAGACTGAATTGTCAAGGACTGTTACAGTGTAAAATAATTTACCTCTGTGAGGAAGATGAGGTTGAACTGTTGATAACATCTAGCCAGGAAAGTTGATGGAGAAAACTTGGCAAGTAACTAAGACTCTCTAAGGTAAAAAGAAAATGACTGAATGATTGTATAACCATACAGAGAGAGCATCGTGAGAACTGGGTCTTCCAATGACAGAGTTGCATTTCTGTGTTTATCAGTACAGCATTAATACTGGGATATGGGGCATAAGTGTGTTATAATTAAAATTGGGTCTGTTTATCTAGGAGCCAAGGAATGGCCATAGAAAGAGCAATACTTTACTGCAGGAAATTACTTTTACTCTTATGACACCAGACCTTGTAAACACTATCAACCCTGAATTATATTCCTCATATCCTAAAAATCTATATTGAAGGTTGCCTTAAAGATTGCAACTTGATTTTTCAAGGAAAATGATGTTACTCTTTTTGTTGTTTTGTTTGTGTTTTTCGAGTGATCTTATTGGAACAGTAAAATTTTATATCTCTGAAAGCAGAAGGGGAAAGGGAAAGATTTTGATGTTTAAGAATTCTAAACACAAGCCTTTTGATACCATTTAAATAGAATATCTTCTCATCTTAAAAGGAGAAATAAAATTAATTGCAATTTAGAAGAGAGAACAATCTAATCAGCTAATGATATCCACAGCTAAACGTAAAGACTTTCTCCTTTGCATGTGTTGTCCTCCTATTTCTTCTAAATCAATATCTTTGTTTTTAAAAAGGCAGCCTTTTACAGTTATGAAGTTAGCACATGCTCCTTGGGGAAAATAGGGGGAAAAGTACAAAGAATAAAAAATATAAACAGCTATAACCCACCACCCACGGATAAACGCTGTTAATACTCCACTTCAGTCTATTTTATGTGTATATACATATGTTTAATGACATATGTCACAGAGATACTGTTTTGTGTACAATTTAACTCCAATGACCCTGGCTCTCACGTTGATAGAAAAGTGTGGATAAAGGGCAGCATGAGAATTGTGACATGACATGAAAATAGTCAGGTAAGTAAGTGGATCATATTGCAAACATACATGGAAATACATTACTCTGTGTATCCTTACATAATATTTATATGCTCAGCTCGTTCTAATGCTGGTGCAAATTTCCCCCAGTAACTCCTAATATGGTCACCGGCCAAGGCTCTTTGTACCCTTCCCTCCAACACAGATTGGGCACTGTTGGTGTATGACACGGTTTTCACTTAACTTCACACGTGAAACCGTGTCTTAACTTGGGGTTTCTCTCACTTGACACTTTCCTTCTGGAATCCCCAAGTCCCTCTCGTGTACCTGGGAGAACACCTGCTATCTTGTATTTATTTATTCATTCATCCATTCATTCATTCATTTAAATCTCAGCTTGCTGTGTTACTATTTCCAGGAGGCCCTTCTGGACCCACACCAGGTAGGCTGGCTCCTCTTCCCACTCTTCTTGTGCAGGCTTTACACTCTGAATCTCTAACACTCAGTCCCGCTTATGTATGAAGCCATCTTCCCCTGTAGTCTGAGCTGCTTGAGGGTAGAATCACTTTTTATTTCTGTCTGAATACTGGGTCAAGCATAGTGATGGAGAGTTAGTGCCCCATAGATTTGTTAACTGAGTGAATGAATGGATGGATGAATGAATGGAGGCTGATAATGTCACTTAAGACATGCATTTATGAAACCTATCTTTTTATGAAAATATTGACCGAACGGGGCCCATTCTGCAAATCAGATGAAGTAATTCGTAGACAACTCGGGTTCTTTAAGAATAGTCGGTGTATCTGCCAAAAAAAAAAAAGGGCTGCACTTAACAGAAAGGAGAGAGATTTGTGTTCCAGAATTGTCTGGGGACTATATAATGGGCAGTCTTCTCCAGTGTAGCCAAGCTCTTCTGAGAAGTAAGAGGTGCAATGGACAGGTCATTGCATCTGACATCAGGAGACTCGGAATCCAGGCCTGGAGCTGCTTCCAGTTAGCTTATTATAGTAATTCCCTGACGTACAAACCTTCAAGTTGCGAACTTTCAAAGATGGAAACGTGTGTGCCATCAGCGTCAGGCGTGAGCGACATCGCAACTCGCCCTCCGTCTCCTGTTGCTGACGATCCCTCAGCTCTACCATCTCCCACCTCCTCTCCCTCCTCCAGTCAGTGACTCTTCTTGCCTGTTCACTCGATGCCAGCCCTTGTACCCCAATTGTTGTACCGTACTACTGTACTTTTCAAGGTGCTGTACTGTAAGATTTTAAATGTTTTATTTTTTGTGTTTGTTTGTTTTTTATGTATTATTTGTGTGAAAAGTATTATAAACCTATTACAGTACAGCACCATATAGCTGATTGTGTTAGTTGGGTACCTAGGCTAACTTTGTTGGACTTACACACAAATTGGACTTATGAACACGCTCTTGGAATGCAACTCGTTTTGTATGTTGGGGACTTACTGTAATTAACTTACTACTTAACTTAAGTAAATTAATTAACCTCCTTGGGGTTGAGTTTATTGCTCAGTAAAATGCGGTTATTAGACTAGATCATCTCTAAGATTACTTCTCATTGTAACTTTTAAAGATAGGGAATAATGATATAATAACAAGTTAAGATTCCAGTTCAAATCTAGAAATGATTGGAATTGAGGAATAAGATATGATTCTGATGCACCTATTAGTGATTTTCTCAGAAAAAATTAACAGAAAATCGGGGGCTCCAAAGACCTCCACAAACCTCTGCCCCTTTGACCTCTTTTAGTGCTTCAAGCGTGAGAGTAGCTTCTTTCAGAGAAGGTGCTGGTTTTTTTTTTTTTTTCAAGTCTTTTGAAAAGTTACAATGTTACCTGGGATGAGAAAGGAGGTGAGGGCTGGAAATGGGACCCGAGGGAAGGTGTGTTTTACTGTTGGGTGGAGAAGTAAAGAGACCAGAAGTCCAGAACCCAAGGGTCTTCCTTTCTTACTGTCTTCCTTCCTTCCCCAATCACTGAGTGAGTAGCTGGGAAGCGTCCGCATGTACCAGGCCCTGGGAAGGCGAGCCCTCGGGTCCGGAGCCCTGCACTCGGGTGGCTGGGCGTGTTTGGGAGGCAAAGAGATCATCCCCGGAAGCTTGAGAATCTGGGAGTTGGTGGGAACGCATTTACTGAGGCGGAGAGTACAGTGCCCCTTCAGAGGGCACGTGAAGAAGCTACAATAAAGGTCTGGGAATTAGGACCCCTGGTTTATCTGCCTAAGTAACGTGAAAAGTAGAATGCAGCGCCTGAGCATCTGTCTGGCTCTTGTAGCGGGGCACCAAGAGCTAAAATCAAATCTTCGTAGTAGAAAGACATGTGAAATTTCTGTCTCCGGTTTGTAGTCAGAATTCCCTGACATAAACTAATCTGAGACTTGTCCTGCTAGAACTAAATCCCCGGAGAAGATCACTAAGCCCATTTTATGCGGAGGTGCACACAGGTCTATGAGCGTGACTGGGGCTCTCTCCTCCTCAGCCCAGGTGGCTGCACCAGTTAGGTATCTGGGGGAAGAATAATTCTGCTTGGACCCTTTATCCCTGTTCATTGGGAAGAGACCCATTTACTGATATGTCTCGGTGTTTCAAATTATATATATTTGCCTGCAAAGTAGAATAACTGCTATTCCAGACTCAAAGCCAAAGACTTCTTGTAACCATTGGATACTCTCATCTCTAGAAACCAGTTTCAAACCTTTGTAGGGAATCAGAGGAAGGTAAAGTGAGTGACAACATAAAAAGGGAAAAGGGGCCAAAGGAGTGAGCAAAGAGACATTTAGAGACCAGGGCTACAGAATTTGTTCATTTAAAACTCTCCATGACGTTCTGCCTGAAATTATTCTTTGTTTCTGAGGTTCCTCCTTCTCTATCCCTCTGTCCATATCAATCTCACTGAAAAATATTTCTGATTCCTTTAAAAAAATCTTTAACTTCAATGATACCTTTCATTTGTAGTCAGTGTCAAATCTAGAGTGAAGGCAAAATCTTACCTAAGGAGCTAGTCTACATTTCTGAAAGGAAACAGCAATTACCTACTACCCCTAGAGCTAAATAAAAACGAAAATGGAATGGGGAAAAAAAGACGTTCTGAATCTATTTCCTTCATTTGGTGATAGCCTCAGGCCCTAAATCTCATCTTGTAGAGCATCACATGTTTAGCTTTAGTTTTATTCAGCTCAATTCTATGGCCCTAAATCTCGTGAAAGGCGTGTTATAAACTCAAGGAATTAAATTCTTCATGGATTTATGTGTGACTCAGAAAATGCATCCTCACAGCCCACAGGGGACCAAAATGGCTCTGTTTCCACAATGTCTGAAAACTGCTGTACTGTTGTTGTTGTTGTTGTTTTTTTCTGAGAGATGCAGTAATTAAAGGCATAAGAAATTCAGGTAAGCAGGTGGTATCAGAGAGTCCCAGCCAATAATAAGACATCACTGAGAGCAGGGAGTAAAGTAATGGGGAGTGCAGAAGCAGGCATTCGTCAGGTTCAATTAAGTAAACAGCTGTTGTTAAAAAGAATTCTATTTTGTAGGAAACAGTACTCTCATTTAAAAACTGGCATCCTGGAGCAGATACCTTGTCCATGCTCTTGGGGTTGGGGGTGGTGATTATCAAATTCTAGGCAGGGCTCTATTTTCATGTGCTTTAGATAGAGGGTAGGCTTGGTAGACTGAATAATAGCTGTCCCCACTGCCCCCCACCAGAAGATGTCCAAGTCAATACATGTAAATCCCTAGTCCTGCAACTGTATGTTTCGATGGTAAAAGGAACTCGGCAGATGTGATTAAATTAAAGGTCTTGAGCTGGGAGATGATCCTGGGTTATCTGGGTGAGCCCAATGTCATCACTAGGGCCCTTAGAAGAGGGGGGGAGAATGGGGGCAAAATCAGTAGTAGTAGATGTGACAAGAGAAGAAAGAGGTTGGAATGACACAGGGAAAGGACCCTGAGCCATGGAATGAAGTTGACCTCTAGAAGATTAAAAAAACAAGCAGTTTCTCTCCTCATCATTTCCAGAAGGAACCAGCTCTGTAGATATCTTGACCAAAACCCAGTGAAACTGACTTGGGACTTCTTACATCCAGAACTGAGAGAGAATAAATGTATTGTTTTTAAGCAACTAAATTTGTGGCAAATTGTCACAGAAGCAATAGGAAACATATTGTAGGTTACTGAGAAGGACTCAGGGCCTCAATTTAAGGATATAATTGTTTAGTTCTTAAGTACAAAGTAGGAACTACGTTCTGCTGAACCCGCAAAATGGCATCAACTTATAATGATAACATTTCTTAAGTGCATTGCACTTTGGAAATTACTTTCACATGCAGTTTTTAGAAGTAGAGTCCCAGATTAGAAGGAGATAAATAGCAATTTTTTTCAGAACCCTAAGGCTTAAGTTATTTAGCTAGACTTCCTAAAACTCTGAAAACTAAAGCAAGGATTGGCCCCAGAGGTTAGAACACTTAGAGCATGACTTAGAAGGAGGTGATCTTTGAGTTGTAAAGAGCTTTTAGAGAACATAGAATGTAGAATATAGTAGTTTCTGATGGACTTCATGTAGCTAAAGTGTATGAATGATACACTGGCTTTTACCTCAGTGTGTTTCTTAGTCACTAAAGTGTGCCAAAAATATGAGAGCAAATTTTCATGTAATGATTTTTTTTAACCAGAAGAAATACACCAAAACTTTTAATGTCAAGATTAGAGGTGATTTTATTTATCATTTATTTTTATATTCCAACTTTTTCTTAATGAGTATGTATTAACTTTTATAGTCAGAAATGTAGTACTGGGTGTTGTGTGTTCCTTCTTTCCCTCCCTCTACAGTTGTGATTCTTATTCTTGCTTTGGAAACAGGTCACTTTGAGAATTGGATGAAAACTGTGAACCCAGGTTCCATAAAAATGCACATGCGCCCCATTTTTTTCCTTTAGTACAAATGTCAGGGGGAATCACAGATAATCCTAAATCCATCCATGAAACTGCTGAGGGTCCTCAAATCCCATGTGAGAGTCTCCATCCTACAGTTGGTGCTGTGACAGGTAGTCGGATTTTAAATAGCTGGATGGAGATAGCTTGGTAGAAAAAGGATGTACTTAAGATCTGTGTCTTCCACTTTCTAGTATTGTAAACATACGAATCACTTAACAACTCTGGGACCTAACATTTATCTTAAATGGAAATCATGACACCCACTTCAATACATGTAAAAGTTCTTCACAGACTATTATACAAATATTATTTAGGTGCTTTATAAATTGAGAAAGACATAGTCTCAGTTTGTGTTCAAAGAATTATGGCTACAACCTATACTCTAATTTATTCTTAATTTCCATTGAACTATTATTGAGAAAAATTTCAAAAGTGAATTTAGGTAGATATTGTCTACATTCTTAGGGTGGTAATGAAAATAGTTTTCTAAGATTCTTGAATTGGGAATTTGCAAGTCACTTTTCTTTGGAAATCACTAATGCTTTACAATTATCTTTACCAGAGTTATGAATTTAGCTATGTGTTTTGGCACATGCATATGTATATGTGTGTGCATATGTGCATGGGTGCACATGTTCATATATGTGTTTAGCCCATTTATACTACATACAAAGAACATAATTAACCTAGAACCTTCCATTGCTATGAAAGTGACCATTCTAGTAATCATTGAATATAAATTGGTTACAATGTTAAATACAGATAAGGCTATATCATAAGTGCACACAGAATCTTTGTATTGAGAATATAAATGAAAGTTCATTTCTCATTTTTTTGGAAATTGAATAATTTTTTCTGTTGAAATATTCAATATTCTTTTTTTAACATCTTTATTGGAGTATAATTGCTTTACAATGTTGTGTTAGTTTCTGCTTTATAACAAAGTGAATCAGCTATACCTATACATATATCCCCATATCCCCTCCCTCTTGCGTCTCCCTCCCATCCTCCCTATCCCACCCTCTAGGTGGTCACAAAGCACCGAGCTGATCTCCCTGTGTGATGTTGCTGCTTCCCACTAGGTATCTGTTTTACATTTGGTAGTGTATATATGTCCATGCCACTCTCACTTTGTCCCAGCTTACCCTTCCCCCTCCCCATGTCCTCATGTCCATTCTCTACGTCTGAGTCTTTATTTCTGTCCTGCCCCTAAGTTCTTCAGAACCTTTTTTTGTTTTAGACTCCATATATATGTGCATACGGTATTTGTTTTTCTCTTTCTGACTTACTTCACTCTGTATGACAGACTCTAGGTCCATCCACCTCACTACAGATAACTCAATTTTGTTTCTTTTTATGGCTGAGTAATATTCCATTGTATATATGTTCATTGCAGCTCTATTTACAATAGCCAGGACACGAAAGCAACCTAAGTGTCCATCGACACATATATTCAGTATTCTTTTTAAAAACCCGATTCACTGATATATCGTTAAATCGATGTTATTATCATCTCCCACAACTCATGTAGAGTGAGGAAAGATAAGTCATTGCTCACAACTCTGAAATGAATGCTATGCACATTTTGAGTTCACTTTAATAAAGCAGGCTGGAAACCACTGCGAGTATTTTTCCAACATATTAGCCAAATTTTAAAAATACACTAGATTTGTAAATCGAAGCCATCTGCTTATATCAATCTGGTATTGCTTCTATAGGTAAGAATGTTCACAAGTTTTCGGTACCAATAGTTTCCACTTTTTCTTTATTGAATCAAAATATTAAGTGACAATAAAATTCCTTCCAGGTTTTTTTTTAATAGATGGAAATCTGTTCCCTATGAGAAATAAATATATCCAGCAAAATTAATCAACAAGACTGTTATAACATTAATGCAATCAATTACTTCTTGAAAAATCTAACTTAAAACACTTTAACATTCGTTTCGATTATCCTTTGAAACTAAAATAAAGGTCAATAATACTATCACAGAAAAAATAAAACAAGGTTTTGAACTTGAATTATAAGGAAGGGATACACATTCATTCTTAATTAACTACCTGAAAATTTGTCCCAAGTGCATCTTAACATTACTTTTTGATGTTCTTCCAAATGAGTAAAAAATGAAAAGGGTCATCAGTACTGACTAAATTCTCAGAATTACCTCATACATTTTCAAATAAAACCCATTTAATCCAGAACAAAGGATGAAAACATAAATGTCAATATATCCTTTTTAACTCTACTCAAGCTCATCCCAAATTAATTTATGATAACTTATTTGTGAAAAAATGTGGGGCCTTCATATTTTATCCTTAATTTTAAGTGTTCAAAAGTGATTGACTCACAAAGGGAACCATGTGACAAAATGGAGTGAGTTGCTTATTGTGTAGAGATGATCAAATAAGTAAGCAGGAAATATTTGAGGAATATTTGTTTCCATCCTGTCCTTCCAATTCAGACTCACAGGGAGATAAAAGAATTAAAACAACAACAACAATAATAATGAAAGTAAATATATTTCAGAACACAGTTTCTCTGAAGCACTTAAAATCTATTTTAACCAAAAGATGTATGATGTCTAAGCAAAATACAGAGCATGACAGGGTTAATAAGGGTGCAGTCCCACTTATAGACTTACATAGTCCCATTATACCCCATTTCGTTGAGTCTAAGATGCAAAGGTTTTTTTTAAATAAATATCTCTGAAATTGATATACATCTTGTAATCTGTGATGTGACATAGTTGAACAAAATTTTTTTTTCCTTTGTAGCTAAATGATGCATCTTAAAGTCAATGGGTTCTTAGATCCGATGAATTTGGTTACATTGAAATAATGGCTGTGGCAATGACATATATGAAGAAACATAGGTAGACTGTTACTTTGTGAAAATAAGAAGTGTTAAAATTTAGTAATGACATCAGTGTCACAGAATATGTTCTTTAGAGTTTTTTGTTTATTTGAAGTTGAAAAAATGCACTTGTTTTTAGTAAACCCTACAAAGACTTACATATTTGGAATTTAAGCAACCTACTCAATAAAATAAACTAGAATATAACAAAAATGCAGAAGGCAAGGGGAAAAGGCTCTTTAAATAATGAAATCAGTATCAATAAGACTTTTTTGTCTATATATTCTCCTCCCTTAGGCTTTATTTACTTTTGTATTTATAGATGATCAAATATGTTCATCTAGTTTCCAATGATGCATTCAATGTAACAGATTTGAAAAGGGGGCATATTGTCAATTGGCAGCCTGAAAGCAAGGGAGAAAACAGGATGTGTATTGGGGGGCGGGATGAGTCACAAAGATCAGTAGCATTGTCCTCTACAATCCAAGTGAAGTCGGTCTCGCAACCTTCAGTAAGCCCCAAATCACTGTTGGAACTAAGAACTCAAACTACATGTCCTCTTACGGATATAGAATGGTGATTTGGGAAGGTTGTGATAATGAACAACTTGTATTAGGAAGCCACAATATAAATGTCATTGTTCTTGTTGGGACATTAACTTACTTGAAGGTTGAGGTCTTAAATAATTGAAATGGTATTTTAGATCGTATATAAATATATGATTATATTGGGTTGGCCAAAAAGTTCGTTCGGGTTTCACGTACCAGTGTACAAAAACCCGAACGGACTTTTTGGCCAACCCAATATCTAACATAGAATTGTCGTGGATTTTTCATATTAAATATTTTGCTAATGCTTTGGTTTAAAAAAAATTACATGTCATGTTAAGTTGAACCTAAATGATCAAGCAAAGTCTAGAGGACTCTCTGTATATCCTATTTACGGGGTTGAGATTGTGTATATTCCAAATAGAATTTTAGATTTCTTTCTTCTCTTAAAGAGATCAAGCACCATGGGGTAATTTATCCTTGACAGACTGGGCTAAGCAAGATTTTCTGTTCCTCATATTTGGTGTTAACTGTTTGGCTGTCTTTGTATCCAACTTCTTAATTCTTTAAGCCCCTACTCTGCCTTGCCCCATTTTAGGAACTGGATATGTGGCAGTCAACAAATGAGACACAAAATATGTTCTCTCTTAGGCTTGTGTTTTAAAAGAGCAAGGTAGTCCAAATAAATAAGATGCATATTAAAATACATATATAAAAACACATAGAATTTTTAAAAGTTGTGACTGCTATGCAGAACCTTAAATCAGGGAAAGAAGAAGGGATTGACTGTGTTTGGAGGTTGCTATTTTAGCTAGATTTGTAAGAGAAGATCTCAACTGGGATGATAATAAGTGAGCAAAGATTTTGCAGGAGGTGAGAGTCAGATGGAAGAGCAAGCACAGAAGTCCTGCCATAGCAACGTGCCAGGTAGGTTGAGGTAGGCAACTGGTGAATGAAGAGAGAGAAGCAGAGATGGTGTCAGATAACAAATGAAGGTAGATGAGAGATACAAATCACATGGAGCGTGATTTGTAGGCACTGTGAGGACTTTGGTTTTTACTGAGGTGTAGGATTTTGAATAGAGGCGTAATATAATCTGATTTATACCTTTAACACTTTGGTCACAGTGTTGAAGGCATATCAAAGAAGATCAAGGGTGAATCCCAAGGGACCAATCAGGCTGCTATTGTAATAGTCCAAAAGATCGTGGTGGTGGGTAGCAGTGCATATAGTGGGAAGTGATCTTATGGTAGATCTATTTTGAAGGTAGAGTGAATACATTTTGTTGAGGAATTACATAAGAGGTACTAAAGAAAGAAATGAGATTAGTTTGATGCCCAAGTTTTGGGGCCGGAGGAAGAAGAAGAATGGAAATGTCATTCCAGAGATGGGGCAGATTGGAAAGCAGGTTTGAGAAAGAAGAAAGAGAGTTTAATCTTGGCCATGTTAAGCCCGAGATGCCTACTAGACATCTTCATAGAAGTGTCAATGTAGGACTTGGTCATTGAAGAAATGAAGACCTGAGTGATGAGTTAAATGATTACCAGTAGCTATCATTTATTGAATTTGCACTATTTGGCAGGCACTGCTGTGTTTTATATACATGTTCTTATTTAATCCTCATAATAACCTTATTGCATTATTGTGACCATTTTACAGAGAAGAAGAAATAGAAACTTAGAGAGGTTTAGATGAATTGCTCAAGGATGCAGTCAAGCCTATGATTGCTTTACTCCAATTGTGATTTTAGCTACTGTTTTATATTACCGAGGGGAGTGTGGGCAAGAGGCAGTAAAAGTGTCCCAGGTAGAAGGAAAAACATATGCAAAGTAGAGGGGCCAAAGGGAGCATGGCATCTTCTGGAGATGTTGCGAGCACAGGGAAGTAGTTGAACAATCAGCTTCCAATGAACTAATGCTTGTGTGGTACTTTACAGTTTTAGAACTCTTTTCTCATAGGCACACATATTAATCTCTGTGAGGGAGGGAAATGTTTTTATTATCTCTATTCAGTGAGTAGGGAAAGAGCCTTACAGAGCTAAGTTCACAAATTTAGTCAATTATGAACCAAAGTTTGACCTTGGACTTCTTTATTTAAAAAAATAATTTTTACATTTCTAATTACTTAAAATCTTTTCAAGTACCCAGTTCGGAGGTGAGGAAATATACATGGGAATACATACATTTTGATTCTTGAAAAAGACATGGAAATTGGAAAAGAATTTCCGAGATAGAAATGAGTGATCTGGGACATCATGACAATAATAGCTGTCATTTTTAAGCACTGAGGATGTACCAGACAATGGACAAGGATCTTTACATTACTAAATTTAACCTCGCAAGAATTAAGAAGGAGATTTTATTATCATCTCAGTTTTAGAGGTGAGGAAATTGAGGCTGAGAGAAACTGAAGCAACTCACTGGAGGTCATTATACAGCCAGGATGGAGCAAAATCCAGAAATGAACGAGACTGTCTGAAATCAGAGTTCAGACGCCTAACAGGTTGGTCAGGAGCCACTCTACCTGATCAGTACTATATTGTTTGTTTTTGTACATTCAAAGGTGAAATGAACGACACCGAGGCGGTTCTCATGAGTGTAACATTATTTTCTGAATTACAGCAAGGTATGGATTTCGGTTCACCCGCCCTGAACGGTTTTCACTCTGGTTTTTTGCACACGCTTTTATCACAGCTTAAGACAGCAGATGGCTCTCTTGCGTTTTCTTTCGCTTACCTCTATCTGTAAACAACTAAACAGCGTTTTGGGGAGGTAAAAGGAAAACGTAGAGATGAAGCTAAAAGACCTTGATTAGCCCAAGTGCTTCCCCCCACCCCATGCTCCCTTAAAACCAGAAACCACCTCAGACAGAAGCGTTTAAGGCTTGTGAAATTCACACTCTGAGTAGACGCCCCGGGACTGAGGAGTCCGCTGTTTCAGGCGCTTCGCCAGGCGTTGGAATACATCAGGAGAGAGTATTTCTTGGTTCTCAAAAAGCTGAAAAGCTTCATGCTCCAATGTGGGTTACTAATGCCAGTGGAAGCCGTGAGGATTAATTTCCTTTCCGCCTTGGGTGGCTTGGGCTGGGCAGCGGAAAGCTGCTTTTAAGGGCAGAGAGTATCGGAGCCTCTCGAAGCCAGCAGCGCGCCCACGCTCAGGGGAACCTGCTTGCTCTCCGCGCGCCCTGGCTGTGGCCGGATCCTTGTCCGTGGTGCTGAACCGCAGCTGGGCGTTGAAGGGAGGGGTCCGAAGGAGACAAAAAACCGACCTTCCCTTGGATTATACAATCCAGGGAATTGGGGAGAACCCTGAATTGTAAGAAAATGCCTGGAAAGAAAAGAATTAACACAGCTATAATAAGAAGCAGCTTAATCTCACTCTGTTCAAATTATTATACTACACACGTATATCACGAGGATTAAAAAAAAGAAGCTAACTAGGTTATGTAATTTGGGGCAGTTGTACTAGATTGAAAAGGTCACTATACTTAACATTTTGCTTCTTTGAAAAACTCATTACTAGCTTTAGGTAAATATGTTTGCTTTAATTGTAAAGTCGTTCGGAAATTCCAATCTGTACTGTCTGAAATGTCCAGATAGCCACTCTTCAATAATGGAAGGTAGGAGTAGCTACTATTTCTGTTCAATACGACTTATTTTGGTGAATTTCTTAAAAGAAACACTTGAATAGCCTTTTATTAGATGTATCCATCTCTGCAAATGTCCTTCCCTTTTAAAGCAAGAGCATGGCAATACTAAATACACTTAGTAAACATATAAGAACAAAGACATGTAAAAGAGAGAGAGAAAAAAAAAGGTAGACATGGAGCAAAATAGTTAACACACCCTTTTTTCTTCACTTTTTCTATCTCATAGGAGATTAAGGATTGCAAATTCCTGGGAAAATTATTCATGCATATTCCTTTTAATAATCGTAGTTATTACATATATATAGATTTCATGTATATAAAACATGGTAAGGTGGGGAAAATAAGCTTACAGAGTATGTTCTTTAATGTTAAATAGTATGTACGTTATCCTAAATCCAGTGATATCTGCATTGGACCCAAATCTACACACTCCTCTTAGATGAAATTCTCTTCCCCAAGAGAGGCTTATTGGTAAATACAGTGAAAAACAGCTGAGCACTAATTGCTTCCTTGGAGAGACTGTGGATAAGTTCCCTAGAGCAGAAGGTGTCTAGCCTCCCTGTAATCAGCCCTTGTCTGAACTTCTCCCACTTGCCTGGTTGCAAGTCTCTGTAGTACTTTACTGCATATTCCTGAGGCAAAGAGAAAGTGGGTGTTGGTTCAGAACTGCTCCCAGGGCTACCTTGCGAGTGTGTCTCTCCTCTTTCCAGCTCTAAAGCGGTCACCAGAAAAGTGATTGTTACAAGTACTAATTATCAGATGAGTTTTCTTTCCTCCGTTCTTCACACTGGATTGAGAGAAGTCTAGTTTGTGCGTTTCTTTTCTTTACCTTCTTGGAATGATAAGCAAACAGTCTAAAGGGAAGAGGAAACGGTAAGAAGCCATAGGAGCAAAAGCTACTTATAGTTCTGTGGCTCGGAGTGTGTCCTAGGAACCAAGGATCTGTATTCATCCAAGCACGCATTGTTTCTCTCCCAACCTCCTTTTCTAGGGTGCTCTGCACTGGTTCCCCTCCTCCTGGACCTTCATGTTTTTGGTTATCCATGACAGAATGCTGCCAGGACACAGACAGGAAGTCAAGGAGAAGAGGCAGCAGCTGTTGTATTTGAATTTCAGACATAGTTCATATGCTTTGCCCCCTGGCTCCCTACCCAGGGACGCCAAAGACGGCAGCTCAGACTGGAGTGTCCCTCAGTCTGGCTGCTTTCTGTTGTCGCTGGAATACTGTGACACCCCGCCCGCCCTTAATATTCTGTGGTAGCTTCTTCAGCATTCCGTTCCCGCTGCCGTTCTGCAGCAGCTACAGCTGCTGCCATCTCTTCCTCCAAGTGCTAGAGAGCAAATTTGGGAAGGGGGTCTTTCTGCACCACCTCTCCACGTCTTGTCCCCTTCCCTCCTCTCTCCTTCTTGCTCTGCTACGGTTTCAACACGACAAGCCTGCTTTTCCTGGGAGCAGAAGGGAGAGTCCAGCAAGTTTGGGTGGATTAGGTAGGGAGTGGAGGCGCCTCCCTCCTCGGGACACACTCTCCTCCCTCCCCCCCGCCCCCTCCTCCTTCCCGGGCTGGAGAGGCTCTGGTGCTGAAGGGATTAGCGGGGAGGGCGGAAACCACCTTGCGTTCCAACCACGGCTGAGAGTTTCTGTGGACCAGGAGGCACGTTAAGATCCAGAAGCCCTCGCTAAGCCTCGGAAGCCTCGGAGACCTGCGAGTTTCATCCAAGAAAAAGCGCACTGATAATTCCTTCAATTCCACCCGCTTTGGCTCAGCCTCTCACCACCCCACCCCCTGCCATCGGTTTTGGCTTTCTTTTACAGTATTACTAATATTTTTTAAAGTCCTTATTATATATATACCTTTTTGTTTCCTTCTGAAGACTGGCCTAGGAGGGGGACGGGAGGGGAGTGTAGCGGGCTGGGAACGAAGCGCTCTGATTTGAGATCTCCGGGGAGAAGATTGCGCTCTCCAGATGCTGATCTCCAAGACACTTGACGATCACCGGCGGACTCCGAGAGCGGGCGGCAGCGGCGGCACTGGCCGGGGGGCCGCTCGAGTCCGACGCTGAGTCCTGCCCAGCGCGCTCTGGGCGGACCGACGCGCGGGACCCGGCCGGCACCTGCCCTCCATCCCTTGCTCGGGAAGAAGGCAGCCGGCTCGACCTCCCGCCCGGGAGGCGGGCCGGGCAGGAAGGCGGCGCGAGCGGCGGCGCCCGCGGCCCCGGCCCCGGCCCCAGTCCCGGCTCCGACGCGGCGGCGGCGGCGGGCACGACCTCGGGCTCCCGGCGTTCGCCCCGCCGCGCCCCGGGCGCATTTGCGGGCCCGGCCCCGCTATCCGCGGAGAGGGCGATGGGTCCCAGGCGGGACTGAGCGCTCCCAGCCCCCGGCCCGGCCCCTCCGGCCTGCCCTCCTCGCCGGCCCTTCCCGCTCTGTGTCCCCAGCTCCCCGCCCTCCTCCGGACCCGGTCCCGGGGCCACCATGGCCGCGGCCATCGCCAGCGGCTTGATCCGCCAGAAGCGGCAGGCGCGGGAGCAGCACTGGGACCGGCCGTCCGCCGGCAGGAGGCGGAGCAGTCCCAGCAGGAACCGCGGGCTCTGCAACGGCAACCTGGTGGACATCTTCTCCAAAGTGCGCATCTTCGGCCGCAAGAAGCGCAGGTTGCGGCGCCAAGGTCTGTGCGGGTCCCGGTTGGGAGGCGCGCCCTCGGATCTCTCCCCTGTCCCCGCCTGCGTGGGGCCTTTTCGGGCTCCCCTGCCTCCCTCCATCTCTCACCCCCCCTCCCCCAACACAAGTCTCGCTCCCGAGCGCTCCGAGCGCCTGCCGCCCTCGGGAGCTGGGCATCTGCTCCCAGGCAACCTGTAGCCACTGAAAACTCAAGCCGCCAGGCGCCGGCAGGTTGGCCCGCTCCCGCCACTGCCTCTCGCCCTCCGAGTCCGACGCGGGCCGGCTCCCAGGGAAAACCTCTTTCTGCCCTGAGGGTCTTGGCTCCCCTGGGGTCGCGCCGGCTGCTTCCAGCCCGCTTGGAGATGCCGGGAATTTCTGGGTCTGGCCTCCCGGGTCTCCTGGAGCCCCCTCGGCTCCCGGACCTTGGCGGAGGGGCTGGCCCCTGCCTTGCGCTCAGCAGGGGCTGGGGTAAGAGAAGCGAGCCGAGGGTGTGTTGGAGCTGAGAGCCAGTTCAGGAGATTTACTGGAAGGCTGCTTCGCGGGCAGCACGGGTCACTCTGAAGCCCTTGGGTCGCATCTTGGGATGAGGAGAGGGGCGCAGAGGGCGGAGAACGAGTCCCCATTGGGGGTTTGGCAGACGTCCCTTCTACGTGGTAGTTTCGATTCAAGGACTCGCGAATTACGTGAGGCCAAAGAAGCAGTTACTACATACGGGTGACTCTAATAGTTGCCTTACTATACATATTTTTTGAGACATAGCTAATGCCCAGCATGACCTTCTGTTGCTGCCTTTAAAATGCCAGGGTCTGAGAAGGCGACTCACTCCTGAGCTGGAGCCCAGCGCCTTTTGTTCCTTTCCGTTCCTCTCCACATCCAGTTGCTAGGGGTGGTTGTTTGGAGAGCATGTGGGGTGTTTTGTGGGAGAAATGGGGATTGCTTGCTTTTCATTACTAAGTGGGCCCGGCAGGAAACACTGAAGAATATATTTACGTTAATAGGAGTATATGTTTGCCCAGCACATTGTATTCCTGGTGCCCAGCTGTATTTATTTTAAGTTTCCTGTTGTTCCAAAGATGTGTGAGAGAAGCATATGCTGTACGTGTGTATCTATGTGAATGTGTGTATGTGTGTGTGTCCCCCACACAATTGCAGATTTACGACCGAAAGTTTCAATGCTTCTTTAAACAAAGACTAGAACTAATTTTTTTTTTAATCGCTCATTGTCACAGTTAGAAATTGGAGTTACTTGCTCTTAGAATCTAGCTTAGAAGGCAAACATCTGAGGAAAATCAGAATGGCATTTTTAAGGTAGATAAATTATATAGCTATAAAAGAAGGAACTTCATGATGAAGACTTCGGGGACAGTATTTTCAGACCAGTGTAGAAGCTATTAAGAAAAATGGACTTTAATTTTACACTTTAGCCTAGAGGATGATCCAGCAAACCTTGGTATTATAAGACCAACTCAACTGTTTTAAACATCGTTGACACATGGAGGGTCACATTATCATGACTTAACATATTTGCTTCTCCCCTAATTTCATCTGATTATCTTTTAGAACACAGTTTTCACCAGGTAGAGCTCCAGTGTTGCCATCTATTTGAAGTAAAGAAACATATTTTCTTCTAGATAGGACTGTTTAATATAAATGATGATTAAAACTTAGTACATATTCTTTAAGTATAAACCAGTAGATTCTTTTATAAATATGAACAATAAATGTTCTGTGTCATATCGGGTGATGGAGGAGGGTTTGCTTTACACTTGTGAATTTTAAGATGGGGATGAATTTTAACTTTTTACCAGATAAAGAAAAGCATCTGAGCTCTCTGATAGTCTATTTCAACATTTGCAACCCTGACTGTTCTCTTGACATTCATGAGTTTGCAGTGATATATTTGAAGTCACTTCTGCTACCTTATTTTTGGTGGGAGAATGGAAAAGAAGATAAGCCAGAGGAAATCTCATCAAAACCTTTCCTTTTATCCTTCTCATATATCTTATATATCAAGAAATATATTCTTTAGTGAAGAAAAATATAGATATATCCCTTGAGTATCAGAAAGGAATTAATTATTAATTTAAACCAAAGAAATACTAAAACTATGTTATGTAAATCATATATTGATATATAGTTACATGATTTTACAATATATTATTAAATATAACTATACACAATTATTTTATTATTTAATTAAATATTCTTTTAGGAAACATTTTTTAAGCATAAGCATATTTTCCTTTTCCTCCTATACTCACTCTTTGCCTAAGAACTGACCCTAGGAAATTTTAAAAGTCTGATTTGTTAATTTCAAGATATAACTTTTAGGTATGACAATTCCACATATCTTTGTATTTGAAAATTATTAATTTGACAAATAGTTATTGAATCTTTGTAATATGTCAGGTCCTGTTCCAGGTATTATATGTGGAGTGTTGAAAAGAACAGACGAATCTCCCTCCATCAAGGAGCTTACAGACATGGGGTAGAAAGTCACTGCATATGGCAAGGAACAAGTTAATATGAATTACAAAAGTCAAAGTCCCAAAAAGCACATAGAGGGCTGAGGTAGAGAACCACGGGGGTGGGGGGGTGAGGGTGGGTAGGAAGAGGGACCTAATTAGATCAAGTAGGCAGGGTGGCCACACCAAGAGCTACAGGTTGAATGCTGACATCTGAGAAGGATGCAGAGGTTAGAAGAACAATGTGTGTGAAGCCCCTGAGGTGGGAATAACCTTAGCCTGTTGGGAGAAGCAAGGGAGGTGTAGAAACTTTAAGTACACTGTTATTTTATATCATGTCTATGTTGTCTGCAGTTTGCATTTTGACAAGGAAATACAAATATATTTGACATGTTTGCCAACAAAATAAGGAATAGCTCGATATTTTGTCTTTTGGGAAAGAGTAGTATACGTTTCTTAAATGTAGGGATTTTTTCTTTTTAATCCTACTTTAAGTAGTAATTTAATATAAAGAGTATGACATATTTATTTATCCCTTTTGGTCAAACCTTACCCCCCAACTCTGACCACCTCCTACCCCCATAAAAGGATGGCTTTTGTATCTGTAAAGGACAGAAATTTGCAAGATGGCTTAGTGGTCGTGGTGAGCATCACATTTTATCTTACGTTTCCAGATTCATCTTCCTCTACTCTTCCTCTAACTCCTTAGACTCCAAACATCATTCAAAGTTCAACTAGGGACTTCCCTGGCAGTCCAATAGTTAAGACTTTGCCTTCCAATGCAGGGGGTGTGGGTTCGATCCCTGGTGGGGGAGCTAAGATCCCACATGCCTCATAGCCAAAAAACCAGAACATAAAACAGAAGCAATATTGTAACAAATTCAACAAAGACTTTAAAAATGGTCCACATCAGAAAAAAATCTTTAAAATATAAAATAAAAGACTTGGTCTTTAAAAAACAAAACCAAAAACCCCCACAAAATTCAACCACATGGTTTCAAATCCCTGTGCTTTTGTTTGTGCTTCACTCCGTGCATAGATTCTTCTTTCTTCTCTCTTCACCTGTTGAAATTATCCCCATTTCTTGAAGCTTGAAAAAAAGTGCCAACTCCTCTGAGAAGTCTTCCCTCATTGCAGAGAAGTAAAAATAATTCTCCATTTTATACCTCATGATTGTTGTTTATGCCCAATAATAATTAATTTGCACACATATTCAGCAGATTGTAGTTGGGAGCAGCGTCTCTGTTTTCTGCACTCATAGGCCCTCAAATCTTGACAGAGTGTCTGCCATGCCCTGGGTACTTGTCACTGCCCTCAGATTGAAGTGAAATAAGGAATGTCAACATCTCCAAAGCTGAAAAAGTGTCTCTGAACCAAAGTGCTCTAACTAGCCCATTTTAGAAGTAAATATACTTTTCAAAATTTTATATCTTTTTTACTTTCCCTAAATATACACAATATAATCTATCCCTTTTTTCAGGGATTGGAATGTGACTACATATTTGTGAGTTACTCTCAAGAATGCAAGAATATAACCAACCTCACTCTAAGCCTTAATGTATGAAAACAGATACTTAGAATATCTGTTAATTTAGCTAAAGAAATAAGAAGGTACAAGGAAGCCAAAAATTTGCAAACAGTTTTATTATTTGGAATCTCAACAAGAAAACAAGAAAACTGAAATAGAACCTACGTGCAATGACGTATATGAACATTTTATCCTAAAAGTGTTGCATTTTTGTTATTAGCTTTTAAACCAAACAAGATCTTTCATTTTTATAGGATAATAACCTTTCAAAATCTTTGGTATAGCTAATGCAATTGTGTTTTGAAATCTGTTCTTTTTTTGGCTACTGTCATAGGAGCCATGGTATCATGTGTCATGTATGTTTACTCAATAGTTTTGTGAGTTTCTTACTGACACATTTACTTAAATTACAGATGTCGTAAGAAACAAGGACTGAAAAATGAGCTACGTAAAAATTGTTTTCAACTTACTCTTTTGTATAAAAGGCAGAAATATATATATATGCCTATATATATTTATTTTGTTCCTCTGTGATAATGAAACTCTCAGCTATCCTAATAAAAGAGAAGTGGTCTTCCTTCTTAACAAGGTACTATCTAAGGAAAGCCATGCTCACCCTCAGAAAATAATCAACAGCCAAGAGTTATCGAAAGTCCACCGTTCTTGTGCTACTGCTTCTGAGCCATCACCATTGAAAATGCAGAGACCGCCTGCTTATTTGGGCTCTTTAGGTCAAAATAAAACAAGAGAGTATTTTTCTCCCAAAAGATCATCTTCCTTTTCTTTTCAGAAGTGTATTTTTTTTTTTTACTTTTTTAGGGTGATGTCTGTGGGAGTCTTCCTATCTTTTGATAATACCTGTTGCTAACTTTTTGATAATCAGAGTTTTATTATTTGTTAGGTTTATTAAGGCAAGACAAAATTATAGTTTTTCTAATCTGAACTGTCTCATTTTTTTAACAAGGGCTATTTTGTCAAATGTAGGGTTTCTAAGTAAGAGATATTATGGGCATATTACTGACTTGGTACATAAAACAATTTTAAAGATTTTTTTAAAAACATTGACCTTGCTTCCGTATATATTTTTTCTGTGGCTTAATTGTTATGATTTCAAACATTCTGCATTCGCTATAGGCTTCTGAAAAAGGATAATACCACTATGGTGCAATAAATTAAGTGGTGGATATGGAAAGTGTAAGAGAGCATAGTAGGTCAGGTAAGATGCAAGTAAGGTTAAGTAAGGTGGTTTGCTTTGGGTTAAGTTAGATTCATTGATTGAGATGAGTTTACTTATATTGAGAAAATGGTCAGTACTATTAACTGGTGAAGAAATCCTTTGACATTTCTTTATATAAGATTTCGGAAGCAACAATTCCTCTCAAACCCCCCACTAGGTTACTGTTATCAGTTACAGATTTCACTTTATATTTCAAATTACTATAATTATTAGTACAACTCTTCTACATTTACCTCCCAAATTCTGTTTGTCTGTTAATAATTTTAGTCTATATAATGTTACTATAAGAAAATTATTTTAAAATAGACAGAAACCTCCGCTCTCTTCAATGTAAAATGATATCTTCTAAATTTTATTTACTAATTTTAAAATAATGGCAGAAATTGAAAGGGAAAGGTAGATGAAGTATTTTTCAATCTGATTTATCACTTAGTTCCAAAATCTAGGTTTCTTTCTAGGTAAACTGTGTATTAATTCCTCTCCAAATGGTGAGAAATTTTAGCCACAAAGGGCTATCATATTTAGATAATACAAATTGTGTGTGATGTTTTAAATATTGTCATTTTGGCACTCAAGGGCTAAAAACAAGCAAAAAAACCAAACGAAAACCAAAAACATAATGGTAAACTCAAGCATATAAGAGACCATTTTAGGGGGGTTGATGCAATTTAAAGTCAACTGCACTGTGTTGACATGAACAGAAAACTAATTTAGTAATTTTATCTGTAATGATTCCAGCATTCATTTTAAGAAATTACTATAATTTAGTAGTTTTATCTAATAATGAATATATCACCATTCACTGTTTCCTGGGGGTGAAGGCTAGCAGTACGGTATGGTAGTAGGAATCTAGCCACCTTTTATAGAAACCATTTTATGATAGTTACCACTTTGTCATTCAGGAAAGAAAAGGTTATTTTCATAAAGCTGTATTGTGTGAAATATTTTTTGTGTAATATGTGTTTCACCCTGTGCTTTTATAGTTCTTTGGTATCAGGTTTAATAGGGACGCATATGGTATGATGATGGGGGACAGCCACTTAAAAGTCAGTGTCTCACCAGCGCCTGGCATATAGATAACACTCCACAGCATTTACTGAATGAATGAAAAATCCTGTATTTCTCAGGATTTACAAGTAACAGCATAGAGTGGCAGTTGAGATCAGTGTGCACATGGCAACGGCTATAATTGACTCAGGCACTGTGCTCTTGAGTTCTGTTTCATCCTCACAACAAGCTTATGTAGTAGGTACGCTACATTATGCATTAATTGATGATACACTAAAATATTACCCATCTATCCATTTTATAAATAAGGTATCTAAAAACCAAAGAAAAGAATGAGTAAATTGTCCAAGTTTACATAACATTAAAGAGTGGAGCTGGTTTTAAAAGCCAGGTTCCAGGCTGACTCCAGGGTCCCTACTCTTAACCAGTGCCAATTCTCAATTGCCACATGTTTTATTTCATTACTTCAATTAGTTGAGATTCATCACCATTTCATAGCAAAGGAAACTAATACTCAAAAAATTTGAGTTTTGCCAAAAGATTTACACGTAGCGAGTGATAAAACCGGAATTCAGGAGCAAATTGGTCCTTCAGTCCTCTATTCTTCTCACTACTTTACACTCTCAGTTCTTCATGACATCAACATTAATGGAAGACACATTATTTCAAGGCACATAGTAGATGCTCACCATATATATCTGTTGATTGGATTCATGTAATAATGTGTTATTTACTCTTTAAAATCGAGGGTGTAGGAAAGTTTGCCTGGAATTAGAGACTTATTTGTGGGATTTGGGGAAAGAGACAGTAAATAAATAAATGCTGTATTTTACCAAGCCATTTTTGACATAGGAATGTAGCTTTGGTTTTCCAACAAGTGTTTGGAAGTGACACGTTTGATGTTATCTTCCTAATGAATTGCAGCATTGACCTGAAATTCTGAAAAGGATTAATTTGGAGGGCTTTCATGAGCATGTAGTGACTTCCATGATAGGTCTTTCATTAATTTTTCATTAATTTTCTTAGATTATATATTTTCAACATTTCTTATTTCTGTTAGGAAGCCTTGTTGTTACGTTCCTTATTGGCTTTATTGTACATGATAAACTGAAGCAAACCAACAAGGTTATGGAGTCACAAATCAATCATAAAAATTATAGATGGCTAGAAATCTAGATAATGTATGTTTTATGCTGCTTTTGAGTTAACACATTGGTTCACAGTCCTTTTCCAATGAATTCTTAGATCTTATTCTTAATACCAATACCAGAAAAATGTAATGTAGTCAAGGCTAAGTTGTTTTTAAATTGTATTATGTACTTTATAGAAATTGCACATGGATGAATGTTTATTTCTGGGGCAGGCTTACAAATCTAGTTATGTGTTATTTAGATATTTTATTGGTTTATCTGACTCTTCTTTTCTTCTTACTTTGCTTACGTGGTAAAACTAACTGGTTAATCCAACTGCCCACCTACTTTGTGCCTCCACCTACACAGCTGATTTTGCCTGAAGAAAAACACACACATGCATGAATTGGTTCTACTTTGAATCCATAGTCAGTAACATCAAGTGGGCCCTTGGTACATTTTTTAAAAATCTCTTTCCGCTTAAATAGATTATATTTCTTATCTTATTTCTCTTCAGACATCTATACCTCCTCCCCCATCCCCACTGTCAACTATGTTCTTCTATTTTTCTGAGAAAACAGAAATTATCAAAAATAAATTTCCATATACTCCACAACTGCTTTTACAAACGTATCTGCAGATCTATCCACTTTCCCCTTTTCCCTACTGAACTTGGGAATGAACTCTTAGTGCTCCTATTTAAGGTCAAGACCTCTATAAATTGAGGAACAGATCGTTTCCCCTACTCAGGGACATCAATCCAATATTTCCCTTTCTCTTCTGCATCATATAATTTCTATATCATGCTGTATTATTCTCATCAGCATATAAATCTGCCGTAATATAGCTCATCTTAAAAGTTAATCTCCTCTTGATTATGCATTCCTCTCTTGTTATTAAACCAATTATCTTTTATTGGCAAAACTTCTTGAAAAAGAAATCTCCAGTTTCCCTCCTCCCACTCTGTCTTGAACCCTTTCTAATCAGGTTTCTGTCCCCACCAATAAGCTGCTCTTGTCAAGGTCACCAAGGACCTGCAAGTGGTCAAATCCAAGGGTTTCCTCTCAGTCCTTATCCTACTGGTACAGCATTTGGAATTCAACTGACACAATAAATTTGTATTTTTCACTATAATGTGGGTAAAGTTAGCATCAAAATACTTTTAACATGCCACTTACACCACTAAAGCCATTCATGTGATCTTTTCATAGTTATGGCATATTTGGATTTCTAAATATGTTAATGGGTTAACTATTGCCATCATGCCCCGTGATGGCCTGCCAGACACTGTAGGTACTCAGTTGGTCCTCAGGTACCACTAGAAGGCAATGGTGTTTTCTTATTTGGGAGAAGATCCTTTTCATCACATGCATTTGTATTGGGCCTGAGTGACTTGCCTCTACAAAATATAGAGAAGAATTTGAATGGTCTTTCTAAGAGTTAGTTAGTTTTTAAAATCTTTGTCTTTATTGTCAAATATAGGTTTGTGACTAGGTAATCACTCTTTTTTCAAACTCTTTCATTGCTACCATAGTCAATAATAATTGGCAAACTAAAATCACTCGACATCACTCAAATTCAAGCACTGTACAGAAAGGAACAGTCCTAAATGTAAGAGAGCTATTTAACAAAATTTATTTTCTGTATGTGGAATGTTTTCACTGATAATATTTGATTTCAAGTAATGCTAATATGTTCCCTTATGTATCTCTCTATTAAAAATAGATACATAATTATTAGCTCTGGTGACAAAGTTAAGGTAACTTTTTACATTTGCATTTTTGAATTTTTAAAATATCCTGTTAGAGTGACAGAGGACATCTAAGGTATGGGAAATAGTGAAGTTTTGGCAATTAGAGTTTAGGAATAATTTTATAGACAGAGTTCTATTATCTCTTCTTGTTAGTTTCTCCAGGGGGATATGTAACTACTGGGTTCAGTGGCTACATCATGAATATGTTATCTTTTCACAGGGAAATCTTGAATGTTTGATGGACAATTGTTTTCTCCAGAATCTAACAATTCTCTCCATTTTGAAAGGGTCTTGAAAATAGTCAGAATCTCATTGCCTGATGTCTTTTTATTCTACCACATGCCTCATTGTAGCTCTTTAAATTTCTGTAAATAATTCCTGCCTAGCCTGAGTTACATTATGCCCTTCAAATATTTGTTCACGGCTTTTTATCCTCCTTACCATTTGGCCAGCTTACAATTGTTTAACTCTATTAATGTTTCTGCATAAGTAAATGCCACCAGCACCTTAATCATTTCTGTGGCTTCGATTGTTCAATAATTACCTCATCCTTATTCCGGCAAATGAGATCACTGCTGTTTTCATGCTGAGGCCAACCTTGCTGTAGGGAGGACTGAACACATCTGCCGTAGAGAAGACCTTCTCTCTGGGGGTGGGGTTGGACTTGAATGGAGGGATGCAGAGATTGGACAAATCTATGCAATACAGAAGGATCTGTCTTGGCTTCATGCCTGACACATTAAAGGACACTGTAGGGAAAGTAATCAAACATCTTCACTGAACCTGCTAGGATGAGAGGCGTTGTATATCTTATCTCTTACTTCTTCCAATCGCAGGAAATAGGGAGCATTATTTTTATTTTCACGGATGAGAGAAAGTGAAGTAATTTTGCCACAGACTCGTACTTGGCAGAAGTAGTATTTGAATGCTGATCTGACTGATACAGGGTAAACATTTTTAGAATGAACTCAGTGGATCTTAAATAATAATAGAATTCAGCATTATATTCCAGTATTTTTCTGGATCCATCCCTGGGATGGGCTAGACTGTCAACCACAGTGTTTGCCCCTGTTCATTCTTACCGGTTTTATGTGTTCTCTCCTGGGTGCTCCAGCAGCCACTGTGACCAGCGACGTTCCCCACAGGATAACGCCCTCACTCAGAAGTGTGTCCCCAGCTCTGTCTCCACTTTTCCATTTCTCTCCAATGCTTGGGACAACGGGCGCTAAGCTGTAATAGGTTCATTTCATAATCTCTTAGACTTTCCTTTTGGAGTAAGCTATCCCAGATGGTGTGGCAATGATGAAGTTTTCCTGTAAGGTTTGGAGTATTTTATGTATGTCAGACTTTTATATTTTTCATCCCAAAGCCTTTGCATTTTGGAAAGTTGTAAAAGTAATAAAAGTTGCTGAAGTGTCAAGAATATGCAGTTAATAAGCACAGGTTTCCTCTTCCCCTGCTACTGCTGCTGAGCTGATGCAATTTTTATCATTAGAAATGACCCTGGTATCCAGATATTCCCATGACTGTCATCATTTTACTGTCTGGATGGTTCATTGTTGTAGGGTCAAGTGAAACTGAGACTTATTGTACAAGAATAAGCACTTCTTGGCAACATCTGCACTAACATTTCAGCCTAGAGGTAAACTTTTCATATCTGCATGGGTTTTTCTTTTGCCCTGAGATAGTAGCAGCCAGGGATTATTTCAACAATCTCCCTCAGTTCATGAATTATAAATATTCCTATTTGTTCACTTTTTCAAAAGGAAACGCAGCACCTTGCAATATGTCATCATAGTTGGCTGGCATCGTACCGCTGTGACTTTTTTTCTTTTACCCCCTACACAATGCCCTTTGTTGTCTTCTGAGGTAGGCCCATAGATTTTTTTCTTAAAAAGTGAACGCAAGGAAATCCCCCAGATCTCCCCTGCACTGCCTCTCTCATTCACTCCCATCACTATTTTTACCACCACCAGTATACAGCCCCAAGCTCCTCGCATCACACCCCTCTCCATGGTGTGGTCGGTAATGGGGAGAGTGTGGTGGACTCAGACACTGGGGCCTCGGAGCCTCACTCTGCCTCTTTCTGGCTGAGCAAACTCTACTGATATGCAGAGACCTCTATGCAAGGAGCAGGCCAGGCAAGGTGATTTGGAAGAATACCTTTTTTGAAAAATTTTTGTTGGAGTAGAGTTGGTTTACAATGTTGGGTTAGTTTCAGGTGTCTAGCAAAGTGAATCAGTTATGCATATACATGTATCCACTCTTTTTTTTTTTAGATTCTTTTCCCATATAGGTCATTACAGAGTATTGAGTAGAGTTCCCCGTGCTATACAGCAGGTTCTTATTAGTTAATCTATTTTATATGTAGTAGTGTGTATATGTCAATCCCAATCCCCCAATTTATCCCTCCCCCACTTTCCCCCTGGTAACCATAAGTCTGTTTTCTATATTTGTGACTCTATTTCTGTTTTGTAAATAAGGTCATTTGTACCCTTTTTTTTTAGATTCCACATATAAACGATACCGTATATTTGTCTTTCTGTGTCTGACTTATTTCACTCAGTATGACAATCTCTAGGTCCATCCATGTTGCTGCAAATGGCATTCATTATTTCACTCTTTTTATGGCTGAGTAATACTCCATTGTATATATGTATCACATCTTCTTTATCCATTCCTCTGATGGACATTTAGGTTGCTTCCATTTCCTGGCTATTGTAAATAATGCTGCACTGACCATTGGGGTGCATGAATACCTTTTTTTTAAATTAAAAAAAAATTACATATACATGTATCTATTCTTTTCCAAATTCTTTTCCCATTTAGGTTATTACAGAATATTGAGCAGAGTTCCCTGTGCTATACAGTAAGTCCTTGTTGGTTATCTATTTTAAATATAGCAGTGTGTACCTGTCAATCCCAAACTCCCAATAGTAGGCCTTAGAAAATCAAGACAGAGCTATGTTCCTTTGCCACAGGGATTATATTTATATTAAAAGGCCATCTACAGAGCAGAATTGTCCTCTCAATGGTCTGTTCTCAGTGTCTGTCTTCCTGCCCCAGAATCCCAGCCCCTCACACTTCCCCACCCCATGTGCTTTCTCAATTGCTTTGGCCCCATGTTTCCTGTTGGCTGTTCACTAAATATAGCCTGAAGATAATTGGTTAATTATCTGTGTATCTTATATTTATTTTGCCTCTTATAATCCAAACATTTACAACCTTATCTGTTGTTCAGGTTTGAGACAGTTGCAGCTACTCCACCTCCCTTCCTCCTTTTCTCTTTCTCTTTTTGTTTGATTGTGAGAGAAAATATTTTGTGTGTATGTGTGTGTCTGTGTGTAAATAAAAGATTAACGCGAAGCATGCTATGTGATGCAGATATCATGTGAGGCATAAAAACAAAGTAAGTACTAAGTATGTTCAATTCTAAATTTATATATATATATACACATATATATATATACACACACATACACTTAAAATTGACGTGCTCACGCTTGTGACTATTAAGACAGAAAATTTAAAAGAAGCCTATGCAGGTCCCTACTAAAAGTCAGCTTAATGCCTCCCAGTACTTCTAGAACTCAATTTTTTCAGACATCTTTTTCTGTTTTTCCTTAACAAACCTCATTATATTTTTCTGAGGTTGACATTTGCCCAGAATTTTTTTTTTTAATTTAGAGCTTTGATAGATAAAACCCAGTCACACTAGGTACTAAGCCAAAACCCATTTGAGAAGAATGAAGTTTCAATGAGGAAATATGGAAACAATGACAAGCTTGGAAGAAAAAAGGTGTAACTAAAGTAAATTCACACACACACACACACACTCACACATACACACACACACCCCACAACCATGATCTGCAACTTAAATATTGAACACATTCATCCAGAGCAGCATACCATGTCCCTAAATAGCAACTAGAACTCTTTACAGAGAATGAGAAAGAAAAGGCAAACAGAAAACTGGAAAAAGTAATCTACATGGTAGCATTGGATGGACTAGAGAAAATAAGACCATTGGATGGTAACCACTTGAAATTGATCGCTGCAGCAAGCTTTCTTTGGAGGAGAGGGAGAAACACTAAATCAGTGAAGTTCTCAATTTTAAGAAGTTGAATTAGTCAAACATAGGACTAAAGCTATTGGATTTGTATCAAAAGTGCTGGTTTTGAAAGTAGGTTAGACTAATGCGTTTCTGATTAGCAATCAGCCGGTGAAACTTCAAGATTCTCAAAAACCATGACAGAGTGGAAGAGAAAAAAAACATTCTTTGGTAAAAATCTCAGTAAATAGTAATTTTCCTAGTGAAGAAAATAACTATAAGTCAAGAAGATTCCTTTGTTCTTCAGGGAGCTGGTTATTCTGTGGTTATTGGCACTTGGATCCAAGGTGATTCCATTTAAAGAGTGCATTCTACATGAGTGGTTTGATTAAACGTACTGGTTTAACAGCTGCTGTATCAATATTGGCTGCAAGCATCTTGTTTCATGCATATCCTACTATTGGATTTCAAGTTGCAGCTAAGAAACTACATAATAAAAAACGGAATTTGTAATACTTGTCTGTTGGGTTTATTCTTAAGAAATATATGAACCCTATTAATTCAAATACATCTGTACACCATAAAGAAAGCCTTAAATTTAAACAATTACCATCAGGAAGCTAAAAATGAGGACAGAACAGAAAGACAGAAGAGATAATATAAAGAGAGTGTGAGAGAGAGAAAGCCCTCTAAATGTAGCAGGTTCAGTCAGCAAGCAGAACCCTTAAGGTTGAGACTTTGTACTATCTTACAGGTATTCTGCTGCCACAGTGGCTATAAGTGTCTGGCTCTCTTTAAGCATTTGTTGCCTTGGGTAATTTAAGGGTGTTGCTAAACTGATAAACCTGAGATACTCCTATTGTTGCAAGTATAATAAATATAAGGCAACCAATATCTTAGCTCATCAAACTTTACCATTACCTACATTGAAACTCATAAACACTCTTCAAAGTAGACAACATCATGCCTAATTTTAAGCGAAACAATGGAAACTTACAAATATTAGTAATTTTTCCAGGGTGATATAATCTATACTATAGGAGTAGTAGGATTGAAACCCTGTATTTTTGGATTTCTACTGTGAGGGCTGCTCCTTTATCATACAGCTGCCTTCTCCCCTGAAGTTTCTTCATAATGAATAAGAAAAATGTACAGAGAACCTTCTTTGCAACTAGAGAACAATTGCAAGTTCTGAGAACATTCTTCCTAACCAGGGTTGGAAGTTACCCATTGGGAAGTCGGAGGGAGATGCTAAGAATTGTGGCTTTAGTTCATCTTCTCCCATTTCTTCTTTCTCTTACATGCTTCTATTTAATTATGGGCAATTCCACTCCACTTTTTTTTCCAGACAGATTTTCTTCACTTTTATTGCTTCATGAATTTTGCAAGACTGTAAAATCCAGGAGACAATCCAACAGAATGAGTGTTCTTCCCCAACTTTTGGGGAACACCATGATTCTTCTTTTTGTCCATCTTAAGCTTTTGTTTTTCAAAAACACATTTGTTTTTCTATTGATTAGAAAATCCTCTCCGTATTTCTCATATAATACTACAGAAGAAGGCATTAAAAATCCCTAGAGTGAAACACTTCCAAAGGCTTATTTAATGACCTTTAGATTGAAGATGATATGTATGTCATCTAATTCAATTCATAAATTTTATAGCAGTTTTTACGTTCAAAATGGTATCTCAATTTTAAAATAAGTTTTTTTTAACATCTTTATTGGAGTATAATTGCTTTACAATGGTGTGTTAGTTTCTGCTTTATAACAAAGTGAATCAGTTATACATATACATATGTCCCCATATCTCTTCCCTCTTGCATCTCCCTCCCTAAAATAAGTATTTTATTGAAGTATAACATGCACATTGAAAAGTGCACAAATCACATGCAACTTAATGAATTTTCACAAAGTGAATACTCTTGTGTAAAGATCACTTGGATCAAGAAAAAAGCAATGCTCCAGAAATCCCATCCATACGCCTTTCCAATCAGTAAACCCTGAATATAGGCAGTATCTTGACTTCTGACACAATATATTAGTTTTCACTGTTTCAAAACTTTATAAAAATATACGGCATGTGCTTTTTGTGTCTGCCTTCTTTTACTTCAAATTACGTTTGAAAATTTATTAATATTATCTCTGGGAGTCATTTATAACATCGGTAACAATGTCTCCCTTTATCCTGTTATTGATAATTTGTGTCTTTTTTCTCAAATACATACGACTTGTACATACAAAATACCCATTTTGTTGACATGTATTATATTTTATTAGTCTTTTTTAAAAAAGACACTTAGGGGTTAGTTGATATTTTCTATTGTATCTTTTTTGTTTCATTAACTTCTGTTCTTAACCTTATTTCCTTCTATTTTCTATAGATTAAATTTGCTGTTTTAACTTCTTGAGAGTATAAATTATAAGTTCATTAAGGCTTTAAGGTATTTAAACATACATATAAGATTATAAATTTGTCTGTAAACATGGACCTGTAAGCATTTACCTTTAGCTGTATTGCACAAGTTGTGCTGTGTTATATTTTAATTTTCCTTTTAGTAAAATATTTTCTAATTCCCATTGTGATTTCTTCTTTTACTCATGATTATTTAGAAGTGCTTGTTTAATTTTCAAACATTTAGGGATTGTCTAGTTTTTTATAAAAGTGAATCACTAAATTTCTAGGTTAAAGCCACTGTAATCAGAGAACAAATGAAATACGCAGATTGAAAACAAAATGTTTATATTTTTTCAGGTGACAAGTAGAACGCTTTCTTTGTATCAGTTACGTCATTTGGTTAATTATGTAGTTCAAAGTTTTTCTTTTAACAATTGATTTTTTTCTCCACTTTTGTCAGTTACAGAGGCAACTATATTAAAAATCTCCCATATGATTGTAGATTTGTCTGTGTTTCCTCTAGACCTGTCAGTTTTTGCCTTTTTTCTTTATAGGTTAATATAAAATTATTATATCTTACTGATAGATATACCATTTTATTATAACATCTTGTTTTTTTGCTTTAATGTTTATTTTGTTTGCTATTAGCATAACTACACCAGCTTTCTTTGGTTTAATATTTGCATGGTGATTATTTTTCATACTTTTAACTTTTCTATATACTTATACTTAATCTTGATATAAACATAAGTTTATTTTGTTTTACTTTAGTTTTTGTTTTAAATACACTCAGTCTCTGACTTTTAATGGGAATATTCAGTATATTTACATTTAATGAAATTGCTGATATAGTTGAGTTTAATTACACCATCTTAACATTTGCTTTTTTACAAATATTTATTTATTTTGGTTGTGCCAGGTCTTAGTGGCAGCAGGGGGGCTCCTTAGTTGCGGCTCCAGGATTCCTTAGTTTTGGCTCCCTGGCTCCTTAGTTGTGGAACACAGGCTCTTTAGTTGAGGCACACAGGCTCTTTAGTTGCAGCACGTGAACTCTTAGTTGTGGCATGCATGGGATCTAGTTCCCTGACCAGGGATCGAACCCAGGCCCCCTGCATTGGGAGTGCAGAGTCTTATCCACTGTGCTACCAGGGAAGTCCCATCATTTGTTTTCTCTTTGTCCAACCTATTCTATATTCTTTTTGTTGTTGTTTTCTTGTATTCTTTTAATGTGTCAGGAATATTTTCTATTCTGTTTTCCACCATTATTAGCCTGAGGTTTATATATCCATTATAAATATTTTAGTGATTGCCCTGGATATTATCACATTTAATATTGACTTAATAGAGTCGAACATAAATTTGAATCATTCCACTTTTAATAAAATATTAGAATCTTATTATACTTTACCACTTAATCTCTCTAGCTTTTTCTTTCCTATTGACATGCTTTTATTTCTATGTATATGTAAAACTCATAAGAAATTATTTTTATTGTTTAATGCACTCAATATTTATTTAGATAACTGTGTTTTTCATTGCTCTTTATTCCTTCCTACATTCTTGTGTTTCCACCTGCGATTTTTTTCCTTTTTCCTAAACATCTTTTTTAGTAGTAGTAGTAGTAGTAGTAGTAGTAGTAGTAGTAGTAGTATTTTAACGTTGTCTATTGGCTGTGAATTCTGTCAGTTTTGTTTGTGTGCAAATTTATCTATTTTATCTTTATTTTTGAATAGTATTTTTACTGGTCATAGAATTCCAGATTGGAAGTTATTTTCTGTCATCACTTTAATGATATCATTCTATTGTCTTCTGGCTTCCATTATTTCCTCTTGAAAATTCAGCTGTCATCTAATTGTCACTCATTAAAAGGGAATATGCATTCGTTTTTCTCTGGCTATTTTAAAAAAGATTTTTCTCTTATCCTTTATTTCAGCAAGTTTATCGCAAGGTGCCTACGTATAGTTTTATCTGTATTTCTCTTGCATGAGGTTTGCAGCACATTCTGAGCCTGAGGTATAAGGTTTTATGTCAGCTTCAGAATTTTTTAAAATTATATTCAAATATTACCATTGTCTCACTTCCACCTTTTAGGACTTCAATTACATTTATGTTAGTCATTTTCATGATGTCTCACGTTCTTACTCCCTTTTCCAGATTTTGTACACTTTTATGCTCTGTGCTGTAGCTTGCAAATTTTCCAGTTACTTAATCCTGTCTTCTTTTGCTGTTAGACAAAAATCTATTGATTTTCTTTCCATTATTGTATATATTTTTCAATTTTAGAAATTTCATTTGATTATTTCAGCTCTCTGGTTAGATTGTCATCATTTCTTCTCTTTTCTTAAACATATCAATCACAGTTATTTTAACGTCTGTGTCTGTTAACTCTAATATTTGGAACACCTAAGAATCTGTTTTTATTTTCTGTTTCTCTCTTGGATCTTGTTGTATTTTCTTTGGTAATTTGGCAATTTTTACTGAATTTTGAACATTTTGGGTAGAAAACCATAGAGGCTGTCTATGATTTTATCTTCTTTGGAGAGCATATTTTTTTTCTTTTTGCAGGTAATTAGAGTAGGGGCAGAAAACCCCAATTTATTCTAGTATGAAATATATTTGAAGTTGATTTTCAAGTGTGTGTTTGTGGGTTTCTGTGTGTGTGTGTGTTAGCTTGTCTATTTCTAGATTATATTTTGGCAAAGATTTATAGGGGTTCCAACCGAAAGCCTGGACGTTTACCAAGGCTACTACTCATTGGCAAGCCCTGAGCTCCAATTTTTGTCTCCTTAGCATTGTGGACTGCCAAAAGCCCTGCTCTGATTTTCAGCCTTCTTCCTTCCTCTGCTTCTGAAGCAGCAAATTCCAAGAGAACAATTGAAGCACAATACCATGCTTGGCTCCATGTTTCCTTTTGGGATGTTGGCCCCTCAAGTCCTGGTTGCCTGGGAAGCTCTCCAGGGCCTTCAGCCAAATTTCTTTCTTTTCTTTTCTTTACTTTTTAGAAGTATCTAGCTTTCACATATGATGAGAGAGTTGGTTTTGTACTGGTGAGTTGGTCATAACTAGCAGTGAAATTGGTTTCCTAATTTTAAATCCTAACTCTCAGAGAAACTGGCAGTTCAGAAATACTATTTCACTTTTTGGTCCCCGTTTCCTGAATATAGAAAGAATATCACTATCTTGACAAAAATTAACAGAGTTGTTGACGTACATAGGTATGATCAACAATTCAGTTACAGATTTTCTTCTAAGTCATCTTGTTGTGTTGGAAGAAAATTCTTGACCAGCTTTTTATTTTATTTCCTCTTTTGCAACATTATCTACTGACTAAATTCATTTTCAGTTCTAATTTCTAATAAAATCTGGAGCAATGGTGGATTGTTTTTGTCAATAATTGTTTCTGGATATAAACCTTTTGTATATTATTTGTGTCACGCTATTATACTGCTTGTAGTGCCAGCTTTAAGTATTTTAAGGCTTTAGTGTTCTCCTGTAAAAATGAGGTTGTTTTTTTCAGTTTCCAAATTCATTTCCTGGCAGTTGCTAACAGCAACAAAGTTGTAGATCATCAAACCAGCTTCCAGAATGTTAAAAGTTTGTGGGCTTGCAAAGAATAACATAAAGATTTGTATGTGTTCTAATTTTGGCTTTGTCCTTAAAGTTTACAAGAGAGATGAAATGGCAGATCCCATGCTCCCAGCTACTATAACTCTGGGAAACAGTTTTATTTGTGTTCACAAACACCTTTGAAAGGCTGGAGTACACTTGACAAGAATATCCTTGCTTGAATCCTATGGTATGCTTTGATGCTGGTACTAGCTTATGCCCCACCCTGAACTGCCTTGGTCTTGCAGAGCTCTTTCAGATTAGAGAAGTGTATTTTTGAATAAATAACTCAGTCGCTCCATGCTTCAGTACCTTTATTTGTGAAGTAAGTTAATATAATTATACCAATTTTGCTTGTCTCAAAAGTAAGACTCAAATGAGATCATGCAGGTGAAGGTGCTTTGTAAATTGCCAAACTCTATATACGTACAATGAGGGGCAAACCCAGGGCCTGAGTAAAATCATTCAGTACCTCTGTTGATCAGGGCACTCCTCTTCTGCATGCATAACAACACATCTCCTAGCGCATTATGTTTCTAGTTTCATTCCCAGGAATATTAACATAAATCAGTTTGGACATCTAGACTGGGAGGAAAAGGTAAAGGTTATTGGTTACTTACCTTCACATTTCTTATCTTTATTTGGGCTATAGTGTATTTTCCTATGTCTTTCCTAGAAGGAATTTTTTTAAAAAATCATCCAGTTCATTAATCTTATTGTATAGATAAGGTAACCCACAAATACAAAGCCCAAATATGTAAATTTTCCTATGATGGGCTCATGGTTAGTCATTGTCAGAGCCAGATTAGAAATGATTATCTTAATTTGTTTTGTTGATGTACTATGAGTATAACATAGCATTGCACCATTTCAGATAAAACATACACACAGATACACACATGTCTACCTGTGTGCACACATGTACGTACAGGAAAAAAAACACTTTTCGGGCTTCCCTGGTGGCGCAGTGGTTGAGAGTCCGCCTGCTGATGCAGGGGACACGGGTTCGTGCCCTGGTCCGGGAAGATCCCACATGCCGTGGAGCGGCTAGGCCCGTGAGCCATGGCCGCTGAGCCTGCGCGTACGGAGCCTGTGCTCCGCAACGGGAAGAGGCCACAACAGTGAGAGGCCCGCATACCGCAAAAAAAACAAAGCTTTTCTCAGGCTGTGCTGAAAGATCTAACTTCATTTCATATCTCTTCCTTCATTACAAAGTGGATTTCCTTTCCATTCAGATACCCCGCTGTTCGGGCAATAGTTCTTCCTGTTGGAATCTTTTGCTGACTCTCAGCTGGCATATTTTTCTCCATCGTAGAGTCACACTGTGTTAAGATCTGATTATTAGAGCCCAAAGTCTATGAAAAGGATCCATAAACCTATTGAAGAGCAGTGTGGTGGCTGGAGAGTGATGCTAGATGTGCAGAAGTGAAAGGGTACAGGAGGGTGAAAATGGAGAAGAAAGCTCTGGAAAGTAGTCAAGTACAGAAAGAAAAGGCACAACACCTTAGTGTGTGTGTCAGAGCTTGACATTTTGTACTCCGGGATGTGGGGAGGATTGATTTGAAAATAAAAGGCAAAATATTTAGATGAAACTTGGTAACATGAACACAAAATGATAATGCTCAGGGACCATCATTGTTCTGCCTCAATGGTAGACAAAATGTTTTCTGCTAGCCAGCATACTTTGCAAAGGGGTACGGATACTCTTGGGGAACAGAGCAATATATGGGGGTGTGGGAGCCCATAGCTATATCTTTGTGCAACATCAGTTTTAGTTATAATTTAAAATATTTTATATCAAGCAAAAACAGATTATTGAGTAGAATACAAATTTCAAATTTTTGAGTAGAATACATGATTCCAAAGAAACTCCTGCTCACTGGGTGCTATTTGAGGCTACTTCCCACAGACTCACCAGTAAATATGACAACTTATTTTGCTCTGCTCTTAAAAGTACTTAAGTAAAAATGTTTGAGAATCATTGGAACATTTGTGTTGTTGAATATCTAGGCACCCTATATAGTTCTCACAAATCCTTCCTTTCACTCTCTGACCTTCTGAATAACAAATGTCAGATGTTGCCCTTTCTAATTCCTAGTGTGAAGTATAGATGGTTGATTCTTTGCAAATTGATGCATTCTTTTCTTCTACATTTTAATTTGCTAAAGTTACTTCTCTTGGAAAGCTGTGTTTGTATGTCATGGCCCTTCTAATGAGAGTAATTAATTTTCATCTGGCTTTAAAATGTTTCACAAATTTGCCTAACATGCAAGAATATCTTATATTCACATCCAGGATAAGAAAGAAGCATTTTTACTGTGTAAAACCAACTTTGAATGAATGAACAGGGGGAGGAAATAAAGGAGGAAATGGAGAAGAAATGTATAAAGTGCTTCATCTGGTAGAATTATATACTGAAATTGATGACCTTACTTTGTATTTGTAAAGGACTCAAAGCATTTGAAGGGATATTAAATCATCAGATTTCAAAAATTTTTGAAAATCCAATGGCTTCTTTAAAAATATGACTTCATGTACTTAGGAAAAAGTAAAATGATCCTTCCCAAGCAGCCATTAGGAGATTAAAGGTGTGTAAGATCTCTGAATCATACAAAGGAAGTATACTTAGACTTTGATTTAAGGAAATTCAGAGATAGATATTAATATTAACTGAGTCTTAAAAGTTGACTTATCAAAGTTATATTAAGGAAAGAATGTATTTTGAGTCCCAGATTTAATGATGTGCAAAAAAAAATTCCATACTGGATAAATTAATATTCTTTATGTGGCCCTTAAATGGGAAAAAAAAATTTATCATCTACTTGACTTTGTTGTCTTTGGTTACAGTAGAGTTAATATTTTTTTCTTTTTCCATACTAGGTTGTCATGCAAATGCAAATTGTGTTGGAAATGCAAAGTTAAAAGATGACTAGTGTTAGAATAAAGAAGTGCAAATATATTTGACAGCCTCAATTACTGACATCACTGTTACTGAGTAGAATTCCTCCTCATTTTCATTCCTTCTTGTTTTAAATCTTAAAGAGAAACTTATAAATATCTAAAACCGTTATAGGAGATTTGAGAAGCTCAATTTCCCAACTGATACCCACTTGAACTCAATTAATAACAGTCCGTCAACAGGTATATGGTAAGTGACACAATGTGTTATGAAGAGCATCTTGGCACAGGTATTAAGTGTGAATGAATATTCCTATTCACAGCTTCAGAGCAGCAGCCCAGGGTGTGGAGAAGTACTTAATTTCTCATCCGGCTTCCTTGTACTCCAGACGAGGATGGGTCTCAGTTCCTCTGAAAATTGTGGGGTTCACTGCACTAACAGATAACCCCTAAGATACTGTCTCCCACCACAGTGGCCTTATGTAGATGGTGTTTCTTCAATTAGTAGTACCAGCAAACAAAACAAAGTGTTATTACTTTCACGCAACCATTTTCATTTTTCTGTATTCTCTTCCATATTTGTACATTATTTTAATCATAATATGGATACAATCCAATCTTAGCTGGAATTAGTAGATCTCAATTGAGTTAAGGTGTATGAAAGCACCTTTAAAATTTCGTAGGGCCATCCCAAAGGCAAAGGGAGCCTGCTGTTGTTCAGATTCTTTCTTAAATATCTTTACATATCTCCACAAGGGGGGAAAGTGCTTTAGAAAGGACAGAAGAGGTTGGGAGAGGCTGTTGGATTCAGTGAAAGTGCTTTCACAGACACAGAGGGCCAGCTATGTGATGCCTCAAGGGGTCAAAGATACAGTCCCTCCCACTGAAATGCTAACACTCTAGTGCAGGTATATTAATTTCTTACTGCTGCTGTAATAAATGACTGCAAATTTGGCGGCTTAAGACAACACACATGTATTATCTTATAGTGCTGTGGGTTAGAATTCTGACGTGGGTCTCACTGGGCTACAATCAGAGTGTCAATAAGGCTACATTCTTTTCTGGAAGCTCTAGAGGAGAATCCATGTATTTGCTGTGAATTATTCCTCTGGGACGCTCCCGTCTGAACGCTGGGAGTCAAGGGGACCCATCTCGAGGGGGGAGCATCTGGAATCGGGTTATTTTCCACACAGTTGGGGAGAGGGGTGCGTGAGGTCATTGTGAGGGTCCAGGTGTCTGGAGTGTCTGACCAGAGACGCTCTTGTAGAGGAAGAGGCACAGAAAAAAGGGTAGAGCATTTCCCCACACAAACTACCCATCTTGCTGTATTATTGTTTCCAGTTTCACCATAGATTTGGAGATTGGGGATTCTAATTTAAATTCTTTTTTATAAAAGAGCAGAAGAAATAAATGGTGGAAAAGAAGGAAAATTTAACCTCTGCTTAGCCTCTCCTAAGTGCCAGATGTGGTTCTTAAACCAATATACACCTGATCTCATTAGTGGTCCTACCTTGACGGTTTGACATTGTTCCACATGTGTTCTTATGAATGAGAAAACAGTCTCTGAAAGGTTAGGCATTTATTCAGAAGAGGTCCCCATTAACGGGGTCTGCGTTCATGAATGTGCAAAAGAGTAGACTCTTCTCTGACTAGGAAACATTTTGTTCCAGCACGTAGGCTGTGCAGGAGTAGAGCATTGTTGTTACAACTCATATTGTTATAACTTAGTGCATTCTGTCCTCTCTGAGATTTGAGGGTTCTTTTTTAGTTCCAGTTGTATTTCAAGCTTTGCCTTTCTGGGATGACCTTATAAACTACAGATCTCATTTGAATAGAGGGACTTAAATGAACAGCAATCACCAAATGGCTCTCCCTGACACATGGCAGAGCAAAACAGATGTAAAGGTTTCATACCAGAATCCTAGAAGTCGGCATTAGTCCATTTTATAAAATCAGTATCTTCTCATGTAAGTCAGGAAATACTTTTTGCAAGTGGAACTTACTGGTATTCCACAGATGTAGGCTGATGAGGATAGAAACAAGCCATCATACAAGAATGCCTCAAACCTCCTCCCCAGAAAGGCTCTGAAATGTGCACATCATGGTGAGGACCTTGGCATAAGTCAAGATTTATGAACTTAATTCTAGCATTTTTCACTAGAGAGGAGCTATGTTTTTGTTTTGTTTTGCTTTGTGTTATCTAAATAAATTGAGCTTTAAAACTCAACAAACTATATTTAAAATATATAACCAACAAGGACCTGCTGTATAGCACAGGGAACTCTGCTCAATATTCTGTAATAGCCTAAATGAGAAAAGAATTTGAAAAAGAATAGATACATGTATATGTAGAACTGAATCACTTAGCTGTACATCTGAAACTAACACAACAGTGTTAATCAGCTATGCTCCAATATAAAATTAAAATTAAAAAAAAAACTCAACAAAGATGATTTACTAAAATATCCAAATCTAGGAAACAAAGACTGTTTCCCCATAGGGAGGGTAAGAGACCATTTCAAAAGCAGTGGGATATCCAGGCAAGGCTTTGATGTAGGGCAGTATTTTGATAGGCATAAAAGAAGAGGAAATAGTTTGGTTAAAGATGTGTATAATAAATATGTGTATGTGTAACCAAAGCAGCACCACAAGGCAAAGACATTTTCAGATCCCCAAACATGTTAGGATTTAGAATCAACTCCATCTCTCACCAGCTGGACAAGAGTGGGCAAATGCTGTACATTTTCAGATTCAAGTTTTCTCTGTGTATTATACAGGTTAGGCTAAAGGTTAAAATAAATCATGTGCATTAAAGTTTCTAGGTCTAGTACACATATAGGAAGACTCTATTCCCCTTTTCTTTCATCTGATGAAACATCACCTTAACATTTTCTTTTTGATCAGTGGTTTGTTTCCTAACATAGAAATGGGTGGACTTCCTCAATTGTGGTTTTGTAAACATGTTCAGTTGTGTCTTTTCTCTCTACTTCTGTATCTTGTGGTTAAATTTGGGGGCATAGGATAATTCTGTAACTCCTTTAAACTTTAAACTCTGGAAAACGCATTACAGTATGGATATTGAGACACAAAATTTACATCAAATTCATTTCTTCAAATATGTTAGTACATGAGAAAAGACAACAGCTATTCAGGGAGGTGGAAATTGCAGCTCGGATTTTTTTCATCTGTTTCTACACTAAATCAATAATCACGATAGTTAAACTTTATTTGTTGTTTGATACTCACTGTGGGGCTTTCCCATTATTGTATATAAGTAAGTAGAAATATATCTCTTAAGATGTATTTTTTTTGGTGTTTCTCATCCAAAAGAAGACATGGACTTTTAAAGTTGTCTCCCTTTGAGTTGATCAGGGAGATACTAATATATTTAGCTTATATGAACACATTTCAGGAAAATATTGATAAAGATTGAAAGCGTTATTTTTTCTGTTAATGATCTTGTTACATTCCCTCCCTTCATGAAGCAACAGAGTAAGCTTGCTTAAAATATTATTTAAAATAATCCCCGGTGGAAATGTCAGTAGGAATGATCTTGAATGACCTAACGTGACAGCATTTAAAAAGTCTTCCATTACTAGACCACAACCAGCCTTAAACCCACACACACACACACACACACACACACACACACACACACACACACACACACACACACACACACACCGCTAACTTGCAAACATTCACTACAGCAAAGCTTAGAATTTTGGATTTGGAAATTTAGAAACACACCCAATAAGTTTCTCAGGTTACATTTTTAAAATTTATTTTCCCCAGCTTTCATTGTATGTAAGGTAATAGTTTGCAGCTGATAGCGTTCTCTAAAATGTCATGACATCAGATCACTTTTCAATTAAGGAAAAAATAACCCAGACAAAACAGGCTGACTGTCTTTCCACTGTTGAATGTGCCAACTGCTCACCTTGAGTTTCCTGAATGCCCAGAGCTGCCTGCAGACTGCAACCAGCCTTATCTAGCATCACCCTCACACCCTCCAAACCTAGCCTGTCAGTCAAGAGGTCTTCAGAAACCTCTTGCCCCATAATCACCTTCCCCTGACCTGGGAAGCCCACGCCTCCTTCCATACCCCACATCCTGGCCATCTCTGATTGGCCCACACCTCGCTTTGTCTCTGAAGTCTTCCATTAACCATGTGGATTAGAAGGACAGCTCTTAGTGTGTATGTCTCCACCACATATTTTTCAGCTAGTTATCAAGGATGGCCATCTTCTTTGGCCAGTGGCATTTATAAATGAATATTAAGTCTTTTATTATTTTTTAAAATAAATTTATTTATTTTATGTATTTACTTTTGGCTGTGTTGGGTCTTCGTTGCTGCGCGCGGGCTTTCTCTAGTTGCGGCGAGCGGGGGTTACTCTTCGCTGCGGTGTGCGGGCTGCTCATTGCGGCAGCTTCTCTTGCTGCGGAGCACGGGCTCTAGGCTCACGGGCATCAGTAGTTGCGGTGCGTGGGCTCAGTAGTTGTGGCTCGCGGGCTTAGTTGCTCCGCGGCATGTGGGATCTTCCCAGACCAGGGCTCGAACCCATGTCGCCTGCATTGGCAGGCGGATTCTTAACCAATGCGCCACCAGGGAGGTCCCCAAGTCTTTAATTATTGTTGATCTGTTTCTGTCTAAGCTACCTTGACGTCCACATAAAACTGTAAATTCTTTAAGGAGGAAGATACCTTAAACTTTTAGTAGATTTGGGTCTTAACACTGTCTTTTGTACAGAGTTGGAATGAAATGAAGACTTTTTCATTTGTTTCCATACCTGTGTGCTGAAAGACTGAACCAGGGTTTAAAAATTGGTAACCATGTTGGAATTTCTATTCTATACGAAATTATAAAAGTAAAAAGAAAGGAACAGGCATGGGCAGGCACATGCTTAAGTGGTGTTTCTGAGCGCAGTGATTTCAAACTTGGCTTTTCGTTTTGTTTGCGCTATTCTTTGTTACCTGAAACCAGGTTCACTGAGGTGTGACTGTAAACCTTCCAGATCGTGTCCTCCTTTGTGGCTCCCGGCTACTCTACTTCTCTGGTTCTTCTCCAGCACACTGTGATTTCTTTCAGGGGCCGTAGCAAGTCAGTTACAGGTCAGAAAGGCTTTTGGGTGAAGATGAACTTTATGCCCCGAAGAGAGCAGGCGAGTAGATGTGAGGGTGCAGAACCCGTGGGGATGAGCCAATAAGTCATTCTCTGTGCCATTTCTAAAGGAGCTGTGCTAAAATACGCTCTCTGAGTAGTGCCTTTCCCAGCGGTTTTATTTCTGTTTTTTAGAAATTAAAAGTATGGATCTGATGCCAAAGCTGCAAACCCCAAATCCAATTTAAGCAAAGGAAATCAAGACTTAAGACTCAAGTGTGCACTTGGAAGAGATGCGGGAGGTGGAAGGAGGCTATGACTCTCAACCAGCTCCCCACTTCTCTTCCTCCTGCCCACCTGGTACCCCGAAAACATGTCCAAACTGCGAGATCATTTATTAAGTTAGCACACTGTGACTCTGAAACTGTATTTGTGAAAGAGTTAAAGTAGAACTTAAAGAAAATTCAAGTAAAAAAATGAAAATTGAATACATAAGCTAGTGCAGATTTCCTCCCAGAATTGAGTAGGTCAAACTCCCTTTAAAACATGCGTGGCTTGGTAAACAACAGGGACCTACTATATACCACAGCACACATTCAGTATCTTGTAATAACCTATAATGGAAAAGTATCATCACTTTGCTGTACACCTGAAACTATCACAGCACTGTAAATCAACTATACTTCAATTAAAAAAAAAAATGCCTGGCTTGTCTACAGCTCCACACCCCACAGTTTGCTTTATGAGGTATGCAAACATTCTCAACCTTTCCACCGCTATAGATTTCCGCTTTCTACCTTGTGCTCTAATAAGCAAGGCTTGTCTGATTTTCTTCAACAAGTTAGTAAGAAGTAGTTTCCTTGTCTCCTTCCTGCCGCCTCACAAGTGCCTACTCTTCCTCACTTCCTGATTGCTTTTGGCCCAACCTGTAGGGAGAGGAAAGGGCAGTGCTTGCCTTATTCATTGTATGGGGGGAGGGTAGTGGTTCCAAACCTGCCCTTTCAAACGGTACTGGACTTCCACTCTTTTAAAAATAAATTTTGAGTTTTTCTCATATTTGTTTTGTATCTTCAGTTAAATGATTTTCTTTTAAAAGCAAGCTTGAAATTAGAGCATGCACAGCAGCATTCTCTTCCCAATTCCCTTAATAGATGAACATCCAACCTCTTCTTGACACTGTCAGGGCCAGGGAACCCATCACTTTGTCGGAGAGTTGGTTCTCTCTTTCACTGGACAGCTAAGAGTGTTGGGAACTTCTCCATCTTTATTGATTAATTTATTCATATATTAATCATGTATTTATTGAGCACCCACTATATGACAGGCACTGTTCTAGGCACCTGGAATATAGTAGTGACCAAAGATATGACAATCACAGTCCTTATTTAAGGGCATTCAATCTAGGCTTCCCTCTACTTATTTGTCCTACTTCTGTCTTCCAAATAAATTCCACTGTTTTCATGACAGATTGACAAATATTGGAAAATGACTGATTTTTGCCTTTTTCAGATTAAACATTCTTTGTTCACTGCGTCAGTCACTGAGTTCTAAGCCATCAGTGTCCCCTCATTGTGTGCCTTCAGCAAGTCACTGTGACCTCTGTGTGGTCTGAGTACACTTGGGTCCTCAACCAGAGCAGGGCTCAGTGTACAGGGACAGGCTAGGAGGCCAGACTCCAGTGGTTTCAGTACCAGCTCCATCATTCCTTGCTGTGTTCTCTTGGGCAAGTCACATACCACCTTGTGCCTCAGTTTCCTCTTGTGTAAAGTGAGACTAAGAATGCCACCTACCTCAAAAAGTTGCCATGAGATTAAATGAGTTAGTATAGGTAAAGCACTTAGAGTAGCTCCTGGCCCAAAGTATATGCTCAGCAAATGATAGTTGTTATTCTTACTATTGTTATAATTGGTGTTGGAATAACCTTTCTGTTCCTGCAGCCTCATTATTTCAGGACTCATATCATATGTTGGTTTACCAATGCTGGGGATAATTGACAGTAATCTGCTTTGGCTATAGATTCCTCTCAGCTCAGCAAAGAGTCTGGGGCAGAGTACATGTTCAAGAAATGCTGGCTAAATATCTTGGCTTTTGAAAATACTCCTAAACAGAACATAGGAAGGATTTCTCCTCTTATTTTCCCATGTGAAATGATATATTCCTGTAGCTATATTCTCAAACTTTAGTGGCTGATGTGCTGTTAAGGCTTGTTATAAACTGCCATTCATTTTAAGCCTTAATTAAAAATGGTGGAGAGGCACCACTTCTTGTGATAAAATATGCAGAAGGTTTGGGTTTTCAGTGTATATAGATCTGGTCACAGTTGAACTCCAAGTTCCAGACCATATTCTACATCATCCTTCATGGAACTTCCACATTGACTTCCCGGAGGCTGTGTGTGTGTGTGTGTGTGTGTGTGTGTGTGTGTGTGTGTGTGTGTGTGTGTGTGTGTGTGTGTGTGTGTGTGTGTGTGTGTGTGTGTGTGTGTGTGTGTGTGTGTGTGTGTGTGTGTTAATTTATTTTCATAATCACTGGCTTAAATGTTTTCCCTCTGTAGTTGAAGAAGACAATGTCAACTTATAATGAATAAGTACCTCTGAATGTCTTCCCTTCCTGCCTCTTACCCTGCTTCTCTGGAGTTTCTGGAGGACTGACATTGTTAACAAAAGGGTTTTTACAAGGCCCATCTCCTCGTAGAAGCAGCTGGGAGACAAAGTCTGAGAAACTTTAAAAGGAAGCAGACCTCCGATATTTGCCCCTTCCTTAAATAGAAGTAAACAAAGTGTTTAGCAGTACCGTTTTCATCTGTTCTTACAGTTCTACCCATTGGGTGGAGGTCTCCCCATAGTTCTGGATGTGAATGGGCAAAGTGGGTTTTATATACCTGCTGTGAAACACTGTTCAAAAGTATGAGCCTCAGCCTGGCGCATGTATTGACCTGTCCTTGTTACCTGCAGTTATTTTAAAAGTTTGCCCACTGTCCTGATTACTGCCTTGGCATAACACATTGAGGGAAGTGTTTCCTGGCTCTAAAGCAAATGTGTGCTAAAACGTGGAAAACACTGCATTTCAGGCAAGGTTCCCAGTTTACTGCTCTACACTTTCTCATAAGAAAGCTAATAAAACTACACATCTGCTCTGATTCTTGTTTTCATGGTTCGTGCAATAGGATGCAGCCCGACTCCAATGTTAACTTTCACTGAAGGGCTTTGGATGTTGAATTTTATTAAACAATAGTGCACTTTAATTTCAACAGATGCCCTTGATTCTTTAATATCATAGCTTTTGTTCTGCTAAGTCTTAACTTCTGATAATGTAAGGACGACTGGAGAGCAACTCAATATGACCTCCTATAGGTGTGACTGGCTGTAAAAAGTCTTTGAGTCAAATTGTAGTTGTTTTTCAGATTCCTTAAATTTAGGGAATCCCATTTCTTCTAGTTTCTGGAAGGAGAAGTGAACCATACTTTCTAGTGCTTTAACTGAGTGTGTTAAAGTTAACATATAATACTCTAAGCCTTAGACTTTTTTCCTACTTTTTTTCTTTTTCAGAAAATAGATTTTCTATTTGTTATATATATATTTTGAGAAGAGAGTTGAAATTTCTGACTTTAATTTTAGATTTTTCTATTTCTTCCTCAAGTCCCACTGGTTTTTGCTTCATGTATTTGAAGCTCTGTCAGTAGATGCAGAAACATCCAGGATCATTATGGATTCTTAGTAAATTGACTTATTTATCATTAGGAAATGATCCCTCCTTATACATTGTAAGACTGTTTGCCCTGAAATTTATTTTGTCCTTTATTAATATCATTTGATTATTGCTAGCATGGTATATTGTTTTCTGTCCTTTTACTTTCATTTTTAATAGCTCTGCTAAGGTATAAAAGATAATAAAATAATCTGTGTATATTTAAAGTGTACAATTTTACAAGTTTTAACATATGCAGCCATCATCATACTCAACAATATCAATATGTCTGTCACCCCAAAAGTTTCCTTGTGCCCCTTTGTACTCCCGACCTTCTGCTCCTCACTGACCCTTTACCACTCTCCAAGCAGTCACAAATCTGGGGGGAAAAAAAGAGATTATTTCTTTATTACTGGTTTTAAGTACTTTCAATATGATGTGTCCTAGTGTAGTTTTCTTTATGTTTCTGGTCTTTGGAGTTAAGCTGTTTGGATCTTTGGTTTTATTGTTTTCACCAATTTGGAAATTTTCCAGCCATTATTTCTTCAAATTTTTTCTTTCTTGCCCTCTTGACACTCTCCCCTGGAGTCTCCAATTAGACATATATCCAGTCATTTAAAGTTATCCCACAGCCCACTGAGGCTCTGTTAATTTTTTTTTTAAGAACTGTTTTCTCTGTGGGTTTCATTTGGAATCATTTCTATTGCTATGTCTTCAAGGTCACCACTCTTTTTCTGCAGTTAATCTAACTTGTCATTAATCTCATTCCATGTATTTTTTTCATTTCATAAACTGTAGTTTTCACCTATAGAAGTTTGTTTTGGGCTGGCTTTATATTGTCTGTGTCTGCACTTAACTTTTGAGTGTATGGAATGTATACAGTTTTAAGGGCTGTTTGCATGTCCCTGTCTGGTATTCCAACATCTGGGCCAGCAGCTCTAGGTCAGTTTTGATTTATTGATTCTTCCCATTGTTATGGATCATACCTCCCTGCTGTTTTGCATGCCTGGTAATTTTCTTATTGAATTCCAAATATTTTTCACTTTACATTTTTGGATGTTAGATATTTTTTGTATTCCTATAAATGTTCTCGAGCTTATTCTGGGATGCACTTAAGTTACTTGGAAACAATATGCTCTTGCTTTCAGAATTTGTTAGGTGAGACTGAAGCATTGCTCAAACTAAGCTAATCCCCCCCCCCCATACTAAGGCAAGACGTTTATTTATACTCTGCTCAATGTCCCATGAATTACGAATTCTTCCAGTCTGACTAGCGGGAATAGGCACTGTGCCCATACTTGTGTGTGTGTGTTTGAGGCACTGTTGCCTCTGTTCCTCTCAGATGATTTTCCCCGGTCTTGAGTGGTTTCCTCATATGCAATTTTTCGTTAGTACTCAGCTGAATACTCGAGGGGACCCTCTGTAGATCTTAGAAGTTTTCTCTCTCTGTAACTCTCTCCTTTCCCTGGACTCACCTCCATCTCAATTTAGAGAATCCACTGGGCTCACCTTCCTTCACTGTGTACTGGAATATCTCTCAGGCTTTAAAGTCAGGCAATAGTAGAGCTCACCTTATTTCTTTCCCGTCTTCCAGAGACCTCTGCCTTTCATTTCTTGGTGTCCGGTGTCTTGCAAAGTTTAATTTGTCAATTTTTTGTTGTTTCACGTGAGAGAGTATGTATGGTCCTCATTACTCTATCTTGGTCAGAAGTAGAAGTCATTTCGGCGTTTAAAGAAAGTCTGCATAATTATTAAGCTCTCAGATTGTGGTATATGGTTCATATAGCATTCACATTATTTTTCAGTCATATTTCCAGCATTGAAATTTGCTCATTATGGTGTTTGACTACAAAATGTTAGCAAATGTTAATAATACTCTTGGGCCTTTGTTCCTTAAGCCATTCAGTTACATTTAATTAGCCTCAAACTTTATGAAGAACATAGGGAGAAGCATGATTAATATTTATAATATGCAATTATATTTTGTATTATAATAAGTATAAAGTGGCGTCAGTGTTGGGCAGCAGAAAGTGAAAGATTGTCTGTTAAAATTAAGCGGTGTGATTTTGGCCACATTATATGGTGAAATGAAAACTTTTTCTTCACTCTGTGCTATCTGGGGGGTGTGTGTGTGTGTGTGTGTGTGTGTGTGTGTGTGTGTGTGTCTTTACTGTAACAAGGTATCATAAGTTAAACAGAGAACTTGTGAGTGTTTCAGATCCACCAGAGGGCAGACAGCAGAAGCAAGAAGAACTACAGTTCTGCAGCCTGTGGAACAAAAGCCACATTCAAAGAAAGATAGACAAAAAAAAAGAAAAAAAAAAGAGGGCTATGTACCAGATAAAGGAACAAGATAAAACCCCAGGAAAAAAACTAAATGAAGTGGAGATAGGCAACCATCCAGAAAAAGAATTCAGAATAATGATAGTGAAGATGATCCAGGACCTCAGAAAAAGAATGGAGGCAAAGATCAAGAAGATGCAAGAAATGTTTAACAAAGACCTAGAAGAATTAAAGAACAAACAAACAGAGATGAACACTACAATAGCTGAAATGAAAAATACACTAAAAGGAATCAATAGCAGAATAACTGAGGCAGAAGAACGGATAAGTGACCTGGAAGACAGAATGGTGGAATTCACTGCCACAGAACAGAATAAAGAAAAATGAATGAAAAGAAGACAGCCTAAGAGACCTCTGGGACAACATTAAATGCACCAACATTCGTATTATAGGGGTCCCAGAAGGAGAAGAGAGAGAGAAAGGACCTGAGAAAATATTTGAAGAGATTATAGTAGAAAACTTCCCTAACATGGGAAAGGAAACAACCACCAAGTCCAGGAAGTGCAGAGAGTCCCAGGCAGGATGAACCCAAGGAGAAAAACGCCGAGACACATAGTAATCAAACTGACAAAAATTAAAGACAAACAAAGTTATTGAAAGCAACAATGAAAAAATGACAAATAACATACAAGGGAACTCCCATAAGGTTAACAGCTGATTTCTCAGCAGAAACTGTACAAGCCAGAAGGGAGTGGCATGATATGCTTAAAGTGATGAAAGGGAAGAACTCACAACCAAGATTACTCTACCCAGCAAGGATCTCATTCAGATTCAATGGAGAAATCACAAGCTTTACAGACAAGCAAAAGCTAAGAGAATTCAGCATCACCAAGCCAGCTCTACAACAAATGCTAAAGAAAATTCTGTAAGTGGAAAACACAAGAGAAGAAAAGGACCTACAAAAACAATCCCAAAACAATTAAGAAAATGGTAATAGGAACATACTTATCGATAATCACCTTAAATGTGAATGGATTAAATGCTACAACCAAAAGACACAGGATCCCTGAATGGATACAAAAACAAGACCCATCTATATGCTGTCTACAAGAAACCCACTTCAGACCTAGGGACACATACAGACTGAAAGTGAGGGGATGGTAAAAGATATTCCATGCAAATGGAAATCAAAAGAAAGCTGGAGTAGCAATACTCAAATCAGATAAAATAGACTTTAAAATAAAGAATGTTACAAGAGACAAGGAAGGACACTACATAATGATCAAGGGATCAATCCAAAAAGAAGATATAACAATTATAAATTCACCCAACATAGGGACACCTCAATACATAAGGCAAATGCTAATGGCTATAAAAGAGGAAATCAACAGTAATACAATAATAGTGAGGGACTTTAACACCTCACTTACACCAATGGACAGATCATCCAGACAGAAAATTAATAAGGAAACACAAGCTTTAAATGACATAATAGACCAGATACATTTAATTGATATTTATAGGACATGCCATCCAAAAACAAAAGATTACACTTTCTTCTCAAGTGTGCATGGAACATTCTCCAGGATAAATCACATCTTGGATCACAGATCAAGCCTCGGTAAATTTAAGAAAATTGAAATCACATCAAGCATCTTTTCTGACCACAGTGCTATGAGATTAGAAAGAAATTACAGGGAAAAAACGTAAAAAACACAAACACATGGAGGCTAAACAATACATTACTAACCAAGAGATCACTGAAGAAATCAAAGAGGAAATCAAAAACTACCTAGAGACAAATGACAATGAAAACATGATGATCCAAAACCTATGGGATGCAGCAAAAGCAGTTCTAAGAGGGAAGTTTATAGCTATACAAGCCTACCTCAAGAAACAAGAAAAATATCAAATAAACAATCTAACCTTACATCTAAAAGAACTAGAAAAAGAAGAACAAACAAAACCCAAAGTTAGTAGGAAATAAATCATAAAAATCAGAGCAGAAATAAATGAAATAGAAACAAAGAAAACATTAGCAAAGATCAATAAATCTAAAAGCTCGTTCTTTGAGAAGATGAACAAAACTGATAAACCTTTAGCCAGACTCATCAAGAAAAACAGGGAGAGGACTCAAATCAACAAAATTAGAAATGAAAAAGGAGAGGTTACAATGGACACCACAAAAATACAAAGCATTCTAAGAGACTACTACAAGCAACTCTATGCCAATAAAATGGACAGCCTGAAAGAAATGGACAAATTCTTAGTTAGGTATAACCTTCCAGACTGAACCAGGAAGAAACAGAGAATATGAACAGACCAATCACAAGTAATGAAATTGAAACTGTGATTTAAAATCTTCCAGCAAACAAAAATCCAGGACCAGATGGCTTCACAGGTGAATTCTATCAAATATTTAGAGAATAGCTAACACTCATCCTTCTCAAACTCTTCCAAAAAATTGCAGAGGAGAAACTCTCCCAAACTCATTCTACGAGGCCACCATCACCCTGATACTAAAACCAGACAGAGATACTACAAAAAAAGAAAATTACAGACCAATATAACTGATGAATATAGATACAAAAATCCTCAACAAAATACTAGCAAACAGAATCTAACAACAAATTACAAGGATCATACATCATGATCAAGTGGGACTTATCCCAGGGATGCAGGGTTCTTCAATATACACAAATCTATCAGTGTGATATGCCATATTAACAAATGGAAGAATAAAAACCATGTGATCATCTCAATAGATGCAGAAAAAGCTTTTGACAAAATTCAATACCCATTTATGATAAAAACTCTCCAGAAAGTTGGCATAGAGGGAACCTACCTCAACATAACAAAGGCCATATATGACAAGCCCTCAGCAAACATCGCTCTCAATGGTGAATAACTGAAAGCATTTCCTCTAAGATCAGGAACAAAACAAGGATGTCCACTCTCGCCACTATTATTCAACACAGTTTTGGAAGTCCTAGGCACGGCAATCAGAGAAGAAAAAGAAAAGAATACAAATTGGAAAAGAAGTAGAAGTGTCACTGTTTGCAGATGACATGATACTATACATAGAGAATCCTAAAGATTCCACCAGAAAATTACTAGAGCTAATAAAGGAATTTGGTAAAGTTGCAGGATGCAAAAGTAATGCACAGAAATCTCTTGCATTCCTATACACTAATGATGAAAAATCTGAAAGTGAAATTAAGAAAGCACTCCCATTTACCATTGCAACAAAAAGAATAAAATACCTAGGAATAAACCTACCTATGGAGACAAAAGACCTCTATGCAGAAAATTATAAGACACCGATGAAAGAAATTAAAGATGATACAAATAGATGGAGAGATATACCATGTTCTTGGATTGGAAGAATCAACATTGTGAAAATGACTCTACTACCCAAAGCAATCTACAGATTCAATGCAATCCCTATCAAACTACCAATGGCATTTTTCACAGAAGTAGAACAAAAAATTTCACAATTTGTATGGAAACACGAAAGACCCCAAATAGCCAAAGCAATCTTGAGAAAGAAAAATGGAGCTGGAGGAATCAGGCTCCCTGACTTCAGACTATACTACAAAGGTACAGTAATCAAGACAATATGGTAGTGGCACAAAAAGATAAATATAGATCAGTGGAACAGGATAGAAAGCCTAGAGATAAACCCATGTACCTATGGTCAACTAATCTATGACAAAAGAGGCAAGGATATACAATGGAGAAAAGACAGCCTCTTCAATAAATGTGCTGGGAAAACTGGATAGCTACATGTAAAAGAATGAAATTAGAACACTCCCTAACACCACACGTAAAAATAAACTCCAAAATGATTAAAGACTTAAATGTAAGACCAGACACTGTAAAACTCTTAGAGGAAAACACAGGAAGAGCACTCTTTGACATAAATCACAGCAAGATCCTTTCTGACCCACTTCCTAAGAGTAATGGAAATAAAAACAAAAATAAACAAATGGACCTATTGAAACTTAAAAGCTTTTGCATAGCAAAGGAAACCATAAACAAGACAAAAGCCAACCCTCAGAATAGGAGAAAATATTTCCAAACGAATCAACGGACTAAGGATTAATCTCCAAAATATATAAACAGCTCATGCAGATCAATATTAAGAAAACAAACAACCCAATCAAAAAATGGGCAGAAGACCTAAATAGACATTTCTCCAAAGAAGACATACGGATGGACAAGAGGCACATGAAAAGCTGCTCAACATCACTAATTATAAGAGAAATGCAAATCCGAACTACAATTAGGTATCACCTCACACCAGTTAGAATTGGCATCAGAAAATCTACAAACAAGAAATGCTGGCGAGGGTGTGGAGAAAAGGGAGCCCTCTTGCACTGTTGGTGAGAATGTAAATTAATACAGCCACTGTGGAGAACAGTATGGAGGTTCCTTGAAGAACTAAAAACAGAGTTACCATATGACCCAGCAATCCCACTACTGGGCATATACCCAGAGAAAACCATATTCAAAACAACACATGCACCGCAATGTTCATTGCAGCACTATTTACAATAGCCAGGTCGTGGAAGCAACCTAAATGCCCATCGACAGACAAATGGATAAAGAAGATGTTGTACATATATACAATGGAATATTAGTCATAAAAAGGGTGAAACTGGGTCATTTGTAGAGTCATGGATGGACCTAGAGCCTGTCATACAGAGTGAAGTAAGTCAGAAAGAGAAAAACAAATATCGTATATTAATGCATATATGTGGAACCTAGAAAAATGGTACAGATGAACCGGTTTGCAGGGCAGAAATTGAGACACAGAAGTAGAGAACAAACGTACAGACACCAAGGGGGGAAAGCGGCGGGGGTGGTGGTGTTGGTGGGATGAATTGGGAGATTGGGATTGACATATATACACTAATATGTATAAAATAGATAACCAACAAGAGCCTGCTGTGTAAATAAATAAATAAAGTAAAAAAAAAAAAAAAGAACCTGTGAGTGTTTCAAGATGCTACAGTTTGCTTTCAGAATCTGTCATTCCAAAGGAGGTCTGCAGCAGTTTTTGCCGTAGTGGTTTTCTTATTTAAAAATAATCCTGTAATAAGAAATAGAAAGAAGGTTGTTATTAAATATTGAGACACTGGCTAAGTGAGCATGGAATATTCTGGCAATTTAACATATTTAGTAATATGTGCTTACTGCAACTATATTGCTAAGATTTTTTTTTTCTTTTTTTTGTTTTATTTTTGTGGTACGCGGGCCTCTCACTGCTGTGGCGTCTCCCGTTGCGGAGCGCAGGCTCCGGACGCGCAGGCTCAGCGGCCATGGCTCACGGGCCAGCCGCTCCGTGGCATGTGAGATCCTCCCAGACCGGGGCACGAACCCACGTCCCCTGCATCGGCAGGCGGACTCTCAACCACTGCGCCACCAGGGAAGCCCTACTGCTAAGATTTTGAATAGCATTGGAATGGGGTGCTTTTCTAAGTGAGCTTCAAAGATAAGCTTCTTTCTGTAGCTTATAGACCCTGAATATTTGAAAAGTTCAGTGCTGCACCAGGAATCCCAAGATACCTAGGTCTGCTAAAGGTCTGTCTGCTCCTTGAAGCTTAGGGTCAAATATTAAACAGGATCTTCACTGCTTGCCTTCCTGTAATGATCTTCTCAGACATTTCCCCAGGAAGAGGCTTTACCCACTGCTGTTTTCTTAATATATTTTACCTAGAGGGAATTTTTTGGCCAAAATAACTTTCGGAAAATAAGTTTTAAATTTTTTGATCTTTCCCTTTCAAAACCACATTTATCTTTATCTCAAGTATACTCTGCTCCTCTAATTCTTAAGTAAGATACAAAAATGCATTTTGCTTTTAATTCCATTTAAAACATATATAGATTTTAAAAAACAAACAGAATATGAATTCATTTCAATAAATATTTGTTGAGCAGCTGTTCTCTGTAAAGCCTAGTGAGTCTATTTTGAATAATAATGATGCAAATTATCAAAAGATTTTTAATTTATTTTCAGGCAGATAGACATGTAAACCCAATAATTTAACTCATGATTCATTGGCATAAAATCATATTACAGGTTCTCTTCTTCTCCCTTCAATAGACAGCAAGCTCTTTGAGAGCAAGAACTGTACTTTTAGGCCAGATTGTATCCCTAGTACCTACGGGCAAAGGATCGGGTAGGCAAAGGTGGAGAGTCTATTGTAGGCTGTAGTATCTGCAATTAAAATTCAGTAGACATGATAATGCATTGGATTGGGGTGGTGGATTCAGCAACAGTTCTGAAATGGCTGAAACAAGGTTCCCAGAGGCATGAGGCTCTGGAGGTAGCATGGGGTCAGTGCAGGAAGGAAATTGAATGACATTCTCAGAAATTAACAGGAAGAGATAGCATATTTTCACACCTTTAGTTTTACTTATCATTTTCCTTAGTGCCCTTGTCTCACCCTTTTTTTCAGCTCTTTAGAAGAGTTCCTAGGCGTGGTTTATTTTTATGATTGGACTATATGATAATTTATGACTGGATAAATTATTCACAATACTATTTTCTCTTACTAGGAGTGCCAAAATCTAATTAGAGCTACCACAAAAATATACATTCCAAAAATTTCTTTTTACCCTGTTAAAAAAATATATGATTTCCCATAGCTAATAGAGGAGTGACATTTAAGAACCTACGCTGACGGAGAATGGACTTGAAGACACGGGGAGGGGGAAGGGTAAACTGGGATGAAGTGAGAGAGTGGCACTGACATATATACACTACCAAATGAAAAACAGATAGCTAGTGGGAAGCAGCTGCATAGCACAGGGAGATCAGCTCGGTGCTGTGTGGCCACCTAGAGGGGTGGGATAGGGAGGGTGGGAGGGAGACGCAAGAGAGAGGGGATATGGGGATATATGTATACGTATAGCTGATTCACTTTGTTATACAGCAGAAACTAACACACCATTGTAAAGCAATTATATTCCAATAAAGATGTTAAAAAAAAAGAACCTATGCTTATAATTAGTACTGAGATTTATGTGTAAATAAACATAGTATGTGTGTATATACATTTATGTATTTGCCATATAAAAATCCATGCCATATTGTACGTTTTTCAATTTAACTAATGATTTACATTATGTATACATTATTCTAAGAGTTATCCTGATTTCTCTTTTGTCAGTCTGTACATTTTATTAAAATAATTTGTGACAGTGATTGATTTAAATGAACCCACTTCTGAGAAAGTGATTGTTTTAATTAAAAATGTTGGGTATTTTTTCCCCTGTACCTGAAGGCAGTTGGACTGATTTGCATTCCTCTCAGTTCTAAGTGTTGAGGCTAATATATTATGAAACATCTTTTTTTCCCTTGATATACATGCACATTAGCTTTCATTATTTCTATTTTAATTAATATCAGAGAGCATAGTTAGAGTTTCACTCAAGGAGTATCCTCAGAACATTTTTAGTAAAATGTGCAGGCACAGTAAATATGAAAGACAAAACAAAAGGAAAAGGATAATTAAGACAGGCTAAGTTTTCATATTTTCTTAAGCAGAGTAGATATTCTGAATGCAGAAGTATTTTAAAAGAGAATAAAGAACTCTAACAATTGTATAAGTTGGAAAATATTTTGCAATTTTTATATGGCTAACAAAATATAGGTGTGGGACTTCAGATATTTTTATTCATCCTTCAATTATTAATTGAGAGTCCAAGTTGTAGGAGTTTGGGCTATATTGGTATTGCAAATAAGATCATTGATTTTGTAGCACTTTGTCACCAAACCTTCTTATCCCATTAGTTTAAAGAAAAATGTGAACATGCACCTCAATATAAGTTTGTTTCACACAAGCAATATTTCCATTCTTTTATATCCTAAGGCATAATATTCATTAGGGTGAGGTTCCATTCTTATCACAGTAGATGTATTTCAGATCGTCTTCTAAACATTTTAAAAATCTTTTGGCTGACTTCATGTGAGATTTGAATAGATTATCATTGTTTTGATACTTCCATGCTTATTTTTAACCACATAATCCATGTAGAAGATATGTCATCTTTGTTATTTTCTTCATATTAAGCTTTTGCTTGCTTTTTTGTTTTTTTGTATCACCTTTGATCCATACTACCTCTGGGATTTTTTTCCCCTACACTATCCTAACTTTAGTTAAACTAAATAATATAACTTATAAGCCCGCTTAACCAGGAGCACATAAATTTCAACATACTGTAAAGCATTCATTGGGAACAGTGACTGAGAGCTAGGGTCACTGGGCCAGCCCCTCAGCATTATGGGATGCCCCACCTGCCTCAGGTACTTCAAGGACCTAATGTGACATGTGACTCTGAAGACACTGATGTCAATTCATGTTAAGTATTAGTGAAGCTTAAGTTCTTTCTCATTTTTGGAGATAATAAAATAGTAAGTTCTAATACTGGGTCTTCCTACACTGCAGTGCACTGTCCTACAATCCCCTTGGCCAGGAGAGGCCCTCCACTTTGGACGCTGTTGCTTTAAATTGCTGCACAGTCTGGGTCCTATCCATTCCGGCAGTTATGTGAGATTTTCTTGGTCCTTCTTTATCAACTTTTCTCTCACAGAGTCATCAAATAATACATGTAAGTTATCTGTCCAGCACATATTAGACTGAAGTTGAGACTTGTATTGAAGTAGAGCGAGAAAGTGAAGGGTTAGAGCCTTCTATTCACAGTAGATCCAGAAGATTAGTCATACCTTTGTGTGACCGCACATAACTGATGAGGTTGTTTTGTCAGTAAAATTGTTTTGTTTTGTTTTTGCTGTGATTATTTGGTTGTATACTTTAGGCTTAGGGAGAAAAGTTTTTTTGTTTGTTTGTTTGAATTATTTGAAAGACTGACTTTAAGCTATAAATGGCCACATTGCACAATGGCCAATTATATAAATAAGGATCACAAAAGGCTTTATGGACATGTGATTATGTGCAAAGAGAAAATATTAAGTGGAATTCTTGAAAAGTTGGGGCAACCAGTTAATCTACAACAGTAATAGGTGTTTAGTTTACTTGCATATATGTATCCAATATTATTTGCAAGTAGGTAGAAAATGCTATTTTAACTCATTCTTTCTAAAAGGCATTAATAGATTTATTAAAATTTCTGCATTTGCATTATAAAATTAGCATGCCATCATGATAGGATATTTTGCAAATAATAAAATATTGAAAGATAAATATTCCAGTAACCATCAAAATAGAGTTATATTTAACATTTTGACACACCCTCCCCCATTTTCTCTATGGATAGTATTTTTTACATAGTCATGATCATGTTATATATACATATGTTGTTACACAAAACTTTATACCACGCTGAGGATTTATTTTGGGGTTAGAAGTGCAGAAAGTACAATTACCTGATCAAAAGTTATGGACATTTTTAAGGCTTTTCTGTGATTTGTGTCTTAGTTGTCATGTTGTTGTTCCAGTTTTCACTTTTACCTGCAATATGAAATTACTGGAAAACTACACCTTTGTCAATATTCATTCAAGAAATATACATTGCATAGCTCTCATTTATCTAGACCCAGGAAATGCCATGGTGAGCAATATAGTACATTTCAGTTTTTCTTATGAAACTTACAGTCCAGGTTGGAGACAGACATCAGTGATACAAGTGCACAAATAAACGTGGAATTAAAGTTATGAATTATAGAGCAGAATGTTAACATCTGTTTAATCTCGGTGGGTGCATGGATGTAGGTTGTGTTGCTTTCTCTATCTTTTAATGTATTAATAATATTTCAAAATGAAATCATTTTGATGTTTACAAAATGTTACACCTATAAAGAATGCTGCCATAAAAGCATTCCAAAGAGGAGTCTGACGTCTTCTGAGGTGTCAGGCAAGTGCCCCAAAGGAAGTATTGATGGAGTCAAACTTGGGAAGAAGAAAAAGGAGTAACTAGGCAAAGTCATGTGCACGTGGGGTTGTGTGCACAGGTGCGCAGGGGAGCATCTCTAGGGAAGTGGATGTATTTGAGACACGTAAGGTTAAGGGAACAGGATAAAGGTGGGAGATTATGGGATCTTTGTAGGCAGCCCACAGTGACCCAGGTTGGGCTATGCACTGAGGATGGCGTGGCAACAGTAGAAACCAAGGTTGGGCAGATAGGATGGTGCCCCACTGCTGCAGGGTGTGAGTAATTCAGCGGGTATTGGAGAGTGGCTACATATTTCCTCATCTGATGGATTGGAACAGGCATACTGCAGGTTTTAAGAGCACCTAGGAGAGGCCACTAGGGGCTGAACTGCTGCTGGCGGTGAAAATAGAAAAAGGGAAAAGAGTGAAGGAGATTTTGAAGACAGTATCTGTAGGAATTGGACAACCCATTAGGTGGGATAAAAAAGGCAAGCGTGGTGTTGGTCTTAGGGGGTTGACACTGTTAACATCAGTGTCATGTCAGGAGTTGACTTCTGGCTGAATTTGGTGGAGATGAGGGAATTAAAGTGAAAATGATACTGTAGGAATTTAAACGTATACATTATTAAATTTATAATTTTGGTGAGGGTTTTATGGGTAGAGATTTATTGGAAATGTGGCCAATGGCAAAGTAGGGCAGATCTTAGAAGAGATTTTCAAGAAATTTGGTCATTTCTAACTTTATGTTATTGCTTTATATTATAGATTCAGCTCCAAGTATGCAGGGTTAGGGGTTAGACACAGCTAGAGATAACCTTCGAGAACCTAGTTTAAAAAAGCAGATGAGTTTGTATTTTAAGTTTTTAAGATGTTTAATTCGATTGTTCGATTTTTACAGGCCATATAATTTAGTAGCTAAGTGGGCAGGATCATGTCAACCCCAGCTTTGCACTTATTAGTCATATGTTCTTTGTCAAATTAATTCATTGTTCTGTGTCTTCACTTTCTCATCATCAAAATGGGCTTCCTATTAAGTAAGTTGTGGTGAAAATTCAATGAGTCAATCCTGGCACCTGAGAAGAACACAGTCGATGTTATTACGGTTTCTAAAACAAACAAACAAATAACGTGAAACTATGTAAATAGAAATCAGTTTGGTTTTTCTTGTCTTAAAATTAAATAAGAACTCAAAAACACAATTTCATGTTTTACTGGTACTTTCGTATCAGACATGAGGTGTGATGATGACAAATTAGGCCCTTAACCTCATGTCCTTCAGGTTCGCTTCTGTTGTCACAAATGGCAGGATTTCCTTCTCTTTTATGGCTGAATAATATTCCATTGTGCATCTACACCACATATTTTTTTTATCCCTTCATCTATTGATGGACACTTAGGTTGTTTCCATGCTTTGGCCACTGTGAACAATGCCTCAGTGAACATGGGGGTGCAGATATCTCTTTGAGATCCTGATTTCACTGCCTTGGCATGTACACCCAGAAGTGAGATTCCTGGATCAAATGGATCATATTTCTATTTTCCATTTTTTGAGGAACCTCCATCCTGTTCTCCACTGGGACTGCACCTATTTTACATCGCCACCAGCAATGCACAAAAGTCCCCTTTTCTCTACATCCTCTCCAATGTTTGTTCTCTCATCTTTTTTTAATACAAAAAACAAAAGAGAAGGGCTCTCGCTGTGTACGTGTGAAAGGGACTTTGCGGGGGTTATGGGTCTTCTCACTGCCTTGCCTGATGTACTTAATTCAAGTGCAGAAGATATAGTTGCTACGATATAGGATCACTAAAAATAAGTGATCCAGAACATAAAGGTTTTGCAGAAAAACTGTCAATCTCTAAAATGCTCTATATGTTTTCATGGCAACTAAGAATCCCTACCCTTGTCCGCGCCTTTGTTCCCTTCCTTTTCTGTGCTACCTATTTTCAGTGACAAGCAAAAATATGAAGAAGCAAAACTAGGAAAAGTCCTCAGTACTTAAAGGGTCAGTAGCCCAGCCAAGTCTTATTGGATGATGGGCAGATTAAGGCACAAGAGTAATTTTTTCCACTAATGCACATCTTAGAATTATGTGATTTTTAAAATTATATACTACAGAGTAAGGAACATACATGACACAATCCTAATAATCACGTAGATGTTTCTTTTCAAAATCCTGCTCTTCCAAAAACACCTGTATTCTAACATGCTTGATCACATGAATGCTGTGATTTTCATGTATTATTTTCCAGGTTTTCTTCAATATCATAGTATCTTTGAAGAAAATCTGTGTACCATGGGGTCATTTTTCAAATTCAGATATACATAGAAACAGATGCTCTCACTTTCTAATTTCTTGAGAACTAAACATAAGGCTGAGGATATTCTGTTTTGAATAGCTTTTTATGTTTGCTTTTGCATGTGGCTTTTTTTGTATGTTTTCAGCTGTTTGAAGTCCATCATTTTATGATTGATTACAAGATGCTCTGTTTCATCATTCTGTAATATCCTCCTGTTTTGACAGCATGATCGCATTTGCATGTCCTATTCAGGGGTTGTGGAGAGATGCCAGTTGCCATGGCGGGGATTCTGATGCCCCCCATCAAATCTAGTCATGAGATGAGGATGGCCTTTGAAAAGCCACATACAAATGTTTATTTTCAAAGGTAGAGTTGGCTCTTTGTGAAGCATCGGATCACTAGACTGGCTATCTTTTAGATGAATCATCTAATGAGAAGTATGTTACCATCTAACTTCCCTTTTGGTTTTTTTTTACATCTTTATTGGAGTATAATTGCTTTACAATGGTATGTTAGTTTCAGCTTCACAACAAAATGAATCAGTTATATATATACATATGTTCCCATATCTCTTCCCGCTTGCGTCTCCCTCCCTCCCACCCTCCCTATCCCACCCGTCCAGGCGATCACAAAGCACCGAGCTGATCTCCCTGTGCTATGCGGCTGCTTCCCACTAGCTATCTACCTTACGTTTCGTAGTGTATATATGTCCAGGCCTCTCTCTCGCTTTGTCACAGTTTACCCTTCCCCCTCCCCATAGCCTCAAGTCCATTCTCTTTATTGTGTCTTTATTCCTGTTTCACCCCTAGGTTCTTCATGACATTTTTTTCCCTTAAATTCCATATATATGTGTTAGCATACGGTATTTGTCTCTCTCTTTCTGACTTACTTCCCTCTGTATGACAGACTCTAGGTCTATCCACCTCATTACAAATAGCTCAATTTCGTTTCTTTTTATGGCAGAGTAATATTCCATTGTATATATGTGCCACATCTTCTTTATCCATTCATCCAATGATGGACACTCAGGTTGTTTCCATCTCTGGGCTATTGTAAATAGAGCTGCAATGAACATTTTGGTACATGACTCTTTTTGAATTATGGTTTTCTCAGGGTATATGCCCAGTAGTGGGATTGCTGGGTCATATGGTAGTTCTATTTTTAGTTTTTTAAGGAACCTCCATACTGTTCTCCACAGTGGCTGTATCAATTTACATTCCCACCAACAGTGTAAGAGGGTTCCCTTTTCTCCACACCCTCTCCAGCATTTATTGTTTCTAGATTTTTTGATGATGGCCATTCTGACTGGAGTGAGGTGATATCTCATTGTAGTTTTGATTTGCATTTCTCTAATGATTAGTGATGTTGAGCATTCTTTCATGTGTTTGTTGGCAGTCTGTATATCTTCTTTGGAGAAATGTCTATTTAGGTCTTCTGCCCATTTTTGGATTCGGTTGTTTGTTTTTTTGTTATTAAGCTGCATGAGCTGTTTATAAATTTTGGAGATTAATCCTTTGTCAGTTGCTTCATTTGCAAATATTTTCTCCCATTCTGAGGGTTGTCTTTTGGTCTTGTTTATGGTTTCCTTTTCTGCGCAAAAGCTTTTAAGTTTCATTGGGTCCCATTTGTTTATTTTTGTTTTTATTTCCATTTCTCTAGGAGGTGGGTCAAAAAGGACCTTGCTGTGATTTATGTCATAGAGTGTACGGCCTATGTTTTCCTCTAAGAGTTTGATAGTTTCTGGCCTTACATTTAGGTCTTTAATCCATTTTGAGCTTATTTTTGTGTATGGTGTTAGGGAGTGATCTAAGCTTATACTTTTACATGTACCTGTCCAGTTTTCCCAGCACCACTTATTGAAGAGGCTGTCCTTTCTCCACTGTACATTCCTGCCTCCTTTATCAAAGATAAGGTGACCATATGTGCGTGGGTTTATCTCTGGGCTTTCTGTCCTGTTCCATTGATCTATATTCCTGTTTTTGTGCCAGTACCATACTGTCTTGATTACTGTAGCTTTGCAGTATAGTCTAAAGTCAGGAAGCCTGATTCCTCCAGCTCCGTTTTTCGTTCTCAAGATTGCTTTGGCTGTTCGGGGTCTTTTGTGTTTCCATACAAATTGTGAAAGTTTTTGTTCTAGTTCTGTGAAAAATGCCAGTGGTAGTTTGATAGGGATTGCATTGAATCTGTAGGTTGCTTTGGGTAGTAGAGTCATTTTCACAATATTGATTCTTCCAATCCAAGAACATGGTATATCTCTCCATCTATTTGTATCATCTTTAATTTCTTTCATCAGTGTCTTATAATTTTCTGCATACAGGTCTTTTGTCTCCTTACATAGGTTTACTCCTAGATATTTTATTCTTTTTGTTGCAATGGTAAATGGGAGTGTTTTCTTGATTTCACTTTCAGATTTTTCATCATTAGTGTATAGGAATGCAAGAGATTTCTGTGCATCAATTTTGTATCCTGCTACTTTACCAAATTCATTGATTAGCTCTAGTAGTTTTCTGGTAGCATCTTTAGGATTCTCTATGTATAGGATCATGTCATCTGCAAAGAGTGACAGCTTTACTTCTTCTTTTCCGATTTGGATTCCTTTTATTTCCTTTCCTTCTCTGATTGCCGTGGCTAAAACTTCCAAAACTATGCTGAATAAGAGTGATGAGAGTGGGCAACCTTGTCTTGTTCCTGATCTTAGTGGAAATGCTTTCAGTTTTTCACCATTGAGGACGATGTTGGCTGTGGGTTTGTCATATATGGCCTTTATTATGTTGAGGAAAGTTCCCACTATGCCTACTTTCTGCAGGGTTTTTATCATAAATGGGTGTCGAATTTTGTCAAAAGCTTTCTCTGCATCTATTGAGATGATCACATGGTTTTTCTCCTTCAATTTGTTAATATGGTGTATCACGTTGATTGATTTGCGTATATTGAAGAATCCTTGCATTCCTGGAATAAACCCCACTTGATCATGGTGTATGATCCGCTTAATGTGCTGTTGGATTCTGTTTGCTAGTATTTTGTTGAGGATTTTTGCATCTATGTTCATCAGTGATATTGGCCTGTAGTTTTCTTTCTTTGTGACATCCTTGTCTGGTTTTGGTATCAGGGTGATGGTGGCCTCGTAGAATGAGCTGGGGAGTGTTCCTCCCTCTGCTATATTTTGGAAGAGTTTGAGAAGGATAGGTGATAGCTCTTCTCTAAATGTTTGATAGAATTCACCTGTGAAGCCATCTGGTCCTGGGCTTTTGCTTGTTGGAAGATTTTTAATCACAGTTTCAATTTCAGTGCTTGTGATTGGTGTGTTCATATTTTCTATTTCTTCCTGATTCAGTCTTGGCAGGTTGTGCCTTTCTAAGAATTTGTCCATTTCTTCCAGGTTGTCCATTTTATAGGCATAGAGTTGCTTGTAGTAATCACTCATGATCTTTTGTATTTCTGCAGTGTCAGTTGTTACTTCTCCTTTTTCATTTCTAATTCTATTGATTTCAGTCTTCTCCCTTTTTTCTTTGATGAGTCTGGCTAATCGTTTATCAATTTTGTTTATCCTTTCAAAGAACCAGCTTTTAGTTTTATTGATCTATGCTATCGTTTCCTTCATTTCTTTTTCATTTATTTCTGATCTGATTTTTATGATTTCTTTCCTTCTGCTACCTTTGGGGTTTTTTTGTTCTTCTTTCTCTAATTGCTTTAGGTATAAGGTTAGGTTGTTTATTCGAGATGTTTCCTGTTTCTTAAGGTAGGAGTGTATTGCTATAAACTTCCCTCTTAGAACTGCTTTTGCTGCATCCCATAGATTTTGAGTCGTCGTGTCTCCATTGTCATTTGTTTCTAGGTATTTTTTGATTTCCTCTTTGGTTTCTTCAGCGATCACTTCGTTATTAAGTAGTGTATTGTTTAGGCTCCATGTGTTTGTATTTTTTACAGATCTTTTCCTGTAATTGATATCTAGTCTCATAGCGTTGTGGTCGGAAAAGATACTTGATACAATTTCAATTTTCTTAAATTTACCAAGGCTTGATTTGTGACCCAAGATATGATCTATCCTGGAGAATGTTCCATGAGCACTTGAGAAAAATGTGTATTCTGTTGTTTTTGGATGGAATGTCCTATAAATATCAATTAAGTCCATCTTGTTTAATGTATCATTTAAAGCTTGTGTTTCCTTATTTTCATTTTGGATGATCTGTCCATTGGTGAAAGTGGGGTGTTAAAGTCCCCTACTATGAATGTGTTACTGTCGATTTCCCCTTTTATGACTGTTAGTATTTGCCTTATGTATTGAGGTGCTCCTATGTTGGGTGCATAAATATTTACAATTGTTATATCTTCTTCTTGGATCGATCCCTTGATCATTATGTAGTGTCCTTCTTTGTCTCTTCTAATAGTCTTTATTTTAAAGTCTATTTTGTCTGATATGAGAATTGCTACTCCAACTTTCTTTTGGTTTCCATTTGCATGAAATACCTTTTTCCATCCCCTTACTTTCAGTCTGTATGTGCCTCTAGGTCTGAAGTGGGTCTCTTGTAGACAGCAAATATATGGGTCTTGTTTTTGTATCCATTCAGCCAATCTGTGTCTTTTGGTGGGAGCATTTAGTCCATTTACATTTAAGGTAATTATCGATATGTATGTTCCCATTCCCATTTTCTTAATTGTTTTGGGTTCGTTTTTGTAGGTCTTTTCCTTCTGTGTTTCTTGCCTAGAGAAGTTCCTTTAGCAGTTGTTGTAGAGCTGGTTTGGTGGTGCTGAACTCTCTCAGCTTTTGCTTGTCTGTAAAGGTTTTGATTTCTCCATCAAATCTGAATGAGATCCTTGCTGGGTAGAGAAATCTTGGTTGCAGGTTTTTCTCCTTCATCACTTTAAATATGTCCTGCCAGTCCCTTCTGGCTTGCAGAGTTTCTGCTGAAAGATCAGCTGTTAACCTTATGGGGATTCCCTTGTGTGTTATTTGTTGTTTTTCCCTTGCTGCTTTTAATTGCTTTCTTTGTATTTAATTTTTGACAGTTTGATTAATATGTGTCTTGGTGTATTTCTCCTTGGATGTATCCTGTATGGGACTCTCTGTGCTTCCTGGACTTGATTAACTATTTCCTTTCCCATATTAGGGAAGTTTTCAACTATAATCTCTTCAAATATTTTCCCAGTCCCTTTCTTTTTCTCTTCTTCTTCTGGAACCCCTATAATTCGAATGTTGGTGCGTTTAATGTCCCAGAGGTCTCTGAGACTGTCCTCAGTTCTTTTCATTCTTTTTTCTTTATTCTGCTCTGCAGTAGTTATTTCCACTATTTTATCTTCCAGGTCACTTATCCGTTCTTCTGCCTCAGTTATTCTGCTATTGATCCCATCTAGAGTATTTTTCACTTCATTTATTGTGTTGTTCATCATTGTTTGTTTCATCTTTAGTTCTTCTAGGTCCTTGTTAAATGTTTCTTGCATTTTCTCTATTCTATTTCCAAGATTTTGGATCATCTTTACTATCATTATTCTGAATTCTTTTTCAGGTAGACTGCCTATTTCCTCTTCATTTGTTAGGTCTGGTGGGTTTTTATCTTGCTCCTTCATCTGCTGTGTGTTTTTCTGTCTTTTCATTTTGCTTATCTTACTGTGTTTGGGGTCTCCTTTTTGCAGGCTGCAGGTTCGTAGTTCCTGTTGTTTTTGGTGTCTGTCCCCTTGGCTAAGGTTGGTTCAGTGGGTTGTGTAGGCTTCCTGGTGGAGGGGACTAGTGCCTGTGTTCTGGTGGATGAGGCTGGATCTTGTCTTTCTGGTGGGCAGGTCCACGTCTGGTGGTGTGTTTTGGGGTGTCTGTAGACTTATTATGATTTTGGGCAGCCTCTCTGCTAATGGGTGGGGTTGTGTTCCTGTCTTGCTAGTTGTTTGGCATAGGATGTCCAGCACTGTAGCTTGATGGTCGTTGAGTGAAGCTGGGTGCTGGCGTTGAGATGGAGATCTCTGGGAGATTTTCGCCGTTTGATATTATGTGCAGCTGGGAGGCCTCTTGTGGACCAGTGTCCTGAAGTTGGCTCTCCCACCTCAGAGGCACAGCACTAACTCCTGGCTGCAGCACCAAGAGCCTTTCATCCACAGGGCTCCTTAATTTGGGATGATTCGTTGTCTATTCATGTATTCCAATTCCACAGATGCAGGGTACATCAAGTTGATTGTGGAGCTTTAATCCGCTGCTTCTGTGGCTGCTGGGAGAGATTTCCCTTTCTCTTCTTTGTTCTCACAGCTCCCAGGGGCTCAGCTTTGGATTTGGCCCCACCTGTGCGTGTAGGTCGCTGGAGGGCGTCTGTTCTTTGCTCAGACCGGACGGGGTTAAAGGAGCCGCTGATTCGGAGGCTCTGGCTCACTCAGGCCGGGGGGGAGGGAGGGGCACGGAGTGCGGGGCGGGCCTGCGGCGGCAGAGGCCGGCATGACGTTGCGCCGGCGTGACGTTGCGCCAGCCTGAGGCGCGCCGTGCGTTCTCCCGGGGGGGTTGTGCCTGGATCCCGGGACCCTGGCAGCGGCGGGCTGCACAGGCTCCCCGGAAGGGGGTGTGGAGAGTGACCTGTGTTCGCACAGAGGCTTCTTGGTGGAGGCAGCAGCAGCCTTAGCGTCTCATCCCCGTCTCTGGGGTCCGCACTTTTAGCTGTGGCTCGCGCCCGTGTCTGGAGCTCCTTTAAGCAGCGCTCTCAATCCCCTCTCCTCGCGCACCAGGAAACAAAGAGGGAAGAAAAAGTCTCTTGCCTCTTCGGCAGGTCCACACTTTTCCCCGGACTCACTCCCGGTTTAGCCGTGGCGCACTAACCCCCTGCAGGCTGTGCTCATGCCGCCAATCCCAGTCCTCTCCCTGCGCTCCGACTGAAGCCCGAGCCTCAACTCCCAGCCCCACCCGCCCCGGCGGGTGAGCAGACAAGCCTCTCGGCTGGTGAGTGCCAGTCGGCCCTGATCCTCTGTGCTGGAATCTCTCCGTTTTGCCCTCCGCACCCCTGTTGCTGTGCTCTCCTCCGCGGCCCCGAAGCTCCCGCACTCCGCCACCCGCAGTGTCCGCCCGCGAAGGGGCTTCCTAGTGTGTGGACACGTTTCCTCCTTCACAGCTCCCTCCCGCTGGTGCAGGACCCATCCCTATCCTTTTGTCTCTGTTTATTTTTTTCTTTTGCTCTAACCAGGTACGTGGGGGGTTTCTTGCCTTTTGGGAGGTCTGAGGTCTTTTGCCAGCGTTCAGTAGGTGTTCTGTAGGAGTTGTTCCACGTGTAGATGTATTGCTGGTGTATCTGTCCCCTTCTGGTTTTAATAAACTTCCACTGCCCTCAACCTCAAGCCATTTGGGCCAAGAATCAAAAGCCATATTGTACAATTTTACTGTCCTTTTTAGTTGTATAAGTTATATAGAATTATCTTTTTAGTTCATCTAATTGGTCTAGATTATGGCCAGAGAGCTTAGGTTTGTTATTGTGTCTTGCCCTGAGTTCAGAAGTTGATTTACACATTTTCCTATGGATCACACATAAGTACACAGATGTTTCTGTGCAAGTTAGGGTGACCATTTAGACATCAAGGAAACACCCTCCATATCAGGGCTTTTTCTAAGAATGTGTAGCAAATGTTAGTGTGACTTTTTTTTAATACAGCTTTTTCACATTTTGGAATTCCTTGTCAAATTAAGTAAAAAGCCTTTAACAATGTTTCTTGTTAAGTCTTTGACAAGGTTAAGAAGCCTTTAACAAGGTTTCTTAAAGCCAGAAGTTTGCAAAACTCTTGTCCTGCCATCCTGAATCATATTAGTTTAAAGTATTAAGCTAGTTAGTTTAGGACTTAACTAATAACTAAACTAACAGATTAAGTAGTTTAATCTTTTAAGTAACCAACCATTTAAATACACACATATCAGTTTCATAAAATGACCTATTAGCTTCAGCTGATGACTGCAGTTTCTTCACCTTCTGTGATTAGCATCTTCCAGGTTTGAGAAATACAGAGACATCTGGGAAGCATAAAATAAAAGGTGCTATGTCCATAAAATACCCTCTTACTTCTGAAAAAGAAAGAAAAGAAACAGAAAAGAAAAAAGAAATTCAATTGTGACACATTGTGAGGCTTATGACCACTATGTTTGCCTTTCAGATCCCCAGCTCAAGGGTATAGTGACCAGGTTATATTGCAGGCAAGGCTACTACTTGCAAATGCACCCCGATGGAGCTCTCGATGGAACCAAGGATGACAGCACTAATTCTAGTAAGTGACAACCTCAGGCCACCAATGAACACAATTGGTAGAAGATACACTGCTACTTAAATGACTTTTAAAAATACACTTGCAAATATTGGGTTATGTTCATTCATTTTTACAAATGTTACACAATAGAATGCCATTGACAATTTTACTTGGACCACATGGCTGGAAATATTCATAGAGCCACAAAAGAAACCTGTCATTTTAAGAGACATATTAGTTAATCTTTTCAGGTTTTTTTCCCAAACAATTGTCATATCCAGCATTATTGTTACTTTAATCTCATTATCATCAAAGTCAAGTAACTACACTAACACATTCAGGTGAAAGTTGATTACATGTTTACTTTGGAAGTTTTATCTTTATTAGGCCTGTAGCTTCTTAATGATAACTGGAAATTCAAGAGTTACAAGGATTAGTTGTTTCAAATAATAGAAATGTTATGTTTCAAATAATAAAAATATTATTTTTAAAATTCTTTGTGTTCAACAAGAAAAGATAATATCTTTCTTTATAGAGAGAACATGAAGGCTGTGTGCTTTTAAATGCATTGTACAAATTACTTATTTGATAAAATTGGGTCTGTGCTTTTATTTATTTTTTTAAATTAAAAAGCCACCCACTTTCCCTTGTTTTAATGTCTGTCTTCATTTTACTATTTCTTTATATAAAACTTTTCTTTGTATTTTTATTCTGGTGCCCAGCCCTCTTGTTCAATTGTGTTTTCCTTTCCCATTTTCTGTTCATATTGGCCTCTGATTCCCTTTAGTTTAGCACATCAGTTCTAAAATAGACACACTTTTTATTGCTCAGGAGAATTAGTGAAAAGCAAAAATTGATTTTATTAGAAATATTTAATCCCATATTACTAGTAGATATGAATCTTTTCATTGATTTATCATTTATCCTTCATATACAGAACATCATTCTATGGAAAGAAGGAGCCTTTGAATACATATAACCAAATTATAGATTCTTCCTGTTTTAAAGTCTAGTAATCAACTTTTGAGAAGCACTGATTCTGAGAGCAGCTAATGATATAGACTATTTTTGCATTTGGTGTTGCTAAGTGAAATATCAATATTTTCCCAGCCATTGTGTTTATATTTTAGAGTTTGGATGTCACTTCATTTTTAATTTTTCTTTCAATTTTAAATATTTTCTTTGTTTATCTACATTCCCCTCCTATTCAGTGTTTAATCTTTTCCTCTCTTTGTTTATATTATGTCGTCCTTCTGTACTTTAAATTTTTCCCTGTCATATTTGTTCATTGATTTTTGTTCACTTTATTTCCTCTTTTGATTTAGAAAAAGAGAAGGTAAAGCAATTCAGATACAGAGAAGAAAGAGAAGACATTTTTATTCATAAGACTGATGTCAAACATTGTTTACTTTTTGGGATTTTGATATTAGGTTGAACTTTTAAAATCATCAGCACTTGACCATCTTTGACCTACAAAAGATGTCAGTTTCTTCTGATTCATGTTAATACATATATATCTGCTCATTTTCCTTTCCCCACTTTTAACTCCTTACCCATTCTTTGACAAAACGCATTCTCTTTTTCTTACATCTTACAGTCATGGGGGTCATGGACTTTAGAGACTCCTAAGTTCTGATGTCTTCAATGTCCTCTGATTTTCTTCAGCCAGAGTCTAGTAGAGCACGAGAACAAGTTTTCTATAACTATGGTTATGATGAGAGCTATGACACTGATCTATCAGACTAGAGGTTGATGCCATCCATTTTGACAAAGTTTTCAAGAAAGGAAATATACTATAGCCGTATGAAAATGCTGCTTAGTTGGACTTCCTGGGAAAATAATTTCCTTCGAACAAATGGTTTATGAGTTTTTTCCCTACCTTCTCCTTTTGTTTGTGTAATGCCAGACAAATTGGTTATTTTTCATTATGGACTCAATATCGAGTTAAGAAGTGTCAAGTAGACACTGTCTTTTAAAAGCATATTGCTTCACAATTGAGTAAGCAGCACAATATTTCCTAAATTGTGAAAGTACAGATGTAGACATTATACACACACGTGATTATAGCTGGTTATCTGCATAATATTAAACACTAGACTGGAAAGCTGAGATAGTAAAAGATACTAGACCTTCTGTTCCTGAATGTATGAGGCTTCTTTCCTCCTATTGTGTAACTGCACCGGAGGAACAAGAATCTCTGGGTGGCTCGTGAAATCCTTTCTAATCCCCTCAGATACTGGTGAGGAACAGTTCTGGGAACCAAGCAGGAACAGGAGCCCCAGTGGACAAGCAAATCAGAACCAAATCAGAGTGACCTCACTAGAGGGATTTCGATTCCTATGCAAAGATCTGGCCCACGGTTTCTTTTCTTACAAGTTACCATTGCATTTTATGTGCCCTTTAAGCCAGTTAGGTTAGTTTCTTCACCATTTCAACATTTGCAAAGACAAAGCAGAACAGAATAAAACAGTCTGAGATAAATGTTTCCTTCTCAAAAGGTTATAAAAATTGGATGATTGTAAAATTTAATAAAACTTGGCAGATTGTAGCAGCTTTATAAAAGCAACGGGAATTACTAATTAACTCTACTTGTGTGTACTATCACCATCTTAATTGAAAAACACAGTTTTTTAGGATGAATTTTAAGGTATTTTCTTTTCTCTGGTTTATCACAGTAATCTTCTACTCCTAGGGAAATGGTTAGCCCTGAAAAGTGTTCTTTAGAAATGGGGGTGAGCATCAGAGATGCTGACAGACAGGTCCTCATTAGAGCACTGCCCTTTTTTCTTGAGGAAGGCTATGATGTAATAATTCACAAACACATTCCATTTTTTTTATATTTCTCTGAATGCAAAACAAGGATTAGTCATCTATAGATAGGAAAAATAAAGAGAAATAACCTACACGTCACCCTGATGCCATCCCAAAAGTCATCAAATGACAAAACTGAGGCTTGAATCTTCCAATTTTCGTGATTTGAGCTCAATAAATAGCCCACTACTAAATATGAGATTACTTAAAACTAGGTAAAGTCGAACCAACCTGCTCAGTCAGCTTCCTTTGTCAAAAAATTTAAATGTGTTGGAAAGGAGAAAGGCCTGCAGGCGAACCTGATACTAACATCCTCTCAGGCTTAACAGCCTGAGATCTAGAACTATCTGGGCAAGAAAATGGTCCTAGTAGAGAGGTACTGGAGCAACTCACCTGCTTACCTAGGCTTGCAGGTGCCCTGGAAAGATCTTTCACAAAAGGTAGTGAGCGCCTGGCTTACCTCATCACCACACTCATTTTCCGGGGTGTGTTTCTTTAAAATTCTTAGAGTTTCCCTTCTATCTACTAAAGGTCAGCATTACCACGACTATGGTATTTGATTAGGGAGTGGTTTTCTTCCCCAGTTTGCTTCTGGGGATGCCCCGGGGTTTTTCCTGTGCTCTTAAACTTCTTTGTCCCCATTACCAGATACTGCAAGCAGAAGAGGACTATAGAAATATCCATATGCAATAACTATTGCAAGATCAAAGCCTCATACAAACCAATCCCTCTCACCTTAGAAGTTCCCAACCTGATAACTTGCTGTTTGAAAATGGCTGGTCGCTCACAGTGCCCACTCCCCGAAAGGCCTTAGGAAGGTGTTTCTTACCTTGGCTGTAGGTCGGGGTCATTTGAGGAGCATTTGTTTTTAAAAATTCGTTGTGCCCTAAACCCACTCCCAGAGACTGATTTAATTCCATTGGTCTGGAGTTGGGCATGGCCATCCTATTTTATGAATACAGCTAGTTTTAAAGTGCAGCCAGGGTTGAATGGAGACTGGAGTATTCCGCAGAATGAACAAAGTAGCATGGACATCTTCGTTATTCTTTCTCCCCTAGGTGTTGTGATATTGCTTTATAATTATGTTATATACAAAAAGAGGGAAAAAAACGTAATGATGTTTTATTTAATGTGGGTATCTGTGGTTTTGATTAGCGCCATGGTTCAGTCATGGTCAGCTCTGAATAGGCTTCCACATTACGGTGGTTCTATGGTTCACTTTCCGTTTTCATCCTGTAAATTGTAGTAACTATTATTTTAATTATTATTCAGGTCACAACCAAAATCCTAGGGAGGGGGACAGTTTTTTTTTAGTACAGTCATTTTAGACGATCTTCTATAATTTTACTCTTTCCCATACTGTATTATTTTAGTGAGTTCTTGATGCACTTACCTTCTAGGATTATTCCATCTGGCCTATATCAGTTATATGGTACCTACAAATACCATTAGATATGTATGAAGGTTAGAATAGTTACGTTTGAATAGGTTAGGATAGAATAGTTTGCATGGATAGATGTACAATTATGGTTTTCAAAAAAACTTTTGCACATAAATCAGGAATTACCCTATGATGCCCATCCTTTCAAAATATATATAAGGGAGATGGGACAGTTCAGGTATTATAGAAAACAGTGAAAATGGCCAATGGCTTTCTCCCATGAAGAAGGAATACTGAGAGTTACCATGACACAAATACTCAATAAATCCACACTCACGTTTAATATTAACTAATAGAAATAAGCAAACAGAAGCCTTGTTCCTCCATAAGGATATCATAAGCCCCTAGAATCCAACAGAAGACAGTCCAGTGTTAGTTTGCATCATGAAAGCTAATATCCACCTAACCATATATGCCCCTGAGTGTTCTTTTTTTTTTTTTTTTTTTTTCCCCTGAGTGTTCTTGCAGGATAATTTTCTAGGGCCATGGCCTGCCATTTTCCTTTCATCATCTTGAGATCTCAAGATCAGTAATAGGTAATAATTGGAAGAGAGGGCATAATTTTCCCCTACCCTATTCAGAGAAAACATGTGCCTTGGAATTAAATAGAACACAATTTAGAAAGTCCATTTAAAATTATGTACTGAGTAAACCTATCGATTTAAGTCAAAATTGCCCACATTTTTGAAACTATGTATCTTTTGTGGAATAAAGGTGAGAGCCTTAACCTAAGATATTTTACTTGTACATTTACTGCGACATTTTAGTGTTTTCATTGCCTCTTCTGGCCTGGTTCTATTACTTAGAATTAGACTTGAATTAAGAACTAGAATGGGAGCAGATAACCTCCCATAATTAACAGTTATCTTATAAATGTGTCTCTGATAAAATCTCCAAAATCATCCAGCAGTTCTCACCAAGAATGGTGCTAGAATACCCGCTACACAGTCACATGTAACCATGGCATGGAAATGCATTATTAAGGATGTTAAGACTTTTTTTAAAAAAAGTCAGTGATAACATTGCTGTCTGCACAATGTAAAATATACGTAAAAATACATTTCTGTCAATAAGAGAAGAAACAGAACATGGAAACATGAGTTTTTATCTCTGTCGTGGGTAAAATTGAATACTTTTCCCTCTTTGTTTTAGTTTTCACTCATAGTTTTATGAACTATTAATAAAATTATCTATGAAATTTGCATGCCATTCAGTTTGATTAGTTCTTTCTAAATTTAGCACATTGGCAGGTGCACATCATTTCTGGGCTCTGCTGGCATATCATGTTGGTTCTGCAAGAGTAATTTAGTTTTGGAATTACCTTTTAAACTTCTTGCCTGTCCTACATTGCAGTGATGAAGCAAACCTTCTACTTAAAAGACCAGAATAAACACTCAACTTGGGCTCTTAAAATTCTGCTTTTTCAGAATCTTCGTAGTTTATTTCTTTTGGTATCAAATGGTGTCAGAGACTGTGATACTATAATCATGATTACAGGCTTGATTCTAGAATCACAATTACAGGCTTGATTCTGTTTATTATGCCATCAGTTCTTCAGAATGCTATAGGGAGACTGCTAAGATCTATAAATTGGAGCTCAAGTGCAAATTTTACTTGTAACAGAAACTTCTTAAATAGAGTAATAAAAGTTAATGAATTGGAACTTCTCAGAAGGTTGTAAGAAACATAATGTTTCTCAAATAGAACAAATGAGACAGAGAAAAGTGATGGGGATGCTTTGCTTCTTCCTGCCCTTTGGTGACAGACTGTCTTTCTCTTAACAGCACTGTTCAACCTCATACCAGTGGGACTGCGCGTCGTGGCCATCCAGGGAGTGAAAACAGGGTTGTATATAGCCATGAATGGAGAAGGTTACCTCTACCCATCGGTAAGTAGCATGCCCAAGATATTGGCCGTTCATTCAGTGTCTGCAAAATAGCGAGAGCATCAACCACAAAAGTGAGAAAGTTCTGTCTCATGACTCTCACTTTTGCTTTAGTATTTGACCTTTACTGCAGTGCTGTAGGAGCTATTAATTCATTAGTCATCAATGTTTGATAATATCAGTGTATCAAGTGGAAGAGTTATATCACCTCTTAAAATTGTGCATTTGCATATTTTTATATGTCCCAGTTCACAGAAAATTGAGCAATTTTGAAAGCGTTGATATTGATATAATCTTTTTCTACTGTTTAGAATTGTGCTTGTCTTAGGGAGTTTCTTGTAAAAGATTATTTTATAAAAAGAAACAGAATAAATGGGAATTCTACAAAAGTAAATTTAGGAGAGATTAGTTCTTTTAAAAGTGAGAATTCAGATTGAGTAAATGCTTTATTGGGAAAATAATTCTATTATCAAAATGGATATTGCATTTAAATTTAAACAAGTCTCGGTTTAAAGTTCATGTATACTAGTAGCTGGGCACCTTCTAGTCTCTTCTGTAATATTTACTGTTTACAAATAATTCATATCCAGGTATACTGTATCCATATATTATAATGCAGCTAGAATTCATATCTGTCACAAGTCCAAGCAATAGAGACTTAGATGAAAATACTTCTTTCCATTATTCCTTGAGCAAAAGTGGATAAAATCATGGAGGCTCAAAGAAAATTCTCTTATTTAGGTTTGCATGTCATCTTAGTATAAATTCTTTAAAACTCTGTTGTTAAATATCATCACCAAAAAAACCACATGTAAACATACATACGTACACACACACACCTAAAACTTAAGCAGAGAAGAAGCATCCTCTGGGGCCTCCCATGCAATGTGATACATTTTCTTCAGCAAATCCGGGAAATCTGTCAAAGAAGATGAAATGTGAGCTGCAGATTCCCTTCGTGGTGAGCTGGGAAATACTCTTGTCATTTGGAACCTTCCTCCACCTTCCCTGACGGGTGTTCCTGCACACAGACCTGGGCCCTACATTATGCAAATTGCATTCTGTTTCACAAGATGAATATTCAACATACTGGGAGCAAGAGGAAGCTAGAATTCCCTATTTCCCCTTTAGGAAGAATTCGATTCAGATAAAGATCATTTTCTAGAGATACCTTATTTCAGATAAAAGTCAGTTTCATTGATTTGACATTTGTTCTGTTATTTTTGTTTCTTTTACCCGCAAGTAATCTCTGAGATGCCTAAAAATTATTAGATGCAGTTTCTGCCATAGCTTCTAGTTCTGTTTCTGCTGATGATTTTATCATGTTGTCCTGCTGAGGTATATGCATTGATGTAGGGGAAATGTAAATGTTTGTTTGATCTTTTTGCTTCTGAGATGCTTTCTGTTTTCTTGTGATGAGGTTGCACATGTATGCCGTTTTTCTAAAAGGTAGAGAATATCATCGTGAGTATGTGTCTTAGCTTAAAATCCAAGTGCTGGTTCTGTTCAGTGCAGTCTAAGTGGTGCAGCAAGAATAGAGTGAGGACAGAGCTAGCTGCCCAGTCCAGTCCTCGGCACCTTAAATATGGCCTTTCCACCCAAAAATCAGATCTGTGGGTAGCACCTGCCCTAGGATTAGTCCCAGTAACACCATCAAGCTTTTTATCTGACCCATTGTTTTCTACTCTCACCTTCCAGATTCTCCAGGTTCTTGGCTTCTGTGCCTCCCTTTTGGTGTCTTGATTCTCTGATTTGCAGATCTTGGTTTTCTCCTCTTCTCATTTTTGACTCTTTGCTCTGAACCCAGGACCTGGTAAGGAGCGCTCTATTCACCCAGCCTTACCCTAAAACGTCCCCTGCCCAGGCCAGGCCCTTAGAATCCCCAGCATCCTGTAGGAAAAGGATTTAGATAAAAATTGAATGCGATTTCCAGTTTTTACTAATATTCTACGGTTAAAGTGCTCTGTTTATTTCAAGGTGATGAAATTTGAACTTCAAATATTTCAGGGAAAAAGAATGTTTTCCCACATTCAGTCCTTTATTCCATAATTAGTTTCTGAGAGCCTACTAAAATAATAATCTAGAACAACACAATAGAACAATTACTATAATATGTAATAATAATAATGGTTAATATGTATCTAGTGCACTCTGCCTACCACTGTTCTAAGTGCATTACAGTCTTAGCTCATTTAATTCTCCCAACCAATTAAGCAAATATTGTTACAATGATAATACTGATGAACAGAGAGCTTAAGAATCTGTGCAGTCACCCATGGAGTAGACAGAGAAGACGGGATTTGAGCCTTATTAGTCTGACTCATTAGCTTACATTTTTAACTGTTTCACTGTACTGCTTTCATGCGCCAACCAGTTTTCATAATATGGTCTGGCACCCATTCTAAGAAGAAGTTATAAACACAAGATGATGTAATAAAAATCTTTAGAGAATTGTTACCTAGGGAAGAAACTTAATTTCAATTATTAAGAAGTATCATTTGAAATATAATCTGTTTCCTTTGGAGATTCTCAAGTTAAAAAATCGTAGAAAATGATATTTATCGGAGAAAAGGTTGATATTATATACTGGGTGCTTAATATTCTTAAAATGTATCACAGGTAACGTTTGAGCTTAAATTTTTAAAGCCGACGTGGTTAACCCAACTAAGAAGTTTTGAAATAAGCTGAATAGCTTTTTGAAAAGGAAAACTCCACTCAAGCTAAGATTTAAAGGAAAAAGTTAATGAAGATTGAAGTCCGAGAAACAAAGGAATCTGTTTTAAGCTTATGCCCACTTTAAAAAGAACAAATTAGACTAGTGTCTGATATGAGACCGCTCTCATTGAGGATCTATAAATTTAGAATGTAGGCAATAAAATACTCAGATCATTCAAAGTGAGTTCCATTAAATGAAAGTCACACTAGGGATCTGACTTGGAGTGTATATTCCTCTATTTGTATTTCAGGAAGTGACTCTCATAATCCCTTGCCATCCAAATAAAGATATTTAATTTGTCAGATAATTCCACCTCAGGGGGATGAAAGAAAGTATCTTGACTGAGATGTAAATAATCACATTTCTGATGCTGAAGGTACTTGTTCCCTGTAGAATCTCTTCTTCAACATGACAAGAGTCATTTCTTTTGTGGTCATAATGATTGTAATATGTTTCTTGAAGATGCCTCTCAAGAGATTTGATGTTAGATACAAACAGTTTGCTTGAAGATAGAATGCAGGCTGCATGGTCACAGAACAGAAACTGACAAGGAAATACTTTTTTAAAGAATTAGTTTAAAATGATATTTAGGAAAAATGCATGTTGACCAACTATAAACTATTTATAGTGCACTTGTATTTCTGTGCCCATGGAGTGATGTGTGAGTTCTTTGCTCATCCCTGATATCCATCTTGTCTCTGAATAGCATCTCTGGACATCCATCCTCAGGAAACTGGTCACTGTTTATCCCAGTGCTGGTGGGGTACCCTAGCCATGCCTCCCAGTGTTCTGTTTTTCTTTAGGTACCAGGCAGTACATGAGATTAATCATGTAATCTGAGCTACAGTGACTGTCACTGGCCATCACTATCCATTGCAGGTGAGCCAAGGGCCTCAGTAGCATCTGATGACTGCTCATCCTGGGGACCAGCCTTTTGTACTTTGATGTGACCCCTGGGAGCCGGGAGGCAAAACTATAACTGAGCAGGTTTCCATTCAGCTGGTTACACAGAGGTGCCCCTTCCATTTTTCATCTTTCATTCTTCGTCTCTCTGAATGGGTCAAATTCTTTATCTTAAAAGTATATTAAATTTGAGATGATTGTTAATGTCTTTGTTATTCTAAGAATCTATGACTCTATATGCATGTTTTTCTGCACAAACAATATCTAACACCTTTTGAGAATGTATATATGTGTTGTGTGTGTGTGTGTGTATATATATATATATATATGTAAAATTTGTGTGTATTTAGTTTGTATGTGTTTCAATGGAATTACACATTGTGCCTAAATTACACACACATTTATTTCCATGATTACAGTTCTGATCAGAGTGTTTCTATTTCTTTGTATGAAATGTTAAATAATAGTTTTAAAATTTACACCTATTCTAAAGGTTTACTTACCATGCTGAATATATATTTCTTTTTTTATCAAGTTTTCCTGTGGTCTCTTCCACATTATGACTCAGTTGGATATATCATCCAGGCTCAAAATGGCTATTATCCTTTCTTGGTATTTTGGCTCAGATAATTTCTAGTAATAAGAAAGCAACTATAGTGCTTCAGTTAATTTCTCTCCAGCATTCATGTAGTTCCTATGACCCTGAATACTGATGCACAGAATATGATTGATTATGACAAAGGCAAGAATGCCGTCGTTCTACTTAAGGTCACTTACCAGAAGGAAAAAACAATTTAGAAACAAAAGCAAATGGTAGACTACATATAACTAATTTTAAGTCGTCTTTGGACAAAAGGAAAACGTGAAATATCCTATTCTTCTACTGTTAGGTTGATAGTAGGCAATAAAAATAAATAAATAGACGTTCAGGCTCTCCAAGTTCCAGTGCCATTTTGTGGAATTTGGAGGAAGGAATTGAGGTTGAGATGGAGAAGATACTAATAGGAAGAAGAGAGAAAAAAAGAGAAGTGAAAAGAAAAGGAGATAATAAATCAGAAGTAGGAAGATGCGTTAGGCAGCATTGGGGAAAAGGGGCAGAAAAGAAAGAGAATGAAGGGAGGATGGGAAAAGGAAATGGCCAAGGGAAGAAAATGGGGAAGATACATCACGAGGAGGGGAGAGAGGGCAGGTCACACCTTCACTCCCTCCATCACATGCCTGGAATCCACCTGACTCCTGGCTCCGGCCTCCCACTATGGGGTGGAGAAAACAAAATCCTCCTTCTAGAAGCACAGTCTGGAGTTTCCAATCACACTTAAAATATTTTTTCTTCTCTATCCCCATAACCATTTTCACCTATTTCCCCTTCCAGAATGGTAGCTATGCCTGGTTAGTATTGTAGCTGTATTTAACTTCCAAAGGATTATACCTGTAAGAATTAGTGGAAAGAGGTGAGTGGCAGTGTGAAAACCATTGCAGTAGTCCAGGTGAGGGATGCTGAGTGTATTCAATGGAATATTATCAGCCTAAAGAAAGAAAGAAACCTGCCGTTTTCAACAACATGGATGAACCTGGAGGGCATTATATTAAGTAAAATAAGCCAGACACATAAAGAAAAAAGCTGCATGATCTCACTCATGGAATCTAAACAAGTCAAATACATAGAAGCAGAGACTTGAACTGCAGTTGCCAGGGGCAAGAAGGTAGGGGAATGGGGGAATAAAAGAAAAAGAAAGAAAAAAGGGAATTAAGTAGAAATTGCAAACCGCAAACATGTGTTTTCTTTGGACAGACTGTGTGTGTGTGTGTGTGTGTGTGCATGCATGCACACACACACATACACACACACTGTGATCTGAATGCCTTTAGGTTGGGCAAGTACTCTACAGTCTACAGTTTGGCCACAATGACAGCTACTCCTTTTTTTTTTTAAATTTTTATTGGAGTATATTTGAGTTACAGTGTTGTATTAGTTTCAGGTGTACAGCAAAGTGAATCAGTTATACATATACATAGATCCACTCTTTTTTTTAGATTCTTTTCCCATATAGGCCATTATAGAGTACTGAGTAGAGTTCCCTGTACTATACAGTACGTCCTTATTAGTTAGCTATTTTATATATAATAGTGTGTATATGTCAATCCCAATCTCCCAATTTATCCCTCCCCCCACTTTATCCCCAGTAACCATTAGTTTGTTTTCTACATCTGTGACTCTACTTCTGTTTTGTAAATAAGTTCATTTCTAAGGGAAGACACTATATATACGGTAACTTTGTTTCTACACACATGTTAACTTTGTTTCTGGGCCTAGAGACACTGGTGTTGGCAACCTGGGAATTAAGGGACTGGAAAGGATGAGAGATATTTGAAAGTGTCTCTTGGGGAGTTATGGGAAGAACTCTGCAGTTGTCTGGGTAGGGGAGGTGACGGAATCACGGCTCACTCTGGTATGATTAACTCAGAACCTGGTGAGGTGACGCTTCCCTGGAAGGAAACAAAACCCAGAAGGAGGAGGGAGCCTGGGTGGAGGAAGATGCTGCATTCAGTTTTGGAGCCAGGATTTCCAGGTGGGTTATAATCCCACTGCTGGATGCTGACTCATGTATCCTGGAAGAATCACACCAAAGGGCTGTCTTAAGAATGGTGTGCAGATGGAGAAAGAATTGTTCTGTGATGGATGGTGACTGTTTTCCTTTTCCTGCTGAATGTCAGACAAGTTGCAGAAATAGGGTCAACAGCATCTGCATGGATGAAGTTAGATATCAGAAAGAACATTAAGTATCATAACTTCTTGAAAAAGCGTTCTAATATATTTTGCTTGATTTCTAAATATACGGAATCGATAGAGGCAATTTTGGACACCGGGTAGTAGAGCAGTGGACTAGCTGAGTAAATTCATAACTTGTGCCTTTACAGAAATGCTGCTAATAATATGGGAACAAAGTATCAGGCCTTTGGAGATTCTTATAGTAACTCGCAATCCTCATTATACATAAGACTTACTCAGATAGCATTGTACATATCCAGATCCCAGGACATTAACCTAAAAGGTTCCCACTCAGTGAGTTCGATACTCCTCAAAATCAGAATCTTGAATATGTGTCCCAGGCATTTCTAACACACGTGCCTGAAGGAGTCCCCCTTGATAAACAAGGGTCTGCATCACTGTCTCAGGAGCTGTGACTCTGAGATGACATGATTTTATATTTACCATTGCTTTATGATTATTGTTGTTATTTACAAATTCATGGTCCAGTTCAAGCCCCTTTGAAGTAAGCAGAATGATGTGACCATAAGTAGTGCTCGCCTGTCCCACTGATCAAATGAGCTGGCCTTTGAGGAACTGCACAGAGAAAAGACCCAGCTGTGATCACTCTGCTCAATCTGGAAAGAATAGGACAAGAAATGTGTCCTTGAGCACCAAGATAATACAGAGAAAGACAGGAATCTTGCTGAGACTTGAGAAAATGAAGTCAGAGAAATAGAAACAAAGACATTGAATTTGCAACTAGTAACAGCTGGTTTGCAAACTTGAAAGAAAACTAGTCTCTTCACCATGTGAAAAGCTCAGGGGTTCCCCCTGAGATGATCAGCCTGGGGCCATCGTGCTCTGCTGACCTGAAGGGCTGGCTCAGAACAAGGACATCCTGTCAGAGCAGGTTTGCAATGACAACAAAGCTGGGTTGCTTCAGAAGTGAACTCTTTTTAGGATTTTTTTTAAAAAATTACTTATAAAATAAATATATCTATATTTAATAAATTGTGTATTTTTCCTAAGCCTCTGTTTCCTCGGAGACAAGTCTGTTTTCCTCTAAGCAGGACCTTCCCACACAAGTCCCATTTCTGGAACAAAGGAGGCCTCCTTCTGCCCTAGACAATCAGCAGGTTCCTGATGCTTGGAGCTTCTTTTCCAGGTCCTGTGAAGAGAGTGGGGTGATCCCATGTGGGCCCACCATTATGTAAATTTCTTAACTATACCAAAGCCCCTACACCTCACAAAAATTAAACACATATGTCTGATAACAAGAGTGTGCAAGAAATATATAGAAGATCATCTCTGCTCAGTATAATTGTTCAGCACTTAAATATAGGCTGAAGAATCAAGCACTCTGTAGAGTTGTGTATAATCATAAATTCATTTATTTGCTCATTCAAATCAACCAGTATTATTGTATGCCTCCCACTGACAGCTATTGTGCTGTATGTACGTGCTGGAGCTTCAAAGATACGTGAAAAATTCCCGATTTAAAAACCAACCAACAACCAAAACCCTCTAAAGTCCAATAGATATGAGGAAATCATTCAGAGGGCATCTTCACTAGATGAATTCTAAGAGTCTTTTCTCTGAACCTGCGATTCCATGATTATGTTTGTACGTTTCCTATCACTCCTTTGATAGTGGTGGGTACGTAGCACGTCTTCAATCTATAGTTCTTGATTGCTTATTGTTAAGGTGGAATCAGTTTCACCAGCAAATTTTATGAATCTATTCCTTGAGTGCCTTCCTTGTTCATGCTATTTATTATGCATTCCACTTATCTTTTTTCCCCACAAAAAAACATTAAACATCAGCAAAGAAGATAGGAGTCTGTTAATTTCTCGAGTTCGAATTGCAGAAAAGCACTTATTTACACATTTCCTTTCCTGAAAGGGCATGATAAACTCACAGAGGCAGAACTCGGGTACACAATGTCTGCCTCTATGACATGGTCATGTTTACATTAATGGGTGAGTGGTAATGCTGTCTTCACCTTAAAAAAGAATCTCAAGGCAAAAAAGTAGACCCTGATTTCTAGTAAATTGTCGCTACCACTTGAACAAGTTAAAGCAAGAGCATGAATAATGATAATTAGAGAAAGGACTTCATTGTTTCTCTATGTTCATAAATGATATACTTGTAGTGTCAAAGAAAAAATATCATTGCATTTTGCAATTTTATCCTACTTTAGGGTGAAAACTATAAAATACTGTAGATAGAAACAAAATTTAGGTTAGATCTAAATGTTTCAATTTTTTAAAAACCTGTTATTTGTAGAGGATGGATGGTAGATGGTGAAAGGAGTTTTTATATGTAAGGAATTTCAAACACTACCTGAAAAATTGAGTCCTAAATCAATAGATAATATTTGAGAATGAACTCTTTGTTTTCATTCTCCACACCATGAAAAAACTTTTGCAAAAAAAACCCAAATACATAAATGCTAAGAAGGCCGATATACCATATAATGAATGACAAATCAGCTCTAACATTAAAGTAGTAATTAATACTACTAAAATTGGGGGAAAATTGTGATTCTTTAAAAAATTGTGTATGTGGAATGCCTCCTTCTTGAAATTGTATACACCATCCACCCAAGTAAAGTTGAAGGAGTTTGTTTCTGATTACATATTTTACTTTTAGAGAATTCTTTCTATTTCTGGGAATGGGTTGTATGTAAGCTACTTGCCAGGGACTCTGAGAACCCATGAGCCATGAGTTCAGGGTGGGCTCTGAACAGAAATTGGGTGTTTCTATCAGTTTCCTCAATGCAGCCCATTTCTTAGTAATTTACATTCCATTTCTTAGTTACTGGGAATTAATAAGAAATATTATTTAGGGCTTCCCTGGTGGCGCAGTGGTTGAGAGTGGACACGGGTTCGTGCCCCGGTTCGGGAAGATCCCACGTGCCGCAGAGCAGCTACGCCCGTGAGCCATTGCCACTGAGCCTGCGCGTCCGGAGCCTGTGCTCCGCAACGGGAGAGGCCACAACAGTGAGAGGCCCGTGTACTGCAAAAAAAAAAAAACAAAACAAAAAAGAAATATTATTTAGAAAATAATTCATAAAACTATGACTCATTTTTTTCCAGAGAAACTCCTATAGTTACCATTACTGAAAAACCAAATTGGCTGTTTTTCTTCACATTATTTACTAAAATTGGAAAAATTGTTCCTATAGTGAAAACTATATTGTTCACATATATAGTTTTTGTATATGTAAACTCCATACATTTTAACTTTGAATTGTTTCTCTATATTATGGAAGGGTGTTTTGTGCTCTGAGCTACTTAGGGTTTCACTGAATGTTGGCTGTTTGTCTTAAGGTGATGTATTCAATTTGGATTGCAAGTTCGTGGAAAGGTACATAGTGTACTTCTGAGTAAGGACATAGTAGATCTCTTGAGAGTTTTATTTAGAGTTAGATATTGGTTTTAAGATCTGACAACTACATAAATGAAGAGATGAGTCACTTGTTAATAGGTACATCTCAACCCATGCAAAAGCATCATAATTGGTTGTTATTTGCTGTCCCAGTAGAGAAAGATACTGAATGGGAACGAGATATTTTTGTGAGGCTTTGGAATTGCTACATCTCTGACAAGATGGAGATGTTTTATTTGGTTATTAATCCTGGATCCAGGGCACTATTTAGCAGAAATAGGTATTTGGACAACCAGGAAACATTATTCTACTTTACTCTTATGCTGGTACAAATAGTACCGAAAGGTACTAGCCTGACAAATGGTGAATACTGGTTTATGTCATGAGAGGAGGAGCTTGCATCCATGTCACGCAAGAAATTAGCTGTGAATGCCTTTCACAAGGGCATCGTGACAGGGGTTGACCTTCACTGACTCCCCATTTGTGTTACATTCTCCAGTTAACTCATCTGTCTCTCAACTCTGAACCCTTTATAACACTGTTTCCACTCTCTAAACCTGAGGCTGAGTGCATAAGAGATCCAGATCCTTGTCATGGCCAATTATTTTCCCTTAGGAGCTGCATATTTATTGTGGTATGGAAACAACTGTATTTATTAGGAGGCACGTAAAATGCTCACAGTGCAAAGATGCACGTTCATTTGCAAGCACCTCCTCTGCAGTCAGTACTTATTACTCACATTATTTTTGCTATTGTGTTAAATGGTAAAAAAAAAATGATGTAACTTCAGAAGAAATAATGACACCTACTGCATTATTCATTATTTAAATATTGCCATTTAACGTTTTGCTTTCTATCCTATAACCAGCAATTAACGTTATCAATAGAAGCAATGGAAAAAAATTTTTGTATTAAGAACTTGCAATTTAGATAACTCTACTTACCATATACCCAACTCCTACATTGGTTTTATTCCAATTTCAATTAGAATTCTATGTTTCTTGCAATATTAATAACAGAAAAAATCAACTTTCAAACTGTTCAAAAATTCTCTAGACAACTTTTACCTAGGGACGAGGTAAGAGGCATTCTCTTAATGTCCATGGAGAAATAAACTCTAATGTGAAATATCATATTAATATAAAGGAGGAAATTATTAAGAAATTGTTCCACAGGTACCATAAATGGGTTAACTATTTTTCTAATGCAGTTTGAGTCCTTTACAAGACTGTTTTTATAGACTTAGCAAAGCCAAATGTATACCCAGGAGAAATAGCAGTGAGCCTTTAATTTAAAATTACATTATGTGAGAATGCTTGTACATTGAAATGGGTAGACAGAAGAATTGCCTTGGGTAGTAGTTCCCTTGTGTTTATCTAAAAAAACCAAAGAACACCTTGTAGGAATTTGTATGCAAAGTTCTTATTAATTTTTATGCATCATTTGTGCAATGACGATAACCAAGAAAAGGAAAAAGGAACCATGTCAGGAAAACTTGATTGTGTCAGACTTTGGTTCTCTGAGCCCTGAAAACCTGAAATACCCTGATTTTACCATTTTATTGCTGATGGTCAGTCTTTGGGACCAGTTAGAAATTCCTCAGACTTGTTAAACCATTAACTACCAGGACTAAAATACCATGTTATTTAAATTTTTAATGAATAATAACTTCATTAGACATTCTGTTCCTAATGTGACTAGGGAAAACTATGGAATGTGGTACATTGTAGCACTTCATTTCAATTATTTAATATTCCAGTCATTTGCTTAACAAGAGACTTTGCCCAAGGGTTTGCTGAAACACTGAATATCTGGCAAATTACTGTGTACTAATTGATCCAGTGGCATGTTAAAATTACCTCAACCATTCTGCTCAATACTTAATTGTATTTTCTGTTGGTGTCAGTGTTCTACCTAGAAGCATTTTGTCCTTTAAAATAATTTTTTACTTTGGAAAGAAAGTGGTAGAAATGCATTATCGGTTACTTGAGAGGTTTTTACATTTGAGGCCGTAACGGTGAGAACAGCAAGATAAAGGTGTAGAAACATAATGCCCAAGTCCTGGAAATGCAGAGACTGCAAAGCCCCCGAGTTTTATGTATTAATGAACTAATCTTGTTAATCCCACTTCAAAGTGAGTTTTGCAAGGGTAACTCAATAATCTTTAGGGATGACTGCATCATACCTGAGTATATGTTACCACAGGGGAAAAATAGAATTATTGTACTGGGGGCTCTGTCTAGTGTGTGTGTGTGTTTGTGTCTAGCTGTTCTGTAACCACAAACTACTAACACGTACTCTTTTCCTACACGATGAAAAGGGTACACACATAGAAATTAGTATTCTGATATGTAAATGTGGTTATTTTCTCTTAGTTCTCATCTAGGTATTTTTCTGAATACTCATTGTGAAGTCCTTTGAACATAAAATCAATCTTTATGGATAGCGTATAGAATTTGTAATTCACAAATCCAGTTTTTTTTGTTTTGCTTTGTTTTTTGCGGTACGCGGGCCTCTCACTGTTGTGGCCTCTCCCGTTGCGGAGCACAGGCTCCAGACGCGCAGGCTCAGCGGCCATGGCTCACGGGCCCAGCCGCTCCGCGGCATGTGGGATCTTCCCGGACCGGGGCACGAACCCGTGTCCCCTGCATCGGCAGGCGGACTCTCAACCACTGCGCCACCAGGGAAGCCCAATCCAGTTATTTTTAGTTCTTCAAAGAGTTCTTTTAATTCTTCTTCTACAACTCATTTCTTAGATGGACAACAGAGTGGGATTGGTAGGTGGACATGTATAATGGAAGGAGAAAATACCCAGTTCAGAAGACTGACTGAGGGCTGTCAATGCCACCAGCACTAATTGAAGCATTTGGGCCCTCTTGGTGACTCTGAGAATTCTGAATGACTTTTTATAACATGATGATGCCATTTGAAACGCTTTCCAAGAAATAGATGGAACACTCAGTCCTGTTTTCTTTGATCTTCAGATATTGTGATTATGTTCTGGCAGAATGATGGCAACTAATTACGTAAGGTCAGCAAACATCGACATGCCTATCACAGACACATCACGAACAAGTTGGGACTTCCCCAGCTGTGTGGTTGGCCTGGTGGGCACAGTGCCAGCAGCAACATTCTCTCTCTGACACCACTTCTGCCGCAGAGAGATCCCATTTTGGAAGCGCTGGGTTAGCAGGGAAAGAGGGGGGCATTCTTCCTCTTCTCTGCTTATGTCCCAGGATCTCTCTTCAAAATTTTAAAAAGACTAAAATTATGATACCTGCAAAGGGCATTTCTATTGATCCATCAGTGTATGTACATACTTGTCTTCACCTCAAATGCAGATTACACTTAAGTACATGGTTCTTCAGATTCGTGCTCACACAGTGTCAATTCTTGTAAGAGGTCTGCAAATATACTGGTTTTCTAAGTTTCATAAAGTCTAATGAGTTTTAAAGAGAAATGAAATAACCTTTCTGAGGTCATTTTCTAATTATTAAAGCAACAAGCTCGTAGGAAGGAAAATCTGGAGCTTTGGGGTAAAAAATATTTCCTTTTCTCTTCTTTTTGTTTTTTTTTAAGGATTTACAGCTCAGTTCACTTCATTGGTAGCCCTCAGGGTTTCTTTATCTCATGCCTACAACTGTTATTACTATCTTTCTCTTAATGTCACATTGCTTTCACACTGTCACTGAAATGACCTAGAAACAATCCCATGAAAGTAGATCCCATAAAATAACATTTCCATGGCATCTTTTTATGTCCTAAAACTAGATTAAATGTCAATACAGTATAATAAGTATGTAATAAAAATAAACAGTTTATGCATGATTCTAAGGGGAACTTGTTACTGATTTTTAAATGTATTTCCTTGAAAACTAAATTCATTCATTCTATGGGTTTTACAGTTTTTAAACACAGACTATAACTTCATTTTGGTCATGATTTTAGGAAAACTTTTCTTTCAACCTGCAGTAATATGTATCCTGTGTCATATTCTTAAGAGGGCCATTTTATCACCTTATTTGGAAAAGACAAACTTAATTTCTTGGAAAGATACACATGATTACAATGTGTGTCATCACATTGATGATTTTGAAAATATATTTTATTTAATTGTGATACATTTCTGCGTCTAACAGTGACCATCTGTTGAAAAGTTAACCATATTCCTATTCATATTCGTGTGAAAGAAATAACACCATTGCAAGGAAAATACTAGCCTTCAAGGTGCTGATATGTATATATTAGGAGAAAAACATTTCATCCATATTTAGCTGTGAGGTTGCTCTCAGTATATTTTCCATTTAGCATTCGTAATGCTGTCATAATGAAGAAGTATATAATTGTTTTATCCTAGTTAATGTATGTGTAACAACCAAGGATTATTTCTGGATATCCAGATTGCCAAGATGAATGAAACGTTAATGTTTTCTTTGTCCAAGATACTGAAAAAAAATGAAGGGGAAAAACACGTCCTTGGTTCAGCTCTACTGCCTTCGAGGTGGAAGGGGGTTCCCAGATAATAATATTTCAGTCCATTTCCATTTTTGTTCTTGCTAAGACCCTTGATAAGGTTGCTTGTCAGATACTTAGTCTTTGTACAGATTTCTACTTTTATATCCTTCATTATTGATTCTCCAGATGCTGATAAATTTTTTAAATAATCATAATATTTACAGGAGAAATAAGGCACTACTTTGGCTTATGTATGTTTATGTCATTCTTCTTGGACCATATAGTTTACTTTTAGTATCCTTTTTTTAATCTTTTACTTTTGTCTTAGGTATCATGACAGCACTAGTAATGAACTGTGCACACCCGGCAAATAAATTAGACACAACTCCTATCAGATCAAGCTGCTGTCCACAGAATTGCAAGGGAGCAGCACAGAGCACTCTAGGGAAACGCTGAAAAGACACACATGGTTGCGTACACACATGGTTGCGTGCTGACCAGATTGTTGGCACGTTGACTGGAGATGTCCACTCTCCGTGCTGTTTTATAATTATACACTGACCTCTGCCGCATGAGGGACAGTCAGGACACTTTGCACTGGAGTTCAAAGCTTTCTGCCAACCTAAACTCTGAAGCCTCCCTGATCCATTGCCCCTACACCCATCACACCCCCGAACAAGGAGAAATCTTTTCTCTTCTTCAAACACCTGTAACATGCTACCTGCGCCTCACTAATGGCTCTGATGCCATTTTTCTTTGCTTAGAGACAGAGATTTTCTCAAGCTACCTTTTTGAAAAGTCACTTTCTTTCTTTCTCACCCTTGATTTCTTTCCTGTCTCTCTCAGCATGCCTGCACTGTGGTTTCTCTGATTCCCTGTCTCTGTATTGTGACCTTCGCCACTACCCCCAAATCATAATTAGTTTCTGCCACTGGGTATTTTCAAGTTAATCATTCACCTTCACACGTATCTTTGTAAATGGCCACTTTAGAGTCTGTTCTTTTCCATGCCAGCAGTAATTCTCCCTGTCCAGCTTGTATAATTAGAGGAATTGCTCCCCAAGTTTTCTTATCAGATTAGAGCTGTTATTTGTTGTTTTGTAAGTTATGTACACATAAAGACTTATGAAAGCAACACACTTAAGGTCTTGGATTAGAGATGCTTTCAACATGCAACAGTTTGTGAAAGCTGTTGTGATGATTATTGGAAAATCCAACACATAGCTAAATTTCCACTGATATTACATTTTTAAAGAAATTTTGTTTGCACTAATGAAGGTTGTGTTACTTACAAGTTCCATAGCAATTTTTCTTATTGCAGACATTTAAAAAAAGTCACTATACCTTAAAATATCATATTTATAACTGCCTAAGGAATTTCTTTATAAATTTTTTTTCCGTCTTCTGCATGTCTGCCATTACATGACATTTACAAAGTACCAGCAGCAATATGGTAATAAGGATCTCCGAAAACAAGAACTTCCAGGCTGGGACTTCCCCTTTTAGGTAGATCATAGAGATTTTCCATTATTCTACCAAATCTAGAGAGAGTCAGCCAAAACAAAGATTTTCTTGATCTGAATCCATTCCTGTAAATTTCTGCAATGTCAGAGGAGATGGGAATGTTGATCTCTGGCACCTGCAGTACGATCTTTTGGATTTTCAACATCACAACTCTGCTCTGAGTTAATTGTTCTGAATTTGCCAAGGTATATTCAAGAACGCACATGTACCTCTATGGAAATATCACCCAAGCAAATAGCTGCACATGATTTAGGGAAAGTATATTCCTCCTAAAACAAAAGTTAGTAAGGATGTGCTTTGAGAATTATGTACTGATTAGATTTCATCACTTAATGTTTGGGAATTATAAAAGGGGAGAAGCATAACTGCACTACCCATGCTAAGCCCAGAGTACCGTGGATTATAAAACGGGCAGTTCTGAAACAATAGTCTTTCACAGCCCTTTTCTTTCCAAAGAGCATTTTAATCATCTCCTACACAGTCATCAAGTAGCATTTACCCTTTGGCTTCCTGAAGATGTGCTGACATCTGTTCACCTGTCCTTTCTTCTGAGTCTGGATTTGACTTATTGAAGTTATCAGTAACCTTGCCCTGAGGGGTTCTGTGTCCAGGAGCATCTTTATTTCTCCATTTACCATTTGTAAAACTAATGTTTCACAGGTAATAACACTGACAAGTAAAGCTTTACCTTATGAAAAGAATTGCTAATGTGCTGGTAAGAAGGGAGAAAAGTACCAGATGGTTTATTAAGACGAAGAGTAGAGAAAGAGAGAAGAAACACAAGGGTGAAAGGAGGATGCCAGAAAAGTCACCCCTGCCTGTTGTCTGAGGGCAGAGGAGAATATTGGAAGAGGGACAGGAGGAATTTGGCACCTGACAGAGCTTAATTGCTTTTTTCCAATCACTGTGCATCCAAGGTTCCTCAGAAAAGGTGAGATGTAATCCTAAAACTACACCAAAAGAGCAATAAAATCTGTAGTTGAGTTACCATAAGCAGATCATAATATTTACGAGGAAAACTTGAAATAATAAAAACTGGTTGTATGTATATTTAGTAACCCAGTTGTTCACACAACTAACTATAGTGAGTATGCTTTTCACACGCAAAACAGTACCTTTCTGGAGTCTGCTGTAGAAAAAGGTGGGCAGTTCAGAGGAGACCTGGAAGAAGCAGAAATTCTTTTGTTTGTGACTCAGGGGCACTCAGGTTATCAAAATATCCACTGGTCCAATGTACAGTCTGAGTGTGATTCAGAGAATTGACAGTAATGACCATTGGTGTGCTCTACAGAAAAAGGAGTCATGGGAACATGGCTACCCTGCAGCTTCTATCGGGTCACCACTGGTTTCCTAGCTCCTAATTCTACGGACACTCTACCATTCCAATGCTCAGTAAACTCTGGCCACTGCATTCCCTCCCTGGACACTTGTCTTGCTGCTAGCCTTGGGTTTCATAATTTCATGGAAAGAGGCTCAATTGGTTTGAGTTTAACATGATGGGATTTTGCATTGTGTATGCTTTAAAGAAATAGTATGTATGCTTAATAATAAATTATGTTAGAGAAGAAATCTATTAGCTAAAATCTAACTTCAATGGACTAACTCACAATTCCTTTGACTTGGAAGGCAGTTTAGATTATGGAACCAAAAACAATCCATACATGTTTTTGATTTCTTGAACTAGGATGAGCGTCTATGGGATTACATTCCTCAGTTCAATCAGTGGCCCTTGGGGTACTTCCTGGTAAACCACTCTCCCCATAGGCCATGCCTAGAGTGTATTCTTTTTTCTTTTTTAATACTTTATTTTATTATGTTTTATTTCATTGGCCACGCTGCAAAGCATGTGGGATCTTAGTTCCCCAACCAGGGATCGAACCTGTGCCCCCTCCAGTGGAAGCGCAGGGTGTTAACCACTGGACCTCCAGGGAAGTCCCCTACAGAGTATTCTTAGTGGATAACATCGTGCAAAGAGACGGAAATAGTAGAATAAACAATGTTAATGTCTTTTTAATTGTTATCAGTCCTTATTGTGTATGCCACAGAGGATTGTTTTTAAAATCAAAGGATAACTGTTTCTAATGACAGAGATGCCAAATACCAATAGGGTGCAATGTCTCTACATATTATTTGGACTCCCTGATTTAATAGTGTCCACAGTGGGACACATAATTATCCCATGATATTTACCCAGTAGGACTTTAACACTTGAGGCCCACACCTGAAATTGCAAACAGCCCCACACTTGAAAGTGTAAACTCTTTATTACACGGAAATCCAGATGATGTTAGACCTGCGCGGTCTCCTAGGAGTTTCGACTCGCCCAGGAAACAACAAGAGTCGGAAGTCGATGCAAAACGCAAGAGGTTTATTGAAGGCCGGTGCACCGGGGTTCCTTGGTCCTCACGCAGGAGGTCGAAGAAGGAACCCTTTTGGGCGCGAATATGTCAGTTTTATAGGTTCCCACTTCCCCGTATGTAAATTATAGATTTGGTTGTGTTCTCCTGCTGATTGGTCCCGGCTTAGGCTCGGACCAGAGAGGGAACTTGTCCCCAGCTGCCTGATTGGTCTTTGACAGACACCTTTTTTACATTTTGTTATCTCCCTCCTTCTCCCCAGCTGTCTGATTGGTCTTTGACAGACACCTTTTTTACATTTTGTTATCTCCCGCCTTCTCGGAAGGGGGCCGGACATCCTGGAAATTCACCCATTGTCTAAGAAGCCCCTATTGTCTGGAGAGTTCTTAATCATTAGCTGGAACAATGTCCCTCGAGTCCCACATTGATAAATAATAATAGATTTATTTCAATCCATCTTTTATCTAGAGAAAAAAAAATTTAAACTACGGAACTATGGTTAGAATTTTTTTTCCGTGTTTTTTTTTTTTTTTTTTTTTTTTTTTTGCGGTACGCGGGCCTCTCACTGTTATGGCCTCTCCCGTTGCGGAGCACAGGCTCCGGACGCACAGGCTCAGCGGCCATGGCTCACGGGCCCAGCTGCTCTGCGGCATGTGGGATCTTCACGGACCGGGGCACGAACCCGTGTCCCCTGCATCAGCAGGCGGACTCTCAACCACTGCGCCACCAGGGAAGCCCCTGGTTAGAATATTTATTAAAGCATAAAGGCACATATCCTTGATTGTCTTCAGATATGGATAGGTTTGAATAGTTAAGGTTATGACAATAGAAATGTATAAGGCATTTTAGAGAAAAATGCGTAATTACCTGTTTGCGGTACGCGGGCCTCTCACTGCTGTGGCCTCTCCCGCTGCGTAGCACAGGCTCCGGACGCGCAGGCTCAGCGGCCATGGCTCACGGGCCCAGCCGCTCTGCGGCACGTGGGATCCTCCCAGACCGGGGCCCGAACCCACGTCCCCTGCATTGGCGGGCGGACTCCCAACCACTGCGCCGCCAGGGAAGCCCTACCTGTGTGTTTTTAAGCCAATATTTATTTGGTTGTTATACATGGTACAGAACACTGCATTTGCTACTTTGCATGAAAGACCTCAATACAGGTGACAAATTCTTTGACTTAAATCCATGATTTCTTTTAGTGTTATTTCAATAAAATCCTTCTGTGCATCTTTTAACTATCAGTTTGTAAATGTGCATCTTTATTTACATAATAGGGTCAGACAACTTACTAGAGAGTGTATCGTTATATTAGTGGATTGAGAGAGTTACTACACCTCACTGAAAAGACATTCATAAATATTTTTAAATTGTGAGGGAAATTAAATAATTGGCACTTAAGATGCCTATTTTAAGTAATAAAGAAGTAAGGAAAAGTTGCCTTCAAGCAATAGGATAAGATATAAGAAATTAGGAATTTCTTCTCCATAATGTGTTTTTCTGGGTTTTTTTTGTTGTTGTTGTTGTTGTTTTTGGCTGCCTTGGGCCTTCCTTGCTGCATGTAGACTTTCTTTTAGTTGTGGCGAGCGGGGGCCACTCTTCATTGCAGTGCGTGGGCTTCTCATTGCGGTGGGTTCTCCTGTTGTGGAGCACAGGCTCTAGGTGCGCGGGCTTCAGTAGTTGTAGCATGTGGGCTTCATTAGTTGTGACTCTTGTGGCTTGCAGGCTATAGAGCGCAGGCTCAAGTAGTTGTGGCGCACAGGCTTAGTTGCTCCGCGGCATGTGGGATTTTCCTGGACCAGGGCTCGAACCCATGTCCCCTGCATTGGCAGACGGATTCTTAACCACTGTGCCACCAGGGAAGCCCCTCCATAATGAGTTTTAAATATATATATATATAATGACTGTATTAATTTCTGTGAATTGAAAAGAATAGACTAGAGGAACTGCAGATCATTCCACAATTTAAAACAAATTTAGAATCCTTTTTAAATAGATATAGTCAATATTTCTTCTGTAAAATCAGATTCAAAATATCAACGGGAATGCACTTTACCTTGGAGTTAATTGAACTGGTATCTACATTTTAGGACCATTATTTCTCTTTTGCCAAGAAGAGACTGAGGCTTGGTTTTCCTTCAATAATGTCTTCATTGGGCATTGAACTTGACAAGTATTTATGAAACTACCAGTGTTAAGGGGACACAAAAACATATCAGCTGTTACTCCTGAGTAGAACTTATTTTGTTTGCTCCCAGCTCTGTCCAGGAGGTTAGGTTCTTATTTAGATAAACATCTCTAGAGTGAAGAAGAACTATCTGTTAGGTTTTACAAGCTTAGAACAAACATTAATTTTTTTTTATTTTGCGTCTGTACACATGAAGTGATATTCTAAATCATGTGTTATTTGCCTGGGACTTTCTTTAATATTTCATGAACTGTAATTCAGTTTAAACAATAAAAGAGAGCAATTGGGAAAACACAGTGGCCAAAACTTAGATGAAGCCTTATGTTCAAATTCTGTTTTTTTGAGACGATCCTGAGCTCATCTAACAGTTTGTTGTGGCCTTTATTAAGCTGGAAATTCTAAGAGTTGAGTTTTACACTAATTTTACCTTTATTGTGAGTCATAATTTCATCTTTCTCTTTATTTCTAAATATCCTCTTCACATATTGAATTTTTTAATTTCTTTGAAGTCAAAAGCCAAGGCTCTTCTCTGTATTGCATTTGTGCTATATGGGCTACAAATTAAATTTCACATTGTATTTCATGGTCCATTATCACTAGTAGCAACCAAAGAGAATCTACCTTTGCATTCAACTTAACGTTCATAAAAGCCTCTGCAATACTAAATTAAAATTGTAGATTTCATCAGACACTGCAAAGTGCAGAGCAATAGAGAAGTGTTAATTTTTAGGTTCTATTTGTTAATAGATATACACCATTATTAGTATTATCGTATCTTTCACATTACTATAAAGCAGTGGATTTCAGCCTTGGCTACACGTTGGGCAACTTTTAAAATATATTAATGCCTGGCTGCACCACCTGAGAATATAACTGTTCTGGGAAAAGGTGTGGGCGTTTCAGTTGATCATTTTGAAAGCTCTCTAACTAATTTTTAATAGATATCTCAGGTTTTGTCTGCTTATGGCTCTAACAGTAGACAAGCCAAAAAGCAAACAAACAAACAAACAAAATTATTTGAGAACAATTGGAAAATATAAATTCTCACCCCACTGATCATCCATGTTCCTTGGATATTTTGCTTAGATATTCTTTACTTATCGACTTTCTCATTATTTGAGAGTGGAAATTAGGTAAAAAGCATGTGTGCCATCTGCAGCTTCTTTTTCTGAATAACTGTGTTTTTACTGAGTTGCTTGCTTAGTTTAAACTCGTTATGCCAAAATGTATTTATGTGAGGACTTTCCTTTCTGTCTACTTTGCACAGCACCAGACTTCTTGTCTATTTACTTTATATCCTTATAAGAGCAGAATGCTTGAAAGTACTTTTAGCTTCGAAGAGTTCTTTTTGAAAGTTATGTGATTACCAAGCAACCAAAATTCTTTGCATAAGCACTCATTAGTCCTACCAGCATTTCTCTTTCAAATATAAATGTTAATCTTCGAATAGTGACTTCCACACACATTTTGGCTTCAGGCTTCAGGATGAATCCCTGTTCCTGTAGCAAAATCTTTGTCGGGGATGGAGCAGAGCATCCAAGGAGCAACCAGGAATCACCAGGGAGCCCTCTGGTTCCAGATGTCCTCTTAGGAGAAGTAGGACATTATTGAACAGAACTCCCCAGAGATACAAAAAGTTGCAGGGTCACAGATACGGCCTTTTAAATTTGAAATACAAACACAGTTAAGATGAAATTCCTATTGAGGAAAATTAGAATATATTTCAGAATATATTGGTATAATTATATATATAATTTTCTCATCTTTATTCAAAACAGATACTCTTAAATACTAATTGTGAGTTAATCCATGAGAAAAATACCTAAAAAGAAAAATACTGCGTGGTTCCTACCCCTTGACATTTTGATTTAATTGCTCTGCATGCAGCCTGGGCATTGGGACTTTTAAAAGCAACCCACGTTATTCTCACATACAGCAAAATTTGGGAACCATTGCTTTAAATCTTACCCAGTTTATTGAATTAGAATCTCCAGATGGGGGTGGAATCTTATAGTTTTCATTTCAAGAAGCACTTCAGATGATACTTACACACACTGAAATTTGATAACCACTGGTTTTACTGTGTGATATTTTCTTCCAAGAGATTTTGTCTCTACTATTTGACGATTTTGTCCTTGCCTCCATGGTTCGTGTTTTAGGTGTAAATATGGCGCTATTTTTTTTCCAAATTTAACCACCATATGTGTTTATTTGCTTTGTGTAGGTTCAGGAATATACTAGGCATTCCTGTTGCCACTGACTTCTCCATTAGGACTGAGATAGTATGGTAGAGCAGAAGTGGTTTGTAATTTTACACATGCTACTAAATCGCTTGGCAGTGTTTAATCAATAACTGAGGTGTAGGGGTAAGCTTCTTAAACTCTATCTCAGAACATTTAACATTCTGACAATTACTGTCTGTCTAGCCTTGGGTAGGTTACTTAATTGAGCTTTCTTCATATGTGAAATGGTAGTTTTTAATATTGGCCTCTTAGGTTTGTGATTTGGATGAGGCAGTAATACGTGGTAGTACTGTGTAATTTGCAAAGTGCTATGCAGATTTTAGGTATGGCTGTTTATATGTTTGCAACGTTAGGAAGTTTCATTTGTAAGGTCATTTCCATTCCGAAAATCTGTGATTTTTTCACTTAAATATGTCTAACACATCATTTGTATCCCCCCCCCGAACAATTTATACAAAGAAGGCGGTCCAAGTGTGTTCTTAATTGATTATGTGGTTTAAAGTGATTAAATAATTCAAGAAAATAAAGAAATTTGGAAATCAAAAGAATGACTTAGTATGAATCTTTGATCCAACACTAAGAATTTTATATTTCTTTCCACATTTCCTTGTTTGGTTTTCTTTTTGGTTGTTGTTTGGTTTTTTTTTTGTGCGTGTGGTACGCGGGCCTCTCACTGTTGTGGCCTCTTCCGTTGCGGAGCACAGGCTCCGGACGCGCAGGCTCAGCGGCCATGGCTCACGGGCCCAGCCGCTCCGCGGCATGTGGGATCTTCCCAGACCGGGGCACGAACCCGTGTCCCCTGCATTGGCAGGCAGACTCTCAACCACTGCGCCACCAGGGAAGCCCTGTTGTTTTGTTTTTGTTTGTTTCCTTTGTTTGGGTGAGGGGAGTGAGGGAAATTTTTGTATTCTTCCTTTGTCCACCTTTCTGCAAATTAGGTTACAGTTGGGAGAATGTTAGAAGCACCCAGTGCTTAAAAACAATTACTATTAAAATACATATTACTGAAAAAAATGGATGGTTGATTTAATGGGATAGTTTGGACTGTTTATTTTAATAGTATTATCGTTTATATTTTGTTTTGAGGCACATAATGATGAAATATTCTGGTTTTCTTCTTAAATGCGGTAAAGAGCAATCCTGCTTATTTTCACAAAGAACTCTGGCAGGCTATACCCAAACATTTTGCTACAAACTTTTCTGAAATGTGTAGCTGATCCTGTTTGGAACCGAAAAGATTTTATTGGTCCCAGCTGGCAATAAATTGAGAACTATTCCTTAGATCTCTAATTACTTTGGTGGTTCATAGTATACTCATAGAGGTCTGTATTGACTTTCACTGCATGTTTTTTAATATGCAGTGTAATTTTTTTATTGATAAAAAATGTGAGCTCAGATGTTTTATCTTAGCATAAAGTAATTAATGAACCAAGAATATAAGATTTGTTGAAGTTTTGTGGGTTCTTCCCATATAAATATAAGATTACTTTGTTATAAAACATACTAAAGTTCACACAGTCCCCATAAATGCAATCTGTCAGTATTTTACATAAGATCTATTTGATATACCTGATTTATTCAATCAGAATAGATAGAGAGAGAGAGACAGAGACAGAGACAGAACAGCTATAGATAGCATAAATAGAGAGGGAACCTGGTTACCTGGCACAGAAACTTTAACTTAATTGATAATTAAGACTGAAATAAGATCATGAATAACCTGTACTTGGGCAACCAGATGTTTTATTTTTGCAATGTATATACTTAGAATGCAGTAGCATGGCCCCGGCTATAAGAAATGAGAATGTAAAATAGGAGGTCGATCAGAAGACAGGACTGGGTGAATATTTTGAGAATTGCCTACATTAAGATGAGAGACAGAAACAGAGACCAAGACAGTGACAGAGAGATGGTGAGAAGGAAAGACATTAAAAAAAACATTTAGCTCAATGGCAGCATGATTAGAATGAATCCACTGTCTTCCTAAATGACTACTTAGGCAACATTCATTTGAACATAGTCTTAAAAAACACTTTCAGGGGATTCCCTGGTGGCGCAGTGGTTGAGAGTCTGCCTGCTGATGCAGGGGACACGGGTTCGTGCCCCGGTCCAGGAGGATCCCACATGCCGCGGAGCGGCTGGGCCCGTGAGCCATGGCCGCTGGGCCTGCGCGTCCGGAGCCTGTGCTCCGCAGCGGGAGAGGCCACAACAGTGAGAGGCCCGTGTACCGCAAAAAAAAAAAAAAAAAAAAAAAAAACACTTTCATTAACTGTATACCAAAATAGAGAAAGAAAAAATATAAAACCTTTCAGATATCTTCTATGTTACAGGGAGTTAAGCAAGTCAAAATAAGTTCTTGTCTTTTTTATTGAGTCAACACCAATGAAACATGTATTTCTGAAGACCAACATGTGCAATTTTCATGTTCAGATTCTTGACTTTATACAGAGAAATGTGTTCCCTCACTCACTCACCAAATATTTCTTTATATTTTATATGTTTATGAAATTACTACGTGTCAGACACTCTTCATAGTGTTGAGGATACAGTAGTGACCAAAATAGGCATATGTCACTGTCCTTAAGACCCTTGGGTCCTAGCGAAGAGTTGTATGTGTGCACACAGGGTGTGGGGAAACACCAACCCAAGGGGAAGATCAGAACTGAAGTTGTAAGGTTTATCACCAGTGCAGCTGATTTACGACATGCTAGAACGTTGTACATTTCTTTTACTATTTGCATAGTTGTTGTCTAATTCTACCCTTCTTTTTAATAAACTTGGAAAGCTTTAATATGTCTCTGTGAAGTCATATTTGGTTTTGCAATGCTTTATGTTTCTCTTGGAGTCAAAAAGTTTGTTATCTAAGTTGATCTTGGCTGGGTTAATTTAGAAGAAGTTTGTTTAAATATTGAATATATTGAAAAAGAAAAAAATAAATTTCACACACACACACACATACACACACACACACCACCTCCCTAGGAAGGCTGAGTGGAAGCAACACTATTTATCTTCAGAAAAGTTTACTGCCAATCTAAAGAGAAAATTTGAAGCTTTCTTATTTTGAAACAATAAGAGAAGCTGAATATAGATTTATTGTAAATGATTTAAAGTACAGTTCTTTGTCACAATTAACGTAATTCTTTCTCTTGCTTCCAAATGTCTATATGCCATTGTAGTTAAACTTTGATTCTTCCTGTGGAACCAGCAACAAATACTTTCTGCCTAGTCCATGTGTGGCTTGTGAATATGAGCACTATTTATAGGAATGTTACATGTTTACTTTGGCTTGATCAAAATTAGCAAGAAAGTTATGGTACCAGAATATCTTAACCAGTGTATTTAGGTCTCTAACTCATTTCTCATATATGACTCTTGTGCTGGTAAAATTATGAACCTTGATTCTCATATATTTATTTGTGCCTTATCACCTTGACATCTAGGAGGTTTTGAGGGACTCACTGCCTCCTACAATACATTTCCAGTCCTGTTTTGTCTTGAATTGTCTGTAATGGAAAGAAAGAATTACATCGCATGTGGTTGTTCCATTGAGAACAGAGATTTTAAAGTACTCAGTTCTTTGACCAGATCTTTCTTTGAAGTCCTACTTTATGACAAATGATAGTCAGTCTTATTTTAGTGTTGAAAATAATAATATATACTGCCTACTACTTAGCACGTATAAGTGGGTCTTTGGAAAAACCTTTTGACTTCATTTAAGGAATGAAAAGCCTTCATCTGTAGTAGTGCATATCTGTAAACGTGGACCACCTTGTATTTGTCATCCTTTTGCTTATTGTTTGATTAGGAATGTCTCATTTTGTTTGTTAAAGAAGACAGCTTCAAGTTACCCACATTCCCAAATGTTTAGATTATAACAATGCTTTGATACAAATTTGGAAAGTATCTGGAGATCAACACGGTGATGTGATAATGGGCGACTGCAAAATTGAATGAATGAGTTTTGCAAAATCGGAGAGATTGTATATTTAATAAAGATGCACTATCAGAATTTGCTAGGAACACTTTAGCATTTCAGTTCAAGTTCCAATATTTTACATCTTTCTACCTGAGTCATACTCTCACTTAGAGGTAATTGCTTGATCAGTAGGGAAATATATTATTGGTTTGAGAAATAAAATAGCTAAGTGTTAACTTTTGAATAGCACTACATATGAATTAGGACTATGATCTTGTTTGGATGGAACATTCCATTAAATTTCTTGAATTTATGTCAGGATACAACAGAGTGCATTCATCAGCTTAGGTGGTTTGTTTACTTGTGCATTAAGCATAATTTTGGTTTCCCCAAGTCTACAATTAAGCATCAAGACACAATAACAGCCTTTGAATTTTAATGGCAATTGGCAGGGTGCTGAATTGTAATTAAACCAGTGGAGATGATGAATTACTTACAGATTTAAACTGTGTGCAGAGTAGCCAACATAAAGCAAATAGTCTATGGTTTCCTCTACTGATGTACATATATCAATAGTCCTATGTATACTATATAATCCTATATGTACTATATATACTATATAATCCTTTTAAAAATGCAAGTATCTCACGTAACTGAACAACTTTTGAGAGACTGCCTTCCAGTTGTCCAGTTATAAATTAGCTAAACCTACAGACTATATTTTTTTCTGGAGAACAAGAATCCTACTTCCTCATCTCTATATCCACAAGCATTGAGTAGTTTATGCCCATAGTAACTATCCAGTCAGTACAGCTGAAAGTGTTTCTTTTTTTTTTTTGCGGTATGCGGGCCTCTCACTGCTGTGGCCTCTCCCATTGCGGAGCACAGGCTCCGGATGCACAGGCTCAGCGGCCATGGCTTACGGGCTCAGCTGCTCCGTGGCATGTGGGATCCTCCCGGACCGGGGCACGAACCTGTGTCCCCTGCATCGACAGGCGGACGCTCAACCACTGCACCACCAGGGAAGCCCTGAAAATGTTTCTTAAATGGGAATCCTGCTTCTTTTCTCTCACAATTAAAAAAAAAGTATATATAAAATAACAACAGACCTGCTAAATATTTGTCTTTATGGGCACTTAACACTTACCAAAAGTTCTCCATTATGAAAAGTACTTCTGTATAAAGATAGTTGAGAATCAAGGCTGCATTTATATTTTAAAAACAAATAAGCTTTTAATGCCATGCCTATTTGGGACAGTGTGAGAAAAGGGTCTGTGTACCGTGTGAAAGGGTTCTATCTTCTCTCCAAACGGGCCTGACTCAGTCATCCTGAGTGAGAGCAAGGATGGGAAAACACCTCTACTACAGCCAGGCTAGAACCCTGGGACAGTGGGCCACTGCTTTCTGGCAGCAGTGCCAGTGAGATTGGGCAAAGTAATTTTTCATTTATTAATACTTACATGGAATTGACCAGAATTAGTGAAAAAAAAGCACAGGAGAACAGCAATATTGAGAAGTTCTTTATAAGGATGTAGATTCCAAACCATTTTATGAATAACTCCAATCTTTCTTCTTTATTTTAATTTTTGTGATAGAACTCATCTCACAGGACTCCTACAAGCTTCCCTCAGGGACTCTTGTGGCTCCATATCATACTGTTTACTTAAAAGTGATATCGGGCTTCCCTGGTGGCGCAGTGGTTGAGAGTCCGCCTGCCGATGCAGGGGACATGGGTTCGTGCCCCGGTCTGGGAGGATCCCACATGCTGCGGAGCGGCTGGGCCCGTGAGCCATGGCCGCTGAGCCTGCGCGTCCGGAGCCTGTGCTCCACAACGGGAGAGGCCACAGCAGTGAGAGGCCTGCATACCGAAAAAAAAAAAAAAAAAGTGATATCACTCATATGTGGAATCTAAAGAAATGGTACAAATGAACTTACTTACAAAACAGAAATAGACTCACAGACATAGAAAACAAGCTTATGGTTACTAAAGGGGAAAGGGGAGGAGGGATAAATGAGAAGTTTGGGAGTGGATACACACTACTCTATATTGTATAAAATAGATAAACAAGGACCTGTTTTATAGTACAGGGAAATATATTCAATATCTTATAATAACCTATAATGGAAAAGAATCTGAAAATGAATAGATATATGTGTATAACTGAATCACTTCGCTATATACCTGAAACTAGCACAACATTGTAAATCAACTATACTTCAATTTAAAAAAAAAAAAAGAACCTGAAAGAGAAAAAAAAAATGAGCACACTTTTTCTCCTCATAACGTCATGATCATGGAGCAGTGGTCTCATTTCCAGGGTACACAGAAGTCGGAGAAGGTAGTATGATTTTGGTCTCGGCTGCTACGTTAAGTCTACTTGCTTTTACTTCCACTCTATTCTTCTATTCTTCCCATAGTTTTTGTGGTTAAGAGATGCCAACCATTCCGTACCTCATCCTGGTCTCTCTTCTTGTTTTGCCTCTTCTACAAATACCAGCTGATCTCTAAAATTTCTTCAGAAATCACTCACTCGACCTTCTTCCTAGATTTAATGACTTCCCTTCCCTGTAAACATCTAAATTCCCCATCTGATCAATACTGCTTGTATTAGTTTCCCCAGGCTGCTGTAACAAATTACCACAAACTTGGTGGCTTAAAACCACAGGCATTTATTCTGTCACAGTTCTGGAATCCGGAAGTCTGATATCAGTTTCACTGAGCCAAAATCAAGGTATTCATAGGGCCACGTTCCCCCGGAGGCTCTAGAGAAGAATCGATTTCTTGCCTCCTCTGGTTTCTGGTTGTTGCCAACATCTTTTGACCTGAAGCCACATCACTTCAATCTCTGCTCCATGGTCACGTTGCCCCTCCTCTCTGTGTGCATCAAGTCTCCCTCTGTCTCTCTGCTACAAGGAGGCATATGACGGAACTCAGTTCTTACCCAGATGATACAGTATAACCTCCCCATGGCGAGAGCCTCAACTTAATCACATAGGCAAAGTCCTTTTTTCCTTATAAAGTGACATTTACCAATTCCAGGGATTAGGACATGATATCTCTGTTGACCTTTACTGAACTTAACTGTATTGCCCAAGCAAACACGGCCATGCCCAATATGGGAGAGTTAATTTCTACCAAGCCTTCACTGGCAGCAATGGAGTGCTACCCATTTCTGCATAATCCTGCAGATTCTACTCTAGTGCAGACCAGCCTTTCTATTAGAGTTTGGCAAAGGAATGCACTGATAATTGACCTTATTTTAATCCAGGAATTGATCCTCCAACTTTCTAGCTACTTAACAGGTGAATTGAGGCAAAGATCTCATTACAGTAAATAAAGAAATGCTTATTAAATGAGTAAATGAATGAGTTAATTGCCAAATCCAGAAAATCCTTGGGACACCAGACCCTTTCTGTCTCCTAGGAAAATTCACTTTTTAGTGACCTAGGATCCCAGGTTGATCTTGGACCTGCAGAATCTCCCTGTACGTGCATGGCAATGCCCCTGAATCCAAGCTCTTCCTTTAATGAGCCTGGGTTTTCTACAACAGGAAATGTTTAGGAAGCATCCTATGGAAGATACAATTACAGGAACATCTGGTCACTCTCTCTGTTGAGAATTCAGTAGTAACCAACATACATAGCACTTACTTCATGTCTAGCTCTCTTCTAAGTGCCTGACATATTAGCTCACTTAATTCTCACCAAACCACATGAGGTGGTGGAGGAGGTAGAATAATGCTCCCTTCAAGATGTCCACATTCTAATTCCCCAAACCTGTGACCGTGTTACCTTACATGGCAAAAGAGACATATCATATGTGATTAAGGACCCTGAGATGAGAAATCCCAGATTATCCAGGTGGACTAAGTATAATCACAAGAATCTTCAAAAGTGGAAAAGAGAGAAGGAGAAGAGGAGAGCAGTGTGAGGTGACGATAAGGACTTGACTGCCCTTACTGGCTTTGAAGATGGAGGAAGGGGCCACAAGCCGAGGAGTGCAGGCAGCCTAGGAGCTGGAAAAAGCAAGAAGACAGATTATCCCCTAGAGTCTCCAATAGAAAAAACAGCCCTGTCTACACCTTGTCTCATCTCTGATCGTCTTCTCCTTCTGTCCTTCATCATCGCAGTTTCTCTTTACTGCCAGCTCCTCCCCAGTCCTTACAAGAGATACAGTTCTACAAGATGCCTACAAGAGCCTCTTCCAAAATGATGATGATGATGATGATGATGGTATTGACGTGGAGGAAGAATTAAATGGTGATGCTATACTTCTATGTAGCTATTGTTTGCTTTCTCAGGTTTCTACTATGGCCACTATTTTATCTCAGGTACCACAACTCTATGCAGTAGGCAGGCATATACATTTTATATGGAAGAGAACTAATGCTCAAGGAGATTCAGTAGCCTGCCTAAGACCCCCCAAGGGAGTAAGAGGTGGCAATAAGGACCACTTGTTCTTCTCATCCAGCCCCTTGTGCTACAATGAAAAAGGCAAACGTTTTGGAATCTGTAAACCTGGTTTGATTCTAAGTCGATACTTAAAGATCATGGAAACATCACTTAACTATTTTAAGCCTCATTTAAAATACTTTCAAAATGAAGGTAAAGATCCCACCTTGTATATTTGTTATGAGCATTAAATAGGGTGATGCACTAAAATGTTTGCCTTGTAGTAGAAGTTAGCTGAATGTTAATAGTTTTGGAAATCTTATCCTCTAGAGGATCTAGAATCTACTGTGGGTTAGTGATGGGGCCATTCAGACAAGGCAGTTATTTCTGAATTTCTTCCATCCTGGAAGGATCCTGGTGTTTACTTTAGCCATGGGTCATCAGTTTCCCTGACAGACCACAGATTTTTTTATGATGCCAGAAATGGGTTTTAGTTAGGGTAGACTCTTATTTGTTCCCAATACCTCCAGAACAATTGAATAGTAAACACTCTGAAGAGTGTTTGGCAATGCTGACTGGTTAATGCACTCTTAATTGGTATAAGACATGTAACTCACTACTTTTTTTTTTTTTTTTTTTTTGCTGTATGCGGGCCTCTCACTGTTTTGGCCTCTCCCGTTGCGGAGCACAGGCTCCGGACGCGCAGGCTCAGCGGCCATGGCTCACGGGCCCAGCTGCTCCGCGGCATGTGGGATCTTCCCGGACCGGGTCACGAACCCGTGTCCCCTGCATCGGCAGGCGGACTCCCAACCACTGCGCCACCAGGGAAGCCCTAACTCACTACTTTTTAAACCACTATTAAAATCGTTGTTTTCAGGCTCTCATTGTTTGTAAATATATAATTTCTATTCTCTCTCTTATTGTGGCTGGCATTTCTATATAAATTAAACAGAGGAGAACCCTACGATAGCACCTTGTCATGTTACACGGAACTGATTTTGCAGAGCTTCAGTCAAAGTTGTTATCTCCCTGCTCTTGGACACCTGCATTTTTAAAGGTGGTTCCCTCACAGGGATGTATAAGAATCAGGCTGGCTGTGAGCTAGCTGGTTCATTTTCCAACTTAATTCATTTGTGCTTTCTGTAAAGAATTTTGGATGGAAATAATATTATTCCTCAATTCTTCTTTTTTTTTTTTTCTTTTTTGATGTCAGTGCCCACCTGCAATTAGATCTGTGTCTCAGCCCGGGGATAAATAGCAAAGCTTAGAATTTGGAAGCACCAGGAACACAGCAATTCAGACCCTGAAGGGCAGAGACCACAAATGAGCTTCCTTGACCTTGACTTAGTTGCCATCAGGAGTTTCTGTTGCCCACTGTGACTCTGGTAATGCGTTTCCACTGAGAAGACAGGAAAGGTATGAGAGAGGCTCCACTCTTTGACTTCCCTTCCTGAGTGTGTATGTAAAAATGAATGCAACAAAAGCAAATCAGTAGAGGTTTCTTTAAAATGTGTTACTTCTTTTTTTTTAAGCCAGAGATACTTTTATCTCAACCCAGCAAGCATAAATGGAATAAAATTAGAGCATGTAAGGAATTGAATTAATCCATGGATTAAACCTGTCCATTCAGGATAGCATGGCTATTACGGATCTAATCTAAAATTCAGTGCTAGCTGTGTGCCTGTGTAAAGCTCAGTGCCCTGTGCTGAGCACTAAGGATACTGGACCTCCTTGCAATCCTCAGTTTGGAAACTTCATGATAACATTGATTACCCAGTAAACATGCTTGTCCTCATCTCCTTGCCAAAAATAAAAGAGTCTGTTTTATTTTTAAAGTCTTTGAAGTAGCTCTAGGAATTGTTCAACAGTTAATGAGCGTCATACAGTGACAACAACAGTTACCAGGGATGAATGTGTTCATTTTAAATGGTTTGGAGGATCTAGTGGGGATATTCAGTTCTCAATGAGCAGCTTCCAAGTCCGTCTTATGGAAATGATTTACTGTACTGTGTTTTGAATCAGCCATGGAGGAGCAAAACTGTTGGCATTTTGGACACATTGAGGTTCACTAATTGACATGCATAGGTAGCGCAACTACTGCATTAAAACAATTGCAGATCATCTCATTGTGGCTTTAATCTTTTAAAAATATTCATAATATTACACATATAGGAGATACAATGTATAATATATATAATGTGTTTCATTTATAATATACAAATGATTTATTTAAACGAGTTACACTTGGGATAGGAGAATAGAGTAGATTTCATAATAATTCAGACATGACACTGAAATCTGTATTTTTGACATTCCTAGGGTGAGCCTACCACAGTGCCACATTTTCTTTAGTAAGTAGTCAAATTTACAGGTGATTTGTTTAAATTCATCTATAATGATTCAGGTTAATGCCTCTGAGCACTTGAGGGTGACATAATAGTAAAGATCTATATTGGCTTGATTTAATCAGTGCAACTAAAGTGAAACATTGTACCTTGGTGTTACTACAACTAAATGTGCAGTGATTATTTTCATATTCCATAACTAAGGTTACCATGAATGGTCTTAAACTTATAGACAATCTGAGTTGTACAAAAGTCTAGGTTAAAGCATACTGTTTTCATTGTTCGATTTTTCTTTATAAATAAGCTACAAAGAAATAATTGGAATAATGAATGTAAGTTCATATTTTCACAGATATTTTCATACATATCTTATGAAGAGATTTACTCTTTCTGGAGATTGAAGGAAGTGTAGAAAACACCTGTAGGAGAATTTATGGAAAATAAGCCTTAGATGGCTATTAATAAGAATTATACAATACATTTTTAAATATAAATACAAAAACACATTTCATTTGAAATGCCAAACTACTGGAACAGTGGGAGATTAATACAACATTTTATTATCCTTAATTAATTAAGAGTTGAATACTTATTAATGTTTGTATTACCTCTGGTAACTGTTTCGTCATCAGTACCAAGCCATCTGCATTTTAAATGTAAAGGACATCTTCTAGTGCTATATAAAATCTGTTTTTTTAAAGATGACATCATTTACTTAAAAATGGACAAATGAAATGAATAGCATTTCACAAAAGAAAATATCCAAATAGCCAATAAGCTTATGAAAAGGCTCTCAGAATCATTACTTATCAGAACAATGTAAATTAAAGTGATAAAGTGATGCCTCTTGTCTGACTTGAATGGCTAACATTAAAACTATTGAGAATACCAAGTGTTGGCAATGACACAGAACAACAGCAAAAAATCCCACTTTCATATATCGCTATTGGGATGCCAATTAGTACAACCATTTAGGAAAACATTTTGACAAGGTCTACTAATGTTAAACATACTTATTTCTTAAAGAATGGCAATTCCATTCCTGATAGCCAAGAGAAAGGAATGTTTATTTATAGCATAAAGATGTGTATGAAAATGTTAATAGCAATGTTACTAATAATAGCCCCAAACTGGAACAACCTAAATGTCCATCAGAAGTAGAATGGATAAATAAATTATAATATATTCATATTATAGAATACCACACAGCAATGAAACTATAAACTCGCTAGAATACGGATAGATCTCACAGACATAATAAGAAGCAGAAGAAGCCAGACATGAAAGGGTACATCCTGAATGATTCTATATATATATATATATATATATATATATATATGTATATATGAAACTGAAAATCAGGCAAATCTAGTCTTTGATGATAGAGGTCACAAAGGTAATTACCTTCAGGGAGAGATTATTGATTAGATGGGGGCACAAGTGAGCCTGCTCAGGTGCAAAAAATGCTTTATATCTTGATCTGGTAGCTATGTGTGTATGTAGGTTTTTATATATATTTATATGTAGTGTATGTGTTGTGTCTGTGCGTATGCTTGTTACATGCATGTGTCTATGTGCGTGTCTGTGTGAGTCTTTGTTGTGTGTATGTGTATATATGTATGTGTATATAATGAATCTGTAGACAAAACTTATTATTTGGATGCTTTAATATATGTAACTTATACTTCAATAAAAAGAAAAAAGAGGGAGTAAACATGACCTAGAAAGCACTTTCAGTGTTCCTTTTCACAATCACCCTTGCATTGCCATAGCTTCTTTCTCCACTTATATATAAAAAAAAAAAATGACCTGACTACATTTTGATAAGTTTTGGTATTGGGAACAGAGTATTTTTTTCAAAATTCAAATTCAGATTTCCTTCTAAAATGTTAAATATGATTTTGCTATGATAGCGCAACTCAGAATCATAAACTGAACACCAAGTCTTCACCTACCCCTTGGATATATTAATTTTGGTCCTATTTCATAATTTTAACTTTATTATTAGTCAATGCTTACTTTATTCTAATTTATTTTCCATTATTTTTAATAGCAAAAATATTAAAACCTTATAGGACTCATCGATTGGCCACCAGTGCTATACATAAAGAAACCATGTTGTTTTAAATAGTCTATCTGCTGAAAAGTGCTATTTTTTTCTTATACAATCTCATGACAGAACATATGTCTTTTATTGACATAATGTGTTTTGTCAAGCATCAGAAACATCCATCCACTGATAAATTGCAGCTGCTGTTTCTCTGACATTTTATATCCTTTGGGGCCAGTGAGCATCTCCCACAGGCGTGTCCCTTGGTAGTTTTATATGGGTGTAATTAATTCTCATCTTAAATCTTTTCACCTGCTGTCAGCCAAGAACTAGCTATGAAAAGCTGATTTGCCAAAATTTGTAGATTTTAGAGGACAGAAGTGATGAGTGTACTTGTTGAGTCTCAAGCACGCTCCTTTTTTCTAATTATACATCTGTGTCCTGGCACAGCTGTCAGTCACCCACATCAAGGGGGCGTCCCCACATTTGAGGGACAAATGAATGTCTACAAAGCAAGGATTTCAGGTCCCCAGATGGAAGATGTAAAGGCATGTTTTCTCTCTGACTGTAGTTGATCTACCATGTCTCTTCATGAAAAGTTTAAAAATCCATTATTATGATAGATTTGGGCATGAATGGAGGACAGTACTAGAAAAGATGTAGACACCTGCACTGTTTCCAATGTGCGAGTCTAAATTAAGCAGATCATTGGCTTTGCAGTTTACTTGAAATATTCAATTTCACATTCTTATTTTAAGTACCAGAATTATATACCATATTATTCCTTTCCTATTTGTCTGCAATATAGATTAACTTTTAAATTATTGATAGCTAAATTTAATGACAGGAAGATAGTTATTTCTTTACTAAAACACAGATTCCTCTCTTCTTCACCCCAAGTCCTTGGACTTAATTTTGATGCAAGCCTTCCCACTGCTACACACAGCTCTCACAATGGGCCTCTGGGCGAATCCATGTCCCCTTCTGGGTCTTTCAATTGAGTCTATTTGATTTTTCTTAAGAAAAATAACTGCCTGTAAAGGAGGGATCTTGGCTGTTTTTCTATCACCCTTCTTCCTTCTCGTTGCCCTTCTCAATAATTTAATTTGTCATGGATTAATTTAACACTTCAGTTAATGTAAGAGCTCCGAAGTACTAGATGAGTTTCTTAAACTCTGAGCTTTGCTTTCCTTTCCTTTCAGTTTGGGATAAGTACTCCCTACCTTATAGGCTTATTATGAGGAATAAGTGGGTACAAAGCACTTGGCATAAGGTAAGTACACAACAAATGGCTGCTATCATGTTTCCAATTTGTTTTTAATTGATAACTACTCAAGATGACCCAGAGAGTAAGCCTCACAGGAAGTGAACTGAAGAAAGGTTAAAGAGGTTATCCATCCTTTTGACTTAGAGTAGCAGATGGGCAGTGCCTAGTCAAGGCAAAGTTGGGAAAGATAGGTAGACTGGAAATCCTATTAGTAAAAACAAATCAGGTAGGCTTAGCTCTACACAGGGATACTTATATTTTACAGGTTCATGTTGCACTTCCTTTGGTAAAATAGACCTTTGTTCGTCTTAATTTGATTAAGTTGTGTAGTTCTCTGAAAGCTTATAAAGAGTTCTAGAATGGCTAGAAATATAATTTATTGGGAAACGTTATTGGTAGATTGCAATTCTGCCTAAGATACCTCTTCGTAAATACTGATGAAACTCTCCAAATGATCCAAACACTTAAGAGTACAGTTGTGATCCTCAAAAGAAGCCAAGAGGGTTTCAAATTGATGTTGTGGTATGACAGGGACCCCCCCATTGTGACGGTCTTGTTTGAGTTGGACCACAGCACATACATATATGTCTTTTTCAATGGCTTTTCACCATTATAAGAAAGCTAGAGGATTAACAGGAACTAGGGTGGGAGTGTATTATCCAAAATACCCTGCACAGCAGAGGGAAGACCTGCTTTGCCAGGCATCCAAGCTCAAATCCTTTGGAAGCACCAAAGCTGACAGAGAAATGAATAGTTTGTTCGGGAATGATTTCTTTATCACAATTGCTAAGTTTGGGTTTGGTCCAGGAATATTTCCATCTAAAGAAGTTTTAAGAAAATAACAAAAGAGGCAAAAACTAATCGTTCACTGCTGACACTCTGACACAGAATATTCTTAGTGGATTCAGGCTTTATTGAGCTTCTGAAGGTTTCATGGGGCCGTGGATATTTTTCCCAAGACAAAGGCTTTGGTTAGAAGCTGAAAAAAAAGAGCATTTTCAAGTCAGGGTTCATGTCTTAGTCACCTCGACTTTCCAGGAGCCTTGCATACAGTTCCTAATGTATGATAAGCACTCAATAAATGCATCGTGGCTGAGGGATTCAATGAGCAAGTGAGTGAAGAATGATGAGGATGACCTACACTTTATTTAGATCATGTATGTTCTATACATTTGTGCACGGTAACTGATTTTTTACAGTCTCTGGTTCTCTCTCTTGTGTTGTTTTGATCACCAAGACCATAGCTGACAATCCTCTATGAGACCAAAGAGTTCAAGATGTTTCTCAGACTATTATGTTCGCTAGGCAAGTTTTACTGTTTTCTCTATTTTACATAAACTCATGCTCATGCAAGAGCTAGATCCTGATGGCATCCAGGGTACTGATTAAGTACGCGCAGGAAGAAAGGCAGGCAGTTTAACTTAATAGAACATCCTTATTCAGATCTAAAGAGGGTAAATTTAACCTCTTATTTCTCCAATGCCTTGCTAGTAAGAGGGAGAAAATGAATTCAAATGGAAAATAAAAGATTAAGTTTCTCTTCAAAGAAGATACTGCGAAACCAAGTAGTAGCATTAGTAATGATGAAATTGTGTGCCTGAGGCTGTAACGGACAGAAGCAAAGAGCATAGCTTGTCTGTGCCTTGCTCTTCTGAATAATGTGTCATTTTTTAAGTATAGAAAAGTCCCAAATAATTAGTCAGTGTTTATATTTTAGAGAAAATTTTGTATTTAAGGTTTATTTTGTGGTTTCTTTTTTTTTGTGGTACGCGGGCCTCTCACCGCTGCGGCCTCTCCCGCTGTGGAGCACAGGCTCTGGACGCGCAGGCTCAGCGGCCATGGCTCATGGGCCCAGCCGCTCCACGGCATGTGGGATCTTCCCGGACCGGGGCTCGAACCCGTGTCCCCTGCATCGGCAGGCGGACTCTCAACCACTGCACCACCAGGGAAGCCCTATTTTGTGTTTTTTAAAATTTATGTTTCAGGCACTTCAAAGTTTCTTTTGCTAATTCATGAATTGAAAGAAAAACTTCACATCTATTGATTAAAGGATGGAACCAGAAAAACAAGGTGGGGGAAGGGAGTAGAAACTTGATTATTAAATGAAGTGAGTGTGGCCTGAACATTGCCAGAATTCCAGATGCCCATTGAGAAACCAGGATCCTGAGAGAAGATTATAACCATGGGTTAACTCATGGACCTGTTTGGAAGTAGCCACTTAAGTTCTTAGAATAATTGAACAAGAATTCTCTGTTCTTCCTCGTACGAAATTCTTTAAAGATGAGAGGAAGAAGCAGGTGAGATGTGACCTTAAACATGTTTCTTTGAAAGAAGATAAAATGATTTTACATAGTTTTTAAAACCTGCCCATTTAGTCAGAATTGATAAAGAATTTGAGTTTAGCAAAATAACAATTATACCTACTATTACAATAAAAAAGTTTCCCGTTACTAACAGTGATTATCTATGCATTGTAGGAATAGGGATAATTTAAAAATATACTTTCTATATGTGAATGTATGTCTTTTATTTTCTGATAAAAATAAGTATTATAAATAGTACATTGGATTTCTCTGTTTTAACCTAGAGTTTTGAAATGAGACATATATACAATAGAATAGGACGTATGAATGAGGGTATAAGAAGGTTAATGAAGTATAAAAATAGCATATTTTTCTTTATTAAAATATGCAAAAATCATGCTGAGATAGACTAAATTTTTTAATCCAGTCAAACTAAAGTACTGTTTATGCTCTGTAATTTTTTTCACATCTCTGTAGCTGTAGGGCTTTTACATAATCTTGTCTTCATAAATGACATATCAAAATGGTGACCCGGGTAATTCTATCTTAGGGAATAAATTGATATTATGTTATTTGTTAGACAATTGTATCATTTCACTTATAGGTGTATTTTTAATCCCTTTCTTTTGCCATGCTATGTAGGGGAGGGAGAGCAAGAAGTTCCAAAAGTCAAAGATGTATATGTCAAACAAAACTTTTAAACCTTAAATCTCCCTTTAGAGTTCTGTAGCTAAGAGAGCTTATCGCATCCCTTGCTAATAACCCCCCACCCACCTGTCGGCACTACTCTCCTTAGTTTCCTTCTCAAGCCAGCCTTGACTTTTGCATACTCAGGTACGTGGAACCTTTTCCTCCCAGCTCACACCTAGGTTTTTTGTTTTTTGGAAAAGTGCCTAGGAAAAATCTACATAAGGGAGTGTTACCCCACTGGCTACATCATCCTCTTCCTCCAGCTGTAACTGGTTAGTATCTTGGGTGAGCTGCCTAGCAGACAAACACATCCTTTTTAAGTCAATGAGGGGAGGGAATTAACAATGTGATGTCTCTCATTTGGCTTCATTCATCTGCTTTTGCCAAAGTGTCTCCAACCTGCTCTTCCCTTGTCTCCAGTGCTTCTTAAAATATAAGGTTAAGGGCAGCCTCAAGTACCTTGGGTCACAGCCCTGGTAGCTGCAACAGCACGAAAGAATTGCAGGTGGTTCTCTATGAGCTGATGGAGATTCTCTATGATTAGCCCTCTGCGGTACCATATTGTTCAGTCCATGAGCATTCTTTCAAGACCTAAGACTTGCACACACTTCATAAACCTACCTTTCATCTTACAATTACCTTCTGAGTACCTTTCCTCTATTGCCTTTCACAAACATCTACCATTTGTTTCCCAGACTTAAGATTCACTCCACCCTTTCACCTCCTCACCACAACAATCTTATTACTGGACTTTCCCATAAACATTGTTGCTTAATACAGACTCCCACTTTCACCTTCTTTCTACCAGCCCAAGTATCAGGATCCAGATCTAGTAGGGAAATCAGTCTTCCTCTAACCCTCCTGTAGAGTTACACAGCAACTCCATTCTTTCCTCTGCTTGACATCCTGGGCTCTCTCTCCACATTAGGAGATGCCCGCTTTGTTGGTATAAATGGTTATTGTAAGAATAACTGTCTAGGAGACTAATAAGTCTGTTTAGTTTTTTTTTTTTTTTTTGCTTGCTCATTATTTATAAATCAGATTGCTGATTGATAGTTATCAAAACCATTTTGGAGACACAAAGACTTATATGCAAAAGTTCATTGCATTATTATTCACAGTAAGTCCCAAACTGGAAACAATCCAAATATCCATCAACTGGTGAATGGATGAACAAAATGCAATGTATCCATACAGGGGAATATTATTCAACAATAAAAAGAAACACATTAAACATATTACTGATTCCCTTAGGTTAACCTCAAAAACATCATGCTAGGTGAAAAAGTCAGACCAAAAAAAAAAGCCCTAAATATTATATGACTCCATTTATATGAGATTTCTACAAAACACAAAATTACAGCCACCAAAAGCAGATCAGTAGTTATCGAGGACCAGGTGTGGAAGAGGATAGATTGTAAAGAGACCTGAGGAACTTATAGGGATGATGGAAGTGTTCTAAAACTAAATTGTGGGTATGATTGCATGATTGTTTAAATTTACCAAACTCATTGAATTACACCCTTAATGGGTAACTGTTATGGTATATAAATTCTGCTTTTTTTTTTTACAGTTTACTTTTTCTTTTTTTCTTTTATTTATTTATTTATTTATTTATAACATCTTTATTGGAGTATAATTGCTTTACAATGGTGTGTTAGTTTCTGCTTTATAACAAAGTGAATCAGCTATACGTATATCCCCATATTGCCTCCCTCTTGCATCTCCCTCCCACCCTCCCTATCTCACCCATTCTGCTTTACTAAAAATGTTAAAAATGGTATAGATACATTTTTTAAGTCCTCAAAACTATACTTTTGCGTAGGTCTATTTTACTTTTTTTTTTTCAGATCCCCCTTCTTTGGACAATGTTTCTTAAACTTTAATGCACACACAACTCACCTGGGAATCTTGCTAAAAAGCAATTCTAGGTCAATGGTTCTGGGGTGGGAACTGAGATTCTGCATTTACCAGCCCCCAGGTGATGCCTGTGTTTCTGGTGGGGGACCATGCTTTTGTAGGAAGTGTTTGGTTGTCTCTCCATTTGCTTGGCCTTTAAGCATTACTTGACTTCCATGACAAATAAGCAGAAACATTCATCATTTCATCCGACAACTTATGGTATGGAAAGAACCTGTTTGATGATTAAATTCTGTAACTATGTCGGTATGTAAGTCCTTCGACCTTTAAAATGTAGGTTGCTACCTTGTACTGCTCTCAGTGGCCATTTAAATTAAGCCCAAAGATCATCTTATTTCCTCTGATTCCTCATCAAAGTCCTGTCGTTAAGATTGTTTTAGGAGCAAGTGTCTCTGAGAATAGAGTTCTGAAGGAGTGACTTACCTACATACACTTTTCCATTAGAGGTAATATAACTCAAATACATGAAACATTTATTTTCATTTTATTTATTTTTTTGAAGTATATTTGATTTACAATGTTGTGTTAATTTCTGCTCTACAGAAAAGGCAGTTATATATATATGTACGTTCTTTTTATATTCTTTTCTATTTTAATTTTAAATATATCAGTTTCTAGAAGACTTTATACAGAGTCAATTTGAAATTCTTTTTTTCCTGACCATATAGTGTTTATGGTTCAGAGACCGAGGACATTGTAGTGGTGACTTAGAGGGAAGGCATGGCCTGGGACAGAGAACACTGGTCTGACACTCAGGAGATCTGGGTGCGGCTGGAGGTTTTGCTGCTGCCTGTATGTACTGCTGCGAGGATGGTATCACATCTTTCTTCACCTGTAAACTAGAAATGTTTTTGCCATGAACCTCTCCCCTTTGACAGTCTGTTAAAGCCTTTGGGCCTCTCCTAAGAAAAGCATTTTGAAATGCACGAAATAAAAGTCCATAGATTGCTAAGGAAAACAATTACATTGATACATTTTTCAAAATATAAAAAATGATATAGTGATGTGTTTTTTTCAAATTAACATATTAAATAAGATCTAGTGGCCAGTCTAAATAGTGATGAGCATAAATATTTTGAGGTCTCTGCAACTAATTACAAAATGAAAATACCTATACTTTCTATTAATAACAAAATGTTAGGTATGGATAATACCACCGTGGTTTGCTGCCTATGTGCATCGTGGAAGAAAATGTTAAAGTTCAGTAAAAGATTAATGACACGAAAGATGCATTCTTTCCCATTTTAGTTTGCAAAGACTCTGTATCCTGTTCACTCACTGCTTGGGAGTCTGTGGTCCCCAGATTAAGAACATCTTCCCTAGAAACTCTCCAAGATCTCAACTTTACCAATTAACTGATGAAGATTTGGGTAATAATATAAAGAGTTTCCAATCACGTAACATCGTTAAATAATTCAGAATGCTATCACATGTTTTCCAGAGAACAACCCTACTGGGGAAGATGAGTGTCTTTTAATCACTTTTATTGTAGATGAGGGAACTTAGATAAAGTTGAAGTGGTTTAGCAGTCGTATACCTGGCTAATGGTAAATCGTTTGGTATCAAATCTAATAACAATCTCTGGGACCCTTTTTCATATCATCCCTCAATGTAGGAAATTAAATAACAAATTTACTTGTTCATCTTTCACTGTGTAATTCAGATAGTAACAAAATTACTTGTTAGAGACCTTCAAACTTGAGACCTAAAAGATAAGCCTAAATATTTAGGCCAATCCTTTCATTTTACAGATGAAAAAGGGAGGCTCTTAGAAACTGTGTCATGCCCAAGGTCACACTGTTAGGAGATGGCCCAGGCTCTTCCAATTTTGCCCTTCAGCACCTCATCACGAAAAGGACAGGATTCAGAGATTTCTCTGAAAACAAACAAACAAAAAAGTCAGAAATATTTGAGAACAGGATACTTTGGAAACTGTAAAATAAGCATCCGTGTCTATAGGAATGAACTGTGAACCAGCCTAAAGAAGGAGCCCCCTTGAGGGTTGGTTGGTGATACCCCAGTGTCGGAGCAGGCTTGGGGTGTGAGGAGAAGTCCGTAAGCGGGGATGAACAGGGCCGGGATGAGAGAGGGCTGAAGTCCTGCGGACGCCTGCTAAGGAGACAAGGATCTGGCCTAGATGAGTAGGAGATCCAGGGCACGGCAATGATGCGGTCACTGGCGGTGATAGATTGCCCAGTAAGTATGCTGTATCTAATGCTATGAACAGCATGTAAAGTGAATTATGGTTTTGTTCACTTGAAATGAATTTGGGGAAGGAAAGAGCTGTGATTATTATAATACGTATATTTGGAAGATAATAATGAAGTGGGATTTTTGAAATCATGTCCTAGAACAATTATATACAATAACCAAAGGCCTATTAACTTATAAATACCATAGGTATACAAAAATGATTAAGATGTAGATTCTGTTTTCCAGAAGTTTACAATCTAAATTAGTTAAGAGGTCAAACTCTTGATTCAAATACAAGCTCTGCCAACTCACTCCTAACTGACTAGTTGTCTGGCCTTCAAGAGTTTCTTCCTCTACAGAACATGGATCACAATGGAAACACCTTATAGGACGGCTGTGAGGAATAAATGTGTTTATTGGATAGCCAGACCTGTTTGTAGGATCCAGGAAAAATCATAATGTTACAAAGCCATTGAGTCTATCTACTTTCTGTACTCAAGTAGAAATTGATTCTGCTCTGCAGCACTAGCAACTGAGGGGTATTGATCAGGTTATAGGTTTGCTCAAGAAATAAGTTCAATATTTTGATGCAATTCTAGTTTTCTTCAAGAATTGCAATGGGAATGAGTCTTGGTTATGTCCCAGGAACTGATAAAAAATATAATTTTATGTTCAGCCTTGGCAGTTAGTCCACTACAAGTGATGTGCTGTCTGGAGTGAATAAGGTCGTGACGCATCCTTTTCTTCCTCTGCCCTTTTTCTTGCACCATTTCTTCTTTTTTGCTTTTCTTTATAATCTTCCCTGCCTCTTCCTCCTTCTGAATTTAGTGGGCTATGTTAGGCTGGATAGAAGCTCATGCAGAACATTATAAATGGTATTTTATTCCAGAGAAAGAAAAATAAATCACCTTAAGGAGGTGAGTATGTCTGTGTATGTGTAATGGAGTCGTGATTTAAGTGCCAATATTTAGAAACAGTGTTTTCATCTATGTGAATGTCCTATGGAATGTCCAGTTGTGTAGGACGCAGAATAATTCCTTCTTGTCCTGTGAGACTATCTCACCCACTGTGGGGCACAGCATCTGTGACTCCTATATACTAAATGCCAGCAGCACTTACTTCTACACACCAACAAATTCCCAAAATACCTCTAGGCTGCATCCACCCATCGTAATTACCACTATTGTAGATATTTCTTCCTAGATCTAGATTCTACATATATGCATTCATATACGATATTTGTTTTTCTCTTTTTGACTTACTTCACTCTGTAAGACAGTCTATTATACTTCAACAGAGCTGAAATTTACAAAAAACACATTAGAATATCGAGTTGAATATAACATGGGTTGTTGTTGTTTGCGTGCCCTGTTGCTAGGCAGCTCTAAGCCCCAGGGGTTCAAAGATGTGCACCAGAATAGAAACTTCAGGCTTTGAACTGCTGATTAAATGTAGAAACACAGTCCATGTATTCACTGGACAGGGGTCAAAATGCTTGCTATTTGGCACTAGGAAAAAAAGGCCACTGGCAGTTCCTTGTACATAAATCGCCATGTTTTGCACCTTGTGGCCATTTATCTTAGCCGCCTCTGACTGGGAGCAGGAAAGAGCTGGGCCGCTGGCAGCTGTGTCCAGGCTCCTCCAAGCCTCTGTGAGAAGTCTGCCAAGAGGACCATTCTATCTGAGACGGACCGACAGCTGACCAAGCACACACTTCCCCCGGAGAGCTAAGAACTAGAGAGAAAAGGGCAGACTGCAAGTGTCAGGAATGCCTAGAGACTTACCGAGAGGGAGAGCATGCCTCTGCTTCCTGAGAGCCTGGGTAGTGGCTAGCTGGAGAGGGGGAGTCGAGGGGAGGAAGGAGGGAGAGAGAGAGCAAATAAAGCAGAAACAGGTGAAGCAAGGAAAGAAGTTGAGTCAAAAGAATGACAGAGTGGATGTGGTTAGAAGCAGACTACACCCTCTTCCAAGGAGATAACTGCTTGAGTTGCCGATGTGACATTGGAGGGGTGTGTGTGTGCGCGTGTGTGTGTGTAATATGGGGAGCATCCAGTTCTCTCTCAGTGTATTTACCTATCGCCATGTGTCTCCTTACATCTTTCCAAGAAGCCTTATCACCTAAGGTCAACAGAGCTTCTAACATTAAAGTCCCACTAATATGTTCAGTGAATTGATCATTTTCCTAATAAAATGTAGAGTCAACGGATCACAGAACAGCTCTGTGGTTTAGCAATGTCCATAACCTCAGGCAGGCAAATGAGCCAATCAGTCTGTCTATAGGGAAGCAAAAGGCCGTAGTGGCAACAGGGGCAGCTTCTCAGCGCCATCTGATTGTGTGTCAAAGGTATATAGGGCCTGTGCCGCGAAATCTTCTGATTTTTCAAGAGAAGCTAGAAATCTCAATTTTATGTGAGTTCTCCTGATTTTTAAATGTGGGTTCAATTGGTTAGAAAAAAAAAACAATGAAAAGGGAAAAGAAAATATTTGTGCACAAGCTTTGTTTTATGATGTTGGATTTACAACTAACAACAAGGCTGATTTTTGATGGCCCTCTTGCAATGGCAGTCTGGGGCATAAATCAGTAACTATTTTCTATATTTCTTTTCCTTCACAAAAATGGCCTTGATCTTAGCTCAGCTCATGAAATAAGATTTCACTGTGTTGTTCTGAGTTTTCCTTTTCTGCTGGAAACTTCCAAGGCCCCTATCTGCAAGATAGGCAGTGATGAGTTGTGACATGTGTCCTGTATATCATTTGTCAACCCAAGTGACACTAAACTGAGAAGCTCTCATTTTGTACCAGAAACCTCTTTGCTTTGTTTCCTGTTGTTTCAGCGATCCAAAGAGATGGTGGTGTCTGGATGTGAATCAGGGCTCTTTACCTCCAATCTAAGGATTTCATCTGACAATAAGAAAATAGCTTACAGTTCACTGTAATTGGTCATCTTTTTATCGTCTTCACCAATTCTGTTTCTTTCTTTTTACTTATTCTACCCGAATTCTTTTTAGACTCTGTATTATTAGGAAGGTGGCTTCCGGTTTTAAGATTATTCCCTGTGACAGTTCCAGATCTTTTATCTGTAACCATTTTAATTTACACTTTCTTTTCTCATTCGTCACAAATAAAGGCTAAACGAGGCTTCAATAACATTTTCTACTTACCTTTAGTAGGTGCTGTAATTCATTGCACTCATCCTCTAGGAAGTGTTAATGCTGTGTTCATTTTGAGTTTAAATGCCAATGTATGGACACATCCAGCTTGTCATTTGACATCCAGAGAACTTTACTTTCTAAATGGATGAGTTGGACTCAGTTGCCTCATTCCCTTAGTGCTCACAAATCCTAATATTTGGATACCTTTTTATACTGTGGGTTTCACTGAACATTTATAAACCTTGCTTGAAATTGTCTGTGAAAGTGTTAATTTTAACACTATTGGGGGAATGAGAGGGTAGGTCAACTCTTGACTGGAGCATGGCTTCTAGAAATCTGCTATTCTACTGTCTTTGAGCTACTGCAGAAGGTTTTGATAGACACACTAATAAAAATCCCCTTTCTGGTAGGAGAAAGGGGTTGAAAATAATACTAGTGAGAAGAGGATATTTCCCGAAGAGCAGATGTGCTTGTAAAATCACTCACTTGAAACATTTATTGAAAAACTGTTCTATACAGACTGCTAAATGTCACACAGTTCCCAAGGAGTAAGATGAGATTTCTGAACTTACAAAAATTATAATTTAAAGGTAGTGCAGGGTGGGGGGGTTGTAGGAATGGCAGGAGAGTAAAATTGTCAGCTCCCTAGGACCAGAGGACCTCATCTACTATATTAAATCTCACACTGCTTCACATTCTAAAATATTAATGTCTAACATGTGTTTCCTGCTCATACAACTTTGTATCACATTCTCATTTAATGCTCACAGCAACCCTTTGAAGTGAAAGGGTGTTGTTCCCATATTACACTCAGGGGAAACGAGATTTGAGAGATGTTGTGTTCTTCAAGGCCCACCCAGATAGAAAAAGAAAGGGCTGGAAATGGAGCCCAGGACTTCCTTGCACACCTAGCACCCCTTCATAGCCACCCTCAGGAATAGCTAACCTGTGTGCTGGTCACAGCAAATATTTTCCATCAACACTGTCAGTCCTTCCCTTCATTTGGCTTATTGACTGAGCAAGGGAAAAAATAGCAAATGCTTTCAAATGCAAAGAGTTCTTTGACACAAATGTCTATACCAAATCCACATTATAGTTGGTATAATGAAAACAAATATGACAAAGTGCTGATACTCTAAAGATGTACAACTAATTGTTCTCCTCTGATCCTTTATCAGCATTTATCATAACACATCCCAAGTCAAGTTACATCAAAATAACTTTTGGATCCTTATTTAAAATACTTATTCCCGACCATAAGGCCCCAAACTATTTAACCAACCTGTCCATGGTGGGACCCAGCGCTAAGCCTTTAAACACTTTCCCAAAAGTGAGGCACACTGAAGTCTGAGAAATACAGCTAGCTTATGGAGTATAGGTATTTCATGTATTATGGGTGAACTTACATTTAATTTTGCAGTGAATATAGATATTTAAAAGAAAACTAATGAAGTCAGCCAATAACACTACCCATGTTGTAGTTCCTGTCCCTCCAATGTAGTTGTAGCTACTCTCCAGAAATTAGAAGCAGATTGGTTCTCACACATTTATAGTGGTAACTCCTACTGGATATTATTAGAAAAAGGAGGGGGCTTCCCTGGTGGCGCAGTGGTTGAGAGTCTGCCTGACGATGCAGGGGACACGGGTTCGTGCCCCAGTCCGGGAAGATCCCACATGCCGCAGAGCAGCTGGGCCTGTGAGCCATGGCCGCTGAGCCTGTGCGTCCGGAGCCTGTGCTCCGCAACGGGAGAGGCCACAGCAGTGAGAGGCCCGCGTACTGCAAAAAAAAAAAAAAAAAGGAAGGAACTCCTGGATTACAAATTGAAAAGAAGAGAGGTAGAGTGGGTAGCAGAGAGTAAAGGGAGGTTATTGCAAATAAATAAACAAATCTTTGTAAAAAGGAGATTTGGGGAAAATTAAAGAAAAACAAAAGGAAAATGTTAGAATTAGACCTTCATCCAGAGAACAAGCTAAGACAGTTATAAGAGCAGATGAAGGAGATGGGGCTCAGGAGGCAGAATATAAGGTTCATAAGATCAGAATGACATTTAACATTTGGTTGAAGGCCAAAAGCAGGGAAGGGGAGCCTTGAAAGGTATATTATTTGTAATAAAACTAAAGTAGTAATGTGGAGGTGTTTCACTGAAGCATTGAGGTGGGGAGATTCTGAAAACTATCTGATGATCCAGGATGATAAATCTTTTAAAATTTAGAGTTCTTTTATCATAAATTTGATACATATAAAACATAATTTACATTTTCTTCATTTAGTATGCTCTCTGATGTTCCATCTTAGGAAACTAGTAACATCTGTAAGGACTTTCATATGTTCATTCCAAAAATTAGTCTTTCACCATAGTTTTATATAATATGTTAAGTTCCTATGAATCTTAGAATTTTACAGGAATCTTCTAAAACTGGAGAACACATTAATCTCAAGGGAATGGTAGTTGGTGCTTTAAATTTTGAAGTGATCCTAATAACGAGAGAAGAGTTTAGAATATGAATCAACTTCAGGTTGGTTGGGGAACCTGAAAGATTTGTAGAAGAGACGATTGCATTTGGTGCACAGTAAAGAGCATGGTTTTCTAGGCAGTTTCCCAGTTGTGATTTGAGCTGGGAAAAGAAGGCAAAGTCTTAGAAGACATGGAGATCAGACAAGGGGGTATGAGGGTACATGTGAAACTCTGAAAAACTGATAGTATGGAAATTGAAAGAAAATAATATTTGGTACTTGGTGCCTGTCAGGAGCAACGCAGGGAGAAAGAACTCCCAGTGGATTCCAGAATTACAAGCCTGAGGACACAACAGGGCAATGAGAATGATGGGAAGCATAAAAATTAGGAGAAATGTTTTCTTAGGGACGAGAGCTCCATTCCAGATACACTTCATTCTAGCTACTGAGACATTAGAATCGAAAACCTTCTGGGCATGTTCAACTACACCACAGCGACAGAGAAGAAGGGAGGTGTGCAATCAGAGACATTTCTGAGTCATGGTGATTGAAAATGTGGTGGCGAATAAACCCCTAAAAGAAGGGTGTGTATAGAGGAGAAGGCAAGGCAAATCATGGGTCCTTCGATAGGAGGGAAGAAGGTCTCACAGTGAATATAGTCAGAAAACATACAGTCCAAAAGGTGCAAAGAACAATGAAGGAATAGGATTTCTCTTAAATCAGGGAGCATGTTGGAGGAAAACAAAAAGTGAAGAAATATTCAAAACTCTAGACAGGTGAGGCTGTTGATACTTCTAGAACTTACATCCTTCTGGTTGATATGACAAACACAAAATAGGGAATTCTGTGGAAAATGCACTCGGAAGAATCCAATCAATGTCTACGTCTCTCCCCCCTTGTATTTGGTTTTGAATTTGATCACATTCAAAGTAAGAAAGGAAGGCAAGCATGTAATGTCCCAGTCACATTAAAGGAATTGATTAGGTCTCTGATAACTACATGCGTTGGGTTCATAATAAGTTAATTTAACCAAGGGTTCCATCTCAAGACTGCTGCTTTTTATTACACTAGCAGATATTTCACAATTTTCCTCAGTGCTCACACACACGTATAGGTTTCCTAGAGGGAGGAGGATGACTACAGTCACCCAAATTAATTTTCCCATTCAGACTCCTAATTACCAGTTAATTTCTCTAATCTGACGGCAGCGACCTAAACAGGAAATCAGAAGGCAGACATTTCAGCAACCTCAAATTAGCTGGGTGGTTTTCCCAAATCATTGAGGCACCCAACACTAGTGTGCCTGCACTCCCCATGTTCTACATGCCAGCACAACCACTCTGGTGATTTCAGAGCCAGAAAAGGTAATTGGAAGCAGCCAAGTATTTCTATGTGATTTCACCTTCTCAGTGGGCAGAAGCGAGCAATGGGTGAAAACAAACACCAAACCCAATTACAATCCCACACACGGTGGAGTGACTGTTTAAGAGCCCTGGAACTGGGCCTAGACAACCACCACCGATGGACAGAGGCCGTGAGCTGTCTGGAGAGCAGGAAGGAAAGAGGACAGGATGCATGCTCCCCAGAATGAAAATAAGGCTGACGTGTCCTGAGGAGATGCAGTCAGTAAGCAGAGGGCACGGAGAGTCTCTACTGAAAACCATGCAAAGTTATGCCTTGAAGAAGCAAAGCTGCTTGCGAACATGATCCTTTCCTTCAGGGGTTTATAATCCAGTGGGAAAACAGATGAATAAACGTACAATTGAAATATAGTCTAGACATTCACAGAGAGATAGACAAGATGAAAAGGCAATGGGCTATGTACCAGATGAAGGAACAAGATAAAACCCCAGAAAAACAGCTAAATGAAGTGGAGATAGGCAACCTTCCAGAAAAAGAATTCAGAATAATGATAGTGAAGATGATCCAGGACCTTGGAAAAAGAATGGAGGCAAAAATGGAGAAGATGCAAGAAATGTTTAACAAAGATCTAGAAGAATTAAAGAACAAACAAACAGAGATGAACAATACAATAACTTAAATGAAAACTACACTAGAAGGAATCAATAGCAGAATAACTGAGGCAGAAGAACAGATAAGTGACCTGGAAGACAGAATGGTGGAATTCACTGTGGCAGAACAGAATAAAGAAAAAAGAATGAAAGAAATGAAAACAGCCTAAGAGACCCCTGGGACAACATTAAACGCAACAACATTCGCATTATAGGGGTCCCAGAAGGAGAAGAAAGAGAGAAGGACCTGAGAAAATATTTGAAGAGATTATAGTTGAAAATTTCCCTAACATGGGAAAGGAAATAGCCACCTAAGTCCAGGAAGCACAGAGAGTCCCAGGCAGGATAAACCCAAGGAGAAACACGCCGAGACACATAGTAATCAAATTGGCAAAAATTAAAGACAAATAAAAATTATTGAAAGCAGCAAGGGAAAAATGACAAATAACATACAAGGGAACTCCCATAAGGTTAACAGCTGATTTCGCAGCAGAAACTCTACAAGCCAGAAGGGAGTGGCATGATATACTTAAAGTGATGAAAGGGAAGAACCTACAACCAAGATTGCTCTACCCAGCAAGGATCTCATTCAGATTTGGTGGATAAATCGAAAGCTTTACAGACAAGCAAAGGCGAAGAGAATTCAACACCACCAAACCAGCTCTACAACAAATGCTAAAGGAACTTCTCTACGTGGAAAACACAAGAGAAGAAAAGGACCTACAAAAACAAACCCAAAACAATTAAAATGGTAATAGGAACATACTTATCGATAATTACCTTAAACGTGAATGGATTAAACACTCCAACCAAAAGACACAGGCTTGCTGAATGGATACAAAAACAAGACCCATATATATGGTGTCTACAAGAGACCCACCTCAGACCTAGGGACACATACAGACTGAAAGTGAGAGGATGGTAAAAGATATTCCATGCAAATGGAAATCAGAAGAAAGCTGGAGTAGCAATACTCATATCAGATAAAATAGACTTTAAAATAAAGAATGTTACAAGAGACAAGGAAGGACACTACATAATGATCAAGGGATCAATCCAAGAAGAAGATATAACAATTATAAATATATATGCACCCAACATAGGAACACCTCAATACATAAGGCAACTGTTAGCAGCTCTAAAAGAGGAAATCGACAGTAACACAATAATAGTGGGGGACTTTAACACCTCATTTACACCAATGAACAGATCATCCAAACAGAAAATTAATAAGAAAACACAAGCTTTAAATGACACAATAGACCAAATAGATTTAATTGATATTTATAGGACATTCCATCCCAGAACAGCAGATTACACTTTCTTCTCAAGTGTGCATGGAACATTCTCCAGGATAGATCACATCCTGGGTCACAAATCAAGCCTCAGTAAATTTAAGAAAACTGAAATCATATCAAACATGTTTTCTGACCACAACGCTATGACATTAGAAATCAATTACAGGGATAAAAACGTAAAACACACAAACACATGGCGGCTAAACAATACGTTACTAAATAACCAAGAAATCACTGAAGAAATCAAAGAGGAGATCAAAAAGTACCCAGAGACAAATGACACTGAAAACACCACGATCCAAAACCTATGGGATGCAGCAAAAGCAGTTCTAAGAGGGAAGTTTATAGCTATACATGCCTACCTCAAGAAACAAGAAAAATCTCAAATAAACAATCTAACCTTACATCTAAAGGAACTAGAGAAAGAAGAGCAAACAAAACCCAAAGTTAACAGAAGGAAAGAAATCATAAATATCAGAGCAGAAATAAATGAAATAGAAACAAGGAAAACAATAGCAGAGATCAATGAAACTAAAAGTTGGTTCTTTGAGAAGATAAACAAAATTGATAAACCTTTAGCCAGACTCATCAAGAAAAAGAGGGAGAGAGGCTTCCCTGGTGGCGCTGTGGTTGAGAGTCCGCCTGCCGATGCAGGGGACGTGGGTTCATGCCCCGGTCCGGGAAGATCCCACATGCTGCGGAGCGGCTGGGTCCGTGAGCCATGGCCGCTGAGCCTGCGCGTCCGGAGCCAGTGCTCCGCAATGGGAGAGGCCACAACAGTGAGAGGCCTGCGTACCGCAAAAAAAAAAAAGAAAAAAAAAAGGAACGAAATTGGGTCATTTGTAGAGACGTGGATGGATCTAGAGACTGTCATACAGAGTGAAGTAAGTCAGAAAGAGAAAAACAAATATCGTATATTGACACATATATATGGAACCTAGAAAAATGGTACAGATGAACCGGTTTGCAGGGCAGAAATTGAGACACAGATGTAGAGAACAAACGTATGGACACCAAGGGGGGAAAGCGGCAGGGGGTGGAGGTGGTGGTGTGATGAACTGGGAGATTGGGATTGACATGTATGCACTGATGTGAATAAAATGGATGACTAATAAGAACCTGCTCTATAAAAAAATAAAATTCAAAAAAAAATACAGTCTAATGAATACCATAATAAGGGTAAGTGGAGAGCATAATGGGAATACATGGGAGGCACAACTAATGGAGCTTGAGGTATAAAAACAGTAGGTCATCCATTCACTCGTACAATGATGATCACAAAAACCGATAATAATGGCTATCCAGTAGGTTAGATAGTGCCTATGGCTTTCAGAGGACATTCATATAGATTCTCACTGTCTTTGTTAGAACAGTATTAGAAAGTTAGGGAAAGTGTTATTGGCTTAGTTTTACAATATACACTTGAACAATGTATTGAAGAAAACACAGTTAATTAGTAAAATGGGTGATGCCGTATTTTCTAAATTGTAGTCCAGTGGTTTTTCCACGCTGTTTATTGTATGTTTTGAATATTTACTTGGAGACTCAAAAGCAGAATTATCCTTGGATTCTGGCTTTTAGATAGTACATAACATAGTATAATAAGGAAGACAAAACAGATTGCATATTTGCAGATGAACAGGATTAATTAGCAATGTAACTGAAGCTATTAGCATTGACCTTCCTGGTGTGTGTATCCATCATGGAGACAGTTGATTTTTATTTAAGTTTCTCAAAAGGCACACCATCAACCTTCTAGCAGTCAGTATAAATGGTATTTGGTTGAATAGTCAGCTACCATGGGAGGAATCCCAAGAATCAGACAAACTGGGAAAAGAAAAGTATATGGGCTGAACTGTGTCCCATCAAAATGTATGTGTTGAAATCCTAACCCTCACAACCTCAGAATGTGACTGTATCTGGAGACAGGACCTTTGAAGAAGTAAAGTTAAAATGAGACCATTAGGGTGAGTCCTAAAGCAATATGACTGGGGTTCTCATAAAAAGAGGAGGTTATGACACAGTAACTCAGGAGGGAAGACCAGGTGAAGACACAGGGAGAAGGCAGCCATCCATAAGCCAAAGAGAGAGGCTTCAGAGGAAAGCAACCCTGCCAGCACCTTGATTTCAGACTTCAGGCCTCCAGAACTGTGAGGAAATAAATTTCTATTGTGTAAGCCCCGCCAGTCTGTGGTGCTGTGTAATGGCAGCCCCAGAAAACGAATACAAAAAGCATTTTCTCTTCATTGTGAAAATCAACGGAACTCTCTATATGCAAATAGTTAAGTCTTTGCCTATGTAAAATCCCTGTTGTTGTAGAGAAATGGGTGAAATACACAGGAATAAACAGTTCGTGATACTTAGTAAATACTGGTACTTTTATAATTCTGTGAAATGGGGTAAAACACCTAGTCTGAGCCATGAGCCAATGCTTTGGTCTGGGATATCAGGCCAATGATGGCACGTTGATGGGAATTATTAGCAGCCAGTTTGGTCCAGTTGGTGTAGGGTAAGGGTGACATCCAGTGGCTGGTTTTATCAGCCAGGCTCCTGGACACAGACTCAGGGAGTGAGCCAGATATTGGAGAAGGGGCTTTCAGATCACTGATCAATTTTATGTCCGGTACAGTTCTACGAGAGGTAATAATGAAACTTTAGATAAAAGCTGTGGTTAATCTACATTCGCAAGCCTGGGCAGTAGTGCTCTCATAGCGTTACTATTAGAACATCAGGAACATGCTGATAGCCAAAGAAAAGCCCAAGCAAAACAAACAAACAAACAAACAAAACTACAATAAATTAACTTAATCTTTGACACTCAATTCTTTCTACTACCTATAAAAGACCCAGAAACAATTTACGAAAGGAGGAAAAAGTCCTTTAACACAATATTACTATCATGTCAGTTACCTTGATAACGGAATGGGGTAATGGAATAAGGTAGCAATACATAAGGCATTTTAATTTAAAGGTAGATATGTTTAATTGCAGTGCCCAGTTACTAAACTACTGTCAAGAAGGGCTTAAAATGATGTTTTAATTTGCAAAAACCTATACGTCAAATTGCCCAGCCCTGAAAAATAATATCATTTTACTTTATATTTTTGGTTGATTTTCCTGTCTTCCTTTTAGCTTGTGAGGGAAGCTGACCTTTGCAACTGTGAATATGTGAGTGGAGGCAGTCGTCATCAGCTGTGATTGCTGACCCCTATTTGAATGTGTCATCCAAGCAAAGAGAAGCTATGCTCTCTGCCTTTGAGTAGTTTCTATATCTATACGTAATTCAAAAAAGATGAAGACTCCAGATATGTCAGTGTCACATCCATGTGCACATTGCATGCGGGTATCGGGGAGAGTTGTGTTTTTATGTAGAGGAGCAATGATTTCACTTGTCCTCCTGCTCAGATAGGGCATCCTGGGGGCAATGGGGGAAAATGGACATATTTCAGCACACGTGGAATCTGCCTTTCTCTTTTCATGGGGAAGAGCATGAGTAAAGCTAGAGGGGATCCTGAGGGCTATTTATGACATAGATGGCGGAGACCCAGCCTAAACCTTCCGTGACCCCACCAACCCACTGGTCAGCTCCGCGAGCATCAGATACTCCAGCCCCTCAGCACTTGGTCTTGTAGGTTGCATGCACTAATGTGCAACGATGTGAGGGATGCACACATCAGTCTGATTTGTTCCCCACTGCATACCCATTGCCTGAAACAATCCAAGATCAGCAGCGGGTGTTTAATAAACATGCACTGAGCCCCAAAAGCCAAGAGGGAAAGTGACCCAAGAGGGAAATGGACAAGCAGGACAAGGGGAAGATGAGATAGGAGTGAGCAAGTAGTTGGGGAACCGGAAGATTATATTCAGGATGTGGTGCAATTCAAGCGTTAGAATGATGAAAGATCTTCAGAATGGCATCAATTAAGCATTACCTAAGATTAAGAAAGGAAGAAAGGTTAATGTCCAAGAGTGAAAAAGAAATATGCACCCCAGAGCACAAGCCTGTCAACGGTGTCTTCTGGAGTTGAGCCACGTCGCAACTCAGTCAGGAAAGGCTTCCTGAGGGTAGGTCATTAGCTGAGCCTTGAGGGATCTGCGTAAATGGAGAGAAGAAGGGGCTGCATCCCAAGAAATGGGAGGGTGTGGGAAGAGTCCTGGCAACAAAAATTGAGTAGGGCATATATTTGGAAGCTTTCCCTGAACTAGAGGATAGTAAGAGTTAGTATGAAAAGAATTAATGGGACCACATTGTACATGGCTACTTCCAAGCTACAGTGTGCAAACTTTGAACTGTAGGCGGTAACTTTTTGAAAACTCTGTAAGGAATACTAATGTGTAGTGATGTACAGGATGAATTCTAATAGGGAGACACAAGAAATAAATCAATTAAGAAGCTATTTCATAACCCAGATGATTCCACACAGGTTTGAAATATAGTATTGGCAAAGAAAATGGTAAAAATAAGATGAAAACAAGGCATAGATGTAATTTAAATAAGAATTGATAGAATATAACTCCTTTTTGGTTAAGTAGTTAAATATGGCAAATCCTTAGTGTCTGCACTATGATGTCATTGGTGGAGAAAATTCAGGACAAGGAGCCAGTCGGGGACATGGAAGTCTGTTGACTTTGCTCAGGGACATGATGGCTAGATTACAATGTGAGAGTGTTCGCTAGATATTAGGAGACAGGACTGGAGTTCAAGTGCAAGGTCAGTCATAGAAATGCAGAATTAAGTTGTGAAGCCATATGAAAGGATGAATTTTCTAAAGGGCAAATGATGGATTGAAAAGAACACATACTAAATTTTAAAGACATACCTATAATCAAGGGAAATTGGAGAGACGGAGAGCCAGAGAAGAATGAGGAATATTTAGGTTTTATTAACTCACATGATGGTTTGATTCTTTGCTTATATAAACATTTATTTAATTATTTGTCTCACGTCCCAGCTTCTGAATCAGAGTTCCCTTATAATATTAAACACTTACCTAAGAATTAACAAAGTCTTTTAAGTTCTTTAAAGTTCTTTAAGACTTATTTTACATCTGTGTCATGACAAAATTAACAAATTTGGAATCCAAAAACCAGGTCTCAAATTCTGGCAATCACTTGTTGAGTATATGGCCTTGGGCAAATTCTAAAATCTGAGGCTTCAGCTAAAAAATGAGGATGAAAGATACTCCACAATATTGTTAGATAGATAGAGAGAGAGAGAGAGAGAGAGAGAGAGAGAGAGATAAAGTAAATGTGCTAATGCAGATAAAGAGGCTATGCCAGGGAACTAAGTATTAGTCCCGACTCTTCCCTACTTCCTTAGAAAATGCAACCTGAAAAGCCACTATTCAGTAGTCATGCGTAACACCCATTCATTCATTTAGACTTAAAGTTTCTACCATGATCACACATGTTCCAGATGCTGAGGATACATCAGAGAGTGTGACAGATTCTCATCTTCTTAGGGTTCCTAGACTAGTGGCGGAAAGAGACCTAAACAAGTAAACTGAAAATATATATAACTTCAGGCAGTGAAAAACTCTTTGAATTAAAATAAAGCAGCAGAAGAGAATGACAAGATTTATGTGGGAGTAGCTCTATTTTAGATGCGATACTCGAGGGACACAAGACTTAAATGGGGGGCAGGGGGCATCAGCCTGGGGAGATGGCTGGGGAGAGAGTGCGTGGGGCGTGGACAGCAAGTTCAGGGTCCATGCGATGGCCCTGAGTGGACAATATGAGGAACAGGAAGAAGACACCTGTTGTGGCTGGCGTGGCATGGGCAAGGGCAGAGGTCAGGGCTGCGGGCAATGGTAAGATCATGTGGGTCCTCTGAGCTAGAATGAGGAGTTTGCGTTATTTTTCTCTGAGGGATGAGATGCCATTGGCGATTTCAGAGCAAGGCGGTAGCATCATCTGTTTTGAAGGAAAATTCGAGTTCCTAAATTCAGATAGAGAAATGCTTATTAAGTCTCTACATTGTGCTTCTCTAAGCCTCTCATTTCCTCCCCCAGCCCATGGCCTGTGTATCAGTGCTGTGCTTTGAGTTCTGTTCACGGTGAACTGCAGCAAAGATCCTTCCAAGTCTGAAGCGAGGGGAAAACAATCGCACAATTTTAAAGGGTTTCAAAAGATTTGAATTAAAAAAAAAAAAAGAAATGATGAAACAAATTTCCAGGGCACATACTTTTCCTTTACCCTACTTCAAACGAACAAAAGAAAGTCTCAGGATATGTCATAATACACAGCTTCCTTATTTAGACAGACACCAGTCTTTACAAGTTAGTGATGGAGACTTTGACTTCATGTTTAAGTACAAAAGTAGCAGAGACTTTAAGTTGTAGATTGGCCTGCACATAATGAATCCTTTTTTGTGAAATGTTGCAAGAATTTCTTAGAAAAAAAAATTAGAACATATGCTGCTTCACAAGTGCTTGCTGAAAAAACACAAAATCGGCAACAATATTTCTGGCTGCTGAGATACTGTGGCAGCTGCTTCTGAAAGATAGAGGGTAACAAAGAAACCAAGGGTGCCTTTATAACTCCACACAGTTGGTGGTATTTTATAGCTTGGTTCTTAGCTAGTAATGGTAATTCTCTCAATCAAATGACTGGGACAACTTATTAGCAATGAGTTATTTTAGCTTCATCTTAACTTTGAATAGTAAGTTTTGAACCACTGTCACTCAGTCCATTCCAGATACCAAAACCAATGCTCCAGGATAGTAAGGGAATAGCCCAGTGCCACGCCGTTAATAAGTAGTTGTGCCACGACTAAACTCAAGTCCATCAGCTTCCAAAGTCTGTGTCCTTAATATCTTACACAGAACAGCAGAGTGGGAGGTCATTCAGGGCATTACATTTATTGAAAATAAAGAAATACTACTTTATGTGCTAAAAAATGTTTTCTTAGGGAAACACATAGCTCATATAATTTATCTCATTGCTCCTTCAAAACGTTATCATTTGACAGAAAAGAAAATGTCAGTTTTTCTTTTTGTAAATATAGTACTCAAATCAAATTACCATTGGACATTAAATGAGCATATTAAGACAATAATAATGATAGGAGTGTTTTCCATGGAATATTCAGGCCAACAGTTCAAACCCCAAATATTTATAGCTTCTTATTGGATACATGTAAATTCATTGATTTATATGCTTTTTATGTTCAGCATTTTTTACATTTATGAGAAACACTTGAGCAGTATTTCAAATGGAATTAATATTAATTTAAGCATATTTTTATCTGAAAGTATTGTTGAGGCACATTTTTCCCTCAATTGTTTTTTCTTTGAAAGTTTTATTAGTCCCCGAAATAGATTAAAATAGTTGAAGCTCTCTAAGGCTTTGAGTATTGGGTCTGCTATTGTTTTTTGGATTATAGTGAAGCCATGTTCTGAATTAGGAAGAAACTTTTATTAGTAGTAGTATGTACAAATGACATTGTTGTCTGCCTGACTTTTGGTCCCAGCTGCAGTCTCTGGCCCTTTCAAAGGATTCTTTAATAACATATAAAGATAAAGGGATGAGATAACTAAGGGAGGTACCAGGATTAAGAGGCCAGGGGAAGAAGAGACGGTGACGCTTTGACATCTTCTATGACTTTTTCAGTCATTCGTCTTTTGTTCATTGACAGTAGGGTTAACACGTATAACTAATCCTTGGTTGCCAGGGATACCTTATGAGAACAGAGGAAATTTACAAATTGGTCTTAGATATTTTGGAAGAAACAGAAAGAGTAGAAGCCACTTTCTTTAAGAAATTACTGTCTGTGTGTCCATAAATACGCATGTGCTCACACATGTATACAAATACACGCAACCATGTTCAAAACCCATACTACAGTCTATAGACACTCTATAGAGAAGGGGAGATTTGTATGAACCAAAAGAGCCAGGGTCCATAAATGGACAAGAACTTGAACTGTGCCTTGAGAATGATGAACATTTGATAATGGGGAGCAGGGAAGAAGTGAGCAGAGCAGAGCATAGGTAATGCAAAGATAGGAGTCAATGAGCATATCGTACGTCAATGTCAGTGAGGCAGCAAGGAGGCCGGCCTGCCTGTTGGAAGAGGCTCCTGTAGGAACAGTGGGAAAAAGCACTGGCTGCAAGTTGAGGCCAGTTGCTGATGGTTTAGGCTTTCTCTGATGCGTGAATTGTTTGCACAAGGAGAACCATGCTGAAGTGGTGCTGTAATAGTCCCATGATGTGGGTAGTATTGGCAAGAAGTGGACAATAGGTTGGCTTAGCTAATGGCAATGGAGAATATTAGGTCGGTAAAACACAAGTGAGATTTTAAAGGACCAACAAAATTTAACTGTATTTGATCATTAAGCTAGTGCTGTGGGCAGACGATTGCTCTCAGGTAGAATAACATATTACAACCACTTCTTAAGTAAATAATTTGGCTGCCTGGACTTTCTTGATTTACAGAGGCAAGAGTCAAAGCCATTTGCTCTATCGGCTACTCTCACCAAGCAGCTCAAGGATATGGTTCCCTTCACATGTCTAATCACACTTTCATTACAGGATGCATATAGATTTTTCCCCTCTGGGCTTTTAAAGGGCATGTGGGGTTTACAGAAAGTCTGAAATCTCTCTCTCTAACCTTGAGACTAAATTAATGTTATTTTAGACTCAAAACTTTCTCCTGCACATATTAGATCATTAATGTAATTGAAAGAGATTTGAATCCCAGATGTTTATGCATTTGCGATCCCAAAGGTTTCCCTCAGGGATTCATTCTCCTTTGCAGTTAGAGACACAACAGAAAGGCAGCCTCAAAGCAAGCAAACAGTGTCAGTTAAATTCAGATGTCAGCCTGACTCTGGTGACAGCCCTGGAGTGTAACATGGTCACACTAGGTCTCACATCAATTTCTGAATTTTGCCAATTAGGATATTACAAAGACTGTCTAACGAAGACTGGCATTTTAACAAATGACCCCTCTTAATGACTGTCCCTCCTGCATTCACTAGTGCAGAACAAATCCTTTTCGTAACGAAGCAGGTTTCCACGGACTCTGATCTAGAGAGGTGTCAGTGGAAGAGGGGCTGCAAACAGTAGCGCTCTGCTCCGGGAAGCTAAAAGTTAGACGAAGAGATACAATAAAGAGATGCTCCCCACACTCCCTACGCCTCAGATGGCCCTGCTGCGTTATTCTTTATCCATAAATGCCCCAGCCCCTTGTCTGCTGGAAGCCAGATTTGAGATTTGTTCTCCTGTCTCCTCCTTGGCTGCCTTATGAATAAGCCCTGTCTTCATTGCAAATCTTGGATGTCTCAGCGTTTTGGCCTACTGTGTTCCTGACAAAGGAAACCTGGCTCAGATAAATCGCCCAGCAAAGATAATCCAAGACACCAGTCAGATTTTTACCACAGTTGTCTATGCCATGTGGATGATAGGGTCTCCATGCTCTGGCCGGGTGTTAGGCCTGAGCCTTCGGGGTGGGAGAGCCAAGTTCAGGACATTGGACCACCAGAGACCTCCTGGCCCTACATAATATCAATTGGTGAGAGCTCTCCCAGAGATCCATCTCAACGCTAAGACCCAGCTCCACTCAACAACCAGCAAGCTCCAGTGCTGGACACCCCATGCCAAACAACTAGCAAGAGAGGAACACAACCTCACCCATTAGCAGAGAGGCTGTCTAAAATCATAGTAAGTTCACAGACACCCCAAAGCACACCACTAGATGCAGTCCTGCCCACCAGAAAGACAAGATCCAGCCTCACCAGAACACAGGCACCGCTCCACCAGGAAGCCTACACAACCCACTGAACCAACCTTACCCACTGGGGGCAGACACCAAAAACAACAGGAACTACGAACCTGCAGCCTGTGAAAAGGAAACCCCCAAACACAGTAAGTTAAGCAAAATGGGAAGACAGAGAAAGATGCAGCATATGAAGGAGCAAGGTAAAAACCCACCAGACCTAACAAATGAAGAGGAAATAGGCAGTCTACCTGAAAAAGAATTCAGAGTAATGATAGTAAAGATGATCCAAAATCTTGGAAATAGAATGGAGAAAATACAAGAAATGTTTAACAAGGACCTAGAAGAACTAAAGAGCAAATAAACAATGATGAAAAACAAATTAAATGAAATTAAAAATTCTCTAGAACGAATCAATACCAGAATAACTGAGGCAGAAGAATGGATAAGTGACCTGTAAGATAAAATAGTGGAAATAACTACCGCAGAGCAGAAAAAAGAATGAAAAGAATTGAGCACAGTCTCAGAGACCTCTGGGACAACGTTAAGTGCACCAACATTTGAATTATAGGGGTCCCAGAAGAAGAAGAGAAAAAGAAAGGGACTGGAAAAATATTTGAAGAGATTATAGTTGAAAACGTCCCTAATATGGGAAAGGAAATAGCCAATCAAGTCCAGGAAGCACAGAGAGTCCCATACAGGATAAATCCAGGGAGAAACACTCCAAGGCACATATTAATCAAACTATAAAAATTAAATACAAAGGAAACATATTAAAAGCAGCAAGGGAAAAGCAACAAATAACATACAAGGGAATCCCCATAAGGTTAACAGCTGATCTTTCAATAGAAACTCTGCAAGCCAGAAGGGACTGGCAGGACATATTTATATTTAAACTGATGAAAGGGAAGAACCTACAACCAAGATTACTCTACCCAGCAAGGATCTCATTCAGATTTGACAGAGAAATTAAAACCTTTACAGACAAGCAAAAGCTAAGAGAATTCAGCACCACCAAACCAGCTTTACAACAATGCTAAAGGAAATTCTCTAGGCAGGAAACACAAGAGAAGGAAAAGACCTACAATAACGAACCCAAAACAATTAAGCAACTGGTAATAGGAACATACATATCGATAATTACCTTAAATGTAAATGGATTAAATGCTCCCACCAAAAGACATACACTGGCTGAATGGTACAAAAACAAGACCCACATGTATGCTGTCTACAAGAGACCCACTTCAGACCTAGGGACACATACAGACTGAAAGTGAGGGGATGGAAAAAGATATTCCATGCAAATGGAAACCAAAAGAAAGCTGGAGTAGCAATTCTCATATCAGACAAAATAGACGTTAAAATAAAGACTATTAACAAGAGACAAAGAAGGACACTACATAATGATCAAGGGATCAAACCAAGAAGAAAATATAACAATTGTAAATATTTATGCACCCAACATAGGGGCACTTCACTACATACAGCAAATGCTAGGAGCCAGAAAAGGGGAAATCAACAGTAGCACAATCATAGTAGGGGACTTTTACACCCCACTTTCACCAATGGACAGATCATCCAAAATGAAAATAAGGAAACACAAGCTCTAAATGATACATTAAACAAGATGGACTTAATTGATATTTATAGGACATTTCATCCAAAAACAACAGAATACACTTTCTTCTCAAGTGGTCATGGAACATTCTCCAGGATAGATCATACCTTGGGTCACAAATCAAGCCTTGGTAAATTTAAGAATATTGAAATCGTATCAAGTAACTTTTCCAACCACAATGCTATGAGACTAGATATCAATTACAGGGGAAAAAAAACTAAAAAATACAAACATATGGAAGCTAAACAATATGCTACTAAATAACCAAGAGATCACTGAAGAAATCAAAGAGGAAATCAAAAAATACTTAGAAACAAATGACAATGAAAACACGACGACCCAAAACTTATGGGATGAAGCAAAAGCAGTTCTAAGAGGGAAGTTTATAGCAATACAATCCTACCTCAAGAAACAAGAAACATCTCAAATAAACAACCTAACCTTACACCTAAAGCAATTAGAGAAGGAAGAACAAAAAACCCCAAAAGTTAGCAGAAGGAAAGAAATCATAAAGATCAGATCAGAACTAAATGAAAAAGAAATGAAGGAAACAATAGCAAATATCAATAAAACTAAAAGCTGTTTCTTTGAGACGAGAAACAAAATTGATAAACCACTAGCCAGACTCATCAAGAAAAAAAGGGAGAAGACTCAAATCAATAGAATTAGAAATGAAAAAGGAGAAGTAACAACTGACACTGCAGAAATACAGAGGATCATGAGAGATTACTACAAGCAACTATATGCCAGTAAAATGGACAACCTGGAAGAAATGGACAAATTCTCAGAAAAGCACAACCTTCTGAGAATGAACCAGGAAGAAATAGGAAATATAAACAGACCAATCACAATCACTGAAATTGAAACTGTGATTAAAAGTCTTCCAACAAACAAAATCCCAGGACTAGATGGATTCACAGGCGAATTCTATCAAACATTTAGGGAAGAGCTAACACCTATCCTTCTCAAACTCTTCCAAAATATAGCAGAGGAAGGAACACTCCCAAGCTCATTCTACGAGGCCACCATCACCCCGATAGCAAAACCAGAAAAACATGTCACAAAAAAAGAACACTACAGGCCAATATCCCTGATGAACATAGATGCAAAAATCCTCAAGAAAATACTAGCACATTAAAAGGATCATAAACCCATGATCATTCCTGAGTTTATCCCAGGAATGCAAGGATTCTTCAGTACCCGCAAATCAATCAATGTGATACACCATATTAACAAACTGAAGGGTAAAAACCATATGATCATCTCAATAGATGCAGAAAAAGCTTTTGACAAAATTCAACACCAATTTATGATACAAACTCTCCAGAAAGTAGGCATGTTCCCTTACCTCAACATAATAAACGCCATATATGACAAACAAACAGCAAACATCATTCTCAGTGGTGAAAAACTGAAACCATTTCGACTAAGATCAGGAACAAGACAAGGTTGCCAACTCTCACAGCTTTTATCGAACATAGTTTGGAAGTTTTAGCCACAGCAGTCAGAGACAAAAAAGAAATAAAAGGAATCCAAATCGGAAAAGAAGTAAAACTGTCACTGTTTGCAGATGACATGATACTATACATAGAGAATCCTAAAGACTCTACCAGAAAACTACTAGAGCTAATCAAAGAATTTGGTAAAGTACCAGGATACAAAATTAATGCACAGAAATCTCTTGCATTCCTATACACTAATGACAAAAAATCTTAAAGAGAAATTAAGGAAACACTCCCATTTACCACTGCAACAAAAGGAATAAAATCCCTATGAATAGAGCTACCTAAGGAGGTAAAAGACCCATACGCAGAAAACTATAAGACCCTGATGAAAGAAATTAAAGATGATACAAACTGGTGGAGAGATATACCGTGTTCTTGGATTGGCAGAATTAACATTGTGAAAATGACTCTACTACCCAAAGCAATCTACAGATTCAATGTAACCCCTCTCAAACTACCAATGACATTTTTCACAGAACTAGAACAAAAAAAATTCACAATTTGTATGGAAACACAAAAGAACCCAAATAGCCAAAGCAATCTTGAGAAAGAAAAAACAGAGCTGGAGCAATCAGGCTCCCTGACTTCAGACTATACTACAAAGCTACATAATCAATACAGTATGGTACTTTCAGAAAAACAGAAATATAGATCAATGGAACAGGATATAAAGCCCAGAGATAAACCCGTGCACATATGGTCACCTTATCTTTGATAAAGGAGTCACGAATACAATGGAGAAAAGACAGCCTCTTCAATAAGTGGTGCTGGGAAAACCAGAGAGCTGCATGTAAAAGAATGAAATTAGAACACTCCCTAACACCATACACAAAAATAAACTCTAAATGGATTAAAGACCTAAATGTTAGGCCAGACACTATAAAACTCTTTAGAGGAAAACATAGGCAGAACACTCTATGATGTAAATCACAGCAAGATACTTTTTGACCCACCTCCTACAGTAATGGAAATAAAAACAAAAATAAAAAATGGGACCTAATGAAACTTAAAAGCTTTTGCACAGTAAAGGAAACCATAAACAAGATGAAAAGACAACACTCAGAATGGGAGAAAATATTTGCAAACGAAACAACTGACAAAGGATTAATCTCCAAAATATACAAGCAGCTCATGCAGCTCAATATCAAAAAACAACCCAATCCAGAAGTGGGCAGAAGACCTAAATAGACATTTCTCCAAAGAAGGTATACAGATTGCCAACAAACACATGAAAGGATGCTCAACATCACTAATCATTAGAGAAATGCAAATCAAAACTATGTAGTGAGGTGCCACCTCACACAGGACAGAATAGCCATCATCAAAAAATCTACAAACAGTAAATGCTGGAGAGGGTGTGGAGAAAAGGAACCCTCTTGCACTGTTGGTGGGAATGTAAATTGATACAGCCACTGTGGAGAACAGTATGGAGGTTCCTTAAAAAACTAAAAATAGAACTACCATATGACCCAGCAATTCCACTACTGGGCATATACCCTGAGAAAACCATAATTCAAAAAGGGTCATGTACCACAGTGTTCATTGCAGCTCTGTTTACAATAGCCAGGACATGGAAGCAACCTAAGTGTCCATCAACAGATGAATGGATAAAGAAGATGTGGCACATATGTACAATGGAATATTACTCAGCCATAAAAAAGAAACGATATTGAGTTATTTGTAGTGAGGTGGATGGACCTAGAGTCTGTCATACAGAGTGAAGTAAGTCAGACAGAGAAAAACAAATACCCTATGCTAACACATATATATGGAATCTAAAAAAAAATCATGGTTCTGAAGAACCTAGGGGCAGCAGAGGAATAAAGACGCAGATGTAGAGAATGTACTCGAGGATGCGGGGAGGGGGAAGGGTAAGCTGAGACGAAGTGAGAGAGTGGCATTGACATACATACACTACCAAATATAAAATAGACAGCTAGTGGGAAGCAGCCGCATAGCACAGGGAGATCAGCTCGGTGCTTTTTGACCACCCAGAGGAGTGGGATAGGGAGGGTGGGAGGGAGGGAGATGCAAGAGGGAAGAGATATGGGGATATATGTATACGTATAGCTGATTCACTTTGTTATACAGCAGCAACTAACACAACAATGTAAAGCAGTTATACTCCAATAAAGATGTTAAAAAAAAAAAAAAAGAGAGAGAGATACGATAAGGAACACGAAAGAAAAAGAGTTTGCCGAGCCAGGTTGTTCTAAGTGTGAGACGGATGGAGTTTGCTGTCAATGCTCTCCTTTCAGGAAGAAAGCTGTTTGCCTTATTCTGCTGTAGATCGTCAGTCGTCTCTTCAGCTTGTTGGTTTATAGTAATTGTGGAGTCTGGTGACTCATGAACCAGTGCATACTTTTTTCATTCATTTTGTCAGTTTTTTCCTCCAAGCATGGCTAACCCTCCACAACAGTGTGTAGCTAGGAAGGGTCGTGCCCGTTCTCATATTTCTTCTGGGCAGCATTTGGACTCATGAGAATGTTCTGAGAGATTTGCAATGACCTGGCCATCAAGCTGCTTGGGGAAGAACGTGGAGCCTGCTGTTTTGTCACTGGTCTTGTTCTTTGGCCTCTAATTCCAGGTACTCCCATGGGAGGAGTATTGCAGGTTGTGAGGCTGGTAGCACACGGGAGCTATGGGGGTGGGAGGTCGGCGGGGAGGCAGAAGCACAGCTTTAGGACATGTTGCATGTGACCAGACCTCGACACAGGGATGTGCTTTGAAGAAGTGTGGGGTTTGTTCACGAGCTGAGTTTTCCTTCAGCTCTTCTCAGCTGTCAGTGACCGTATTTGGAGCTATGGCCTTCTGCATCTTGAAGAGGTCAGCTTGAAAGCTGCCTTTTGCCAGCTGAGATCTGACACTGATCTGTAGAAATTGGGAGGGTTTTACTGTAATGTCCCTGAACTGAAAACAGAGTCCCTGAATGGCAAGCTTCAGGAGAAAATAAACTCTGATAATGACCTGGGTGCTCCCTGGACACTGCCCTTGAGAAAGGCATCCTAATAATTATGGCTTCAACTTAAGATGGCAGTAATAACACCAAGCAATTTTCATTTTGGTGTTTCACAAAACAACTACCTTTCTGGAGCCCCGTTCTAAATTTTAAATTTTAATATCTTCAGGTTCTGACTGATTAACCGATAAATGCAGTTAAATAACTAGCTTTCACTCAGAGAAACGATTCAGAAAGAAAACTGCCTTCTGATTTCCCCACTGATTATAACGGAAGGCGTGGAAGGTCTGAGACATCTTTTCTGGTTACCTGTGCATAATTTCCAGCCATATTAATGGAACTACCAAATGTGTCATGTGAATAAGAAGATAGAAGTTCAGTAATCCCTGTTGACTGAGCTGGTTTTTCATTTCAGGGAATTATATAATGCTTTCATGAACTTTCCATCATCCTGGAAAAATATTGCCATGCGATGTATGTTATAATTACTCTTAGAAATATAGTGTTTCTAATTGAGAAGTCTGTGTATGTGGCCTGAGTATTCTAGCTCACGTACATAATTGGTAGCTAGGAATAACTGCAAAAGGTAAAGGTGCTTTTTCCCCTTGGCTCGGTGACTATTAATATCAAATGAAAGCACATATTGGCGTCAAGGGGAACACAGACTTTTTGCCTTTCCAATTTCATTTTATACTCCCTGTCGACTTACACGAAATCCTTTAGGCATAATTGCACTTTTTCCCTAGTATCCTCATCCTCCCTTAAGACTTCACTCTTTGCTATACTAATCTACACAGAGGCAAGGAAATAGGTCTCAGTGCATCTCTTTTTTTCCTCCCTAAGATATGTTGCTTACATGTAAGAGAAAACAACTTAGCAACTCGAACTCCTCCTTCCCTCTCCCCAGCCTCTCAGAGTTTCTCAGCTCTTCACAAGTGTGTTTTCTCCTTATGGAGAAGTTGATTTGGTTCCATTTATAAAAATAGCAGCTATTTAAATGGGGAAAGCTTTTCCTTATATCATCTTTGGGCCAAATGTTTTTCTAAAAACATACTCTTTTTTTTTCTAGCAGAGAAGACAGATTCTAAGTGGATTCAAGGTTCATCAGATCGCTAAGAGTTTCTGTTGGTTAATGCATTTGAAAACTAAATTCACATAAGTGCCAAAATGAGATATGTAAATTAGATAACAGTTCTATATAATTGTATTATATGTGTGTGTGGTTTGTAGGTATGTGTGTTATAGATACAAACTGTCATATTTATACATTAATACAAAATTATATTTGTTTCCTATATAGAAGTTTATATAGTGATTTTTTTTTGGAAGGTAGAAGGTGTAGCCAATATAAATCATTGCTTAAATTTTGTTTTCTCTATCGCAGGGAAGCAAAAAGAGGATTTTGTATCCCTTTTTTCCAGTCCTTTTTAAGCTCATTTATTCATCACCAAATCCAAATTTTTAGTTTCTCCAACATATATCCAGAAACTTGCAATTGGATGTGACCCTGAAGTTCAAAAGTCCACTCTCTTGCCCAATGAGTGATTCCTTCTATCATCTATATTAGCCTTTGTTTAAACATTTTCCCCAATGGTGGTGTCAAAGTGTGGCCAGAGATAGGAGTGAGGGTCAGGGTGGACAGGACTTCAGAATCAACCTAATCTTCTTCAGCCACTTTGGGCACAATGAATACATGTAAAAGCAAAGCAAAATACTGAGCTTATCATGTGATGAATTGGGCTTGCTTCATGATGGGGTCACTTGAAGTCCCCTTCCCCAGTCTACCAGGTTGCTCTACCCTTTAAGCCCCTACGTTGAGAAATTCTGACATCTCAGCTGATTTCCAGTGATAGAGGGAAGATATTAGAATTCGTTCTCGTGGTTACAGATTGTCCTGACACTGAGACACACCTGCCTGGCCAACTGGCTCCTCTGCAGCAACATAAGAAGAGGGTCCAATTTCTTTTTAATATAATTCTTATTCAGTTACTTGGAGGCAGCTATACCATTCCACTAACCCTGGCTTTTCCAAGCTAAATTGTTTGTTTCTTTAAGCATCATTGGTAGCATTTATCAATAATAGTAGTGACCGCTTATTTATTTATAGCACTTTGGAGTTTCCAAAGCCCTTCTACATACTTTCTTATGCAACATGCACAGCAACAACTGTAGCTTCTTAATTTTACAAATGAGGAAACCAAGGCTCAGAAAGGATAAGTCACATACCTTAATAATTGATTCAACAAGTACTTATTGAGGGCCTACTATATGCCAGGCACAGTGCAAAATTCTGGGATATAGGAGGGAATAAAACAAATATGGTGCCACTCCTGTACCTCTTGTAATCTAGTGGAAATGGCATACATTTAAAAAATCACTACAGATGATACTCAGATAATAGTCACAACTGGGACAGAGGTAGAACTTTAGTACAAGTCTTCTGCCTCTAAACACATTCAGTAGGACTATTGCCTTCATTGAAATGGACATTCATTTGTATATATTAATGAAGTCAGTTAAACTAGTGTGTCTGACAACCAGTCTTTTTGGCATGAGCTCTTTTTTAGATTGATCCTCTCCTTTCTGTAACTGTAGAACTGGGTGGGGTCTACACAGGTATAGTCAACTTAGAGGAGAATTTTACATCAATTTTCTATCAAATCTTATTTTGCCACTTTTTCTCATCACTCTAACTAGCCAACATACTTTTGAACTTTTATTTAATCATCTCTAACATATTAGTTCTCCCTCTCTGTTTCTGTTTATCTGCAAGTTTTATGAAATTGTGTTCACCTATATCACTGGCAGAAAAAATGTCCACAAGTGCTTGTGTGAAAGAAATTTGTCATTAGTTGCAAATTAGATTTCCTGTCAGCTAAGTGACCTTGGACAAACAACATCCTCTCTCAGAGCATCTGATTACTCATCTGTGAAATGAAGAAACTAGGCTAGAGAATGCTGAAAGGATTTCCCTGTGTTAAAAGTTTTATGATCCAGTATGTTTTAAAGCATTATGCTGAGTTTTAAAATACTTTTCTTCTGGTGTGGAAAAAAAGAAATGCAAAATACGAACTGATTGGTAGCACCCCCTCCCCCCCGCTTCACTAATGAAAGGAAGCAAATCAGCAAATACTGGCCCAAAAGCCGTACAAAACGACCAAAGTGTAATAGTTGTCAAACCTTGTCTTAATCTAAGACAATGGCTTCATGAAGCCCCTAACAGTCTCTTCTGCTGTCTATTTTTCAAAAATATTTAGAAACCAACAATGAACAGACATTATAAAAACTAATATTTATTTGAGAATAGTCTGTAATTTGGGGTCTTCAGTGAGTCCCCTTTTTCTCCTCTATGTAGGAAAATTATCTTTGATTCTACAGGAGCTGCCCCTCACAGGCTTCTTTCCAAAATCTGCCTGACAAAAGGAAATTCTTATCTTCTAACTTTAATGCTACAATTTATTTGTGTCTTTGAACTTGAGTAATTTCTGGATTCTTTTTTCTTAATATTGCTTCATTAAGTCACATAATGTATCTGTTTTACATCAGCCCTACTTGGGTTGCAATATGTGGTACAATTCCTGTCATTATCTTAAACTTGCTAATTAGAGAGAATTCAAATTTAATTAATAAAAAGTTCCACCACTTTCAACCAGAGATAAATGGGAAGTTATTACAGAAACCAAAGCCTCTCTATTCTGAGAGGAGAGGAAATAAAGGGGGTACCCACCCCAAGATGTAATGAGTAGTGTAGAAAGTTCTATCCTGGTACTGTGGTTGAAAGACAAACTATTTGGAATGCGCATCTGTCAGCAATATTGGAAACATTTTATTTCTCCATTTAAAGATGACTTTGTGTTAATTATATGAAACCGTGGAGGACTAATTAACAAATAACAATGAATTAGCTGCTAGATTGTGCAACTAAAAAATTCTTCTGGCACTCTTCTGTTACTTAGTTCTTCAAAGGCTTCTCATAATGTATCCAGGCTGTTGCTGGTTGAGGGAACTTCCCCAGTGTCCTTGTCAATACAATAATCCTTGCTCTATTCCAATAATGTCTTTCCTTCCTTGAAGCTGTGAATGCTACTGTATTCAAATATATTATTTCTTATTTACTGCATTTTATTGAAATGTATCAAAGGCTGGCCTCAAATCGTATCTGTTCAATAGCATTATTTTTTAATAAATGTACGTGCAAAGTCAAGGTGATACAAGTACTTAGCAATTTAAGAGGTTTTTTTAAAATTGGTTCCCCTTAGATTATGTATATTCTTAGTTTGAACATTATTAAAATGTGGTTTGAAAGCAGGAGTTATAACCAAATATATAGAATCCCTAGAGTTTCATAAAACTCAAGTTGAAAATCTTTAGAGAGTTTTACATGAAAATGTTCTGTCAGCCCATGCCTTAAATTCACAGATCAGAGAATTGGGCTATCTGTTATACATTGGGGACCAAATAAGTATTCAATACTACAACAACCTTATTAAGTAAAAAGCAAGGTATTTGTCTAAAGTCCACAATTCTGAGTCAGTATAATTTCAATGAAGTTCTCTATGTCATGTTCAAAGTTTTCATTTTGGTAGCATGAATAGACTTACATAAATGATAATTATCTACTAATGCTTTTATGTTGTTAGCCTAACTGTAATGAGAAGAAATCTTTTCTTTCAGGTCAATACTTGAAAAAAAGGGCTATTTATCACATTAAATAATTAAAGCCTTGCAACGTGCTAAATTAACCTTTCATCATGTGTCTTATTAGCCTCAGTGTATTTGCCAAGGCTTTGTTAAACCCTGTTTGTTCCTTGTGCCTATAGAGACAGAATGCTAATGCACTATATGTGTGAGTGAAATATATTACCTGCTAAAGTTAAGCCTGTGGAGACTTGAGTCTTTCAACATGAAGATTCATGCTGATTTGCACCAAAACATCCTTCTTCACTATAGATATGTTGAGATATTTATGCACTTTTAATCATCTCCTAAAATTCCATAGACCCAACAAATATCATATTGGCAGTTTGAAAATACATTTGATGCACTGTTTTAATTTTCAAGTAGTTTTAAATCTGTGTCTGTTTCTGACTGTATTTCTTACATATTTCCCCAGTGAATTCCTTGATAGTTGTTTCTGTGTCATTATTTGATTCCAAATAATGTTCTTGGCACACTGGACTATATCTTTTGATACTATTGACTGGGTTGTTTAGAAATGTAGTATGTTCTATCCGTTCTTCAAATCAACAAAAAAGTTTTTAAAGCATCAGATTTAATATCTAGCCACTAAATTAAGTCATTTCAGTTATTTTAAGCTTCTTAGTATTTTTGACTGTGAAATTTCATAGTAATTACTTATCAATATGTGACTTACATTTTTTTCTTATAGTTACAGACGTATCCTACAAGAAAATAATTAGAGGGTTAAGTTTTGTATTATTAATAATTTAGCTCTTCACAGCTCTGAGGTTAGGAAATAGAACTAACATCAGTATTTCAGGCTAATATTTTTAATATAACATTTACTTTATTAGTAATCAGATAATATTTAAACTGTCATGTATTACTCAAATAGTTGTCTTAATAAATCCCACTTATAAACACTAGTTAATATTCCAGTTAAAATACTGGAGTACTTTCATAGTGTTTTAATAACATGTACTGTGACAAGACAGAAATACAAATACATAGCAAAGATGGGGAAATTACTAACATCACTTATTCTGAATGTGTCAACACCAATTAGTCCCTAGCAAATGGTTTGGACAAAAGTTGTGGTCAGATTCAACCATTCATAAGTTATTCTGTCATCATGAATGTGGGAAAATTCAGAGAAATAAAAACCTCTATATAAATATACTTTTAAAAAACATTTTCTTCCTAATATTTCACGTGGATGTTCAGCACATTTTTAATGCTTGATTCACTCTTTTTGGAGTAAAATTTTTTTTAGGATGTATGATTCTCAAAATAACAGATATTTTATCATATGTGCAGTTAGAGACTTACCTGCTCACACCAAGATGTCTACATGTTGTTGACTTTTATGGTTTCCTTTGACCAATTTCCGATTTAGAACCAACAGTGCTTTCCTCTAAATTGTATAAACACTAAGATATAAATGTGGGCATCAAAGAGGAAAATGAGAAAGATATTTTAGGTTGTCATTTTTTTATTCAATTTTGTATTCTCAGTTCTGTATTCAAAAGTATCTCATTTGTGTAACAAGATACTTAAATTTAAATCCACACTTAAAAATGTAAACAAGTCAATATAGTCATTTCTAGAAGAACACATTTGGTAACAAAAGTGACCTTTTTTCTCTTATGTTTAGTTGCTTTTTCTGGGGAGGTTTGTCCCAAAAGGGTAGCATGGCCATAATGGTTTTATTACTGTTTTTAAATTTCCACCCCCTTATTTCTGCTACTCTGGGAGGACCACTCCCTCTACCCCCAACTGTCCCCACATCAATGATATTGCTATCTCTCTGATTCAGGTCACATTCCTTTTTTTTTTTTCCCTTAATTTCCCCAGTTACTATTGAAATCATATTGGGGTAAAATATTGTATGAGTTTATAACAGAGATTTAGTAAGGCATAAACACAAATTTAGAGCTTATTCTTGAATTTTATTTGTATTTTCAGTTTAGTACCTTCAGGAGGTAATTTAACATCCTTTGCTGCAGCATATCAGCTTCTAGGAAAGCCTTGCTCTGTATCGGTGGTTTTCAAGCCAGGCTGCATTTTTGAAACTCTGGGGAGACTTTTAAAAAAAAGCATGACCTAATATCACACCAGACTAATTAAATCAGAATCTCTAGGGACCAGCCTTCCAGCATCGGTATTTAAAACAGCTCCCCAGGTGATTCTCAAATGTAGTGATGGTGTCAAACCATGGCTCCAGACAATACAACAGGCTGCTTGCTTATACATATTAATCATGGTCTGTATTAATTCATCATCACATAGGTGCTAGGAAAGTTTTGGGGACAAAGGGAGACGTGAAGGCCGGCGATAGTTTGGCTACTTGAGGAGAGCTCTTATTTTACCTTCTGTCGATATATATTGAGGACAAACAGACAATAATTCCAGGAGAGTGATAAATTGTGTTTCTAGTTTAGTAAAGTAAGGACTGTCATGTATAATATAGGAAAATTCTGCTTTTAATTCAGAATATTTCTCTATAGGGTCACTAGAGAGAAAGTTCGTCTTAGTCCTAGTATTAGTTTCCTTAAGGTGCTGTTAAATATGACCACAAACTGGGTGGCTTAAAACAACAGGAATTTATTCCCTCACGGTTCTGGAAGCAGAAATCTGAAATCCATGTGTCCACGTGGTTGGTTCTTTCTGGAGGCTCTGAGGACAGATCTGTTCCCTGACCCTCTCCTAGCTTCTGCTGGTGGCCTGCAATCCTTCGTATTCCTTGGCTTGTGGATTCCACAGCCCAATCCCTGCCTCTGTCTTCACATGGCCTTCTCCCCTCCATGGGCACATATGTCTTCATGTACCCCTTCTTATAAGGATGTCAGTCATTGTATTTAGGGCTCACCCTAATCCAGGATGACCTCAATGTAACTTGACTAATTACATCTGCAATGACTCTGCTTCCAAGTCAAGGCACAACATGAAGTTCCCAGTGGATGTGAATTCGGGGAGACTGTGAGCCCAGTACAGTGCTCGTTACTACTTGACTTCTCTGCAGCTTTGGATGTCGTTCAGCGCTCTTCCTAAACCGCCCCCTGGCCAGATCTTCTATGTATTGTATCTTTTGCTTACTTCTGTCATAATATCCCTAACACCATGTTGCAAAAGTCTGTTCTATAACTGTTTCTCCCACAGTCTGTGAAATCCTAGAGGGCAGGGGGAGTGGCTTTTTCAGGCTGTATGTGAGCACCTAATATGGTTTCAGCCTCATGGAAACACTGGAAGAAAGGAAGAGAGAAAGAAAAGGATGCATGTCTGTACCGCAACGTTAGCACAATTTGCAATAGCCAAGACATGGAAGCAACCTAAGGGTCCATCAACAGATGAATAGATAAAGAAGATGTGGTCTATATATACAATGGAATATTACTCAGCCATAAGAAAAGAATGAAACAATGCTATTTGCAGCAACAAGGATGGACCCAGAGGTTATCATACTAAGTAAAATAAGTCAAAGACAAATACAACATGATATCCCTTATATGTGGAATCTAAAAAAATGATACAAATGAACTTATTTACAAAACAGAAACAGACTCACAGACATAGAAAACAAACTTATGGTTACCAAAGGGGAAAGGGGAGGGGAGAGTTAGATTAGAAGCTTGGGAATAGTAGATACAAACTACTATAAATAAAATAAACAACAAGGACCTACTGTATAGCACAGGGAACTATATTCAGTATCTTGCAATAAACCATAATGGAAAAGAATCTGAAAAAGAATATATATGTATATATGTATAACTGAATCACTTTACGATACGCCTGAAACTAACACAACGTTTTAAACCAACTATACTTCAATTAAAAGAAAAAAGGGTACATGTCACTCACCTGCACACAGCAGCAAGGCACCAGTCTGCTCCCATGAACACCATCAAGAAACATAATGTATCAGTCGTGCCCATGTTGAGAGACTCCGCTTTGGAATAAACAGGGAGAGGGAGAAGGAAGAAGCTGGCTTTCAAGCTAGTCAGTCTCATTTCATTGTTACTCACTTGTGGGGTGGAGGACCATTCTACACCTGGAGCAGAGATGGGGTTAGGAGTTCACCAGTGAGTTTCAGTTTCCCATCATATTCTCTCTGCTCCACACCTTGAGATAATCAAGAGCTTAACTGCTGCAATTTGCTTGACAATTGCACACCCTCTCCCCCATTATCGCATGTGATGTTCACAGTTCTGTGTGGTGGTGGGAGCAGGTCCTCAATTTGTCACATGCAGATTAGAGAACTGAAGCGGAGAGACAGCTTAGAGACCCACTAAGGGAGGGTGTGCAGCCCGTGGGAGAGGTCCCTGGGTTCCAGCAGCGGGACAATGCACTGTCTGTAGAGAATTAAGAAGTAATAATAATGAAACCAGCTGAAACTGACTGCTTTGAATTATCCTTCTAAACACGGTCAACGATGAAACACTATTTCCCATGAGACAGACCTCTCCTAGCCCTGCAGTCTTAGTCTTCCACTGCTTTGGGACATTGAGTACATTTACCCCAAATGAAAACTAGAGAGGAAACGGGAGTGCATAGATATAGTATCAAATTCCGCATCTGTCGTCTTTATACACAAAGCTCCTTTACCATCCCAGTCTAAATATTATAACTGAAGTTTTGTAACTGTCTAGGGAAAGAAGAACTAGGCCCTTAAAATACCGTTAAATCGGGCTTCCCTGGTGGCACGGTGGTTGAGAGTCCGCCTGCCGATGCAGGGGACAGGGGTTCGTGCCCCGGTCCGGGAAGATCCCACATGCTGCGGAGCGACTGGGCCCATGAGCCATGGCCACTGAGCCTGTGCGTCCGGAGCCTGTGCTCTGCAACAGGAGAGGCCACAACAGTGAGAGGCCCGTGTACCGCAATAAATAAATAAATAATACGGTTAAATCCAAATAGTTTGGGCAGATTCCATATTAATACTGGTACATTCAGTACAGCTGAGTCAACTAACCTTTTTCTACAAATCAGTGATCTAGAAGGCTCTTCCTGCCTTTCTGCTGGCCTTACCAATTCTGGGGACAATTGGCCGGGGGAATTTTATGAGTCTTTTATTTTGTCACAGGTAAAATAATGTGTTATAATTGTAATTACAGGCCCCTGTGCTGTGCCTTCCATTTCCCCACTACTCTCTCAACTTCAAACCCCACCAAACCCATCAGACCAAATGCTCTTAGCTGTGCCTCTTACAATCTTCCAACACACTCAGTGCCCTACATTTGACTTTCTTTTCGATGAGAGGGGAACTGGCAGTTGGTAGTCCAGAAGATAGCCCCTGACCTGTTCACGATGGGATGGAAGGCTAGAGGCTGGAGTTGAGGTGTGTGTCTAGTGCAGCACTAAAAGCTATTCCCCCCGGCTGTGTCGGCAGCCTGCCAAAATACAACTGCTGGACTAGCATGGAAATATTCCTTGGGGCAAGAAGAGAAATATGACAAGGCAGGAGGGAGGGTTTGACATGATACAGATTTGGGAAAATGAAATGTGACAATTGCTAATACCTTGGAGTTCAAAGAAGACTGACACATTTCGGGTTCCCAACAGGTATTTAAGTGTATGGAAAGTGTATAGGTATTGACGTGTAAAGAGAAGTGTTAAAATTACGTTGACTGCACTGTGGTTCTCTCCAGTTTACTAGGGGAGCGTTTACAACAGTGCACGATGGGCCAGCTCTTCTGGTTTTGTCATTTTATAACTTCTTCACCCATATTGTGTAATCACACAGGTGAACAACAGCTGGCTGAATTGGTATTATATTTATATATTTTTTAATTTTTATTTTATATTGGAGTATAGTTATTAACAATGTTTTGTTTCAGGTGTACAGCAAAGTGATTCAGTTATATTCTGAATGTATCTATTCTTTTTCAAATTCTTTTCCCATTTAGGTTATTACAGAATATTGAGCAGAGTTCCCTGTGCTCTACAGTAGGCACGAATTGGTATTATATTTACATGTGTTACTTAAGGTTATATTTCTTGTTAGTATTTCAATGGATAGCTTAAAGCATATGGAGTGAAAAAAGGGCAATGAGAGTGCACTTTTGCTTACTTTTTATAGATTTTGTTAGCACTTTAATTCTCCCTGTGACAGTCTTTGTGACTCTGAAAATTAGGTGAAGAGGCAACATTTGACAATAGGTGTTGATAGGATGAATATCTGACAACCTGAGGTCTTAAACAATGGGCTTTTTAATACAGGATACAGGCTAGACAAGAAGCAGTGAATGTAGAGTAAGCCCCAAGTAGATACATTTTATTTCCCGGGAACTAAATGGTTCCAAACAATTTAGTTGGAAGAGTTTTGCCTTTCATTCTGAGTACTGGTTCATATTTCACTCAGATTTATCTCTGTCAAAAACAGTTTCATCTAAGGACACTTTGTTAACCTACCTTGACTAAAAAAGTAGATTTTCCCTTAGCTGCTAGTGCTGTAGTCTGTGCAAAAAGAACCATTGGAATCACCCTTATTTTTGGTAGGCTCAGGGGTCGGTATCAGATGAAAAGATGTGAGGTTTCCCTGTCAGCTGGGAAATCCTTTTTCCTCTTAGGAATTTATTAGGTTATTTAGCTTCCCCTAAGTTTAGCTTATAAGGAGAAATGGGAGCCGTGTCTGAAGCTTCCAGACGGATGCTCTCATTTATCTAAATTTCATTTCTGCTTCTGCAGAGAAGAGCCAGCTAATAAATCTGGTCCTCTTTCCTCCACGGTAGTAGCTCCCACCCAAGGGCATCTATTCTAAGTCTGGATAGGATGAAATCATGAAGACTGGGAAGTGCCTTAAAGGTCATTGGGTCCGGGCTTCCCTGGTGGCGCAGTGGTTGAGAGTCCGCCTGCCAGTGCAGGGGACACAGGTTTGTGCCCCGGTCCGGGAGGATCCCACATGCCGTGGAGCGGCTGGGCCCGTGAGCCATGGCTGCTGAGCCTGCGCGTCCAGAGCCTGTGTTCTGCAACGGGAGAGGCCACAGCAGTGAGAGGCCCGCGTACCGCAAAAAAAAAAAAAAAAAAAAAAAAAAGATCATTGGGTCCTTCCTCTTAACTTCACAGCTGAGCACAATGAGACCAAAAAATTAAATTATTTCCCCAACAGGAACACGGGTAGAAAGATCCTATGTAAAATTGAAATGGGTGATGTAAACCCGCCTCTCCAACCTAGAGATCAGAGGTTAAGAATTATAGAAATGTGTCAGCAGTGCAGTGGGCTCTCAGAGGACGTAGACGAATGTTGGGTAACCAGGCTTTGATGGGAGCCAAGAGCAGCACAGCCCAGCCGGAAGCGGTCTGCATCTGATGGGTAACTGGTACCATTTCTGCTGCCCTCTGATGTCCTTACGGTCCTTAGCGACCTCGATCATCACCTGCTCTATTCACTACTGCAATCTCTACTTGACCAGGCTCCCCAATACACTGAGTATGTGCTTCATGCCCTGTAGATTCAGACCCCCACGTGAACGTGTCTGACTGGCCATCTTAGATCCTAGGCGGTGCCCGTGTGGCTGCGGCTGGGATGGGGAGATGCGGGGGAGGGGAGGCAGGTGGGTCCCTGCCTCTTGCCTCTGTTGAGATTCTCCCCAGGTCTGGAGTAGTCAAATGACCAGTGCCCAGCACAGATCTGCACACTTTTGCATGTAGCTCTGTTTCTCACGTGACTCCTAAAGCAGTCACTGGTCAGGCAGCTTGAACCAAGATGTGGCTCAAAATTGCAGCCCTTAGAGAAAAGGCATTTTTGTGGTTATTGCCATTGTTACTGTTTTTCTCATGTCAGAAGCAACCAGATGTCTGTTAAACCTGTAAGTCCTGGGAATTCCCTAGCAGTCCAGCGGTTAGGACTCCGTGCTTCCATTGCAGGGAGCACAGATTCGATCCCTGGTCGGGAAACTAAGATCCCGCATGCTCCATGTGGCACGGCCAAAAAACAAACAAACAAACAAAAAACCTGTAAGTCAGTTTCTCAAAGCATGTTGGGATACTGCATGCATCAGAATCATCTCGGTGCTTAAAGCAGATACCCCATCCAAAGCCGCAGGGCCCAGGTAAGGATGCACACTGAGTTCTGAGGACCGTTGAGCTACACTCAGGGTCTCATATCTGTGTTCCTGTAGGGCATTACATACTTTCACTAACCGCGCCCCCCACCGCCCCGCCGACTTCTTGCCAGTCACATAAGGAACTAGAAAGTTCTGCATGTAGATCCAGAAGTGGGAGAAAGTGTTTAAAGCCCCTGAAATTATTTAGTTACTGTCTTTATGGTTACTATGTCTTTATGCTCTGCAAGGGCAGAAAACTAAAATATATTAAGTTCCTACTGTGCACTCATCCTATCTATGCTGAAGGAATTCCCACTGCAAAAGTCACATATGCATTTTAACTTGGTGCAGTGATTTTCAGTGTGGTCCCCAGGCAAGAAGCATCAGTATCACCCGGGAACTTGTTAGAAATGCAAATTCTCTCCCGCGCCATCCCCAGACTGATGTATTAACTAGCTTTCTGGATGATTCTGATGCATGCCGAAGTTTGAGGACTGCTGCTCTAAGCTTCCTTGCCTGTAATATAAAAACAATAATAATTCATACCTCATAGTTATCCTTCATATTATTTTCTATTGTTTTCTGAAACTAAGCTAATGTACAAAAAGGACTCGGCCCAAGGAAAGTGTTGAACACATAGTAGGAATATCATTGAGTCTATATTTAATTTCTTCAAGCTGCTCCTATTTTCTCATTGCATACTTCCCAGTGAATCCATTGGTTGCCTATAATATAAGCAGTCATATTATGTTACATATGATGGTTATAGAAGGAATCCAGATGTTGTAAAATTGTGGTACTTAAGGGAAATGAGGGTTTTTTCGTTCCCCATTCTTAAAATAGGGACAGGACTATCCATTTTTCTATTGTCACTTAAAGCCATTTTAAGACTTATTCACGAGTAACTTTACCATGGCATTAATAGGCTTAGTGGGACTTTCAATTTCTTAATCTCAGGTGGGGGCCAGTTTCTTAGGGCGAAGTACAATAATCTTTACCTCGTCATCCTTGACACCCAGATAAAACTTGCTGAATCTGGGCTTGCATTAGATTTTCAAACTGAATCGTTTCGCAGCTCAAATGCATGGTGAGTGACACTTCTCCAAGAGTGGGGATTGAGATTGAAATACGTGTCAGCCCCACTAGAGGGTGACCTTTATCTTGAGTCAGGGTACAGATAAGCTAAGGGCATCCTCTGTGGCCATCTCGTTGCGCTATTTATTCAAGGTGGGGGAGAAGGGAAAGGCACCACGTCAGGCCGACTCAGACCCGTTTCTAAATGATCTAGTAGAGTCTGCCGAAGACATTGAAAACTGAGCTGTTGCATATTCTCAGTTTGTATTTAGGGTGAATTTCCTTCTTAATAAATGCAAGTCTGAATTTTTAAAATTCTTTAGCTGTTTCGATTCTGCTTCTCAAATGCCCACTGTCCCCCCCACCAAATAAAACACTACTGAAAATAGAGAAAGAGAACTCTGTTTTGTAAAAACAAAATAAAACAAAAGGCTGTAGGATTTAAAGTTCCATTTGGTGATTTAAAAATATGACAAACAGATTCTCTAGATACCAAAGAACAGCGCAATGAAGATGTTCAGACTGTGTTCAGAGTCAGTTTAGATAAAACCCTAAGAAATTAATACTGAACACCAGATTTGGTTTCGCTTTCATAGTTTAGATTTAAGAAATAAAATATTTGTAAATATTAAAACAATAACTCTGCTAAAAACCTTTCAATTAAACATCAGAGTTCAGTGTTATTTAAAAAACCATCTTAGGGCTTCCCTTGGTGGTACAGTGGTTAAGAATCCACCTGCCAATGCAGGGGACACGGGTTCAAGCCCTGGTCTGGGAAGATCCCACATGCCACGGAGCAACTAAGCCCATGCACCACAACTACTGAGCCCACAAGCCACAACTACTGAAGCCCGTGCGCCTAGAGCCCGTGCTCCGCAACAAGAGAAGCCACCGCAACGAGAAGCCTACGCACCGCGACGAAGAGTAGCCCCTGCTCGCTGCAAGTAGAGAAAGCCCGTGCGCAGCAACAAAGACCCAATGCAGCCAAAAATAAAATTATAAAATTATAAAAATAAAACTATCTTAGTAAATGTCTTTTTATAACATTTAAAATTAACTCAGCTTTTTGCAACACTATGAATTCAGGTAATATTTAATGTGTTCTACATCCTTTATATATTAACTTGACTTCTTCTACTTTGATGTTTAATAATTTTTAACAGAAAATCTTAGCATAGGATAGTGCCAATTTTTTTATTAAAATATGTAGATTGTACTATTTGCTTCTTTTCTCAAACTATTGTAAAGGATGTTTCTAGAGCACAGGATAGCTGTCGCACTGACAAAATCAATTAACCTCATGCAGAAAAAGACTACAGTAATTAAACTTGGGTTCCTACATACAAATGATTTTAATTTTTATCCACCTCTATAAACCAGAAAAACATTGTCTTATAAAATGCATATCTATTAAAACATGAGGAAAGGTTTTTCTGTGGCATGAATTAGTCTGAATCCATTTTTATCTTGCATCTAAGTTCATGAGAAGAGATTGCCTTTGGAAGAAGTAAGTCTTTCTTTGAAGGATGGGTGTTTTTATTGTTTATATACTCTTGGAAGAAGAGATCACAGCCTGAATCGAAACCTCCCTTCCCAGAAAAATAAGCCTGCTGTGAGTTTACAATAAAACAGTGTCTCTGTGCAATTGCATATGTTTTTATATACAATCGTTAAGAACTGCTCTGATGCCTTTTACAATTCTCACACATTAAAAGTTCGTGCATTACTTATCTGTAAAGGTTTACCCCATCTTTAAAATTAGGCAGCCTATGTTTAAAATTAGGTATTTCTCCATTAATTAAACAACTCCCACTTTAAAACTATAGAAGACATTCTTGAAAATTACGTGGGGTTATGTATAAGCATACACTCTTATAACCACCCCAGTCTAAGAATGATGTGGACCTAAACTCTCATTTGCAAATTAGAATTGGAAGAGGGACATGCGATTTAATTCCCTCTTGATGGTGCCACTCAGACTTGCCTTCCGATTGCAAACTACGACTAAACTATATGACTAATTTTCCTAATTGTCTATCACCTGGTAAGCTTTGACAGCTTGTGCGCATATGGAGAGCACTCATCAGGCAGAATCTTCAATTCTCTCCCCAGTTTAAGATGAGATTCCTGAACTTTTCTGAATTCCTTGAAAGTTGAAGGCTTCATTTACTCATTTTTAGCCAACTGTTTTGACTCTTCCTTTTTAAGGTAAAGTTTAAGAGGCAATTGACAGACATAAAGAAAGCTAGCTAGAAGGGAGTATATGAGGGTTAAGAGGGTGGGGAGTGTGGAGTGAGAATTATTCTCATTTTATTCTTATCTTGTCCATCTATATGAGAAAATGTAGATAACTTTAGCTATTCTTAATATTACTATAATGTCTCTTCTGCATTCTTTGTGCGCAAAATTCAGAAATAATTTCAACCATTTATGTTGCAATTTTTATGTTTTCCAGACATTTTTATGTTTTCTATGTTATAAATAGTAATGATTCTACAGTGTTTGTCTAGGTTTACATGTGTAGACTTTGATATCTATTTCTTTGTTTTATTCCAGCCAGGGTGATCTGGCATATATAATATCTTCTGCCTAACTACTTAAACAGAAAGATATTTTATTTAACTTCCATTTATCCTGGGAAGTGTATTCCACTTAGCATTTTAACTCTGGTTTACAGTTAAATGAGGAGAATTGGTTTTGATTTTTCTCCAGGTTTAAGCACTACCGTCATCCTCTTCACCATTATTAGTGCCTTTTGGATTTTCAGTTTCTCCATTTACAGAATGGAAATTAGAGGCAATGTCAGATTTTTTTTTTTTTTTTTTTTTTGGCAGTACGCGGGCCTCTCACTGCTGTGGCCTCTCCCGTTGCGGAGCACAGGCTCCGGACGCGCAGGCTCAGCGGCCATGGCTCACGGGCCCAGCCGCTCCGCGGCATGTGGGATCTTCCCAGACCGGAGCACGAACCCGTGTCGCCTGCATAAGCAGGCGGACTCTCAACCATTGCGCCACCAGAGGAGCCCAGATTATTTTTATAGAAAAGACAACCTATTTTTTATCATTAGAATTAAGGTGTACTCTATATGGTGTAAAAACACTGAAAAAGAGAGGACAGCAGGGAAAGATACCCTTTGGGCAGAAAGTTCAGCAACAAAGAAGACGGTTCTTCTCTGCTTATTTTACCTGATACATAATTACCTTGAGGCAGGAGGAGGCACATGTGTTCAGATTGCCCCGTGTCACCAACCATCTGCCCTGGAATGCTGGTCCTCCGGAAGGCAGCATCTTGGACTAGCCCCTGCCAGCCCGGGAGCCTGAGCAAGGACCTGGGTCCCTAGGCGCTTCAGCGCAGGGAATATATATATATATGTGTGTGTGTATGCATATGTGTGTGTGTGTGTGTGTGTGTGTGTGTGTGTGTATATATATATATATATTCTTTTCCATTATGATTTATTGCTGGATGTTGAGTATAGTTCCCTATGCTATATACAGTAGGACCTTTTTGTTTATCTCTTTTATATATAGTAGTTTGTATCTGCTAATCCCAAATTCCTAATTTGTCCCTCCCCCCTTCCCCTTTGGTAACCAGAAGTTTGTTTTCTATGCCTGGGTCTATTTCTGTTTTGTAAATAAGTTCACCTGTGTCGTATTTTAGATTCCACATATAAGTGATATCATAGGGTATTTGTCTTTTTCTGTCTGACTTAATTCACTTAGTATGATAATCTTTAGGTCCATCCATGTTGCTGCAAGTGGCATTATTTTGTTCTTTTTTATGGCTGAATAGTATTCCATTGTGTATATATACCACATCTTCTTTATCCAATCATCTGTCAGTGGGCAAACTGAGGCAGTTTTAAGAGTAAAAGTTACCTAGCTGGTATATAAGGCAAAGAAACAGGATTGTTTCAGACACTGGGGTGTAGAGTCACCATACTGTTAGGTTTTCCAAATATAGGTCTCCTGGCCGTGCTCCCTGCCTGATAATTGGAGGATGTTTATTGAGCTCTTACTATGTGCCAGGAACTCACCTACATACTTGGGAATAAAACAAAGGTCCTATCCCTCAGGGAGGTTACATTCTGGTAGAAAATAAGCAAAAAGTCTAAAGAGAGGAAAAAGAACAAAGAGCTTGGAAAGAGCTTGGGGTGTGCTGCAGAAGCGATAAGTGGGTTGCAGTGTTAAATGGAGTGGTCAGGGCAGGCCGATTTGAGGTGAAATTTGAGCAAAGACTTGAAGAATGTAGAGAGAGAGCCATCCAGGTATCTGGGGAAGATCATTCCAGGCAGAAAATAACCAGAGCTGAGACCCTAATGTATGAGAGTCTCTGACATGAATGAAGAAAATCAGGGGAGCCAGTGTGGCTGGCAGGGGCGAAGGAGGTGAGAGTAGCAGGAAGTGAGGTACGGGGAGGATACTGGATGCAGTGGAAGCTGTCATAACTTGCCCTGTGTCTGCATAAGCCAATTAGAGTGAAATAATTGTCCACTAATTATGACACCCAAGTGGAACAGTGCAGGGGAAACCTCACTGAATTTGTGTTTTTGTTTTTTTGTTTTTAGTAACATATTTGATTTGACCTGATGTCCACCCTTTACTTGAAATATTTTCAATTTTTTATTTTTCAGTTACTCTGCCACAGAGTGATGTGAAGCATCTATATTTGCGTGTCCCCCTGTTGGCTGCCTTTAGCATTTCCTAAATTATTTACCGGGATAGGGCTCACATTCTCTTTGCAGCACTCACTTGAGGTCAACTCCTAGTTAATGGCAGGAGCTTGGAGAGATGTAGAAAAGAAAAGCAAGTATCAGAAAACAATCCAAATATAGTTCATAGCTTTGGCTTTGCAATGTCTAGTCATCACCTGCAAAAACTGGGGAGAGGTGTAGGTACTAGTTTTGTTTGCTCAGACTGATACTGACACAAGTTTGTTTTTCCTGAGCATCTCCAGATTCTAGTGGGGCAGCAGGAGTGAAGAGGAGGGAAGGGCAAGCTTCTCCCTGTCTTAGAAAGTTACAGGTAGCCATGGACTCCCACGTGCAGTCCAAACCCAAATTACTGACAAATTAAGCGCTCCTGATTGAGATACCTGAATGAGGAGCTGGCAAACTGCGGCCTCCCTCTCTGTTTTTGTACAGCCTAAGAGCCAAGAATAGTTTCTAAATTTTTAAATGGTTGTAAAAATCAAAAGAATAATATTTTGTGATACATGAAATTATATAAAATTCAAATTTCAGTGTCCATAAATAAAATTTTCTTGGAACACAAGCCACACCTATTTATTTAAGTCTATGACAACTTTCACGCTGGAAGGGAGTTGAGTACTTCTGCAGAGACCGTATGGACCACAGAGCCAAAAATATTTACTATTCTGCCCTTTACAAAAAATAGTTGGCCAACTCCTAAATTGGATAATCTGAGTTAGGTCTCTAACTTCTTAGTTTATTAGTATCTACTATCCTGATGACTTCTGTGTATTATATAATGGCATTATCTTCTGAAAATTACTGGGAAAAAGAAAATCCTTTTAATACCAATGTACTAATTAAAGTTATTTTGAAAGAATATACCCAGGAACTGTTTGTAAGGGTGAGTGAGTAAATGAGTATTTCTATTGTTAAACAAATGCCACATAACCAACTTCTACTGATTTAGATATTATTTGAAATACATATGCCACCAGGATTCACCTGTGTAGAGAGATTTCTCAAATAGTGTAGTGTCTTAGTTCTGGCTACGATAACAAAGTACCATAGACTGGGTGGCTTATAAACAACAGAAATTTATTTCTCAGAGTTCTGGAGGCTGGAAGTCCAAGGTCAGGGTGCCAGCAGGTTAGGGTTCTGGTGAAAGCCCTACTCTGGGTTGCAGACTGTTGCCTTCTCCTCAGTTGGCAGAAAGAGAGTGAGCTAGGTCTCTGTCTTCTCCCTGTAAGGGCCTTAATCCCATTCATGAAGGCTCCACCCTCATGATTTAGTTACTTCCTAAAGGCCCCACCTCCAAATATGGTCGCATTGGGGATCAGATTTCAACATAGGAATTTGGGGCAAGAGGAGCAAAATATTCAATCAGTAGCAAATAGTAAGTTCATGGCCATAACTTTCAACCATGAACATATGTTTCATTTCTTTCAGTGAACGACACTTGTTAAAAGTTTTGTGGCAGTGTATGAGTTGTTCTGATTTTTAACTTTATAATAGAATTCTTCCTGTTTGTATCTTTTATGTGAGTAGAACTAAGTATAGTATCCAGAAAGAGTGATTCATGTTGTCAAATTGCACCGAATATCTTAGGAATTAGCATCCTTTAAACCACTAGTAAGAATTTTTTCAATTAACTTTTCAACAATAATAAAAATTTGCAAACCACAAAATTGAAGGGAACAAAAGCAATATTTAGAAATAAAATTCTTTAATATTTTAAGCTGAGAAGGGAGAAGTAAAATGGAATTAAGGTCCCCTTTTATCACAGGTTAAATTATAGACATGTATAATACCATTTATTATATATGTGCAAATATGTAATGTATGGTGTATGTGTGTGTGTATTTGCACATACACAATATAAGGTATTACTGAGTTGCATTTGCACATCATGTTTAAAATTGGGTTAGACATAGTGAAATCATGCCATTAAATATGTATTCTTCATATATTTAAAATATTGCAAGAGAAAGAAAAAGTTTAGTTTAATGTTAATCAATTCCAAAGTAATTTCTTCTCCCTTGATAACAAAATCCCCCTTTTATTTGAGTGGGCCATATGCTCTAATCCAGGAAATTAATAATGCTTGATTTAAGGCTAAAATTTTAGACCCATCATAGCAGCCCCATTTTACTTAACCAGCAGTTATTCTAGGTGTGGGTATATGCCCTTATTCTGACCAATGAAATAAATAATAAGCTCTGTTAAGGAGCTTCTGAGAAAATATTTCCTTCCTCAAAAAATAGAGACAGCCCTTTTATCCCCCAACCCTCTTCCATGTTAATTGGGATTCTGTTCTATGAACATGTGATGGTTGGATCTACAGCAATGTTTTGTGAGAGAAAATCACCAACACATCCATTCAACATGGCAGAAAGGAGAGAGAGAGAGAAAAAATATATATATATGTATATTTTCTTGGTGAAATCAGAGGCACTGATCCAAAGCTGGAAGCACAAACCCTTACAGACTTTTCACATGAGAGAGAAGTTCAAATTCTAATATTTAAGCCACTGCAATTTAGATAGTCTGTTCTTTGCTCCTTGTAGCTGCACACATTCTGAAATGATACAGAGACTGACTTTACCAAGTATTTTTAGTTATTCTTATAAGTGCTGATTTTATCATCACTCATTATAATAAGGCTTGTTTGGCTTTTTTACTGCTCTCCTTCTGTACCTTATATAACTGATTAAAGTTTATATTAAACATTTTTAAAATTTATTTACATCAGATTCTAACTATCTTATGTTTACTTCTCTGATTAGCAGTGCATGAGAACATTGAGAAGATAAACATGCTATAAATCTATTTTTCAAATGTTGTTTGTGGGGCTTCCCTGGTGGCGCAGTGGTTGAGAGTCCGCCTGCCAATGCAGGGGACACGGGTTCGTGCCCTGGTCCGGGAAGATCCCACATGCCGCGGAGCGGCTGGGCCCGTGAGCCATGGCCGCTGAGCCTGCGCGTCCGGAGCCTGTGCTCCGCAATGGGAGAGGCCACAGCAGTGAGAGGCCCGGGTACCGCAAAAAAAAGAAAAACAAAAAAACATGTTGTTTGTGGTTAGGCAAAAGCAAACGCTTCAGATTTCTACGTTTCTCTTTAATTGTCGATACTTTAATCACAGATTTCATTAGAAATGTGCCTCTGTAACTTTGCTGATAGAATTTGAAATTATATATTGGTGTGATAAGCAAAATAGTAATAGTAATAGTGGATCGACATGAATACTATATTATCTATATAGATCAAAGTGGAAAACCTTCTCCAGAATCATAGCTCCAAATCTCAGATATTCTCAGAGGGATCTGTCCATAGATGGAATTGTTTCTTCTCTTTCTTTCTTTCTTTCTCTTTTCCTTTTCTGAGAAGGTTTTTGTATCTCAATATGACTTCTTCTGAAATGAGGGAATCCTATGAAAGCTATACATATTCAGCCAGTCCCAGTGAGAGTCTATCACAAGGGCTGGCAAACTTAGTCTGTAAAGGGCCAGATGAATGTTTTAGGCTTGTAGGTCACACGGTCTCAATTGCTATACAATCAACTGCTGTTGTAACTCAAAAGTAGCCACAGGCAATATGTAAATTAGTGAGCTTGGCTGTGTGACAATAAAACTGTATTTGGCAGGCCTGCTTTGGCCTGGGGACTGTAGTTTGCTCATCCCTGATCTAGACATTCCATTTTTGCTTCCCCATCCTGGGCATGCACGTACTGTTCTTGAGCATTGTTGATACATATATCTTCCTTAATGCCTAAGTGCAAATTATTCGTACCGTGGAATTTATTAAGACATTAATGGGAGAACCTATGCAGATGCTGCAGATCTCTGCCCCTGGACTAAAATCCTCCTCTACCCTGAGTGAGTTATCTTTCTTTTTCATTTTGTAAATGAATAGACTTTATTCTTTTTTAGCAATTTTAGGTTGATAGAAAACTTGAGCAGAAAGTAAAGAGAGTTCCCATAAACCCCTTCCCCCCGCAAAAGTTTCCCTTTTTATTAACATCTAGCATTAGTGTGGTACAAAGATTACAATTGATGAACTGGTGTTGGTGTACTGTTACTCACTGAAGTCCATAGTTTACATTAGTATTTACTGTTTGTGCTGTGCCTCCTATGGATATTGACAAATGTAGGACATATACAACGACATGTACCACTACAGAATCATACAGATGATTTCACTGCCTTCGAAGTCCTCTGTGCTGCACCTCTTCACTCCTCCCCCTACAGCCCCTGCAAGCCACTGATCTTTTTATTCACTCCATAATTCTGCCGTTTCAGGAATGTCACAGAGGTGGAATCATACGCTATACAACCTTTTCAGATTGGCTTCTTCTACTTAGTAATATGCATTTAAGATAACCCATGGCTTCATAATTTCTTTTGATCACTGAATAATATTCCACTGTATGGATTTCCCACAGTTTGTCTATACATTCATTTATTGAAAGCCACCTTGGTTGCTCCGAATAGTTGGAAATTACGAATAAAGTCTATGCAGGTCTCTCTGAGGATGCAAATTTCACCTCATTTGGGTAGATAGCAAGGAACGTGATTGCTAGATCATACGATAGGTTCTCTTTTTATTTATTTTATTTATTTTTATTTTTTTGATGTGGACCATTGTCAACGTCTTTATGGAATGTGTTACAATATTGCTTCTGTTTCACGTTTTGGTTGTTTTGGCCGTGAGGCATGTGGGATCTTAGCTCTCCGACCAGGGATCCAACCCGCACCCCCTGCCTTGGAAGGCGAAGTCTTAACCAGTGACGGCCAGGGAAGTCCCCAGTTATCTTTTAAAACACAATCTCAGCACCTCATCCATTTTCTTGAAAATCTCTGGGGCTCATCTTTGCTGATCAGAAAGTCACAACCCCACGGCATGGCCAGCGTGTATCCCAGCTTCACGTCACCACACGGACCTTAGCTTCCAGCCACGCTGGTCTAAGACTCCTACCTCAAGGGGCTTCTCATAATTTCTAGAAGGCAGTTCTTTTCCTTCCAAGTGGGATGCTTTTTCTCTTTCTTCTTCACCTTCACAAACTCTGATTCACCTTTCAAAAGCAGTTATACTCCAATAAAGATGTTAAAAAAAAACCCCAAAACCTATAGCTAAATAACATCATGTTTCAAAAGCTTGTCCCCTTCTCCAAGGCAGGAATAGCTATTTCCTCTTCTAGACTGCCTCTTATGTCTTCAGCACAGCATGGGAAGCTCCGTATCGTGATTGCTAACGTAATATTGATCCCCTCTACTAAAAGGAAATTGAAACTCCTGAAAACACACACACACACACACACACACACACACACACACACACACAAGCTACTTAAGGGAAACAAGTTAAATAAAACATTGTGGAAAATTACCCTCTAAATATTTGAAATAATGTTCTATAAAAGGACAGAAAGTACTATGTACACTTACGTTATACACGTAAGCTTTATTTTGCCCAAGAATACAGAACTGCAGTGTTTGACCTTTCAAAAACAGCAATAAACACACACCAAATGTCATCCAGTTCCACAAGCAAAAAACCTACACACTTTGCTTGACACTCCTTCTCCCTTAGCTGCCAGGTACAATCACAGGGTACTGACTATTTGACCTCCTAAATATTTCCTCAGTCTGCGCTCTTCTCTCCACTCCACTCCACTACCAAAGTCTTGCCTGGTATTGCGGTAGACAGACCAGCATTCTTGCATCCAAACTGGCTCTCTTTTCCATTCTTCACACTTTAGCCAGAGTGGTCTTTCCAAATGCCTACCCGATTGTGACATGCTCTGCATAAAAACTTTTAACGTTCTCCCAGTGTTTCTATGGAAAGACCTAAACTCTTAACGTGACTATCTAGTTTGGCACGTGGTTAGCACACAGATCTCAACCCCTACTGCTGTCTCCTTCACACTCTGCATTCCAGTTTTGGTCTTCTTTCTGTCCTCCAAATGGTCTGTCTCTGCTTCTGCCCCAGGGCCTTTGCACATGATGTTGCCCTCTGCAGGAATACTCTTCACCCCTCTCTAGGCCTAGTGAACTCATGCTGATGTTGTAGACCTCAGCTCCGATTTGAATGTTTTTCCGTACCAACTCAGGCTAGGTCAGACATGTTTGTTACGTGTTCTCATGGAAATCATTCCTTTTCTTGTAGGAACTTGTCTTATTTTGTAGTGATATGATCAGTAGTGTAAATAATTGTCTCCTCCCCTAGACTTTATGCCCCAAGAGTACCAACTATATCTTTTTTTTTTTTTTTTTTTTTTTGCGGTACGCGGGCCTCTCACTGCTGTGGCCTCTCCCGTTGCGGAGCACAGGCTCCGGACGCGCAGGCTCAGCGGCCATGGCTCACGGGCCCAGCTGCTCCGCGGCATGTGGGATCTTCCCGGACCAGGGCACGAACCCGTGTCCCCTGCATCGGCAGGCGGACTCTCAACCACTGCGCCACCAGGGAAACCCTATATCATTTTTGCTCATTGTTTATATCTCCAGATCAAGGACAGTCACTGGCAAGTATATAATGTCTAAAATTCATGCATTTATTTAACCAATAAACAATGCATAAATAAATGCATGAATTTTAGATATTATTAAGTATAGAATAATGGAAACATGTTTCCATGTGTTCGCAGTATTCAAATTTATTATGTAATATCTGGGGCAGAATGTTTAGTATTTGTTTAGTATTAGTATTATTTATAATTAATATAATTCTTTCCATTTCATAGTGTTATATTCTCAACCAACAACCTGAAAGTAAAACCATTTAATTCATTAATGCCTGTAAAATTTCATAATACAACATGAAAATAATCCAGTGGCAATTAGACAATTAAATCCATGGCAGAATTGAGCTTCATGGTGACAGCTTCACCTGGGTAGAGTCATTTAGCCAATAGGTTGATGTTTTTCCTCTCCCCAGTCACTCTTCTTCCCAGGAAGTGTTGCTATTGCCTCTTTTCTTACTTTCCTGACCTTTCTCTTCAGTGTTCCATGTTTGTCCTTTTGTGTTAACCTTTGGAATTATCGAACAGCTTGCAACCAGAATCTGGGAAGTCATGGCCAATGTGTTTCTAGCTAATAAAGCAAAATCAAAGGAAAGCAATCCTCAGGTTATCATTTCAGCACCACATGGGCTTCCTCTGTATGCCACACGTTCAGTGTTGATGATGATTCCTTTTCTTTTTTTTCTTTTCGTTAGTGTTAGTGATTCTTTATCAGATACTGACCTCTTTTATCCCAGTAAGATGATTTATTTGATATTCTGGGGGAAAAAATTAAACCTCTTACATTTGGTTCATATTTTCAACATTGTTATTATTAATAATTACTTGCTCAGTAGCAGCAGTATGTACATAAAATACCACATGGATAGAAATAAAAACATCTTAATCCATTCCTCATGAGGACCTATGCTCTCAGAGATGTAAAATCATCATCGATGACATGGGATAATGCTGTTCTTCTTGAAGCATTTTTAACAGCATTATTAAATCAAACAAAATATATGTGAATGGCCTTTGAAAATCGTAAAGCTCAATACAAATTAATATTATTCAATGAATATGGCATTTTAGGAATATTGTAGAACCTACTTGTACTTCCTTCATTTTTCTATGGAAGCTTGCATTTTATAGGTTGGATAAATGGATGGTTTTGATTATCTATTTGGTTTTGGTTTTGTTTATACAAATAAGTGGTTTTGACTGGGTACGTTTTTATTAGGAAAAATCCACAATGCAAACACACACAAAAAAAGCTTTTATGGAAAGTTCTAACTTAAAGTGGAGCTTAAAGAAAAGAAAGTAGAAAAAGCTTGTAGATGCATGTAGAAATAGGCCTAAGGAGAGAAGCATGCAGAGCTGTAAAAATAGTTTTAAAACATAGTTCAAGGAGTTAGGCGGAAGAAAAAAACTGATGAAAACAAGCCCATGTTCACTCATAGAATTTGGCAAAGTGGAAGTCACAGTTAAATATTTGGCATTTTTATATTCAGTTTCTCAAGATAACACGGGCCAAAACTTACAAGGAGATGAAAGAAAACGTTGATAAAGGAAGATAAAGCAACCAGACTCAGTTTGGGTAGGCATGGTAAAATACTGAATTGATCTAACTACAAAAACTAACAAACTCAATGTTTTTGCACAGCAAATTCTGCTCTTGTTTTGGCTAACAAAAAATTCTAGTGCAATATGAATTGAAAATGTTTGCTACTGTATGTGATAATATCTTGGTCTGGTTAAATATAAAAGAGCTGAATATTTTCTGCAGCATTTGTTCCACTCAGGAAATCTTTGTTGCATCACCATTCCCCACTCCCACCATCACCACCACCATTAGTACCCTGATGGCTAAGAACACAGGTTTTTTTTGGTTTTTTCCCCCAAAGCTTTAGAATCCCTTAATTATGCACTCATTTCTTAAATGCTATCTCCCTTGATTTCTTCCTTCTATTTCTGGTATATGAAATGTCTGAGGGACCTAGACCAGGTAGAAGGTCACACCAGATCAAGTCCTAATCCAAACTCAACACTCAAGAGACATTAGGGAACTGGAATGAAATGGAAAATAAAATAAACACTAATATGGCTGATAATTTTAAGTAATTTATCCAGTGGATTTAATCATCTTTTCTACTCCTTCCTTGAGGGTCATTCATTGGAGAAATTTTGTTCTGGAACTATTTTACTTCTCTTGTGGTTGCCCTGCCTGTTGTCAAGCCACATTTCCTGTCTTTGATTCCGTTTTAGAGTTATGTATACTAGGCTGACCAGGTATATAACCAGTGAGGTCGAGCCGAGGTCAAAACCTCAGACAGCCTAGGATCCATTCCTGCGCTGCCACTTACTAGCTATATAAATTCTCACCAAGATACTTAACTTTAGCATCATACTTTGTTAAAAGGAATAAAATGAGGTAATTTGTGTAAGGCATTTAGCATTGTGACTGGCTTACATTAATAAAAAAAATAATAATTGCCACTAATTCTCACTTTAGTTCTCCTTTAATTAGATTTATAGTCACATCCAACCCTATATATAATAGAGCGATGGTCCCTAGACTATTTGTGGTGAAGGATAGTAATTTTTAAATTTTCCAATCTTTTGCAGAGATATACTTTCAGAAAATATAATCAAATTAAGTTACTAGAAAATATTTTAAGTACAAAATAAAAGTCCAGAGTTTTTATTTTTATATTCAACAGTTAGTAAAAATATTTTGTTAAATTGCTATAGAAGTTTATAAGTGTTCTTTGCTCAGTTTTGTACTTGTTTCATTGCAGACCAGAAATAAATAAATTGTAGATAGGTACCAGTTCATGGATCATGCTTTAGCTATTACTATGATGTGGACTGTGCAGTAGACTTTATTATTTACCTTTTGAATGAGGTAACCTCATTTCTAAGATGTTCAAATGCTTACTGGTATTATCATACTTAGTGTGTGTGTATATATATATATATATATATATATATACAAATTCGACTTTATGTAATACGTGTGCAGTAACAAAACTACACGTCACTAACTGAATCTGAAAAATCCTTAAAATAAAGGATGAAGTAATGCTAACACTCTAACTTCGAGACATTTACTAATCTCTGATGAAGCCTCTGAGAGGCTTCATCAGACCAAGAAACTCTTTGCATATTACAGTATGCATCTGCTATTATCATGACATTATTCACTCTGATTGTTCAGAAAATTATTAAAAAGTCATGGCAGCACTTCTCCTGGGTTTCATCACATACATCCAGTCTGATTCCTTTCACATAAAGCACTATCAGTTTTATGTTTCTCTTTTAGGCAAAGTTATATACAATTGACCCTACACATGTCGGAGAAGTCTTCTGTTGAGGAGTTGATGTATGACAAAACACCAGAACACATTTGATCTAAGAGCTCAGTTTTTAATCACGAGACGCCCCACCATGACATCGTCATCCCATTCCAACCTTTCCCTGGGGAATATAAGACTGCAGTGAGTTAGAGGGGTGGTTGGCAACAGAGGGTAGCCAACTCAGTTTCTGTTTTGTTCAGCGTTTCTTTAATTGATCAGTGGGGAGGGGAAGGAAAGTACAGCTTGGTAAAGGGGAGAAGAGATTCATTTTGAGTACTCCTATGTATTCTTGTTTCTTGTTTTTTTAAACTCTTTTAATAATATACTTTTTCCCCTTTAACAATTATATCCTAAGACATGTGACACTTTTGCCAAGATGACAGCATATGTCATTCATTACTGTTTTCCATCTGTGTTTGTTTTCATATGTAGTTACATGTAGATAAAGAGCAGCTGTATAAGGTACAGTTTTAACTGAATAATTCAGTTGAATTAATTATCTGTATCAGTTATCAATTCCTTAATGACACCATGTAGCAAACAATGAGTGCTGAAGCGGCCTATAGCAGTTAAGTGTATTAATGCTTGTGCATCTGGAGTCATATGGAGATCGGCTAGGTGGCTCTGTAGATCTTGGTAGGACTTGATCACCTGTCTGGAAATAGACTAGTTTAGGTTGGGCAACTTGGCTGTGTTCCACGTGTGTCTCTTCTCCGGCAGGCTAGCCCAGGGGTGCTCTCAGGGCAGTGGATGAGTCTGAGAAGACAAACCCATTTGTACAAGCGCTTGTCAAGCCTCTGCCTCCTTTACCTTAGCTCATAGTGGGAAGACACGTCACATTACATGCAAGAGAGCTTTGATCCAGGGAGGGTGAAGAATTCAGGCCATTTTTTGCAATTGATCACATATCTAAAAAAGTGCATCTCTTCCATTGAATGACAAGTGAGTAGGAATAGTTAAATTATTCATCTTGATGAAAATAAATGTACTTGGGCAAGTTAGTTAAACCCTCTGGGTTCAGTTTCTTCATTTCTAAAATGGGGATAATAATAGTACCAATCTCACAGGATTATAGTGCGGAATAATTAGTTGATTAGGTAAATGTGCAGAACAGTGCTTGGTATAGACGTATGCACAGTTTGTTAGCTGTAGTTATTAACATTATTATTATTACCATTATCATCATCATTATTATTATTTTGAGGCATCACTGTTAAGCACTGACAAATTGTAAGAATGGTATGTGGTTGTATTAATACTTTCTTAAGCATATTTATTTTGTGATTTTTTTGCTAATATTTATAGCACTGATACCATCTGTTCATGTTACAAGCATTATTATTTTAGGAATTACACATGTCTATATTCTAGAGAAAACAGATTTAACATTATAGAACTAGTTGGCACATGTTTTAATTATAATCTTAAAGCTTCTTATTTAAAGATATACTGCAAGTACTTTATATTTTTGCTTCCATTTCCTTGCTTTAATAAATTTTATACTAATTTTAAGATGGTAGAAAGCTTATGAATAATGCCAATTTATTTGATATTTACTAAAATTTTGTGATCATATATTGATATCAATTTGTTCTGTATGATAACAGGAACATATACCAATGCTTCCCAAGCTCTCATATGCATACGAATCACCTGGGGTCTTGTTAAAATGCAAATTTTGATTCTATAGGTCAGCCGTGGGGACTGGAAATCTGCATTTCTAACAACTTCCCAGGTGAGGAAGTTGCTGTTGATCCCTGAATACCACGTTTTAAGTAGCAATGACATATTTAAGATTATATATATGTATGTATAATATATATAAAAATATATATATTTACATTAAATAAATAAAATAAATTACTTAATATGAATCATAACAAATAAAAGTTGTTCTTGCCACAATTGTTTAAAAGCATAATGTCATAAAAAGAAAATACATATTAAATATAACATAATAAATTATAATATTTAGTAAATGAAATAATATGTCTAAAGATATATATATCAAACATCTCTAAATGTCAAATAAGGTCTTTACTGGCGAAACAAAGCCTTCATTTACAATTTTGTTTCCCCAGAAACTAAGTAACAGCTTCTGGTCCTATAAATACAGGGACTTGTGGAGACTGTTTTGTTGGTGGGAATATACTCAAAATCACTGGGTCCTATAATCAAATAAAAGCTGCCTCTTAAACATGTAAAACATTATACTTTTTTTCTTCCTGTGGGCATTAGTCACAGCCTGATACTGTACACATTTGATTATGCAGAATTTCAGATAAATAAAATGCATTAGTCAACTAAATTTTCTACGTTTGAGCGTTAACTACAAATTATTTTTTGTTTCAAAATTCATGACTATAAAATCTTCCAAAAGGTCAGAATATTCTTCCCTTTATATGTAATCTTAAGAGTGTTCTGTACTTCTTTTTTAAAAAACTGGGTAGTGTCAGAACAGTATCATTAAAGGATATAATTAATTTTATTTTATTTATTTTTTTAAATATTTATTTGTTTGTTTGCTTTGGCTGCACTGGGTCCCAGTTGTGGCAGACTCATAGTTAGAATATAAATTTGTCTGGAATGCTTCTTTTTATGTTTTCCCTTCGAAACGGTGGTGGTGCTGGTTTACAGGTTTACTAGGCAAACCTGTAGATATTAACCAAACATAATTTTCATGTAGTTGTAGATAAAAACAAAAGAGATGTAGCAACTAAATGGAATTTGTGGACTACTACGTAGCTAACTACTTTTACAGGAAAGCCCAGGCTCATAACACACCGTAAAGGCTTTTCCAGGGATGAAACTCTGATGAAAATGCTGATTCAAATTGTATGCATTTGTATACATGAACATAAGTGCAATCCAAGCTTAATTTGGGAATATTTGAAACTAGATTAACAACCTTAGATCACAGTTGACAAAATTTTTTAGCAAAGGAGCATACAGTCAATACCACAGTTTTTGCAGGTCATACAATCTCAACAACTCTCCTCTGCACTTTGTAGCATGAATTTGGCCATGGATTGTAGTTTGCCGACCACTGGGTTCAATTCTCAAGGTCACTGTTAGCTATTAGGTTATGATTATGCCGAATTATCTGGGTTTATGGCTTATTTATTGGTTACAAATTATGGAACATGGGTCCTCTATTCTCTCCACCCCCTCCTCTCATCCTAAACTGAGAAGCCCTGCTTGGTGCATGCAAATGGCCCATCACAGTATTTTCTTAAACAAAGACATTTCCCTCAGAAGAGGAATTCTGCTGCTACTGTTAAGATAATAAGTACACCACAGATGGTCCTTTCATTTCAAAACAACCACAACATAAAAGGAGATACGAAATTTTTGTTTAATTGTTGTGTTTTTCTATTCTGTTATTTGATGATTTAGTTTGGCAAAGTTACAAACTAATATTTAAGCTTCTGCTGGAACTCAACTGCTGTTGATTTCTGTTGTGATGGTGTTGGTGGTTCTAAGTATAGGCTGGGCAAGAAGAGAAAAAGACACATCAAACTCCTTATCTATTTCATTTTGGCAGTTTCAAAGAGTTTATATTTGAGCTTAAATTTAAATAAGTCTTCTCATATTACCACTGCCAGTTTTAGAATGTTTCACTGGCACAGTCGTGGTATGACTCAAATAGATAAATACCATCAGTTAGGTTAGGGCTGCGTTGGTAAGCCACCTGGGGTTCCTTCTTTTTTTAGTACTTTTCTTGCCACTCTACATTGGAGGTCTCACACTGGGTGCTCAGGGGTCCACCTCAGACCATTGGTCTGTGCTACACTGAAAAACAAGAACAAAGAAATAGCCGCCACCATACAAAGGAGATTTTTATCCAGAAATCTGGATTTTTTACTTCCTTTGAAAAACCAGGCAGAAATTTTGCAGATCTAAGGTTTTTATTTTCCCATGAGAACCGTCACCCTTTCTGCCATTCTGTCCATCCCCTCAGCTCTGAGCCTGAGTAAGGGGCATTTATCCTCACATGGTGCTGTGTTGGGCTGCAGCCTGCAGGCCTGCAAGCCCTGTACTTGCTCAGCTTCTAGACCTAGGAAACAGCCCGGGAGTCAGTGATAGAGAAATCAATGGTTTAATGGACAGGGGGAATCTTACACCTCTGAAGCAAGATCCTGGAGCCAAACCCCACGGTGTTTGGCAGATGGCAGGCAGGAAGGGCAGCAGTCTTTGCCCCCTGGGGGGAGGGGGAGGTTACCAGTTATAGGGGGAATTGACATTCGGTTGGCTCATCTGTTACCAGGGAAACTAGCAGAGGGGCATGCCTCTCCCCGCCCCTTTGATAAGCTATCAGGGCGGAGATGTTTTGATCTAAAGATTAGAACAGTCACTAGCTGGGACAGGGACAAGTACGTAGGAAGGTCAATCAGGTGAGTAGGGTGTAGGTGAAGCAGGCCCTGGTCCAGGGGGGAATGTCCTGAGAGCAGGAAAGCAGCCATCTTGGGGGGCCTGATCATAGAGGCTAGGTGCTCTGATGCCGCCAGCCTGCTTCACTCTCGTATCTGCCTGGTCAGTATAGGCATTTGAGTTTGTGGCTCCAGCCACAAAGCTGATCTCTGGGGATCTCATCAATTACATTTTTTTTTTTTTTTTTTTTTTTTTTTTTTTGCGGTACGCGGGCCTCTCACTGTTGTGGCCTCTCCCGTTGCGGAGCACAGGCTCCGGACGCGCAGGCTCAGCGGCCATGGCTCACGGGCCCAGCCGCTCCGCGACATGTGGGATCTTCCCGGACCGGGGCACGAACCCGCGTCCCCACCATCGGCAGGCGGACTCTCAACTACTGCGCCACCAGGGAAGCCCATCAATTACAATTTTTTCCAATCCTACCTATGGGACTATTCACTCCATCTATCCCTCTAAAGCATATTGTAGGATTCAAACACAAAACTATGACTCTATCAATTGTACAGTTACTATCAAGAGCATTTTTGCTTGGGTTATGTGTGTTATGTTTTCTTTATTTGGTCAAAGTCACATTTTCCTTGCAAGGAAATACCTTGTAGAAGTTAGTGCCAAGAAAAAGAAAAGATTTTCTCTCTTTAATAATTTGTATTACATAAAGCCTTTCTCTTTTTGTCTCAGCTACCAGGAAGTTCAGAACTCAGTTTAATAATGTGTCATAATTCTGGTGGTATTTCTCTCCTTATTTTATGCGCCCTTGATTATTAAATTAATACTAATTACTAACATGAATACACAACTGCACATGTCCTACAAACAGTTTTCAAGTCCATTTTGCAGGAGATTGGTCTTCAACACATCAGTATATAATAAGTGTTACTAACTTCTCAAACCATCCTCCACAAAGACAACAGAATATAAAACACTAATCAGACTATATTATCATTCCCTTGCTTATTCAAGAACTCTGCATATCTACCTCTTGCTTATAATAAGAAGTCTAACCTGTTTATCAGAGTGCCCAAGACCCTTTATTACATTTCTGTAACCTAGCACATCATTCTGCACTTCGGTCCTCACAGAGTCCCAGTAATGGACTAATGATAGTTTTCCAAATGTATCATGGCATTACCCACATCTTGTCCTTCACAGTACCATTTACCCCACGTATAGTCCCTCTAGGAAGGTAAGTTTACCACAGCAAATACTGCACTGTACTAGCATTTTTAAGCACAAAAATTTTAATAAAATTCTTCCAGGAAGAATCCTGTTCATTTTGTATATGTTCATTTTGGTACATCTGAGGCTGAGCCCAACAGTTCATACAAAATTGTTCTCACTGACTAATCATTTAACTAAACTTTGGTTTGCAGAATTGTTGATAGAATTGAAATAACTGATACAGGGTTATTTTTGACTATAAATAATGGAAAGCCTTTTTAGAATAAATATTGAGTGCTTACTATATGCCAGGTCCTCTTCTAAATATGTAACGCGTATTGATTCACTCAATTCTCCCAACCACCATATTATCCTATGATTTTTGTTCCCATTTTAGAGATGAGGAAACTGAAGCCCAGGGATTAAGTCATTTTCCCAAGGACTCACAGCCAGGAAGGAGTGGGGTCAGGGTTGACCCCAGGAGGTCTGTTTCCACAGATGACATTCATAGTCACCCTGTCTCCCATTTGCAGATTGAAAGTCTATTTGTCCCTTATGACAGCAAATAAGTAGTAACCAATCTCAACTTTCATTAGTCCTACCAGTTCTCATGAGAATGATGGGATTATTTTGAACTCCAATATTTCATGAGCAGATTGTATTCTTGCAATGTCTAGAGAAGTCTAGCAAAAAGCATTAGACAATAGTAACTTTGAATGTAGTGTGTATGCATGTAAGTATGTGTATGCACATTAATTATTTAACCAAGAATAAAGAAGGGTGAAAAAGTACCAGCCAGTCTCCACCATCACAATCACCTGAAGGCAGTGGCTCTCACTGTGGAAGACAGAATCACCTCCCTCTGAAGTTACTGGCACAGCTTGTAGAAAGGGGATGTGTTATTGACTTGCTTGGAGTCTTAAGATGCAAACATTTGATTTAAAAAGACTTAGTGACAGAGACATACCTAACGACTTCTTCCACATCAAGGGTCTTCATTCTCATTCATATTCAACTTAGTCAATTTAGAGTAGAGACAATACACTTCTAATTGCTGATGGTAAGGCAGGCAGCATCCTCCATGTTTCGTACATTACGGCAGGGGGGATCCGTTGATTATAAGGAAGGGTTGATCACCCTATGGACCTGCATTTCCAAAGCTGGAGGCCTTCCTGTCTCGAGATTAAGGTCAGTCTTCAGTGGTCCTCTTAATAAGGTAAGGCTCTGGGCAGAGACCTGATATCTTAGTCAGCAGGTGCCAGCTCCTCTCCCCACTGAGTGACGTACTGGGTCAGCCTTTACCATACCCACTCCCAGCTGATTCTAAGACCGGTTTTAACTAGTATTAATCAATAATATGCTTAGCTGCCTTGGCTTGTCTCAATAAAAAGACAAAGGACGTGCCAAAGTCTAATCTGTTTGTCCTAGAAGGTACACGCTCAACCAATATCTTATATTTATGAGTCTTAGAGCATTCCATTTTATTTTCCTCACCACAAATGTATGAACACAGACCCTTTTATCAGTCTTTCCTCTGAAGTAGGGCCTGGAGACTGACTCACCGAGACTATCATTTATTAGTCAGAGAACTAATAGGAGGATATTTGGAGAAATAAAACTTTGCGGAAGACCGGAATATTTATTTGGATGGTATCTAATTCAAACCTGAGGTAGCATCATCTCGAAGAAATGAAGGTCTACATAAATTCCTTTGGGAGGGGGCTAAACCTGTCTTCTGGCTGTTTTAATCTCATCAAATTAATAACTGGAACTATCATCTTTGTCATAAAAAGCACCTGCCATTAACAAAACCTGTTCCCCTTGGAAAACAATTTAACTTTCAGTGAATTAAAGTTATGGGGCACTCTCAATAAATTGCATCCTGCAGTTAACACTCTCATGGGAAATACTGAAAGAACATTTCTACAGACAATAATGTCACATTCCTTATTATGGCTAGCATAACTTTAACTCTTAAAGGTTTTATATTTTTAGACCCTAAAGGATATGTTTTTCAGAATGTGTATAGAAAATAACTTTCTTAAAAGAAAAACAAAAGTTACTATTTTTTGTAGTCATAAAAATCTATTAAGGTGAAAAAAAAAATTAACTACCTGATATTTTTAAAAAGATAGTGACAATAAAGTTCTGTTTTGCCTCTGTATTTCATAAACATGGACGAGCACAGTGTTGAGCCTATTTAAAATAGCCACAAAAACTAGTTAAGTGACTTCCATGGTCTGTAACTAGGAAGGCTGAATTTTAAAATTATTTTTCACAAAGGTCTATCTGAAATGCCTTTGTAGGTTAAATTTTAGAAGTATGTAAAACTCATCTATGAATATTTGTGTTATTAATGATAACCATAAGGTAGCAAGCTTTGTGTTATTCATCAGTCAGTGTAGATAATGGCTTTGAGAGTCGTTAACTCATTGTACTCGTTCCAAAATTTCTTTTTTTTTTGGCTGCGTTGGGTCTTCGTTGCTGCGCTCGGGCTTTCTCTAGTTGCAGCGAGTGGGGTCTTCTCTTTGTTGTGGTGTTCCGGCTTCTCGTTGCGGTGGCTTCTCTTGTTGTGGAGCACGGGCTGTAGGCGCGTGGGCTTCAGTAGTTGTGGCACGTGGGCTCAGTAGTTGTGGCTCACAGGCTCTAGAGCGCAGGCTCAGTAGTTGTAGCACACGGGCTTTGTTGCTCCGCAGCATGTGGGATCTTCCCGGACCAGGGATCAAACCCGCGTCCCTTGCATGGGCAGGTGGATTCTTAACCACTGTGCCACCAGGGAAGCCCTCCAAAAATTTTACTCAGGGCAGCTGTTGATGATTCTCTTCAGGAGTTCCAGGGGGACTCTGAACCATGGATTAGGTCGTGATTTTGAGCTCCTGTCACTGCGACCAGCTAACATGACACCTGGCCTCTGCTCCAGGGGCTAGTTTGTATGCCAGCTGATTGTCAGGGACTTAGTTTGAGGTGTCAGCTTGTCTCTTTGTAGGTAAAATGTATCACCCTGTAATATCAGTGACCTAGTGAACAACTGGCAACAGGGTATCATGTAATTACTCCTATGGAAATATTGAAAGTAGGCTATACCTTACACGTATATTTTATTTTGTTTAGTTTGTTGTGAATACAGGATGCTACTTTATCCTGTTGTTTCTGTTTATACTCTGGTTGAATTGTATTCTGTTCAACTGAAATTATTTTGAGTTTGCTCCTGTATTCTAATTTCTAATTAAAGGACATCCATACTTTTGCCTATACACACACACACAAACACACACACACACACATACATGTATATGTGTGTGTGTGTGTGTATATATTCCCGAAAGTAGCAACAACTTCTCTATTCACTGTATGTTGATAAATGTATATGGACAATTAATACCTGCAGGAAGAGGTACATCTGGCCATCCCTGCCCAAGGGCTGACTCGTTGGCCATTGTGGGCAAGTTTATGGAAGAAGGAAGAGGAAGCATGAGGAAGCTCCCATTCCTTCCTCTAACTTTCATTTCTTCCTTTTCTCTCAACAGGAACTTTTTACCCCTGAATGCAAGTTTAAAGAATCTGTTTTTGAAAACTATTATGTAATCTACTCATCGATGCTGTACAGACAACAGGAATCTGGTAGAGCCTGGTTTTTGGGATTGAACAAGGAAGGGCAAGTTATGAAAGGAAACAGAGTAAAGAAAACCAAGGCAGCAGCTCATTTTCTACCCAAGCCATTGGAAGGTGAGTGTTATGGGTGTTTTATCCTTATCAGATTTATCACACATTTATCTTTCACACTGATGACTCTACCATGGCCACAAGGAGCCCTCATGGAACGCTGGAAATGTTCTTTATCTTGATCTCAGTGGTGATTCACGGGTGTCTTCATAAGCTATGCATCTAAGATTTGTACACTTTACTGTATATATGTATATGTGTGTTATATGTATATGTGTGTATATTATGTATATATATATATATATACATACGCATATATTCCATTAATTTAAATGTGTCCATACTCATTTCTCATGTCTCAGATCCTCACTACCCCAACCTCTCTAGCCCCTAAATAATTTTAATTTAAGAAATTTAAAATCTGCAATGACATTATAAAGCTGTGACTATGACAGTAGGTATACTAGAAAAACTAAGTTTTGCGTATTATGGAATGTTTGAGTATTTGCCCATTTTGCTATTATCTAGCTGAAAGTAACCACGTATTTGTGAATTAGTATAATTACAGGAAATATAAAGAGTTAATAAGTTGGCCTTTAAAGAACTTGTTGATATTAGATATCTCCCTTCCAAGCTGCATAATTGTTTAGTAAATTCAAATGTGGCTTGACCTGCTTTTACACTCAGCTGTAAGCAATGAAGCCTTCAGATTTACTTTGATTGGATTTCTGGAGAGGAGGCTACAAAATTTTAATTAATCAGAAACATCTGCACATTTCTCATTAAGGATTCTACCGGAATTTTATCTGTGTAACATTTGTTTAGGAACTACTAAAAGAAATTGATATTGAGGCTTTTCAAAAGTGTTTTTCTATTCAAATGCTTTTGTTTACCTTTTGCAGAAAATCAGACCTGCAATAACTAAGTAAACGTTTGAAGCCAGCTTACACGGTTCGATTTTTCTTTTTGTTTCTTATTCCTACAGGAAAGCATTAGCCATCAAGAGAAACGCATATTGGTTTTATAATCCATATTGTCTTTATAGGAATAAGATAATTTGAAATATTGGAAGTTAATTATCTGTGGATATATAATTCAGCTTTCAGTTTGCCTAGGTTTGGAAAACCAGTCTTGTTGGTTAATACCATCTTTATAATGTCAGTGATATTGACTATATCACTCTTAACTAAATTTGCCTCTACAACGAGTCATTGAAACGCAAACAATTAGCCACCAGGGCCTATCTAGGAAAGGAAAAATTATTCCAGTCTGAAATATGAGTGACTTATTCTCATTCTACGACAGATCATAAGGAAAATGAGAATAAAAATAAGAAATTAGAGGGTTTCTCTGTTCTTCCAAAATAACGTATCCATGATTTGGCTTTACCACTTCAAGTGAACTTTGAGACCGTCAGATATTCAAATGCGAGTGAAAAAAAATTAAAAACTAAGTCCGTAGCAACTCTACAAAAATCAGGCAAAATCTGGAAACCAGCTATTTAGTATATCCAGCAGGAAATATCTGAGACCCTAAAGATATGGGGTAGTAATATCACTCTGCATTTTATTAATACACTGAACTGTTGTGTGTGTATGTGTTTGTTGTGTGTTTATGTATACATGAAGAAGAGAGAAATAGAATTTTCAAAAAACTAGCAGACAGAAGTACTCTAAAGACAAGGGGGTATTATAAAGACAGGTTATCACATAGTGTAATTGATAAGGAAAATGAATTTCAAACTTTCAAAACCCATACAGGATGTAAATTGTATCATTGGAATTCTTAGGGCAAATTAGATTCTTGATGAATTATTGGTGCTCTGGGGCCTTCATATTTCTTACACAGCTTCACTGCGCAGACGATCAAGATTAGCACTCTGATGCTGCTGTCGCCTAACTAAACGCCTGGTGGGAGTGAGGGACTGGAAAGTTTGTCAAGGATATGGATTAATCTCTTAATCCTCTTCACTTGCGAAGTCCTTTATGATAGGTCTGATACGCATGTGCTTTCAAGTCTGTGTGCTGCTGAAAGGTCTCACGCTGCATTTGCAAAAGGTGAAATCCTACCACCTTGAACATGGAGAATGCATATAGTGGTTCCTCCTAACAAAGCTTAAGTTCTCTTCGTAAAATACAGGCTTTCAAAACCCTAAAAAGCAGGTTGGGCAGCTCTAATTCGCTTGTCTTTCTGATGGCAGATGATTTTAACTCAGTGTTCCCCAAGCATCAGTCACCCTGAAATCTCCTTTCCCAGGATTCCCTGGAATCACTTGCAGAAAAGCCACATGAACTATTGTGATTAATGATATCACCAGATCAATTCCCCAGAGCTTCCTCAGACGTCATTCCCACTTGCCCTCTTGCCATTCTGTACTTCTGCCTTATATGACAGCAATGACAGATTTTCATGATTATACCTGAAAATGAGGCATAAAAAATATAAAACACCCCACACTTGCCTTCAATTATTTAAGGGTCTCTTTGCATGATTTCGGGAGAGGAAATCTAAACAATGATCTCTGGAAGACCCTGGCTTAAGGAAAGGGAGTTGTCTGTATTGCTTTTATGGCTTTGAAGCTGAGAGTAGTGTGATTATATTGCCTTTGAAGCACTTGAGAGAAAAATTATTTAATGGCCTGGGGTGTAAATACCTAGAATGGAAAAGATGAGTGAGAATGAGTTCCACGTGTTGACAGCGTGCAGTGGAAGGAAAGTCTTTTTCTCGCTGAACAAAGAGAATTAGGTTAAAGGCTTGCCGTTCTCACATAGTCCCTGTGGGGGGTGTGTGTGTGTGTGTGTGTGGCCACATCCCCCATTTAAACCTTCTCTCCTAGACAAACATGCACGTGCCCCCAGGTGCGTATTTTGGATACACAAACCAGAAAATGCAAAGGAAGTAATATTTTCTGTTTGGGGGCCGGATTTTACTGCTTTAAAACAGGAATTCCCTCTTGATGGGGTTACCTGACTTCAGGGAAAACGGGACTGGGCCAACGGCTGAGGTCTGTGTGTGAAGCTAACCAGGTAACATCTCCTTTTCCTCCTGCCCTCCCCGTCACTAGTTGCCATGTACCGAGAACCATCTTTGCATGACGTCGGAGAAACGGTCCCAAAAGCCGGGGTGACGCCGAGTAAAAGCACAAGCGCGTCTGCAATCATGAATGGAGGCAAACCAGTCAACAAAAGTAAGACGACATAGCCAGATCCTCACAGGTGTTGTGACTGACTCGCCCTGAGCACCGTTGAGTGATTTATCCTGGCCACAGCCTCCTGTTCCGGGGCCCAGGAGCAGCTGGCAGTAAGCAGACGCTTGCTCCCCGCTGGCTCGAACTTCTTGGTCGCAAGTGGATAAATCTCAACGTGTTGTGCCCTCACAACAAGAAGACACCTGGATAACCAGCTCAACTCAGACCATGGAATGCCCTACCAGATATGGAATGCCTTTTTAATATCTTTTCTGTGACTGTGACACTTCACGTGAATGACCTACTTCACAAGTCCACTCGATACCTTGCCTGCTGACAGCTCCCCATATTCCTTTTTGAGTCCCGTTTCGGCGAATTCCATGTGTTTAAGTTCGATTTTGTAGCACACAGATACTCTTGAGTAATTTCTAGTTAGATGCTGTAAACCTGTGCTATTATGGAGTTCTCTTCTTCCCGTTTTTACAGGGCTGCTGGCTCCACTGTCTGTGACCTTTTGCAGGGATTGTGTTCCTCTCAATCGTAACTTGTAGCGGTTGGCTTAGTTTGGAGAGCGATCAGGGAAACAGAAAGCCTTCTAAACCTATTATGACACATTGCATCTATAACGATTAAGAGTGTTGTCTCTGGCTCACACTACTGATGAAACACACATATATGCTCTGTCCAGTAGCAGATACTGTGCTCCCAAGGCCGCGTGGCCGGGCTGAGAAATGGGGTCAAACGCAGTCATGGGAAGCGCTCTATGATCTGGGTTTGACATCCCCCTTAGTTTCTTTGTGTGTGTGTGTTTTATACATATCACAAGCTTACTGGTAATGGTAACATTTGCCTTGCCCAGCGAGCAAGACCCACTGGTTTTTGAGAAAGTGGGTCCAAAGAACTCTGTAGGCCTTGTAGGCCTGATTAAGGTTCATTTTCATCTATGAATCCTCATTATTTGGAAAAAAGGAAAAAAAATCAATAATTACAACCTACAAGAATTGCGCTACCTAAATCCATTTCAGATAGAATCCTTCCTGTTTTTAATGAACCAAACTTAATGCCATCCCTGGTTTGGGCTGCATTCCACTCATACTCAGCAGAGCATGGGCAAGGCGGCTGTTGTGTTCTTTTCTGCAGCAGCAATGCAAACGTTAGTTATAAATTAGACTTTAATATTTTTGGTGTTTAACAAGTTTTTAAACTGGACATATTAGGAAAAAAATATTTTTTTTAGCTCAGCATGCTGAGTCAGGTACTGTGTAATTCACCAGTCCATACCTCTGACTCAGCTTCTCGGGCCCCTGTGGCCCAATGGCTGAGTTAGAGGTGCCTTGCCATGATCTCAGAATGCAGTCTGTTGAATTATTCTAGATTAAAACTAAAGACAAACCAACATGTTCAAACATCAGGTTTTCGGTCCATCTGATTTTTTTTTTTTTTTTGCTGTTCTTTGATTTTGCTTAACTTCCTTTGGAATTTAATACTGCTGAATTCTGAGCTTAGGGAAGACAACGACTAAGAAAGTCCATGAATAGTTGACTCCACAGTGAAGAAACCATGCAAAATGTTCAATATTGGATATAAAGAGTTTCAAAATGTTTGATACTAAGCTGTTTGTTTGTTTGGAAATATATTTGTTAACTCTGTGTATACTTAATAAATTTCAATGTTTTCTCCTCAGAAGAGTTAACTGAGACCAAACTGAACCTCATTTATAGAAAACTACATGTGGGATCAATGAACTGGCCTCTTGTTATTATTTCCATGTGGAAGGATGACCCAGTCGCCATTTTCTCCCATCTGCATTGTATTTACTGGGAAATTATTTTGTCACTGCTTTCCTAAGTCTCCATGACAGCCCTTGCCCAGCATTTAAAAATTTTGGCCTGCTTAGCTGATTAAAGATTTACTATCAATTTAACTGTTTATGCTTATTTCATTTTCGTATTGAATTCCACTTTAATAAATAAAATGTTAGCATAAACGTTTGAGTAGATTTATTGTCGACAGTGCTAAAGTACAACAAAATGCTTCTTTTGACCTCTCTTGATTTCTTGTTACACCATTTTAAAGCTTATTATTTTTAACAGGCTAAGTTAAAATACATTAGATGAATTTCATTAACCAATTGTTTAGGGAAGACATATATTCCATAATATGTGGCAACTTGAAATTCCAATTAGATGGACTTACCTACTGCGCACAGGCGCACACACACACACATCAAACAACCCCACCTATATGTTTTTGGTAATCAGCCCTACTTGCTGGTTTCTTTTTCCCCTGTAAGCTTGTTTATTGGTTAAAATTATGACAAGATTTATTTTTGTAAGTGACTGAGATTTCAGTAAATGTGTACCTCTGTTTTGTTTTTTACATGAGTTATCGATAAGGGCGTTTATCCCTATGAATGGATGTCAAAATACTTTCTTCTAATATATGTTTAGACGTATTGCAGAGGGGTCCTTGTTATTTGTGATTTAGTTAGATCATTTCCTCTGTGTCTGGTCTGACCTGTTGCATGGAACGAGGACAGCACTGATGAACTGCATGTTGTAGGACCTGTGTATCAAGAACCATTGGTGTGTATTAATCTACATACAAAGAGTTTGTCTGCATTGTACAGTTTCTGTGTTGAATATCATTTGTTGTATTCATAAATACAACATATTGAATAAAATATTTATATGACGGCATATTCAAAAACATTGAACAACTTTATGTAATGAAATGGCATTGCATCACCCACATAGAGAAATGTCATGTAAATAAGTTTGGTAAACTCATTTTCCCCCTTTACCATGCCAAAGAAAATTTTAGCTCTTTGATGATACCTCTCTTGCTATTTTTCCAGGATAAGACTCCACCATTTTCTCCCCTCAAAAATTGTTTGCTGTTTTAAGTAAGTGCAATCTGTCACCTTTGGTGTTCTGTACAGTAAATCTGATGGAATTCATTTGTATTTAGAGAACACCACATGTTCTGTACCTCCATGTACATATGTCGATCTTATCAACTCTTTCCAATATCACATTCCTTTTGCATCCATATCTGGTGTGAGAGGGTTATGTCTACTGATTTGTTATGGTAGCTGTTCCATTCATTCCTCAACAACGCTCTGGAATGTTCATTGTTTTGATATTTCAGGTGACATCATTTTATTTTCCTGTAAGTTTGCTTTCTAAAATACTTTGCTACAACTTTACTTGGAAAAATTATAGAAGAGATGCAAATGGTTCAGCCTATATAAAGAGTAAAATGGAACTGAGCATCATGTCATTACAAATCTTGGAGAATTTAGAGATTCGTGCTCTAAATGTTCCCTTGCCCTGAGTGTTTGGGGTAAGGGCTGGCTTCAAGATGGGCCCACAAGACTGCTGCAGTCCGTCTAATTGTTTGCCTCTTGGAGAGTAAGAAGAGTTTATCACACCTGGCCAGTTGCTTAATGAATGCCTAAAGCACTACAACAGTCTGCTGTTTTCAGGATGACCAACATCAGATTTGGTTCTTTTTTAAAAAACAAGAAAAAAACTTCTCTCTTTTTAAGTTAGACATGTATCACTTCATTTAAAGTTTTCTCCCTAATATTAGAGTGAGAATTAACATTTGAAGGAGAGACCAGATTGACTAAGAAATCCATTTTAGAAGGAATTGAAAATCATTAAAAATTATTTTCAATGTTATTTCAGAACAAGACTATACCCAGGGCAAGCTTTTGAGCTAAACGCAGGCATGTCAAACTCCAGGTGTGAAGAGTATTACTTTGGAGTGAAATACATTTCATAGTGTAGCTCTCTTAGCTTACAAAGTGGCACACAGGGCCTGCTGACTCTCGAATACTGAGTAGGGTTTCAAAGGTTTGATAGTGAATCTGCAAACAAAGACTGAGTTATGTTTTTGTTTTTACCTGGTTTTCTCTATCATTTGGTCTAATTCCCACGTTGTGTTTGCATTTGAGGTCGTGGAGGCCATTCCTTCCAATGCGCGGTAGGAATCTAGATTAGCTCAGAGTCCAGGAAGACAACAGGATATAGTGATTCTCTTAGATCTTAGGACATTAGTAGAATCTTATTAAAAAGTCCTTTATGGAAGAATTCCTCAGTGATGGTTAGCCAAGCAAGCAGGGTTGGTGCCAACACCATCTGCAAACTTGTCGCATCTTTCCCAGTGGACATTAATCCCACCATAACTGCCGACCAACTTGAACAAGCCAACAAAATTTGCATATTTTCCCTCCACCTATTACAAGTTTGTTCTTGCCCTGCCTTTTATTTGAAGAGGGAGTTTTTATCTTAGTAATGGAATCAAAAGTCAAAGTACAAAATAACATTTAAGAAGGTTAGAATCTATGTCTTTACATGTAACTATGTTTATTTTTCTCCAACTTAAACATGTAAATTAAATCACTTCTTAATAGATCTATTGATGTTTCATTGCTAGAGACAAAACCACACATAAAAACACGCACAAGAACTGTTATAGCAGACAGAAAGAGGTAAAAAGAAAATATTTCTGTTTTAAAAGAAAAATATTCATTAGAGTTTAGGTACCATGTGACTTATGCTATAATTCAGCTTTGGTTCAATAATTCATGGCTAAATGAACCACAGAATATAGCTGACTATAATAGATTTTGTCAAAAAATTTGGACAAATCACATTCTGAACTTTATAATAAAGTAATTTCTCCATATTTAAACTTCTTAAAGAGCATAAATGCTGAGGACATTTTTCTTACATGAAAATATAAAAAGAGCAGCATTCTTGTTGCAGGGATAACAAATATAGAGAATGAGAAGAAAAATAAGACACACCTAGGGTAACGTGATGAGACAGGAAACTAAGGGCCGTACCAGTAGAGCAGGATGGCAAACTACTGCTTAGCTGCAAGCCAAATACAGCTTGCAATCTTTCTTATGGCCCAGGAGCTCAGAATGAGGTTTTTTTATTTTTTCCATATTAAACGTGAACAGACAAGAATCTTCTATAGAGATGTATGTGACCCACAGTCTAAAATATTTACTATCTGGTCCTTTATAGAAAGCAGGGTTCTGCAAGAGGGGAAACTGAAAGTCATTTGTATTATGATGGCTGGATAAGGTAATGAATTCCAATGTTTGTGCATCATCACGTAAGGCATCAAAATTGCAACTGAACAATGATAACAGATTTGTTTGAGGCTTAAAGTGTTTAGATAGAGGAAAGAGTACAATCTATCATTTCTTGACTCCTTATGGTCCCCTCATTTTATAAAAACTGATATATCAATTGACATACTTAATAACAGAGATACAATTTACATGGTTGCATTCCTTAATCTCAGGATAGAGATGACAATTTTATAAATCTCTTCAAGTATGAGAACACTATTAGTACTATAAAAATCAGCATCAGTTAAATTTTCTCTTAAATAATTTTCAATATCAAATTTTTAAGTAACTCAGCAGATACATATTTTCCTTACCTTTGGTGATTTGACTTAGAAAAGTCCAAGCCACGACTCTAGAATATTTACATCATCAAGTAAAATTTCCAAGCAAAAATTTTCATCTTAAACAATATGGAAATGATTTTGTTACATTATTCTAGGATTTTACAAAATATAAATCACATTTAGAAAAAAAGTGGGGTTTTTATTAGCTCTAAATAATTAAAGGTTGCCTAAACTAATGTGTATGTAGACTTAACTGTAAATATGTAAGGGAAGTCCAAATTATTGTACATTTTCATAATGCAATGTGAATTTCATACAGAGCAGAATTTCACCATTAAGAAAATAAACATTTTGTTCTTATTGAGTGAATATTTGTAATTTCTATTTCAGCCATTTCTGGATTTTTTAAAAATCCTCTGAGCTTTTGAGACTTTTTATTATAGTATCTCTTCTTGATTTCTTTGCATGTCCCTACTTTTCCAGTAAGTCGTGTATCCTTATAAATAAGAATCTTTTAAGAGAAGTGAATGTGTATTTCAGGCCCATAATATATCTAACTATATGTTGTCTTTTTAAAAGGCAAGTTACCATGGAGTAAACAGTAAAAAAAAATCATATTGTATATGTAACCCTTGCCCAGTTTTTAAAAATGTTCTAGAAACAGAAAATAGATACCCCTGAATAAAAATTCATTTTTGGGGTTAATCCTCAGTAGGCAAATATATACTGACACAGAATATAAGCAACTTATGTCACCATTTATTAAAAATGTCAAATTTTGCATTTTTCATATCTTCCTTAATCTTAAGAGTCTTTTTTGGAGTGAGTTTATTTTTAATTTTTTTAAAAGATTTTTTTTTTTGATGTGGACCATTTGTAAAGTGTTTATTGAAGTTGTTACAATATTGCTTCTGTTTTATGTTTTGGTTTTTTTTGTTTGGTTTTGTTTTGTTTTTTGGCCATGAGACGTGGGATCTTAGCTCCCCGACCAGGGATTGAACCTGCACCCCCTGCATTGGAAGGTGAAGTCTTAACCACTGGACCGCCAGGGAAGTCCCTTTTGTGAATTTAAAGTGGGACTAGACAAATGACAAATGACTTAATGGCTAAAATGACCAGTTGTTTTTTTTTTTTCAAAAGCACTGGTTATGTAGTTTCTGCCTGCTCCCCTAGCCCATGTGTGTTTGTATACCACATACCTCATGTCTCCATATGGAAATACTGGCAAAATATGGATATATCTTCTCCTTAGACTCCAATATGGTCTTTCTTGCATAGGGGTGTGCATTTCTAACAACCGTGTAACTCAGGGTTTCTCAGCTCAGGCACCATTGATACTTGAAGTCAGATAATTCTTTGCTGTGGGAGGTTGTCCTGCACCAGAGGATGTTTGCAGCATCCCTGGCCTCCACCCACTAGATGCCCACAGCACGCCCTCCCACCCCACCCAGTGGGACAATGAAAATTGTCTGTAGACATTGCCAAATGTCTTCTGGGTGGTAAAGTTGCCCTTGTTGAGAACCACTGATGTAAATTAAGGTAGAAAAAAATTTTTCTGGCGTTATTTACATCAGAATTTGCTTAACTCATCTTTAATGGGTACCCAGATTTCACTGAGGCATTCAGAAATAGAAAAACATACAATGGTCTGTTTGACCTGTCCTAGGGATGATTATATATGGTTCCCTCTGCATTTATATGTTCTAATGGCCTAGAAAAATAAGAATCCAGTTCTCTGCCATGGATTATTAAGGATATTCTGTGCCGAGCCAGATTTCACATGCATTTCCGTTCCATCCATCCCAGCATTCACAGTTTCCACAGCTACAGATTCCATTCCCTGCAATAAAGTACACAGGGGAGTCATTATCATGATCGAAAGTCACCAAGTTAAAATATGTTATTCTAAACCACAGCAGTTCATAATCAAGACCATTTCATTCATCCTCTGCAGATTTTCTTATTCTGTTCTGTAGCCATCTTACCATTATCTTGTTTAGCAGCGATGGGAAATGTGATTTTTCACATAATTAATGGCATCTGCTTGATGCTACCATCTGTGTATCATCTAATAGTGACCATCCTGTGTCACTCTAGGTGGCTTCCATGTCATAATTTTGTTTTCCTGTAGAGAGCAAGTTATGTCTGACTTATGAATAAATGCTAAAAACCATAAAGTCTCCTGACATAGAATGAGGTAAGCTGAGGAATCAGCTAGAAGAGGAGCCCTGTGCCACAGGGACGGACAGACAGTGAATGTCTAGCTTAATGACATACACAAGCATTCATCTTTTACCTTCAACTAGAAACAAGGAGAACAAACATAACGTGTCTCCCTTTCCCCTGTAACTTGTTCAAGCAGATGTATTTTATAACCAATTATCAGGATTCAATAACTTGGGAGAGCAGTAGCTATGACACTGCTAAGTCTCCCTCATCCCCGCAACACACACACCCCACTCCTTGCAGCCAACCAATACATCAACCGTCTTTGAATTAGTGGTACCTGGGTCCTGTTTAAAATAATACTCCATTCCCTACACCAGGCTCAAAGTAAAATGGTTGTCCAGACGATTATTTTCTCTTTTCAACATATAACTGCATATGTGTGAGTTGAGGGCGTGGTTACTTTTGTCTGTCAATGCCCACTCCCCTTCTGCGGTGACTTCCTGTGAATAGTGGGTCTTGATTACACAGACGCTCTCCTGCCCAGCTGTCTACGGCAGTACGCGGTGGGTATCATCTGTCTTTATTGCCAGCTGTGACATAGAACAGTTAGGGTAGGTTGATACTGCACCTGTGCAAATGAGACCATCATGTTTGTCGCAGTCCCTGTCATCACAGTCGCAGAATTCTCCCGAAATATACCATTCTTCGGCAGAACAAATGCACTTCCCACAGTGACAAGAACCTGAAATCACAAAGGGCACTACTTGCTGTCACCACTTAACTAAAGGTTTCCGTCTAGAACAGAATATCATCAGTGCAGCGACAACAGACTTCTAATAACCTATCCTCCAAAGGGAAAAGTTTATTGAATAGCCGGTCGCTCAGAGGGGAGCCTGACTTACTGTAATTCGTAAAGGTTATCCAGGAAAGGCTTCATTATGGATCTAGACAGTTGCAATTAGCCTTGAGCAAATGTTCCATGGCCCAGCCTGGTTGAAATGTCAGTGAGAGCAGAATGTGGTTGATTCTTATAGATGGCCTTCCAAAAAAGGTATTCAAAAATAGATGTTTTTATTTTCTGAATTGAATCATGCTTTAAAGGTGCTTGTTTTTAAAGGAATTGAATAGCAAGTTCTAATAAGAGGGGATGCATTTATTAATAAAAGAAATACTAAATTATTGTGCTTACAATTCTGGATTTTTGTTTACATGATTTTCTTAAAATACGGACACGCCTGTATATTGGGTAGCTCTTTTATTTATTTATTTATTTTTTGTGATACGCGGGCCTCTCACTGTTGTGGCCTCTCCCGTTGCAGAGCACAGGCTCCGGATGCGCAGGCTCAGCGGCCATGGCTCACGGGCCCAGCCGCTCCGCGGCATGTGGGATCTTCCCAGACCGGGGCACGAACCCGTGTCCCCTGCATCGGCAGGCGGACTCTCAACCACTGCGCCACCAGGGAAGCCCTTGGGTAGCTCTTTAAAGTGCTAAAAATACACACATAATAACTCATGTATATTCAACTTATCAGATTTCATTCTCAGGATTTCCTGCCATAATCAAGGATAGCTCTAATCTCCCCAAAATGTTCATCTTTTATGAGGCTCTAGGTCCAACCACCTTTTCCATTACTTTACACATCCCCTCTTTTTAGTTAATTATTTAATTAATGTCACTAATTAAAAAATTCTTCTAGTTATTAAAAACATTTTGGTTTGCTGAGAAATAATTTTATTATTTAAATATGTTTAAAAGAAGAGAAAATATATGGATTAAATGGTGTCACAAAGGGAAGAAAGCTCTCACAGTCTAAATGTCTTCATCTGATGGCCCATAAAACCCCACATGGCAAAATTACGTCTACAACCACAGTAAAGACACCTTTAAAATTTAAAGGAAAACACATAAAAAGGACTTTCCCTTCCTTCTATTTCCTTGGACGGGTTAGTCTTTCCAAACATGCTTTCCTTCTACTGAAAGATGCTTATCACTAAATTGTTCTGGTCAAAAATCACCTTAAGAGATTGTGAAGTAGAAAAAAGTACTTTGACCTATTTAACAAAATTCCAGACTCAGTAAGTTCAAAATTTGTCGGAGAGGGGCAGGAATCAATCATTAGTGCCTCTAGGAAGCACAGTGCTTAAAAAATGAGTTAACAAACTGAGTGAGTAAAGTGGCTAGAGAAAAGGATTTCCTCATACCATGGAATCAGGAAAGGATCTGTATAAACGTATCTCGAGCATTAAGCACTATGTGGTATTTCATATCATGGAAATGACTATCTGCATTTTAGTGGCAAAAATCCCCAATGGCCAAGTTAAACCTTCCACATTCCTTGTCATGTGGAAAGTAAGGGAGTACTAGTTATGTGCTCAGAGCTGGGTTTACCTTTGTTAAGTCCTTGCTTAAGCACAGCATGATTTCATTTAGTCTTGACTTGCCTTCCTGAGGGTCTTGGTTGCTTTGCATTTTCTTGAGTAAAATCTAGACAACTTTCAGTTCTGATGAGTGACTGACAGCCTGATGGTTGCTTAGGAACCAGTGAGCGAGGCCTTCCGGCTCAGTCTGTGAGGAAGGCTGGCTCCCTCTCGGTCTCATTCAGGTACAGTGTTACCTTATTTTAGAGATTTATCCTAGTTTTAAAGATTTCTTTCAAATTTCTAGGCATGGAAGTGTTCACCATTCAACTGTTCATTTAGTAAATGGTTAGCAACATATCTGCAAAAAAAACCCCAGAAAACAAAACAACAACTTGGGACATTTCATTGAAATTTCCTCAGAAAGCACCATATTTCGTGCTTTATTTCCATGAGTAATTACTGGAAGAACTGGATTGTTTTCAGTTGTTTCTAAAATAGTATTTCCTTTGCATTCCAAAATTATTTCTACAAAGCAGCAGAATTAAATGACTTTATCTGTCCATGATAGTCACATCTTATGCCTAGGATATTTTTTTTGTATTTCGTCACAATTCATGAAAAGATCTCACATTTCATTTTTAAACTTAACCTCTGGCCTTGGAACTATTTTAATTACTGCTCTTGCTTCTGGAATGCTTAGCTTCAATCTATAGCAAAGTATTTTCCTAAAACTGGTAAGCTCAGCTAAAGTTAATATGGTATCATGGAGAGACCATTTGACAAATAAATTCCAGTTCCAAAAGTCTACTAGTCACTGAAATACTTAAAGTGAAAAATGGGGACTGATTTTTGTATGTGCTATGAAAAAGTAGCTTTTCTCAGTCAGCGTTTTCCCAGCTGTGTTGTTCTTTACTGTTTGTGTCTCTCAGAGGTAGGAAGTTCTTCTGCTTGTGAAACTAGGAATAGCATGTAATACTAACACATTGTGATCATTATTAGGACCTCTTATAGCAGCGCCTTGGTTGTAAAGTGCTCTGTTTTCATCAGTAACTGGGGGTCAAACTGCCCATCTCTAGAAAGGGAAAAACTTAGGCAAAGGATTCTGTCAGTCAGGCACAGGCCACATGACTGCCAAGAGGGGAGCAATTGTTCAGCTCAGCTGGCCGGGCTCCACTCACACCCATGAGACCCAGTCCAGCTATAGGGAGAAGCTGGCTCATCTTGGCAGGATCTCTAGGGTACTAAGTTCACGACCACAATATCACTGACCCATTTATTGTCTTTCTTAGTATAAGGACCCTAAAGAGTGCTCTGATCTCCCTTCTGTGCTTCCCACTGGCTTCCATTCCTCGGGAATCAGCCACATTTTCTCATTTGTCTTCAGAGCATCCTTAGGACACAAGAAGGGGAAAGAAATGAAATTCTTCTGCCTTCAAAGATGAGAAAATGAAAGTACATCAGTTAACCTAAGATTCCTATCTGATTCAATCTACTCTTGTACCTACCTACCTGTGATGCCTCTCCCGGGGAAAAAAAACAAAAACAAAAAAAACTTTCATATAGTTTCAAAAAATGAGTTGTGTGTCCTACAGATCTGCCCCAACAGCCATATCGGTGAGGCAACTAGAGCATGGAGTGAAGACTGGTTTTTGAACCATGACTTTCACCCTTTCTCTTTTCCAGAGATGGAGAACGGGTCGGGTGGAGGGGAGGGATAGGTGGTGGAGGTACCGTGGACTTAATCTGGACGATGCATTACTCGAGTATCAACATAAGAGTGTAAGGGGTCATTGAGCGACATGCAGTTAATCATTGTCACACAAAAGCATCTTTAAGGATATCAGAGTGGATCACCTAGATCTGGGTTGAAGTTATCAGGGTAAGAAGGTTATTGTGTATTCTTGGATCCAAATAAATAAATCCCCAAACAAACAGCCTATAAATTATATCACATATTCCGCAAAGGTAGCTAAGTTTAGGGGAGACCTGGCTCTGAGATCATCTCTGGTTATTCCCGCAAACAACTGAGTATAAGGGCGAGGCACCTTTGTTAGCTGCCCCATTAACAGAGTCGGACTTTCTTTTTCATCCATCAAGCCTGACAAAATGCTGCAACCCGACATCCCAGCAGGCAGATTTCACTATTGTGCTAACTCTTCCATCTGTTATGAGGGTCACGACAATGTGTATCTTGTTTTAAATTTTTCTATGGAGTGATTTATTGTCTTGGCTATAAATCTGTAAAGAAATAAAATGCTATTTCTTCATCGTCTCCTGAGGTGACAGCTTTATTCACAGCTCCTGGGGAGCACACATTTCAGCCTCGTTTTTTTCTGCTGGAAACACTCAGCCGGGTCTAGGCTGCTAAGTGCTGTGCCCTGGGGATCTCAGGCCCACTACTCACACCTGCCCCGTGATCGGAGAAAGAAAAAGACTCGATTCCCTTTGTGAAAATCGGGGTGAGGGGTTTTCATTTACAAATTTGAGGACAAAGTACATGGCATTCTGGCAAGTCCATGAGATGTATCCAGAAATACATGGCCCCAGTTTAAATAACTCAGAAGGGATTTCCTTCTCTGCCACCATGTTGAAGACCCTTAGTCTATGGCCCCAGTTTACATAACTTGGAAGGGATTTAATAGTCCAGCATGGATTCTTCCAGAATAGGAAGAGAAGAAAGGAGCCCACAGCCAGCAGCTGCCAACACTAGGCATGCCAGTATCATCACTAACAGCAATCTCAAAACGTACAGCCTCGAGGCAGGTTTTACATTTCCTTCCGAGTTTAAAACTCTCTACCCGTTGAAGGATAAAAAATAGTTTAGACAAATATGCTGTCAACTCTTCATTGATACATGGATATATTTCCCACCACCCAAAGCAAACAATTTGAAAAGGCATTAACTAGAGAGATTTTCTTGTTCTGTTTTGTTGCATTTTGAGGAAATGCCTTTGGGCCAATATTTAGTCAACCTATTTTTTTTTTTTTTTTTTACATTTTCTACATTTATGAGGCTAAAAAATGAGTCACTCTCCTATGAATGTAATGACTTTAATAAGAATGTTTATTTCTTGAAAAGGGACAACTCCTCCTTCGGAATTAAATTCAGTTTGGGCAATGACAGAGTGCTATTCACTAGTCCAGTGAGCATGGTTTTGTGTTTTCTTCCAGTACCCGCAACTGGACATAACTTAGCCAAGACCTGCTTAGGGACACTGTTAATGATGTGATAGTGTGTCTAGTAAACAGACACACACACAATTGCTGGTTTTTAAAATAAATATAAAGAAGCACACAAATTTTTTAATATGAATGGGTTTCTTCATTCAGTAGAGTTTATACGAAAAGCTAATACCCTTATTCTAAGGATAATGCCATTATGGAAAACCAACTAAAAGTACCTAAACTTTGTGATGCTGTGTTTGGACCTATGCTCAAAAAAATCCAATTCAGACAAATTAGTCATTCTCGGTACTCTTTTATACCCTCCATTCTGATCTGATAGCATTTTTTTCTTCTTTCCTGTTTCATCTTTGAAGGTTAATTCCATCCCTACCTCCTTCCCTGTTTTCTTTATTAAGCTCTTCCTCCTCAGTTCCTTCCCTTTGTCTTCCTTTTAACCTCTCTTTCCTCCTTTTTGTTTCTCCCAACAGAGCCTGAACCCAAAACAAAGTGTTTCCAGGAGCTGAGGCCCCCCCTGAGAACCAAACTGGTACGAGATTTGTTTGGGACTTGGAATTAGACTGAATTTAACGGGAGAACAAACTGGGTACACAGTGATTGCTTTAAACTCGTTTGAGAGCCACCTGACTGCTGTAACTGCATTAGGTTGAGGGCATGGCCTCCTTGCCTGAACAATGAAAACACAAATTCAGGGTTCCTGGAAACGAAGAACATTGTTTTCTATTCAAATGATCATGCTTGTATCAATTTTCAGCCTTCCTCCCCGCACCCTATGTGGTCACATCATCCATCAGATTTTATCTTTGCAATTGTGTCAAGAAGCCCCCTTCAACCTGACAGCACCAGCCTTGAGAGAGAGGTGAAGCAACAGCCACTGTTTAGGGGCACATCTCCGAGGTACATCCTGTTTCTGAGGGCTCCTCCATTGGTATTAAGAGATTCCCTTTCTTCCCTGTGTCTTCTTCAGAAAGATATTTACCTGCTAATCCTGCCCCAGGGTAGGTGTTTCAAGGTAAGTGCAACTTCAGCTAGAGCCTTGCCCTGTCTGAAAGGGGCGGGGGGCGGGGGGGCGTGGGGGGGCATCATCTGTTCTGCAAGGAGGCTAGTGAGCTGAAGAAGAGAGCTGGGAAGCTCCAGGACATCTAGTTCCCTGCAGGGCAGCTCCGGAAAATTTAGTGAGAATCCGTGCACTTCCAGAATCTTCCTAGGTGTTTTCCTAGCCACTAGCAAAGAGGAATGTGACAGCCTCCTAGATGGGCCCATAGGCACTGTGAGAGCAGGATTTTAAAGTCTCTTGGAGAATTTATACAGAAGCATCAACATCAAGATAGCTAAAATTCAATCTATTAATTAGTATTCTTTCTCTGCTCAGGAAAAAAAACCCTGTTCTGCCCTTTTGGGGCTGGGGAAGGGGCACTGGTGGGGTGGCTTTTCTTCTAGAATCTGTTTCTGCAGTAAATGTTTGATTGAGTTAGCGGCTCCTATTCAATCAACTTGAAGATTATAACCACTTTGAAGGTTTAATTTTTTTTTATATTAGATTACACATGTGTGATTGGAAAATTGGTGATTTTCAGACCAAAGAAAATTATACCAGAACTTTGGGACGCGTGTACTTTTTTTTTTTTCTTTTTGCGGTACGCAGGCCTCTCACTGTTGTGGCCTCTCCCGCTGTGGAGCACAGGCCCCGGACGCGCAGGCTCAGCGGCCACGGCTCACGGGCCCAGCCGCTCCGTGGCATGTGGGATCTGCCTGGACCGGGGCTCGAACCCGTGTCCCCTGCATCGGCAGGCGGACTCTCAACCACTGTGCCACCAGGGAAGCCCAGACCCGAGTACTTTTTCCTTCCCTTTTTATGAAATGAAATATGTAGTCTCCTTTTATAGCCTCACATCCCTAACCCTCCCCTCCTCCACACACATCTACATATTTAGCCTCTGAAATTCCCAAAGCCTATTTGTTGGCAGTTTAGACGCTTGTGATCACTTCTCTGCGGTTCTTGACTGCGCCATTTCGCAGGTGAACCCAACAATTATCCTTTTGCCTTTTTGGCCCATTCAGTGCCCAGTCTATCTTGCTGGTTTTCTTCTTTATACAATCATCAATTCTTTTTATTCAGCAGTGACGCTGAACATAGCAAGTGCCCAGGGATCTTTTCACATGAAACCTGTTTCATGCATTTCATTTTCTCAGGCCCTGAACTTCATTTGGCAACTTTTTTTTTTTAAATTATTTTATTATCTCTGGCATTTTCATTTATAGTGGCATTTATTTAGATCCACACACGCAGAGGAGGTGTGTGCATGTGAGCTGTAGTCCCTGGAGCTTTAGATAAACCCATTTTTCTATCACGAATTCATTTACAACTGAAGAAAGCAGCACACAGGAATATTTGAGACTCTCCTTTTGATAATAATTTCCATTATCGTTTGAATGGGAGAAATTCCAAGCTTAAAGCCTGGTCCGGGCAGAGGACAGAGGGGTCTGCGTTCTGCAGAGTGCAGTCTGCAGAAGCTGGTTGTACGTACTGCCGTATAAACCACGTGTCAGAACAGGGATTCTGTCCAAAGCTGCAGCGGACACTCACCCTTCCCCGAGCACAGTACGCCATCTGCCGATTCGCACAGACTCCTGCTCTGTTCCTCCGTCAGGTTACATTTCCGCGGATGCTGGCAGAGCTTCCCGAACCATCCTCGCCCACAAATGCAGCGACCGCAGGAACACGTGCCGTGGCCTGCGAGGCAACCACAGGGTGGGGTGAGAGGAGTAGATGGGCAAAGAGCCAGCTGAGTCACAGTCTTTAGGAAAGAAATATGTAAACCAGAGTATCTCATTTCCTATCAAGCCAACACACTTTCTCCTTACGCACAGTTTGGCGTGTGAGTGTTTAAAAGAACTTCGCAACAGAGTTCTAGCTGAACACAATCCTCTTGAATGTCGTGAATGTCGCATCAGAGATGGATTCAAGAGAGAAAAGAAAGCTTGAATCAATTTAAAGTGGATTGTGACCATCCTTTCTTGATACACAATACTTCCCCATTTGCATTTTTATCAGGATGGAGTCTTCAGGCTTTTCCTCACTGTGCACGCCCTGACACCCAGACCAATCTGCAAGGCTAGTCACGTCACCACTGCCTGCCCCATTTATTGATTACTCTCCTATCACTTACAAATAAAAACCAAAGGTTCACCTCCAGACAAATGGCATCTGGTATTATATTACTCTCTCCCTGTGCTCCTCTGCTTGCTAATAAGAACAGATATAAGTGTAAGTAATGGTGTCTCCCTATCGCTGTATAGAAGTTAAAAACAGCACGAGGCTTAGACTCATATCTTTTCCTCCCTTTTGTTTCTGTCATTGGCTCCTGGTTTGGGGATGTTTATCTTTGGTGTGTACGCAACATTATATCTGTGACACTTATACACTGGCATATACATCTGACTAGTCTCTGGCCACCAACACTCCATTCAATTGCATCCTCTTCCATGTTAATTTCTCTTTCTTCCCATCAATGCTCTATTCTTTTTCTATATGTGCATTACCTTACAGCCAGATCTCTCCAAAGAGAACAAACAAAACAGCTATTTGTTTGGCAAAATTTTACTAATTACTATGAACAGAGCATTTTTCTAGGCATCAGGGGATGCAAAATCAAATATGATGGACATGGTGGTCCCTGCCTTACTTGCAGGGACATATCAAATCGTCATTCAGACTGCTCAACCCCACTGCATCTTTTGAGACCATTCTGCCTTGACCATTTGCTCTGGCAGGATCTTCAATAGTAAATTTCTTCCATCTGCCTCTTCCTACACTCATTTCTGCACAAGGAGGGATTGGGGGCCAATATTTAATTGTTTGCAATTCATTGTTAAGATTAAAAATCCTAAGTACTCATGACCCAAGTGATATTTCTCTGTAACACGTGACCATCTGGAAGCGAATGGAAAGCAAACGGGAGGCAAACTTAAAAGACACCTGGATTAACAGACCTATTTCTGCCAGCCTCTTCTTGTCCATATGCTGATTTATTGAACTGCATCTCACCACAGCCCTTTGAGTCAAGCATTATCACCATTTTACAGTCAGGAAACTAAGGCTCAGAGAGATTAAGTAATTTTTCCTCAAATCACACAACTCAACCATACAGGATCAGAACCTGACTCCAGTTTTCTCTAATTTCAATGTCCCCTCGTTTTCCACGTCACACTGACTGTATATTTCATTTTGGAAAATAAACAATGACTATCAATCTGAGACACGTAGGAGCCTTTTCTTAATTCCTGTCTTTTTAAACTGCGCATAGTATGAAGGTATACATTTGACGTTCGTGGGCACTTGCTTCTTAAGAAGTCTCTCCTATATTGGTTTTCATGACATTGGACTTTCCTGACCCTTTCAACCCTCCTCCTCCATCTACTTATTCCTCTACTTTTTGTCTCACCCGATTAATGTAGGAATCCCCTGATTGTCTATCCTTAATCATCTTCTCTTATCTCTCTACCATCTCTCTCTTGAAAAATTCATCAAATCATAGGATTTCAGATAAGCACAATGATTGCAGGGCTCTATCTCCAGCCCCTCAATCTCTCTGAAATTCCTCTCCCGTGATTCCATACTTCGTATTCTACTAGCATCAGAAATTGATACATTGAGACCTGCATGTATAATTTTCTTTCCAAAAGCTACTCTTCTGTATCACCCATCTCTTTTAACAGCCCAACTCTCCTTCTAGCCAACCAGTTCAAAATGATTCAGATCGTACTTGACTCTCTCTCACTTCCCTCACCCAAAGAGCTGCCAGATCGTGTTGAAACAACCTCAAAATTTCCACTCCTATCACCATCAGAGACCTTTGAGAAACCTTCTATCACGTCTTTCTCCAATATTCTCACTCTCAGCTTCCCATAACATGACTCTACTCATATCACAGCCTTGAGATCTAGGACTGTGTGACTCCCTAATGCTTATGGGATGAAGTTCACCTACTTTAACCTTCCTTATGTCTTAGGTTCCTGAAGTAGATTCCCAGCTGCTTCTCCAGTCTTACTTCTTCTCCCCTTCATACACTTCCTGACCCACTCATCTTTCCCGACATAGTTCCGGTGTTTTCCAGACTTCATGACTTTGGTGAGACAGGAATCCATGCCTTCTACTCTACACAACGAGATCCTGCTTAATTTTCAAAACTCAGGGAAAGTGACTACACCTCTGGAAGATTTTTCTAATATCCCCAAGTGGAATTCATCTTCCCCTCCTCTGAATTTCTATACTATCTTATTTTTCACCTCTTGTGTAACATTTTTGTCTTCTACCTCGTAATATGCAGTTATGTATCAGATAGACCCATTACTTGACTGAATTCTCTGATGGTAGGAATCACGTCTGATCCATCACTATAGTCTCCAGAGTGCCAAGCACTGCCTTAGACATAGCAGATCCTCAAAAAACACTTGTAGAGTAAGGTTACTTTTCAACAAAATCCCCTTCTTATTTTTTCCCACAAATCCCAACTGACAACCATAAACTGAATACAGGACATGTTTACAGGTCATCTGGCTAATAAACTGTCCTTCAAAGTCAATGGACTGTTCTTAGATGGCTCTGTTTTATTTCTATGGCCTTAGAGTGGAATGAAGTTAGCAAATCTGTGTAAGAGTTACATATTCGATGAATCGTTATGAAACTGATTCTATCTTGACTTCTCCAATAAAACAAAAGTCCACTTAAAGTGAAGCCTACTTAAGAAGTTCAAAACAAGTTATCCAAGTTATCCACCTTTGGAGGCAGATAATGTGTGATACAAAAGGAAGAAGAAGGAGGAGGAGGAAGAGAAAGAGAGCTTTTTAGCATCAATACCAGCCAGCTATGGGCTTTTCAAATGTTTATGCTTCTTAGGAGCCCTGGGTTAGTAAGAATTACCATCATTTGACATAATTGGAATAATCTAATCTCTATGGCGGAGAAAGACATTCTGCCTTTGATTTAGGATCTCATTGAGAATGACTAAATGATGCCTCACCACAAGTAATTTAATGTAACATTTATATGCAAGGAAATAGGAGATTGTTTTTCACTTATTAGCTCATTTATCACATCCTTCCAGAGAGTTAAGTTGGCATCTAGCCCAGACAATGGTCAAAATGCACTGGTATTTAAATGTTTTGCTTTGCTATTTACATGACTCCTCTTTACTTAAAAAATGTTTTTTTAAAGCTTTCAATAATATCTTCTTTATAAACTCTAATAATTTAGTCATCCACTCAAGAACTTTTTATTATGTACTAGGCATTTTACTAGCTCTACTCTCATGGGCTTATAGGCTACCAGGGGAGAAAACAAATAACAACGAGGAAACAAATACACTTGAGCTATGGAAGAATTAAGGAGGGTGTTGGTAGATTCAGCAGAGAGAACATTATTAACTGCAGTGGCCAGCTCTCTGACACCCAGCGGCTGAGAAAGAGCCAGATAGCTAACGTTCTGGAAAAGCTAATGAAGATCCTCGGAATAAGAAAGAGCTTCACGTGTTATAGGCAGTGAAAAAAAGGCCAATGTATTTGAAGAGTAATGAGTAAGAAAAAATGAAAAAATAATAAAGTTGGAGAAATATTTAGGAATGAGAACATAGAAAATGACTTTTTCTTGGTAAGGCGTCTACATTTTATTCCAGGAGGAAGGGGAAATCATAGAAAGGTGTTATGCGAGAGAGGGATGTGTTATAATTTATGGTTTGCAAATTCATTTTGGCAACTGGGTGGGAGAAATTAAGGTGTGTTGGGAGGAAGTGAGGATGGGGAAAGTGAGAGAGTATTGCAGAGTCCAAGTGAAAGGTGATGCAGGCTTCAAGCAGGGTGGTGGCAGTGCAAATGGGGAGAAGTGGCTGGAGATCTACCTCAATGGGGGTACCCATGGAACTTGCTGCTGGATTGTACGTGGCAGGTGAGACAAAGAAAGGACTAGTTTTCTGACTCAAGAAATCCTGTGAATAACGATGCTGTCTAATAGATATGGAAGCTGCAGGAGGGAAAGTTTGAGGGCAGAAAATCAGTTCCATTTTGAACCTTGTGTGTCTGAGATACTCTTAAGACAACCAAGGAGAGGCCAAGTAAGCAGCTGACACAAACCTGGCGTTTGAGGACAGGTTGGAGCTAGGTCTGTATGTGTTGGAGTTTCCAAAAGGAGATGGCATTTAAAGCTTTAGAAGTGAATGAGCCCACCTAGGGAGAGATAAGTCTTGAGAAACTCCAATATTTAGGGTAGGATAGAGGGGAGAAGCCAGACAAGTAGCGTCCTCCAGTCAAGAAGAAGAAAGATGAGATGACTGTGTTGTCTTGTAAGATGACAAGGAGCATATTCCATAAAGGAGGCCTATTGAGTAGAATGGTCCTGAAAATTGGAGTTAAAAAAAAAAAAGACCATAAAGGTCAGAAGAGTAGTTTCAGTCAACTTTTGCCAGACCAACCCTACTAAGTTGTCTCTTAGGCCTATGAGTGGAACATCCAGGGGTAGCAGAACTGGGAGAATCATCTATATGCACCATTCAGTGAGAACAACATCTCTGCTTGGTGGTAGAATCCACAGTGAGGTTATCTGTGTATAATAAGTGTATGATAGATCATTCAAGAATGAACCTATAGAGAGAACCAGCCTAAATGAATCATTTGAAGTCCACTAAATCTGCCTTCATGTAACTTCCCAACTCTTCATACAGGCGAGCAATTTTCCATTCAATTTTCATTTCCATTGCCATTCATCCTCTCCCTGACACTTACCTCCTGGCATCTGGCACTCCCCCCTAGCAACAGAAATTTTTCTTCCTATTCTCTTCCCTTCCCCCACACCAAAATATTCACCAAGAATGCTCTGGATAGGTGTTGTCCAATGTAGTAATCACTAGTCAATGTGACCATTTAAATTTATTAACATTCAGTAAAATTTAAAATTCAGTTTCTCAGTTGCACTAGTCACATTTCAAGTGTTCAACAGCCATATGTGGTCAGTGGCTACTGTATCGAATAAGGCAGATGTGGAACATTCCTATCATCTTTGAAAATTCTATTGAACAGTGATGCTCTAGACAATGACATTTCCAATGAATCCCTGGGCTCTGAGACACACTTCCTCAATACACTGCAGTGACGGTTCTCAATTAGGAAACTGACACATGAAGGTATCTAATTGCATCAGATACTACATACTGCCTGCCCAATACTCTTTTCCCATTGTTAATACTAGGGGAAGCCTCATTATTTTTCAGAGAGGTGATAATAGTTCATCTGGAAAATATTTGATTACTCAGGCTCCTTTTGACCTAGAGGTGCCCCTAGGACTTAGCTCTAATAAGTGAGATATAAGAGAAAATCTCTTGGGTGAGGTTTCCAGGAAAGCTATTGTCTTCCAAAGAAAATGGGACAGACTCAGCTAGCATGTTATCCTTTGCCCTTTGTCCTATTTTCCCTTTCTTCTTTCCTGGAAGATGAGCACAATGGGAGATTTTCAAGGAGCATGACAACAAGTCATACTCGAAGGGCAGAGAGGAAATGAAGAGAGAGGGTGTGTGGGACTCTGACGGCTCTCAGGTAGTTACCTCACCATCCATCCATCCCTGAAGTGACAATCTGCAGGCCTGTAGCTGAACACAGTCCTAACTGGTTGTGTGGTGAGGCCATTCAGGATGGCTGCGCCCCTGCTCTCTGTACATCCCCTGCTCGACCAGTCCCTCCTTCACTCACTTGACCATCCAATCCTCTTAATTATAGGCTTAATAAACATACTGTATATGTACTGGCCCCTTGCCCCAGCCACTGGTTTCCCTGGTAACTGATGAGCCAACCTGACATCAGTTCTGCCCATAAATGGTAACCTCCTCCTCCCTGGAGTAGCAAAAATTGCTGCCATGTCCTGATGTCTGCCATAAATGGTGCGGTGTCACTCCAGGACCTTTTGCTGCAGACTTGTAAGATCCCCTGCCCGATAAACGACTGATGTCTCTTTGTTCAGTCTCCAGGTTGGGCAACTACAAAGCTTATAGGCCTGCAGGGTGCATCCCAACACTGGTACACTTACAAACTCAGGAAAGAGGTTTGTGATTTTAAGATGTAATTTGGAGATAATCACACTGCTACCCACATTGTCCAGCTAAGAAAGGCGTGGCCTGAGTGAGTGGTCTGAACCTTCCTCAATGTGAGAATTCCAGCAATGCCTGGGAAGGGGGTGGTGGTCACTGCACCCATACTCTCAGGCTGCCTGATCTTCTTCAAATTGCAGCTACAAACCAAAGAACTCCCTGAAGAAATGAAATGTGAACTGATTGTATAATTAATAGGTGGCTCTTCATTATCCCTTCTTGTTTCTTAAACTGTACTCATAGTCTCATTTCAGAAGCAGAGAGGACAAAGCAGAGAAAAGCAATAACCAGTCCACTCCTTAGTCTCATCCTGGGTATGTGGAGTACAGGAGGGAGATCTCTGGTTTAGCTTATATTAGTTCAAAACAATTAAACACACGTGAGCCAACATGTAGATATATTTTCCTTATGAAATCTTAAAATCAAGTACCCTAAAAATGAATACATCTTAGGGACTACCTCTCTGGATGAAGTGTGTTTTTCTTTCAGTAGTGACATCTGATTTTAAAAATCCATGCATTTGTAGGTCACATAAAATTTTTATTGTTAATAGGGATGTTTTGAGAAGATCCACATGTGGTCTATGATCATTGAACATGACTTACCAGTAAGTAAGTGAGGCATGGTCTTACTTCCTATTGACTTTCTCTTTGCCAGTCACTGTCATGACCCTCATTTTCAGGTTGTAATTTTGGTGTAATCAAAACTGAACTGCTTAAAATTATGTAATTGCTTACATTCACCTTCAGGTACAGCTGCTAATTTATCCCAGCCTCCCAGAATTGGTTTAATCGCTTTCAGCATTTATTGTTGGGAAGGTGGATAAAAATCATTGGCTCTTAGGTCTCATGAGCCTGCTGATTCAGTAGGTTTACAGTTATTTTTGGTTTTACTTATTCCTTGTTTGCTAAAGTGCTCAGGGAGTCCCTGCTTTGGAGCCAGGGACCCGCATTTTGATCTCTGGCCACACAGTAGAAACGTGCTTCTTGTCTGTCCCTCCAGGTGAAAGGTCACAGACACTATGGCTCGGTGTCTGGCAGTGAACTGAGAAAATTACCCATATTAGTGATGTCAATTTTGTTCTCGGAAGCTACACCAGAGGGATGATGTTAATGTGTTTCACACACTCCTAGTAGTGAGATTCGTTCCCCACTGGCTGCCACATGATGGGGAGACCAAATGCTTTGAACAAAGTAGCTGCCATCCTTCCTCAAGGCACAGAACTGCTGATTCGTATGATGCCAACTTCCTTCCAAAACATTCTGTAGCTGGTGAATCAAGAAATCTAAAACAGATGTAATTTTTTGTCCTGTTTTGGAGATGGACACTTCAATGAACTCCGTATCGCACAGATGCTGAGGCTTCTGTGGCTTAGAAGTCTTATGCCCCATAGGAGCCCAAAATCTCTTCTAACTATTCCTTAAGCATAGCTTCCAGAAAACCTGCAAGGGACATGCCTGGTGGCAGAGTCACAGCACTCATGGAAGCCAAAAACCATGGCATTCCCATAAGACATTCATAGTTCATTCACAATCCCTCCAAATCTAGTTGAAATTTATCGATCATAGGTCACATTACCATGAGCAATGTTGCCTGGTAACATTGGCATCTACCATCTTCTTCTGTTTCCAGGGAGCTGGAGTGGGGAGGTTAACAGAGGGTCAGAGTCTCTTGCAGCAAGGTAAAGGGTTTTGTTAGCCTGTTGTCCATATTATTTCTAATACTGTCTCCAATACATCCAAGTTTTTCCATCTTTACCGTCCTCCATCTAGCTAAACCACCTTCATCTCTCACCACTCAGCTCCTAAATCCACGTTCACCCACCAACCCCACAAATACACACTCCTCCCAGCAATCCAAACTTCACCTGGCAGCCAGAGGTACTTTTTAAACAGAGTGATAACGCTATTGTCTTGTGTAAACTCCTTGTATGGCTTCCGATCATCGCTTGAGTAAAGCCCCAAATCATTAACACGGTTTACAAAATCTGTCATACCCTGCTCCCCTTTGCATTCTCATCTCCTATCACACAGGGTTTCTCTCCAGTTCTCAAAAACCCCTTGAACATGTCACCCTCCCTTCCCGCATATGCCTCGGCACACTGTTCTGTGACTCTTGGGTCACACCCATCTCTCCTCACCTGGCTACGTTCTATGCATTCAATTACCAAGTATGGTGGTCATGATGCTTAGCTGATTAATACATGTCAAGCACATGTCATGCATCATATAGTTTTTACCAAATGTGAAGGCATTAGCGAAGCCTTCCATAGCCTCCAGTCTATGTCAAAGCCCCTATCATGTATGTTTCCATTGAACCAGTGCTTCTTCTTTCAGACCATCCACCTCATTACCCTTCCTTTCTCAATGTTACCCTTCAAGCATAATCATCAACTCCAATAGATTCACCACTGAATCTCCAGGGCTGGCAAACAGTTTTTGAGCTGTTTGAGCTGGAGCTCAACAAATATTTCTTGAATTAAAGAAAAAAATAAACGATTACCTCAGTTTCAACCATGCAGAATGTGGAGGAATTTCCACATTGGAAATATTTATTCGAATTTGAAGAGTATGAAGCCAGGAGGGAATGATGCTAAGAAATCATCTTGGCAGACACTGACCTCAAGATAAAAGAGGAAGAAAGAAGCGGAGATTACTCGAGGACAGTAAACAGTGAGCAGAAAAGACAGGCAAAGGCCATTTCTAGGGAAGTGCTAAGACTTACTGGTAAGCTCTGAGAGATGAGTAAGAAAAAAAGATCAAGTGGTTATGAGAGAAGTGAGAGAAGAAACAGGGGGAAGGTGTTTCTGAGGCCCAGGAGACCATGTCAAGGGGGATTCTGAGTAACCACAGCTCTATGCTGAAAAGCGGTCACATAGAATGAGACCTGAACGGCACCCTGGATTTGGGCAACTAAGAATTACGAAAAACCCCAGGGAGTCAGTTATACAGAATGGTGGGAGACAGAGCAAGTTTCCATGGGTTGAAGATTGAACCTAGAGGAATGCAGACATACAGGTCAGAGGTAAAGGCATCAAGGAGATCAAAAATATTTAAGGACATGCTTGTGTTTGAGGGGCAGTGCTGGCCTTTACACGGAATAAGTATGCAATGCGTATTTGCTGATTTAATTATTACATGATAGGATATTATTAAATAAGAAGAGATGTTCTTATGATAACGGATATTTTTAGATAGACTGAGAAATACAGAAACTTCGGCGATGCATGCTCTTATTCAAGCCCTAACGGCCAGTGTCTTCTTACCTGTGCTCCTCCCTGCTTGCAAACCCATGAGAAGCTTCTCCATGGAAGGTGCCCTGCTGAGTAAGAGCCACTAAAAATACTTCTGAGATGCATATGGCCACTTTGATTTGGTAGCTCAGTGGCAAGTGTGAGGATAGAAACTGCACCATGCAAAAACAACAGACAGGAGAATTCATCTATGCCGTCCAAAACTGAAGACAAGACAGTCACAGTTCTGAATAAACTGTGGTTACAAGAGGAATAACCAAGCAAACGTGGAGCTCTGTTCTGTGTCGCATAGAGTTTACTGGAAACCACAGCATAAAATTCCACCTGAGAGGTTATGTCTATCATTCTCTCTATAGGTATATAACACTAATGATAATAATATCTAATGTATATAACATATAACACATGTGCTAAGTACTTTATACACATTAACTCACTTAACCTCACAATAACCCTATAAGAGACATATATTATAATCATCTTTTACAGGTGAGAAATGGGGGTTATGTAAATTGCCTCAGGTCATATGGGGAGTAAGTGGCAGAACCAAGGTTGGAACCAAGAAAGCCTCATGTCCGTAGTCTTAACTACTGTACTATATTGCCATTTACATTTCTAAATAGTTAAGTACATTTACATAAATGTTTGTGAAAGGAACCTGTGATCCCCTTATCAGCGGGTTTACTATGTCATATACTTTAACACTGAAATTATCTACGTTCAAACTTGTTAATTAATGGCATGTTTCTTGTAATTTCTGTCCAGAGAGCAGCTGAGACATAAATGAAATTCAAGGCTATAATAGCCAAGGCTCAAATAATTCCTTCCATAAAGCAGTGCTCAGAAAATAGAGAAATTAAAAATCACAGTACCTTGAGTACTGGAGGCCAAGTGCAAAACTCACGTGGGAGGTGATGTTTCCAGTGAGAACATGAATTACAGTTGATCTTCACTATTCGAAGATTTCATATTTGATAACTTGCCTACTCGCTAAAATTTATTTGTATCCCTGAAATCAACACTCAAGAAGCTTTCCAGGTCATTTGAGAACACGGGCCGAATGGTGAAAAAATTGAGTTGCCTGAGGTTCACATTCCCAGCAAAGATCAAAGAAGGTCACACTCTGCCTTCTTTGTTCAGCTCTTGCACTGTAAACAAGTGTCCTTTTCCCAATATACTTGGTGCTGTACATTTTGCACTTCTGTGCTTTTTGTTGGTGACTTCAATGTTTAGATGGCTCCCAAGTACAGTGCTGAAGTGCTATACAGTGTCCCTAAGTGCAAAAAAGGCTGCGATGTGCCTTACGGAGAAAATCCGTGAGCCAAATAATCTTCATTCAGGCGTGAGTTATAGGGCTGTTGGCCGAGTTCAATGTTAATAAATCAACTACATGTGGCACAATATGTCTTTACATAGACACACACATAAAACAAGGTTATGTATTGATTGGTTGATAAAAATGCTGCAAACAGAGGCAGGAACCTAGCTAGGCCCGTATTTCCCTCAGGAGCAGTGAGTCAGTATTTGCCAAATCCCTGTTCAAGACAACTTTATAGACCGCAGCCACCATGAATACCAAGACTAGACTTATCTTGTTGAGGAACACTAGCAGAGCATCAGTGTGGACTGTACACTATGGGCAGCTTTTCTAGCTACATGTCACTTCAGATACACATGAGCTGACCACTGAGGGGGACATCTCTCTCCCTCTCCTTCCTGGAACTATCCCCCTCCAAGCAATAGGACTGACCATCAGAGTAAAGAGTCACAAAAAAACCTACACACTGAAATGTGTACAGATGTGTGCATAGGCCCTAGTGCAGAACCTGTGGCAGAATTTAAGGCTCCAGGCTGTCAACTGGGCTGCAGAGCTCAGATGAAGCGGGAGAAGGTAAGTGAAGCCAATCGACAACCTTTTAAATTATTGGTATTGGACTTCCCTGGTGGCGCAGTGGTAAGAATCTACCTGCCAATGCAGGGGACATGGGTTCAAGCCCTGGTCAGGGAAGATTCCACATGCCGCAGAGCAGCTAAACCCGTGTGCCGCAACTACTGAGCCCACGCTCTAGAGCCCGCGCGCCACAACTACTGAGCCCGCGTGCCACAACTACTGAAGCCCACGTGCCTAGAGCCGAGGCTCTGCAACAAAGAGAAGCCACCGCAATGAGAAGCCCATGCACCGCATCGAAGAGTAGCCCCCGCTCGCCGCAACTAGGAAAAGCCCGCATGCAGAAACGAAGACCGAATGCAGCCAAAAAAAAAAAGAAAGAAATTACTGGTATTATCTTAACCCTAAATCTCTCAAGGACATTATCTGAATGTCAAAGTGAAATTTAAGAATAACAACACAAAATATTTTCAAGAAAAATTTCCAAGGTGTGTTTCCTTTACCTACTTGAAAAATGTTCCAAGATCTTTCGGTCGGTAAAATGTCTTTAATACAATCTAAAATACGAAATTAAAATGTATAGGTGATTTCCTAGAGCTGGTTGCTAAAATTTAAGAAGAAACACCAAGAGAATCCATCCAATTATAGAGATCAAAGATGCTTTGCTTATCTGATTATTATTGTACTAATATTTGTTGGCTGCTAGCTGACACAGGAGAAGCAGCAAAGTTTTTCCCAACTTTGAAAACACGTTTGTGCTCTGATAATTATGTTCCAATATCATCTATATTTGGGAAGATCAACCATCTAAGAATTAATCTCTAAATGTGTAAGCAAGGATCTCCCAAATCGTAGCCAAGGCTCTACCAGGAGGGTAAGATATATTAGCCTGTCTCCGGCTACTGCCTAGGCTACTGTGCCACATCCTGTATCCAATCAAAGAGAGGATGGATTGTCGGTAGGAAAATCTAGCCAGTGGTAAAGAATAAGAATCTGCACTATCCAGAGAGGATAGACCACCCGGCGTGAGAGCTGCGGTCCTTCCGCATGTGTATTCTGCAGGGATCCCCCGGCAACGTCATCCTTTCTGTTATGATGACTTTCACTTGGCACCCCCTGGGTTCTCTGCCCCAAGGTTTTCTCCAGCCACAGAAGCCTGCTCTGATCCCGTACCTGTGAGGCATGCTGGATGTGGCCTGGCAGTTAACGTCTCCTAGAAGCATTCCTCAACCAATGACTGATGATGTAAGAATTGCGTGTTTTACTCGGGCTCCTAGAGTTCCATCCTCTGTGCTGGGATGAAGCTCCAGTTGACCACAGCAGTAACTGGGTTGACAGCACAGTCTTAATCGGCTGCCCCCTCCTCCATGCCACACTTTCCCACTCTCCTACCAGAAATTCCTTCCCCTTTCCAAGGACTTGCATCCAAATCCTTATCTCAGATTCTTACTTCTCACAGAGTTTCTCTACAAAAAAAAAAAATTCTAGTCTCTGGGGCAATTATATTTCTGATTGTATATCAAGTAATTGGTGTTCTTGTTTGTACACTGGTCTTTTACTAGTTTGGCTAATGGGAGTCATGGCCCTCTGGGACACAGAGGACTCTGGGTAGATGGACAAATCCAGAGTGTAGACACGCAGAGTCAAGAATCAGTCTAAAAAATTATCCCTTTGTGAGATGCTTTCTCACTTACCTAGTAAACATTTGATCTCTTCTAACAAGCAGATATATAGATTTGCTTTCATCTTTGGTTTCCTCCCCAAAGATAGAGAGAAAGAGAGATTCACTGGGGGAAGGGGGGACTGGTCATTTAATGGGTATGTAGATATGACAGGTTTGTAAAATGTCAAGTACTTAACAACAACAATAAAAAGGACTATAATCTGTTTAGATATGTCTGATAACTAACACGAGTGAAAAGAGACTCTAAACTAAAAATAATATTGATATAAAGTCAAAACAGCGGGATATCACTCTGGGGGAAATTGTGGTTTAGAGAGAGATCTGTGAACTGAACTCCACAGCTCCAACCCTGAGTCTGGCACTTTTCAGTGATGGGACATTAACACCTCAAACCTCATTCACTTTTCCATTTGTGAAATGAGAAAAGCAGGAACTATCTCTGAGGATGTCTGTCATGGGAACTGCGAGAGAGAAACCACCCAGCCCAACAGTTATTAAAAAGGGCCTTTTCCCTTGGCTCACAGAGAAAGGAAAGAAGAAAATATTTTTGATCAAATTCCAAGTGTTTTATAGTTGGTTAGAGAGAGAGTAGCTAGATAGATATACATAGAGGTCAGAGAGATGATAGAGATAGGTGGTGTGCCAGCCTTCCATCACTTGTACGTACATGTGCGGGCTTTTCCCCCAATAATAGTGCCCAACTGCATTATGATAATTATCTTAAAGAGATACAGTTATATTATTTTAGTGTGATTCCATGTCCAGTTCACCTCAATTGTCCTGGAAACCTGGAAGGAACCGCAATCGGCATGCACCCTCTCTACAATACGGAGCTTTGCAAGACTGAACTAGAACCATGGTAACCCCCTTTCCCTCCCCTGGATGAAGCTCAGGTGGACACTGGCAACATTCTACCCCTGGGACTCTCCTTTCTGCTGTGTTAACCTTCGTGACAACCCTCATCTGCCTCATTCTTCCTTTGCACTGTTTATTACTTCAGTAAGTTCGTTTTGGGGTCTCAGAGCCATCATGGAAACTGAGTGTATATCTCTTGTGATTGTGTAATTAACTTGGAATATAGTCTTACTGCTTTATTTTCCAAGTCTCAGGTGATACTTACTTCCCCGATCCGTTTTTATCAGTAATCAAAACTGTAAACTGGTTGAAGCAAACCCTTTCACTGTCTTCAGAGGACTTGGTTTAGTCTCCACCATCTTTTATCAATAGCATGCTTTATCCTGTCACATACATACACGTGGATTAAATCAAGAGTCTAAGGTCCTTACCAACCTAACGGTATACTGCTTTTAGGTCTAATTGTGTATTGCTTTTTGTTTATCTTCTTTGTAACAGAATTTTTTTAAAAAAAGAAGGAGAAGTAGGATAAGAAAGGCCAGGTGAAGCAGGCTGCACGTAGGGAGCAGAGGGCTCTGAGAATTGCTCACCTCCACAGACCACGCCGTCCAAGTCTTCGCAGCGGCGATCGTCACACTCACACGTCTTGCCATATACCCTGCCGCCTCCCGGTGGGTAGCAAGTGCATTCGCCACACTCACACTTACCTGCAAAACACAAAGGCAGAGTGCACTCAGTAGGAGGCTCACAGAATCAGGAAGGCTTTGAAATTAAGCAAGCATCCTATTAGACTTCCTAGACCAGTTCTAGTCTGTGGCTGATAATAGCTCAGCAAATACCTTTTCCTACCTCCCTAAGGTTAAGCTGAAGGTCAAGCACAAATGCCAAGGAGGTCAGTGGGAGCTGAAGTGACAACTCCTGGCTCATGTCGTTCCCATCTTCTACTTTCCACTTTCTGTTTCATTCATTTTTTTGTTTGTTTCATTCACTTTTGAAGAATAATCCAACTATTAAACTCTCTGGGTATTTCATATTCCACTTATGAGACCATTTAACGTAACTGAGTCAATTTTATATATTTTGACATAATTTGCCATAATGTGGTCATTTAAAAAACTATTTTTAGTGTGGGTCTGTCTGCCACATCAGAAAGAAAATGTTCATAGGTACATTTCAACCTGATATTTTAGTGATGATTTGGCATCAATTTTTGAGTTCATAGAAGTCATTTCAACATGGAACACATGTCCGAGTGCATGTCCTAAATATCTATTATCCTTGACTTAAAGTTGAAAAGTATAAACATGTTTTGGAATGAGTTTGGTTCATAGTTTGGGGATTCTTAACTATTTATCTTTATGTTTATAAACAGTTAAGTCTTTATCTTTATGTCTTTTGTTATTTGTTATTATTTCTGGAGCTGTAACTATGCCTCAAACACTATAATTCCTTCAATTCTGTCATTTTGTTTTCATAATACCACACATTGACTAGCATTATCACTATCATTTTACTAAACAGGAAATGGAGACATACTGAGGCCAAGTTACTTTCCCTGGTGAACCAGTTCTTAAGGGACAGATTCAAAATTTATACCCATTCTCATTACACTTAAAGTTTGTGCATCTAAACATTAAGCCATATTGTATCTTAATATACTCATAATGCAGCACCAGAAAGTACATTTCTTTTTTCTGAGGAATTGGTACTGGTTTGCCAGAAATTCAGCTGAGTGACTACTCCGAGACATCTGTTACTCTCTGTCATTATCCCAACCATCATAATTACACACCCACTGAAATGATCATAAGATACTTCAGGGCTGACCCTGCAATGTTGTTAGTCATTCTGTTGCTGCATTTGTATCTCGTTAAAGAAATTCTGAGCTGGGATATGATGGAAGAAAGAAAAATTAGTATTTAGAATCATATAATTTCAGAGTTGTAATTAAACATTATCTAACGCAGTGACTCATAATCTTTTGTGGCAGAAATGGCGAGGTTATGGTCCCTTTGAGAATCCAGTGAAAGATATGGCGATAGATAATGTTGTTCTGGCCACCCTTCAACCCATCTCTCCTCCAACCTGGAGGCAGTGCCAAGTTCAGCCAGAGTCAGAGCCCCTCCTCTTTCCCCAATGATACCCCCTCTTCCTATGGACCGGCAGACGGAACAGAGACACGCCAGACGCTCTTGGCCGGGGCTTGGATTCATGAGGGTGAAAGCAAGGCACAGGGCTGTGGCAGAATGCCAAGTGCAACAGCATAGCAGTGAGCATCCAGGGGTAGGAGAGCTCGGCACACAGAGGCTGAAGTTTAAACGTGACGGCTGCAGGGGCTGGTTCTCAGCAGTGCCTTGCTTCGCTGGGGTGCTGCATGAGCTGATTGTCCAAGCTTGTGTTCTGAGCCTAAACTCTTCTAATAAAATGATTTTTCATCCCAGTTAATGACCTCGGTTTCTGTTGTACGCAATCAAGAACTCTGACTGGTGGGGCTTCCCTGGTGGCGCAGTGGTTGAGAGTCCGCCTGCCGATGCAGGGGACCCGGGTGCATGCCCTGGTCCGGGAGGATCCCGCGTGCCGCGGAGCAGCTGGGCCCGTGAGCCATGGCCGCTGGGCCTGCGTGTCCGGAGCCTGTGCTCCGCAACGGGAGAGGCCACAACAGTGAGAGGCCCGCGTACCGCAAAAAAAAAAAAAGAAAGAACTCTGACTGGTAGACCCCAGATCTCTCCCTGGAAAAATATACCAGCACGTGTTTATTTGCTATAAAATGTCAGGAGGATCCATGACTTTCTGCAGTTTATTTAATAGATGAGGAAACTCAAGTATGCTGAGGCTAAATGACGTGCTTAAGGCCAGGAAAGTAGACGTCAGCAGTATTGGTCCTAGAACCCAGATTTTCTGAGCCCTGGTTAATCCCCAGCTGTGCATAAACACACTGGTTCTCTCATAGGGAGATGTGTGAAGGACAACAACGATCCAGATTGTGGAGAGAGGCAAAATATAGGACGGTCAGCAGTGTGGCCCTGTATGGTTAACTAGTCCATGGTGGACAGATGTGGGAAACTTCACCCACATCATTCCTGACAGGTAATCCACTCCCAGTTACCAAGAAACAACACTTTTTAAGTTTGAGGGCATATGTATTTATGCTGACCATTTTATTAGCATTTTGAGGCATACAGGAAGTTCCCTGAATATGTATTATTGGCTTCTTTGAAAAGGATGAACTAACTACTGGCATATGTGTTTAAATATCTCCATTTCACTGTTTTCATTCTGGATAGGGTCTTCTATTTCTCCCAATCTCCCAATTTATCTGCCCCCCGCCTTTTACACAGTTGGATAGTAAAGTGTTAATATATGGTCCTAGGTACCTTTTTTTCCTGATAGATTGTAATTCAAGCGTCTGTTTAAAATATCAGACAATAATTAACCATTTTGCAATTCATTTTTTAGGCCGTGTGTCTGTTGGTGTTTTAAAAATATGTTAAGGCAAATACTAGCTGAATTAACTTTATGTATGTAGCTCTAATTTAGTTTTTAGGATACAGAAGATTCTGATGGGATGGCAAAGCATTAAGCATTAAGAAAGGCTAATCTGTCACACACAGAAAGGTAAAGAAGAGTAAATTCTTCATGCGGTCCACATTTTAAAGGGCATTATTTTGCTGTCTCAGTTCACAACTTCACTCCATTCACTACCAGGACATAGACCTGCCAGGTGAATTTCCACTCATCCTTTAAGATCCAAAGTAAATTCCACCAAATCCATGACACTTGCACCCTCCTAATCACTCATCTTCACAAAAACATCAGAATTAACTGCACTTCTCATGTGTCCTCATAATGTTTAAACCAATATTTATTGAACAGATGCACTAACTAATAATCACATGTAAATAGTTTGGTAACACTGACACAAAGCGTGAGCTTTAATGGAAGAACTTGAATTTAGAATAAGACGTTTCTCCCTGGAATGCAAAGGCGTTTCCAATCACCTGAATACCTTCATTTGTGTTTTCCACAGTTACATCAATGAAATACGTTCCACAGCAAATTCATCACCTTTATTCACAAACTTACTCCTTTTCCTGCATTCTTTTATCCCGGAGAAGGTCGCTATTCATTTAATCTGTCACTGAGTCTTGAAAAAACTTGATGACATACTTGATGCCTTCCTTCTTTTCATTAACCATTCTTCTCCTTTCAATTTCAAATTTCATAAAATCTACTCTCCTAAAACATAGCTATGATGATGGAACTCCTCTTCCCGTGATGGTCCCACATGACTTTTAAGGCAGAGATCAAATTTCTCAACAGGGCTTTCTACACAAGATCCAACTCACCTTCCTAAGCTTATACCCAACAATCACAGTGCACTCATGTTCAGAGACTTTGTTTTTGTGCTCCATTTCTTCTCTCTGCCATGCACTCTATAACTTTCTCTATAAAATTCAACCTAGTGTTCAATAGCCAGCTTAAATCTGAAATCCTCTATAAACCCTTCCTTGCCATCCCTGTTTGGTCACCTGGAGGATCTGTTCCTTCTCTCTGATCCCACAGTACTTGGTTCACACCGTTAGTAGATCAGTGAATGCACACTTTATACTAAATAAATACATGCCAGAACCCTACCATAAATAGTGATCTATTTATGGTCCAGGCTGATTTGTAACCTGTTAGCAGCCAGCAAAGTTCTCTGTTGAGGTAGTAGCAAACACAAGCCTCAGAATGGGAGAAAATATTTGCAAACGAAACAACTGACAAAGGATTAATCTCCAAAATATACAAGCAGCTCATGCAGCTCAATATCAAAACAACAAACAACCCAATCCAAAAATGGGCAGAAGACCTAAATAGACATTTCTCCAAAGAAGACATACAGATGGCCAACAAATACATGAAAAGATGCTCAACATTAGTAACCATTAGAGAAATGCAAATCAAAACCACAATGAGGTATCACCTCACACCGGTCAGAATGGCCATCATCAAAAAGTCTACAAATAATAAATGCTGGAGGGGGTGTGGAGAAAAGGGAACCCTCCTGCACTGTTGGTGGGAATGTAAACTGATACAGCCACTATGGAGAACAGTATGGAGGTTCCTTAAAATACTAAAAATAGAACTACCATATGACCCAGCAATCCCACTACCGGGCATATACCCAGAGAAAACCATAATTCAAAAAGATACATTTACCACAATGTTCATTGTGGCACTATTTACAATAGCCAGGACATGGAAGCATCCTAAATGTCCATCATCGGATGAATGGATAAAGAAGATGTGGCACATATATACAATGGAATATTACTCAGCCATAAAAAGAAACGAAACTGAGTTATTTGTAGTGAGGTGGATGGACCTAGAATCTGTCATACAGAGTGAAGTAAGTCAGAAAGAGAAAAACAAATACCTTATGCTAACGCGCATATATGGAATTTTGAAAAGCGGTACTGATGAACATAGTGGCAGGGCAGGAATAAAGACAAAGATGTACAGAACAGACTTGAGGGCACATGGGGCGAAGGGGAAGCTGGCATGAAGTGAGAGAGCAGTAGTGACATATGTACACTACCAAATGTAAAACGGATGGCTAGTGGGAAGCTACTGCATAGCACAGGGAGATCAGCTCGATGCTTTGTGAGGACCTAGAGGCGTGGGATAGGAAGGGTGGAAGGGAGGTTCAAGAGGGAGGGGATATGGGGATACATGTATACATATAGCTGATTCACTTTGTTGTGCAGCAGAAACTAACAAAACTTTGTAAACATTTATACTCCAATAAAGATGTGAAAATAAAACACTTAAAAAAATAAAAACAAATTCAGAAAGAAAAAATATAAGAAATTGAGTCTCCTTTCCTTTATTTACTAAATGGTAGTATTTCAATGATTAGTTTAATGTTATGGAGATGTAACTGTGGATTCTCAAATGATTATCCAATTAGTATTCTGATAAGTAAGAATGAAGGATAATGGAAGTTTGCAGGTCTAGCACTAGCAAGTACTCTGTTATATATAACAAATTGAGAGGAAAATCTAAAGAAAGATATATTCAAAAATGCAAATAAACCAAGTAATTTTTAAAAAGACAATCCAGGAACAGGATGAAAAGGATGGAAATAACTGTCTGAAAAGAAATTAATTCAGTCAACATCATCAATATCATCCAACCAAAACTTAACTGAAATTTACACTGAGTCTGCCCACTCCAGGTAAATTTTAATAAACTTAACCTTTAAGGACATACAAAAAGTTAGTCCAAAGACATACTTTTATAATGGATTGCAATCCCTATGAATTGTATTTAAAGGCTATTATACACTAGCAAAGAAGGGTAATGAAGTAAAGCAGATACGTAGAAGTTCTGATTAAAACAGATTTTACTTAAGCATTTCAAATTTGACACTTCTACAAAATACAGGAAAACTTTAAGTCAGAACATGGACAAAAAGCACAGTTTACAGCTCATCTAGTTTATCCTGAAGATACAAAATTAAGAAAGACATTTAAAAACTTTTAATAGTAGAGGGAATACAGGTAAAGTACATGAGCACACACACCCTATAGGGTTACAGAAGGTTCCTGGAAAGGTGAATTCGGAATGAGTCTTAAAGTGTTTGTTAAATGTTAATCAGGCAAAGAAGAAAGAAAATAAATTTTAACGTAAGATTCAGTCAAAAGAATGGGCTCTGATTTTAAATAAATCTGGATTTTAATCCTGGCACATCCAATCTTAAATGTGATTCTTTGGAAGACTAAGTTAAACCTCATTTATTACGGCTACAGGATGGGGATAATAATGACACTGATCACGTAAGATTCTGGTTAGGCTAAATATTATTATACATATCAAGTACATAGGACAGGACCTGACACATAGTAAGGGGTCCATAAATAACAGATATTATTATTTCTATTTTTATAATTAAAAAAACATAATGGGAGGCTTGAATTTCAGTAACTCACATAAAATCCATTCCTTTACTTTCTGATTCTATTTCTCTACAAAAATAAACCAACGGTATTTCCTGATCCAGAATGAGATTATTTAAGAACACCATATCATCAAATGTACCTGCTAGCCTGGGAACAGAAGGTACACTCTCTACAACCTTATTTTCTTCCACTTTTTAAAAGGGCAAAACCACACTTGCAGTACATGCTCAATATTTGGAGAGTAATTAGAGGCTCACATAAAACAGAAAAGAGATTAGCACTTTACTAACACAGTCCTCCTTTGCCTAAAATAATAGGTTTACCATAGCAACCTGATTGTACTAGGAAAAGCTCCTGCCAAATGCATCCAAAGTTCCCTTGAAATTTCTATGAGAAAGAATTAAACACTTCAGAACTATAATATTCTGTACCATTTCATCTAAGTACAAATATTTTGTGTGTGAGAATAAAGTAATCAGACATTTGAAAGTGAAGAGGCAACTTTCACCTTCCATTTCAAAATGAGCAGTGAGACTTCTTATAATTCAAGCCACACTTTGAGACTACATTTGCTAGCCAAGGAAGAGATGCTCGTAACTTTTTAAAAACATGGATAAATGTCAATCCTTCTGTTTGTGTCTTCTTAGTATACAAGGATTAAAGTAATCAATCACAGACCTTTGTGAGGAAATAAGACATTTAAGCAAATGTTGTACTGATATAGTTTTCTGTTGTTTGCCCTTAGAGTGTCTAAAATTGAAACTGGGATATGGGAGTAGCAGGCTTCACTTTTCTCTAAAGGTTTTCCAAGGTATTGAGCAGAACTTCACAGAGGAAGTCTATTAGACCTCTAAGTAAGAGTATCTCGTTATTTCAACCTTAAGATTAGTTTCTATAACAATAACTAAAATTACTCAATTCATTTATTTCTAACAAAAATTTTATAAATTAGGTAGCAATATCATACGTGTTTACCAATATAACTCAGGAACTATGCGATAGACCCAAGGTTAAAAAATCAGAGAAAGAATGAGGTTGGAAATGTGGAGCTTAAGTAATTAATCAATGTGGCCCATCCTGAATGAGTCAATATAAATTAGAATAAGAATCTCATTCTTTGAGGCTGATAAACCCATTCACGGGACAGTGGGCAGTACCTTGCTTCAGAAACAAGGTTTTGGGATTCTGCAAACAAAAATCCTATCACATCCAGGCCTATGCCTGGTATTGAATTACTGATTCCATAGGGCATAAACAAACACATGCAATTGTAATTCACCATGAAAGACTCTATGGGACAAATGCCAAAGATAGAAACAGACAACAAATGCTATTCACCAGTGAAAGAGTTGATACAGAGAAACGTTTCTATAGAAAGTTTCTTGAAGATAAACTATATTTGGGAAAAAAAGGGATAAGGTAGAATCAGGCCTTAATCACTTTTAAATTCTTGCTGGTTTTGTTACTTTAAAACATTCAAAAGTGTGAGTGAACATATCACTTCCTTAAGGCACATTTCAGGAGAGCTAATTAAATTGATTTGAAACAAGCGTGGACTTTCTTCCCACATCAGGGATAATCAGAGAATTTACTTTACAAATTGAACAATGAAATCCATCTAACAATAAATAATACATTTCCATCAACAACAAGCTAATCTTTTAAAATGAAGAAAAAATACACCATAAAGCAATATTTTCTCCTGATAACTTATTTTTTAATTAGTCTTTATTTCTGAATCTACCAATATTAGTTTTCCCAAATCATAAAACATTAGAAAGAACATTGAGTATATATGTAAATGTATACATATATCAGAATGTATGAGTATACGTACATTTAAATTTGAAGCTATTGTAACTCCATGTGAGCAACTTATCCTCAAATGGCTCATGTAAAAAAAAGTTCTTTGTACTATTCTTAAGTCTTCTAAGATCAAAAGTATCTCAAAATAAAAATATTTAAAATTTTAAAAATATGCAAGTAAAATTCTAAACATAACTTATCTATGCAGCTAAATGTTTTTTAAAAAATAAAGTCTTATCAATAATTATGTATACACTTAGCCACATGTTTTACATTCACTTTTGGAAAATATCCTTTAACGTCATATTCAGGATTTAAGCCAATTTTTTTCAATAAAGCAATGTCAAATATATGCAGAGTCTGGGAATCATGTAGCCAAAAATGTCAGAAATTCAATAAACTTAAAATTTAACGCTATAGTGAACTTGCTTTAACTCTGTCATTTTATAGCACAGTTAACATATTCAGGATTAATAGGTAAGAGTTACAGGGAAACAGAGTTTAATATACTGTAATAAATAACATAATACACATCAGAGTAGTCCATTATGGAATGTGCTGCCATGGTAGGGAGTAAGCTTCCGTCACTGAAGGAACTGAAGCCAAGAAGGCCGTCTTTGATAAGAGTTAAGAGTTTGTGCTCTGGATTCAGAAAGACCTAAGATAGAATTTAATATCAACCACTTATATGCTCTATAATCTTAGAAAATAACTAAACCTTTCTATTTTAAAATTTTCAAAATTGGGAATACCTACTTAATAACTTTAAAGACACCAAAACAGAAATATTTTTTTTTAAGTATTACTGTTTGGATTTCCTAAGTACCACTGTGATATTTGTTTGTGGCATAGTGTTTAAACTTTAAGAAAAAAATAAATAAATGTATAACTTGAAGAGTAAAAGGCTTCCACAAATAGAACCACATATTATAATTTTATATAGCTGGAAGTAATACACCATTTTTTCACAGCTAATCTGTTTCTCCCTCAATATGAATGTCTACTTCCTTTTTTGCTCTGCCAACAATGTATTTCAGATAACTTACGGTTTCTGTACTAAGTAATGCTACTTCTTTAAAAGGTATTTTATTCTGACATTATTTTTCAACAAACTCCTATGGCACCTGAAAGTCCTATCTCCGTTTTGTCTCTAGCCTCAGAAATAATTTTTGACTAGCAAAACGTCAATATATAAGTCAAAGCCTCCTAAGGCAGCCTGGATTTAAGTGGCCAAGATCCTAGAGAAAAAGGAACCATAGGGTAGTGAGTTCTACCCAATACACAAATAATCCCCTTCATGCATTTGTCAAGACTGAAACTTTTTAGGGCAAGAGGATAAAGCATTAAGCAGAATGCAACATCTAGAAGATGAATAAACTAAACAGAGCTTTTGGTTTTTTCATCTGGCTGGAAAGACAGTACTTGGAACTCAGGGACCTTTGAGAAGGAGGGCATTGATAAACATAACATAAACATCCCAGGTTTTCACTTTAGAAATCATTTTAATGCCTGATTGGATTGAGGTTATCTGCCTTTGTACATATGTCTGCCAGACAAAAAGTAAATTATCTCTTCATGGAAGATAACATCATTCACAAATTTCTACCAATTTTATTAAACAATATTTATACCCAATTAAAAAATAGTTATATCAATAGATAAGACAGAATGACTAAAAAGGAAAGAGAAAAATAGACAATACAAAAAGGTCTAAAAATGATATAGGTGACCAAACTAGAATTGTCAGTAATGGACTTTAAAATAACTATGATTAATATATTCAAAAAACTATTTTACTAAATGGAGAAATTATTCAGAGAATCATCTATAAAAAATGAAGTAGAAATTCTGAATTTAAAAATACAGTTACTGAAATTAAAAATTGAATAGAGAGAGTCAGTGGCAAATCAGACACAGGAGAAAAGAGGCTTAGTAAACTGGAAGATAGGTCAGTGGAAAATATCCAGACTGAAGCATAGAAAACAAAAAGAATGAATAAAAAAAGCTTAAGAAATACACTGGACATGAAATAATATCCAAAGCATCTAATTGGGTACCCAGAAAAAAAGACAGGATGAAGCAGAAGTAATATTTTAAGAGGTCATAGATAAGACACTTCCAATAGTGCTGTAATGGACTGAATTGTGTCCCCCCACCCCCACCAATTCACATGTTGAAATCCTAATCTCCAGTACCTCAGTATGTGACTATATTTGGGGATAAGATCTTTAGAGAGGTAATTAAGGTGAAGTAAGGTCATTAGAATGGGCCCCAATCCTAGTGATTTTATGAGAAGAGAAGATTAGGACACAGACACACACAGAGGGGAGACCATGTGAAGACACAAAGAGAAGATGGCTATCTACAAGCCAAGGAGAGAGACCCTCAGAATAAATCCAGGTTATTCACATTTTGATCTTGGACTCCAGCCTCCAGGCCCAGAGGAAATAAATCTCTATTGTTTAAGCCACCCAGTGCATGGTAGTTTGTTATGGCAGCCCTAGCAAACTAATACACATGCCCAAAGAATTTAAGTTATGGATTCAAGAAGCTTCATAAAGCCTAAGGAGAATAAATAAAGAGAAAACCACACAGCATCGCTGACACACAGCATAGTCAGTTGCTGAAAGACAAAGAGAAAATCTTAAAAATAGTTAGAGATAAAAAGATGTATTACTTTCAAAGGAAAAAAACAAGAAGATTGACAACTGAATTACCAAAATAAATGCTTAAATCACATGGCAATGGAATGACATCTTTAAAATCCTGAAAGGAAGTGCCAAATTAGAATTCTATGCCTAACAAAAATATCCTACCAATTTGATTACAAAATGAGAACGTTTCCAGGCAAACAAAAACTAAAATAAGTTGTCACTAGAAGAGCCTTATCAGAATAAATACTAAAGAAAACATTTCTTCACACAAAAAGAAAATGATCCATCCAGAACATAAACATTAAAATAAAGAAAATAGTGAAAATGAAAGTAAATATAGGGAAATCTAAATGAAAAAAAACTCTACAAAATTAATGTTTTGTAAAAGTCAGTCTAGAACTTAAATTGCACGATGCTAGAATAACCTTGACAACAAAATCACACAAGGACATTACAGGAAAAGGATGTTACAGATTAATATCTCTCACGAGCTTTAAATCCAACATTTTCAAAAAATCATTTCCAAATGTGTTTAGTCCAGGATTAGAGGGTTGGTTTAATCATTTAAAAATCCATCAAAATATCTCATCACATTCACAGAAAAAAAAACATATTATAATCTAAATAGATGCACACTGTATATTTGATAATATTCAACACTCCTTCATGAGGAAAGAATAAAGGAATAGAAGCTAACTTCCTAATTTTGATGAAGGTAATCTAAAATAAATCTACAGCAAACATCACATTTGGAAGTAAAATATTGAAAACACTTCCCTCAAGACTGAGAGCAAGACAAGAATGTCCACTATCTCCATTTCTAAACAACATTGTACAGACTTCTTATCAAGTGCTCTAAAGCAAAAGAAAGAAAGAAAGAAGATGCATAAAGAAAGAAGAAATAACACTGTCATTATTCACGTATGCATGATTATGTTGGTAGAAAATCCAAAAAACCTACATATGAAGTATTAAAATTAAGAAGTAAATTCAGCAAGGTCATGAGACACAACTGGTTAATATAAAAAAATTAGTTCTATTTTGTATAGCAAAAACAAAAAGGACAAGAATTTTTAAAAGATATAATTTTGATAACATAATGGTATGTAAATGCAGAGGGACAAAAATAGCCAAAGCATTATTGTCAGAGAAAAGTGGGTAGAGAAATTACAATACCAGATTTTAACACATACTATAAAGTTATAGCATTTAAGAGTGTATTGCTGGTAAAATATTAGACAAATAGACAAATGGAACAGAATAAAAACACTGGAAAGAGACCCATGCAATATAAGGTCACTTTATTTATGACAGAGCTGACATCACAGTACAGTGGGGAAAGGCTGATTTTTCAATAAGTGGTTCTATCTAGCCTGGACTAGTCACTTTTGCTTTTCAGAAATTGCTATCTGTTCTCTTCTCACATATTGTTACACTAAGCTATTGAACTAAATGATCTCTAAAGCGTCACAGATGTATTCACAGAATTTGTTTCATAAATCATCAATTGTAGCTACCAGTCTTGTTTTCTAGTTAAATGTTCCAAATATGTCTGGTCAAGTTGTATAATTTGTTAGACTCTAACGGCAGCTACCAAGGTATTACTTGCAGTATTTTTCTCAAAGACTGTTACTATGCAATGCAAATATAAAAATCATACTAATTTATATAACTTATATCTAAATATTTAAATTATGGCCTTCCATCACAAATAGAAAGTTGCTTGTGGTTCCCTTCAAATCAATTCATTTTCTAGAGAAACTAAGACCAACACTTCCTACCATTGGCTATAAAGTAATAGTAGTTAAATATAGAAACATAATTCCAAATAATGGAACTTACTAGGGTCATAAGTGATTCAGACTGATGGAAATACAGATAAATTCTCAAAGTATATCCTAATGAATATTGCCTGTAAAGGCAAAAAGACAGTAGTTAAAAGTCATGGAAACAGTTCAGACTGGGGGAAGACGTATGAGAAAAATTGCTTGACCTTCTTTTTCATTATTTCAAGATAATGAAATACTTAGTCATAGCAGATACCATAGAGACTTCATGGCTAATCTTAGCTACCTAGAAAGACTGAATGATGACCAAATCGATGAGGGTGCTCTACGTTTCTTGGACACTACCAGATAAGAGGAAACATTTCATTTTGATAAGAGTATCACATGGTAGTGTAGAGATGTAGGAAGAAAGAGAAATATGCCTCCAATTAAGGGAAAGAGGAAAGGAGGAGGGTGCTAAAAGAAAAAGAACTCTCAAATATCTGTGATTATCTGCTTGTATTAGCAACGGAAAAGAAGGTCAGAAAATAAAGGTATTGGAAATGCAGATCTTTCATGCAAACCTTCACATCTCCCTGACTATAGGGAAATGTAGGAGAAATAGTAGTTTGTGTGAAATAAAACCTGATCTTACTTTGGGTCCCTTCATATTATGAGTTAATCTGTGCTTATGTGTCTCTCTTATTCAAATCTTCAATAAAATCAAAGGAGTGAATATAAAATAATAAAAACAAAACAAAACAAAATCACATGTAATTGCTAATGGTCAAAAACATTTATGCCCTTGCTTGAAAAGCAATGTCTTTTTTGAAGGAACAGGAAATTGCAATATCAGCTCTTCAGTGAAATGACTTCTGCTTTCACCTGATGTATCAAAAGAAATAGGCCATTCAATCACTTATAGCAATAATAGTTAACATTGCTACTGCAAAAGCTATTCAGGGAATGAAATGAGGTAATAAAAGAAAACAAAGAAAGCCTATGAGATCAGATGCTTTAAACAATGATAAACTCTACATTACACAAAAAGCAGTGTTGGAGGAACCCTGATTACTCTTGTCTTGAGACATCTTTGGCTTAAATACATCCGATTGCCTGAGAGTCCGAAGGATTGATTGCTTGCCCATGATGTGTTATGTAATGAGAAACTGCATTAATTCCACTGGGAATTTTAATTTGCATATTCCTTTTTTTTTTCTTCCAGCAAATGACAACTGCTGTGTGGGAAGTATAGTTAATAAACATTCTAAACTTATTCTCTTCCAAATCTAAGTTTCTTGTTTATCCTCCACTTAATTTTAAATTTTATTTATCTTTGGTGGGGAGATATGATTTTAAATATGAGTTTTTATTAACTTTCACTTTTTGAAATAGTATTACAAGAGATATATTACAATGAAGTACATAGTATGTAGGCTTTAGCTTCCAGCAATATGAAAAACAAAAAAATATTGGACCTAAAATAAAGTGTCTGTTCCATTGCTGGGCTTATGGGAAGTCATGTAATTCTTCAAGAACTATGAGCTGGGGACTTCCTTGGTGACACAGTGGTTAAGAATCTGCCTGCCAATGCAGGGGATGCAGGTTCGAGCCCTGGTCCGGGAAGATCCCACATGCCGCAGAGCAACTAAGCCTGTGCGCCACAACTACTGAGCCTGTGCTCTAGAGCCCAAGAGCCACAACTACTGAAGCCCACGAGCCTAGAGCCCGTGCTCCGCCAACAAGACAAGCCACCACAATGAGAAGCCTGCGCACCACAATGAAGAGTAGCCCCCACTCACCGCAACTAGAGGAAGCCCGCGTGCAGCAATGAAGACCCAATGCAGCCAAAAATAGATAAAGAAAATAAATAAATTTATTAAAAAAAAAAAAAACTATGAGCTGGAACAAGGGCAATTACCATAAGCCCATATGAAAGAGGTCCTGAGGGTAAAAGCCTACATCAGCACTTCAAGCAATGAAAGTGGAGAAGTTGAATTTGAGACTCCTTGAGTAAATTGGGGACTCTGGAAAGAAGGCTAAAGAGATCCAAGATCAGTAATATCCTGGGAGAATCTAACACAAATCCTCACTGAAGAAAAGTGTCCTGAATTTACACTTCAAGATTTTCTAGCGTTTAAAATAAACCATCTATAAGCTTACAATTGAAGACCAACAAATAGGTACACACAAGGAAACAAACCACCATGAGTGAAAGCCAGCAAAAACAATATTAATTTTAGCTCTGTGCTAAAGACTTGATATTGTCTAGAAGCCTGTCTTGCTATCTTTTTTCTTGAATATATTTTCCATAGTGACTCTAATATCTGTATCTGATAATCCCAATAAATGGGTCATTTATGCATGTATTTCTATTGGTTGTTGTTGTCTCCTTGGTTTTGTTTCTTATTTCTCTGACTGAATGTCAGAAATTGCATATGGAAAGATTACAGAGCCTCTGGATGATAGCCTTTTCCCCAGAAATAGTTCACTTCTTGTAAGCAGATACAGCACTGTGTCTCATCCTGGGGAAATTTTGCCCCCCAGGGGACATTTGGCAATGTCTGGAGATATTTCTGACTGTAATGATGGGTTGGAGGTGCTACTGACATCTATAAGTAACGAACAGAAACACTGCTAAACATCCTACAAAGCACAGGACAGCCCCGCAGCAAAGAATTATCCAGCCCAAAATATTAATAGTGCTGCTATTGAGAAACCCTAAGATAAGTGACGGCAGATCACCTTAATCCAAACAGAGATGAGCTCCCCTGAGGCTAAGTTGCATTTATTCCTTGTTTACCCCTCCCCTTTCCAAGAGGTCCAAACACACTGGCATCTGCACTCATGCACACACATACATGTGCACATATAGACACTCACATGAAAATTAGCCCACCCAAGTCTATACTTCCTCCTTTAAGACTGATCATTGTCACCCCCTCTAAGAAGCATTGTCTGCCACTTCCTCAGTCCCCATGTACAACCACCACTGAAGGCTTGATTAGGCATCACTATGATGTTTAAAACAGAACCTTGGCAGCACTCTAGCCTGATACTGATCGATACTGATCAATCTAAACAGATACTGGTTGATCTAAAATATACTCCATGGTGTTGAGTCTGCTTTACAGTTTTTAATCTAGGCTGCTCATTTGCATCTTGTATTCAGTTTTTATGCAAATCGTTAAAACTTTATGCCATTACCTAAGACTCCCACTCACTATATTTTTTAAATGTATTCTCCCATTATCCCCTATTTAAAAAATCACTTCCCTAGTTTCAAATCAAGATTTTTAAATACCACACACTAACACAAAGTCCCTTTTACTTTTAAAATTATGATTTAACTGATTTAAATGTAGTATTATCAAGGCAATACATAATTATAAAGCAATGCATGATAAATGAAAATAAAATAATACATATAAGGCAGGAAATCCTCCGTTGAACTCAGCTCCAGGGACAATTATTGTTAACACTGTAATGAATTTCCTTCTCGACTTTCATCTACACTTATTTTCACATATATGAGTAAACAAGGCAATATAATTTTATCTCAAGTTATAACATAAATATTTTAGCTAGGAGCATGTTGTAAAGGATTCATTTTAATTAAGATCGTTCTTCCAGTAGCCCTTCCCATGACCTAAGCTATGGTTGGACTTAATCCCAAAGTATGGTATTATATTTTTTAAAGAGCAGATATATCTGGTACCAGCCCAAACCTCTACAGCACACACTTGAATTCCTCCTGCTGTCAGAATTTCAAGTAGATTAATTTACTTAAAACTTGACTTATTGGGCATTCTCTCTGCGTAGAGACAGAATCCTGATTTAGTCACTTAAAAATCAGTTAGTAGACCATCTGTGGGAGAAGAAATTCATCTTTCTACACTATTCTTTTGAAATTTCTCATGAACTCTTACAAATGAGCTTCTTTGTCATGCGTGCCACCCAAGGGATGAGAAGAGATGGAAAGGTCGGGGGGAAGTCTTTCCTTTGCCCCCTTCACTCAGGGTTGTACTAATGCAGATTATTCAATTGAGAACCATTTGTTCTCTGCTTCATCATCTGTGGAGACGATCATTAATATTCAACCACGTGAACAGCATTCTAGGTGTTGTATGGAACACAGAGGGAGAGAGACTAAAATCTAAATCAAATAGATGAGTCTATGAAGACTGATGGCCCCAAGGAAGAGAAAGTCACCCTCCAATATGAATTCCAATTTCCACAGAATGAAAACTGACCTCAACGTATTTTGTAACTATAAAGAAAACTACTACTGTACTTTGGGCAGGTTTAGCTAACATGTAAGGGGAGTAATACAAAATAAAACAAATCAAAATGAAAGAAAGGGGCCCACAGTAACATGCAGAATGGGGATAAGAACGTATCATAAGATGTTTTTTAAAAAGTTTTATTTTACGTGTGATGGGCAAGTGAGGAGGAAAGTAAAATTATACCTTTGGTGTAATTTGTTTATGGATTTGGTGTATGTGTTAGGCTGTTTACCAGGATCAGTATATCATCAGATCATCAGAGAGGTGGCAGGTTTGATAAAGGCTTAAAACAATGAATTAAATGAAATGTTAACAATAAATAATTTATTTAAAAAGCAAATGATGAATTTTTATGCAACTCGAATTAAAAACTGAAGGTACACTGGGCTAAGCATAATTTTAAAGCTCACTGATTTAATACAACCCGAATGTAGCAATTATATTCATACTCACATTTTAACCCACACACACTACATCAGCTTCATTATGTTTAAGGCCACGTCAAGGCACTTTCCTTTCCGCATCTGGGCTAGTTTCCCATCAGAGGTAATATGGGGAATACAGTCTAATCAACTTAATCAGCACTATCTGAGCACAAGAGGAACCTGAATATATATCTAAGATATATTTTATTGACAAAAAAGAAGTAAGAAAGATGTGAAAATATATTATGTACACGTGGTGCTGCAAAGAATGTTAAACTATTCCCCCAAAACATGTTCAATAAGGGTGAGGGTTAGTTACCCACAAAGGAAAGGAAAATATTGCCAATTATTATAAACAAATTAAAACATGAGTTCAATTTGAAAAGTAGGGTGTTACACTGACATTGATGGCCCTTAAATTCCGCTGTGAATATACATCATATTCTCTGGATATTAAGGCTTCCAACTGCTTATCTTAAGGGCGCTACCAATTATCAATTGCAGCAATTGATGGGAAAAGGTATGGCCACTGTAACAAGAACTGCCAACATCCAGTCAGCTCATGTACCTGAACATGGCATATAGTGGGAGGTTGCAACCATCTGACTTAACAACAGGGAAGCAAATGAATTTTAGACATAATAGTGGATGTTTGTTTCAAACGTAGGCAAAGAGATGATTGAGCAACTAGCATGATAGAAAGGGGATGCAAAAATTGGGTTTACAGATATAGAAATATTAATTAAGAAGCAGAGGAGAAAGTTATAATAACATTGTCAATGTTTCCTTCATTATACACCAGGTTGCTCTCAAGTCCGTGGTTTCCCTACATTATGAGTGCTTTAATTACATATGTAGGAAGAGGAAGGGAACTACAACAAGGATCTGCATTTTCTGAGGATGAATTATTAGTGCACTATTTTGACTAAATTTATCTCATCTACCACCTTGTTTCGCTACATTCAAATATGCACGTCTAACAACTGCTTTTTGCAATATGTCCACTTCTCCCATATACGAAAATAGAGAAGATAAACCAAACACCTATTCTATGCCACCAAAGTGGTAATTTTGGCGTGTCCATTTCCTTCTCATGCATTCTATGTGTTCCTGAGCATTCTCCCATTTCTTCCCATCTAGTAGTGGATACATTTAATTATAACAAAGCAGTTACAGGGGATAAGACATTCACTGAGACCTTCACTGTCCTTAGGCAATGAATTTGGATTTTCCACACATTGGTTGGCCTTGGGGTTGGAATTCCTGACAATGTCCTAAGACTACAAGTCTGCAAGAAAACAGTCCTACCCTGAGGCAGTTGTGTGATTACAACCACTCAACGCATTTCCCGGTATTGTACTAAATATTCTCTGTCCATTGTTTGATTTCTTCTCCACCATGACCCCTTGGAAGAAGCTCCTGATTTTGTCCGTTTCGCAGATGAGGCCCACGGACTTACAAGGTTTAAGTACTTTACTGGAAGTCACACAGTCGGTGAATAGTAGAGTCAGGATTCAATTCAGTATCTGGCTTACTCACAAATGTATAGTTTAAATCACGGGGTTATACTTATTCTTGATTGGACAAATGCCACAATTAATTAATATTATCAGTTTGCATAAAATGTATTTCTTGCTTTTCAGAATGAAATAAGGGTCACGATGTAACAATTACTCTAAGCAAGGGGAGGTACTGGGAAAGGGTCTCAACGCAAGGGGAGGTACTGGGGAAGGGTCTAACACAAACAGTATCTAATAACATCAGGCCTGGGGGAAAAAACTTTGTATCATCTGCTTACAAAACACATTTGCAAACCAGTTTGTTCATTCTGAAAACAAACTAAATGTTTCTTCTTAAAGGAAAGAAAATAAGGCACATCTTCCGATGCTATTAGTATATATCTGACAAAATATAAAACCATGGTGTGGGGCATCGATTATATTTACCTTATTGAAAAATTTTTTGGGCATTTGAGGATCTGATGAGAATATTGAGATTCAATGGTACCGTGAACTTAAGAGAGCCATGCATTTTTAGGAAAACAGCCAACTATGTATCTCAGTCTCTCACTCTCTCTGTCTCTCTCCCTCTCTCTCTCTGTCATTCTGGCTCTCACTACTCCTCAGCCATCTTATACTTTACTGGGAAGAGCAGACAAAGAAACCTACACGTTATAGCACAGTATGCTAAGAATGTGATAAAAGTAGGTGCGGGAACACGGAGATGCAGGCAGCTTCTTAGAAAAAGTAACACGTGAGTGAGGTCTAAAGTTAGCCTAAGTGGATGTGGGAGAGGAAGGGAGTCAGGACTTTCCCTAAAGGTTTAATATGCATTAAGCTTGAAAATTAGAAACTCAAATTTGAATTTTGGAAAGATTACCTTGACAGCGGTATGGAGAAAACCTGAATCAAAGTACATAAGACACATGATGGAGAAACCAGGTGAGAGGTTCTTAGAGCAATGAGAGATGATAATCTGGGGGAGGGGATGACAGAGGGGTGCAGAGCATCTGACATTTCTTCATTTGACTGAAAAGGAAAATAACTACAGAAGTATAAAATTCCCATAAGAAATATTATCATCCACAGAGCCAATATCTTAAAATATTTTTTAAAATCTATTTCTAATTCAAAAGATAACCCAGCTATTCATGCTTTCGTTTTTTTTCAATTGCTTATTTAGGGACCCTACTTACGTTGGTCTTATACTCTAATTGAAAAAGACAGAAATACACAAGTATAAATGTAAATATTTAATATAAATTCTCATGTAAACCAGCCAGCAATACAAGTTGCTGATTTCAGGACTTTACTGGGTACTTCTTCCCCATAAATAATATGAAGACACATCCCTTGCGTTTTGAATGATTTCTTGGGTTCACAACAATTATCTCATTTCAGAGTTCACCATAAAAATATGAATCAGAGAAACAGATGTATTTTCATGTGTGAATTTCAATAAAAATTAAAAACCTGTGAACAATGAAAGTGAACAGATGTTCAAAAGCCAACAAGATTCTAAATCTAGAATTATCCATTTCTTGATTCATATGTATATTCCTCTTTATTAAGAGGAAAAATGTGTTAATCATAATTTTAACTATGGCTCTTCTTTTCAATATTTAAAATCTTATGTAGGTGTCTCGTATTTGGAGTATATTAATTTTAAAGTCATCTTATAATATACGTACAGAAAAGTGCCCAAGTCATGAGCCTATGACTCAATGAATTTTCATAAAGGGAACAGACCCATGTAACACGCAAATGAAGACATATAACTTTATCTACACCTCCAGATGTTCCTCTACTATGCCCCTCAACAGCCCCCAAACACAACTACCAGTTTCTACTACTACTATACTAGATCCGTAGTTTTTCGAAATTTATGTAAATGGAATCACATAGAATACACTATTTTGTGTCTAGCATTGTTCCTGGGATAAAGATTTAAAACTTATTTTTTCTTAGATTCTTGTTTTCTAGGAATTTTTGAAATTCATTTATTATTTTTAATGGTTAGCCTGAAAATCTTTTGAATATCTAAATAGATATTCATGTCATTGGTGAATAATGATAGTTTTATTTCTTCTTTTTCATTCCTCATGTATTTTTATAAGTTTCTTCTCTTATGTACTGATTAGGTTCACTAAAACTATGCTAAATAGAAGAGGTACTATCAGGCATCCTTGTCTTGCTTTAAACATTTCACTGTTAAATATATTTTTCATTTTTTTGACTAATCCTCTCTTCTGTTGTGCCCAACCTGCTATTAAATTCACCATCTGAGTTCTCAATATTAGTAACTGTATTCTTATATTGATTCTAAATTTATGTTGAAATTCTACATCTTGCCATCTCTTTTCTTAAACGTAGATCATATATATCTGATATTCCAGTAGCATCTCTGGGTCTGTATTCCAAATGGTCCTAGTTGGTTGTTCTTTGTTTGTTTGTTTTGACACATTTTTATTAAATGCAGGACACTGAAGAAACTCTTGTGTAATACTTCTCCTGAAATCATTTATCTTATTTTCTAGCAGGCAGGCACCAAAATTAGAGGTAGATCTCCCCAGTCCAATCAGGGACTGAGCTGACTTGATTAAGCTGCAGCCTTTGCTAGGTCTGATCTCTAATTCCCCAACACCTCTGTAGACTTCTGTGATCCATGACCTCAGTGGGTCCTGAAATTCAGTGTTTGTTTCCCAAGCACCACATGACTCTCTGAAGTTCTAATCAGCTTCTTAGTCACTTTCTTCTTGCCTTCTTAGTCTTTAATCTTTCACTGCTCATGAATGGGTAAACACCTTGGAGAGAAGCTAAGGTGGAATATTTGGCTCACTTTTCTGTACCTCCCTTATCTCCAAGATCATGACCCTTCAAGTCCTGGCAGTCTTGGCAGTTTCAACCTGCTATATTTTGTCTCCTTCCCTTTCAGATTCCAGAAAGTTCAAATGTCTCCTCTTCTTGTAACCAAGCCCTCTGCTGGCTTCTCACCCTCTTTCCCTGCATGAGGTAAAAATCGGCAAATGATCTGAGGGGAAAGCATTGCACAGAATAGCAGGTTCACACCTAAATCACTTCTCTATGAGAACCTGGCTTCTCAAGCCCTGGCTGTCTCAACAGCATCCCAATTCCTTCAAATAGTATTATTATTATTATTTTTTTTGGTATCACTGCAGCTTTTCTTGTTGTCTTTGGCCACTGCATTGGTCTATTAAAACTATTTAATCATAGTGAGAAATAGAACAATTTATTAATTTCTAAAATGTGTTTACAATGAATTTTTGCCACACAAAATTTTATATTTTATTACAAATAAATTATAGGCAAATATTCTTTTTTTTCATCACAGAGGATTCTGAAAATGGAAAATATTAATTTAGGTAACTATTTCTATTACTACTGAATCACTTGTTTAACATTAATTGATTTCTATAATTTTGGCAAATAGAGGTCTCAAAAATTATTCTCATAATCATGTGGCATTTTTCAATATCATTTCCAGAAATTGCCTTCTAATCATTCAGTGAATAATAAACATCATGCTAACAAAGATATTTCATCACATTTTAGTGACCAAGTGAATATAAATTTGGAAAATAAAAATTTATAAGTCCATCACTCAGAGCTTATCACTTTTACATTTTTGGCTTCTTTGTTTCCATTCTTTCTTTATAACAGATTATATACAATATATATAATATCAAACTTGAGGATGTATTTTAAATCTTGCTTATTTCACTTATTATATCACAACCATTGTCCATGTCTTTCATTTATCCTTTGAAAACTTTTTTTTTTTTAGTGTGGCTTTTCATCCTTTTGCATTTAACCAGTTAATCCTATTATCAGATATTTAAGTTGTCTTCCTTTTTCCCACTATTGGAATAAAATTGCAAAGACTATTTTTATATATGAAATCTTTGCACCTTTGGGGGTTTTGCTTAGGTAAATTCTTTGAAATAAAAGTATTAGGTCAGGGATATAAATTTTTGAGGCTCTTATAATTCATTGGCAAATTACCCTAAGAAACTTTAAGCTACAGCACGCTACTCATAATGAATCCTTAAACACTGAACAGCATAAAAACATTCTTCCAATTTGTAAATAAGTTGTAAACAAATTCTTTAAATTTCCATTTTAAAGAAACTTTCATATATACATTTTTCATTATTTTTTTTCTTTGGCTAAGTTGTTTAAATACTTTGATGATATTTTGTAGAATTTGTATTTTTCATATAATATTTAGGCTTTTTCATATTAGAAATGATAACTTTTTTTTCCTACTGAACTCCATCTAGGGAAAGTAATTACACCAGTTACCATAACAGTGCTTCATTCACTGAGAAACTCAGTGGAGTGGTAGAAAACACACTAAATTGGTGCCAAACAACAAAAGGCAAGTTATTCTCCAGATGGTGCTTAAAGTTCGCACCGTTGTGCATGTAAGGAAATGGAGGGTTAAAGCCAATGGAAACACCTCAATCTAAAGGACAGCTGAGGACCACACCCAGTAGTTCTGTTCCTCCCACTGAGCACACACTGATTGGCATTAATCATTATTTTCTGCTTTCATTAGGCAGAGAACAGCACTGTATCGCTCCTGCACCAAAATTAGAGACTGCTTCTGGAGTCCGGCTGAAGAGACATCCAGTTGGAGGAAGAGAGAAAACTCGAATATTGAAAGCTAAACACTAGGATTTCCTCTCATTTAATTTTCAAAAAATGAAAAGAAACTATCCCAGCAAATAAAAGACAAGAAATGAAAGATTCACTTATAAAACACATTTACCAAAATTCAATGTCCTCATACATGTGTCCGAAACGACCATTCATCCCTCCTGCATCAGGCAGTCCCAAGGTCCGAGTCATGAGGTGGCCATGTTATAATCCATCTTCCTCTCTAAGAGCCTGTGTTCAGACTCTCTGACTCACTCACATGGATACTACCAGGCTCAAAGCAGATAAGGCTGCAAAAAGACTGCCAATTATGCATCAAGGTATTATTATACTTCACTTCCCTGAATGAGAGAAATGTGACATGATGCTAGTGGTCTATACAATAGAACGGTCCCCTAACTTCTTACGGACAAAACTATTTTATCCATGTTTGCAATGTGTCTAAATAAAAAGCTCTATTCCAAGGCTTCCTTGTAGCTGGGTATGATAGCATCCTGTCTAAAAAGATATTAACCAATGAGATATAGTAGAATGAGATAAAAACAGAACCCATGGGTAGGCTCCTGAGAAAACTCCTCTAAAGAACTGAAGCTGGCAAACAACCTTTTTTGCCCTTGGCTTTTCACCTCCATCATTCCTGAGACACAGGCATAATGTCTGGCATCTCAGTAGATACCTTGAAAGCATGAGGGCAAAGGTGGTCCCACCCTAAGAACCACAAAACCAAAGCAAGCCTGGGCCCCTGATGACATTGTAAAGCTGTCATACTATCCCTATACTGCCCATCTTCAGACTCCTTTAAAATGAGGCACTCCCCGCCCCCGACATTCACTGAAGTTACTATTTGATTGGGAGTAGGGGTATCTGTTAATCAGAGGCAAAAGTTATTCCTGACTGATGGAATTCCTGAAGTACCTCTTCAACTACCTCATTTCTGTTTTCCTCTGCTGCTCCTCTATTTTGATTATTTTTTTGTTCTATCTAGCATCCTTTCCTCTGCAACTGACTAAATATTCTCTCCCAGAATCTGGTGCTTAACATTTCACATGACTTAGAAATCCCTCTTACTTATACAGACTAAAATTTTTAATCAGGTCCTTCACATCATCTAATTTATTCCTTTATTTGTTAATTGCTTATTTATGTAAATGATTAAATACTTACTGCTCATTTGAAAAAGAGTTACTGGAAAATCAGAGGCATGGTTAATTCAGAAATGGAAAAAACATATAGGATAAATTGGTGTTATAATCAGGAAGATATCCAGAAGATAGAATAGTGACAGAGCCTTTTATAAACTATAAGGTTGTGTTTACCCACTACTACCAATTTACATGCAAAGATGACTGATTTCTAAGTAACTGCTGAATCCCTAAAAGAGAAATGTTAATCTTTATCTGACAGATTTTGTTGAAAATTTCTTTTACAACGTGGGCTTGGTGAATTTTATTTTTCCTGATGTAATCTCCTTGTGGGTGTAGTTAGAAATCCGAGTATATCCTACTTAATACCTTTGATGCTACATCAGTATCTATCTATCTATACATATCACAATCATTTGCTATTATCATTACCTGTAGTAAATATTAGACACCACTTCTAATATTTAATCCCCTGGTCGTCCTCTCCCTGAATATCACTCAGCTTCCAAATACAATGAAAAGGATAGAATTTCACCTAGCCAGCTTCCTCTAGTTGACACATAAAACACCACTGCTTTTGCACTCTGGTGGGGAAAGGACAAATTCAAGTACCTACATTGACCAAGCCTGTAAATTAAGTGAGCGAAGGCACAGAGTAAATATTTTCTTCTCTCCTGATGGAACTAAACAAGTGTGAAGATTACTGGCAGCCACACTAAGGATCAGGTGAGCGAGCAGGTAGGAGTATTAGACCAAAGGGGAGGGCATTGACCTTCCATACAGCCATACTCAGCTGCGTGGACACGGCCAGTCAGGGATCTGGCTCAGTGGTGCCAGATCTGCTTTTTCAAGAGTTTCTAGAAATCTAGATGTCAATTCTATTGCTGAAATGGAGCTAACACCCTGTGGGCCGATCTGGAGGATCACTAGGTTACAAGCCCAGGAAGAGGGGAAAAAACTTGCTAGTGATTAAGAAGTTACCGTGCTTCTCACTGCACAACCAGAAGAAGTGCTGAACACATAATGGCAGGATGAGAGCCTGAGGGTCACCAATACCCCAAACCCCTAGCCACACACAGAGAGGAGTGCAGCTCCCAGGGACCCTTCGCCACACCCCAAAGATGAAAGAGGCTGATTGTGTCCAAAGCCCATGAGACAACTGAAGCCCTGGGGCTCAAGGCTCCTCTGCAAACCGTGTGAAGCCTCGGAATTCTCCCAGCTGGCTGCTGCTGTACCCTGTCCTTCATTGCACTACAACAGCAAACCTCTCTGGGATTTTTACAGTATTTGAATTATTTATTTGTATTATTGACACTTCATGCTTCTCAGTTTGGATTCACTTTCCTTATATTCGTTTGTTCTGTTTTAGTCTTACATACCTATTATAGACTTAAAATTTTTGATTTTCTTTCATTATTTATATTTATTTATCACAATTTGTAATTGTGTTCTTTTAAAATTTTGTCTAGTTTTGCTTAATTACAGGCTGAAGACTTATTTTATAAATATAGGACTTCCCTGGTGGTGCAGTGGTTAAGAATCCGCCTGCCAATGCAGGGGACACGGGTTCAAGAAGATCTCACATGCTGCGGAGCAACTAAGCCCGTGCACCACAACTACTGAGCCTGCACTCTAGAGCCCGCGAGCCACAACTACTGAGCCCATGTGCCACAACTACTGCAGCCCACACGCCTCGAGCCCATGCTCCGCAACAAGAGAAGCCACTGCAATGAGAAGCCCATGCACCGCAACGAAGAGTAGCCCCCGCTCGCCACAACTAGAGAAAGTCCACATGCAGCAACGAAGACCCAGCGCAGCCAAAAATAAAAAAAAGAAAGAGAGAAAATATACATTTCTTTCCAATTTATTTTAATTTATAAAATTATTTTAACATGGAAAACAGAGACTTGGCTATTATTGGTAGTATTATTGTAGCCACTTATTTTGTATGTATTCTCTTTAATATATAATATATAATTATATAATTAGGTGTAAGATGTAATATGAAACAGAAATAGATATAGAAAACAAAAAGAAACGGTCTGACGGGGAAAGTTAAGACTAACCATTATCCTAAGAAAGGAAAGATGAATATTTTTTCTCTACAGTTTTTTTAACTATAGGAAAAAAATGGCCCTTGCAAAACTCTAAGTACCTAACTGAATTATAAAAGAATGCTGTCTTTCCACATTGAAAGCTACCCAATTTATTGAGGAATGTATTATATACAGTCCATGATTATTAATTCAGATTGGATTATTGGTCATTGGATTATTGAATAGTCTGTGGAAATACACAAATCTATACATCTTAGGATGAAAAGAAGGAAATAAGTGGGAAGTGTATTTCATTTTTAATGAAGTACAGTTCTAAATATTTCATAATATTGTACTATTTAATTTAATCTTTACAACATTGTACAAAAAGGACAGGCTGCATAATTTGCAGGCCCCAAAGCAAACTGAAAATGCAAGGCCCATTGTTCAAAATGTATTAGGAATTTCAAGACAGCGATAGCAGAGCATGAAAAGCTAATCTCAGCCCTTCTGAGGGTGGGGAATGTGTGACTGCACAGGCCCCAGGCTATGAACACCCTGTACCAATAATTTCGGGGGATGAAAGCAGATCATTCTCACTGGTGACTAAGAAATCACATGTAGACCTAGACTTTAAATATGGTAACAGAATGGAGAAATACACAAAAAGTTATGAAGGAGTTCTGTGCAGAACTGAGAATAAGAACCAGAATTACATAAATAAATGATGGAAAAACTGAAGGGGGTTTAAGAAGCATCTATTTTAACTCCTTTATCATGCACATAAAGAGGAAATGAAAAGAAATATATTTATATTCTTTTTACAAAAGCATATGTATACGTGTGTGTGTATACACATGGAGAGAGTGTTACTCTATTCATAAACTGGTTGACAGGTTATTATTGAACAAATGCATTCATTCAACAACCAGCATTTGACACCCACCATATATCCAGACATATAGTGGTCGCTGAGCTCCTAACCTATGTCAGACATTACAGAACTCATAAGATGATAATACAAGTTCCTGCCTTCAGCATGTTCACATTCTAGTTGAGCAGAAAAAAAATCTATAATACATACATATATATATAACAACTATGAAATAATAACATGCAGAAAACAGGCATAAGAAAATACACTGACATAAAGGTCCATGTCCTGCGGTGACTATTACAAAACCTTTAATCATAGGTGCCAGGTATGAAAAGTACTTGATAGAAAAATGTACACTCCTACTAAATAAACTAAGTAATGGATTTTTAAAATTCATTTATTCAGTCAGTCAGTTATCAACTATTTACTGGGACCCCATAGTGACACCACAGTTCTTGATGTGCCATTTACTAGTAGTCCAGGGCTAAATAAGAAAAGCATGCACTCTTCTATAATTTCTATTCTAATGGCTAAAAGAGACTTCGAGAAGTAAACAAAAAATATACACTTTCAGGTAGTAAAAAATGCTATGAAAAAATATATATACCAGGGTAAGGGATAAACAGTGTGAGGGCTTGGTTTGATTTAGATTAAACTGAATGGACCAGGATGTTATACTCTTTTCCTTATGTGGAAATAATGTTTTCTACCATATAGACTCCCAAATGTTTTGACTGAACTTTCATCTTAAAACATTTACATATAAGTAAATCCAAAGTGTTATCACTAATAATTAGATTTCATGTATTTTATTCTTTAAATTATGACAAACAAGTAATACATTTAATCCTTAAACCCTGAATGCTTTGTTCTCTGAGATAAGAACTTTCCCAAAAGCAAATGAGTGCACAAATTTTCATGGGGTTCTTGCCTTTCTGAAAGTTGATTCAAAGATTAGTGTGTAAAGTTCCTGCTATTAAGTACAATCATTTTTACTTGTGAATATGAGTAGGAAAGATTACAAGTTGTCAAGAAGTTCCAGAGCTTTTGCCCATGACAGAATGATGGGTCCACACGCTGTATTTAAAACCCAGCTGAATGTATAAAAATAGTATTTAACTTTCATAGTCATTATGAGCTGAAGCAATTTATTGAACCCTTCAATCAGGAGAGGAAACAAAAGATGGGAAATGGGTGGATGACTCATTTCTTCATGTGTTGTCTACATAGTGCTATTCTGATAATTGGATGATCTGAAATTTAAATGAAATTGTGTTAATGCATTTTAGAGAGGAGACAAGCACAAAATATTTCAAAAACAAAACCAAAATACTGTAAAAAGCAGAAAGAATCCAAGGAAAGGATGTCTTGTAATTAAAAATGCACGAAGATTGTGTATGAAATGCAGAAGAATAAAATCAACTTTAAATAAAATGAAAACTAAAAAGCCAGGAAGAAAAGCCTTCCTTATACCTGAAAACCCAACTTGAAATCTTGTATCTATTCACTGTTCTAAAACGCTTTGTTTTAGAATTAATATTAAAAGTAAATATTTAATTCCTTTTTAAATATATTTGAAAGAATAGCAATTTCAGGAATATCTGTAGGCTGTACTTTAAATAATTGACTTGATCATATTTCATATGAAGTAATTTGAAGATGACTCACTCAACTCCCAGTGACAAAGAAATATATGTATTTTTGCTTCTTGTGAAACACTCATTGGTACCCTCAAATACCACTTGTTCAAGCAATTTCATCCCATGACTCTCAGAACAAAAGAAAATTCTGTCATAGGGGAACACTGGCCAAAACTCCAAAAGAAATTACTGTGAAAGATTTTCAGTTCTACCACATTTTGTATTTCATAATTATGCAAAACGAATGCAATGGCGGATTTTTTTTTTTTGGAATAAGAAGATAAACGGATATTGGAAGCCAAGTGCTAATTCATTTTATTCTCAACTCACGCTAAGACCTGACACCACATTCCCTTCCCTTTGTTCTTCAAATGCTGTCCCTCAAGGGCAGCAGCAGCTTATAATCTACCCACTATGTAGCAATGACAAATATGATGCTTTTACTTTTTTAAGGCATTAAAGTACATTTCATTCCTACCAAATTGTCTATAAAATAACGCCCCTGACCATCTTTGAGGAGGGGAGTTAAGCTTCTAATGATGAGCAGTACGCTTTCATCAGGACCTCTCAACGCACCCTGAAATTGTATACCATGCATGACAAGTAAAAATCTTTTTTGACATATTTTTCATTACAGCTCCTTCCTTTCTTCTAACCTTACATTACTATTTGGTAATATATTTTGTGGTATACTAGTAATATTCCTTTGAAAAAGGGCTTTATTTTATTTTAATGAGTTTTCATTCAGTAATAATTAAATGGGGCGACACGAGTAAGTGAGGATTTGTTTTTGTTATAAAACTAAGTCATACTGCACAAAATCAACTCAACTGAGTCATGAGCAGATAAATGACATCAGATTAATTTAAGTGCTAGCAATACTGAATGGGAAAGTATAGTACCAATTCCCAGGAAATGTACTTCTTTTCACACAGACATGGAATTTCCATGAAAACCAGGAGTAAAAGAGGTACTTGGCATATAGTAATGGGAGTACTTCTGTCTGTGTGATGCAGCCAATATAACAATGATTGATGGAACAAATTATTGTTCCAATCATTTTCACTTTGCTTCGCCCATCACTGACTTGATTTCAAAGCCAATGCATGCACACACACATATGCTTACATATATTCACATTTTTATATATGTATAAGCACACATTAAATTGAAATGTTTTAAAATTATTTTATTTGAAAATATCATCACCTCTAAGTCACTGAAAATGCCAAAATTTTTGTTTAGCAAAGCCTGCTCTAAACAACTTCTGATGTATCTTCCCATTTTGTTACTTTGGTGATCGATACATAAAACTCTTTATGACTATGAAAAGGAAATTTTCTAATTAGTGCCCATGGAATTATCTAGATTTAGTAGATTCAAACATTAGCCTCAGTGAAGAGTTAATTTCAGGACTAAGTTGGATGTGATTATTTAATTATACCATATATAAAATGACTCTAATTAAATTCCTTCATAAAACATATTTGGTATAATGAGCTCGGACAAAATTTATCAAGGCAGTAGACTGAATCTTTGGCAACCAAACAAATACCATGACATGATATTTCCGGCACAAGACACAGCAATATCAATTCGGAAATACTGGAACACACTGAAGTATTATAAATCATCATGACCAGTTTATTACACAGCGGAAGTGAGGAATAATGATCCGTTATAGCTTCTCCTTCCCATCTCTGGAGAGCACAAGCTGAAGCTATTTTTAAGTGGTTCAATGCACTTAAAAATTGCTAACCTAGCATTGCTAACTCGGTGACTCTAAAGAAAGTCAAAGAAAAGGTTCCAATTAATTTTTAAATAGAAGGAAATATAAGCAGTATATTTAAAGCCTATAATCTATAAAATGTTTGAACAGGTTTCTAATCAAATATGGAGAATCTATATTTATGGGGAGTACTACGTGCCAGTTCCTCCCAGTAGCCCTTCATTAAACAAGAGGTCATGCACATTTCTGATTCACTCAGCTTGAAAATGAATCGTAAGATTAAATGGCAATAAACTAAGGTAACTTTCCCACTATGCAGATGTATGTTTGATGATTCAAAGAACGGGTGCACTTGCCACTGCCTAATGAGGAAGTCGCCTTTCTCCCTGACAAGAAAAGCATCTGTAAAAGGTTTCCGATTCCCAAAAGTATATTTCTAGATTTACAGGTTCTTCTATTCTGAACTGCCACTGGGAATCTCTTGGCTAACATTAGGAACAAACTGAAAAGGAAACACATTCTGAATTTTTTTCAGTGTATTACATAAAAGAATAAAATGGAAGAAAAATTATCAAAATGTGGTCTCTTACCCACTGGAAAAAACATTCAATCTCATCACTGAGTAAATTGTTAATTCTTAGAGTTCTATAGGCTCTGTATTTTCTAATAGCTCACTAGAAAATATGCCACTTAAAGCAGATTTTTGGTTTTGGTGTTGATGGTTAGACAAACAATAATTGTTCCCCGTAAGTTTTCTTTAGATACTGGCCAAATTATGCCAAAATTAAGTTATGATGAATATAAATGGTGAAGCATTTTTTAGTCTGGATTTTCAGTTCAGATCCTCACATGAAAGTAGAAAATTAATGCCGGGACTGTTTATAGAGTATTTGAAAAGGCTTTATATGCCCATCTTTATTCATATATAACCACTAACTTCTATGTAGTTCAGGTTTACATTATTGGAGCTAATCCAAATATACAAAGAGCTGTGCATTTAATCTTCTCTCCTTGAGTGCATTCAGATTAAGGGATGTTTCTCCTGTTCCCACCATCTACACTAATAAAGTATTTATACAACAGCAAGAATTGAAATGGGGCCACATTTTATGTATTTCTAACCCTCTGAGCACATAACATAATTATATTGTCTTTAATAAGCTTTGAGAGTTTTTTTTTTTTTTTACTCCGTAAAACTATATGACATGGAGTAACGCTGTGACTAACATAAGTAATTTGCTTATGACTAAACTGGAGTTTATTTCAAAGAGATAATATTCTTATTCATTCTATTGAAATAGAAGTTACTTTGGGCTCTTTTATTTGGTTTATTTGAGCTTTTTTGGAGGGGGGTCTGGGGTGGTGATAGCCCATTGACTAAATCTTTTGCTTCGTAGAATATTTTGTGCTACAAAACCTTGAGAAACTCTTATTTGCAGAGGATGCACAGAAAATTTAGGCAACCAAAATTAGTTTTTAAAAAGTATGTATGGGGTTTTCCCTGGTGGCGCAGTGGTTAAGAGTCCGCCTGCCAATGCAGGGGACACTGGTTCGTGCTCTGGTCTGGGAAGATCCCACATGCTGGAGCGGCTGGGCCTGTGAGCCATGGCCGCTGAGCCTGCGCGTCCGGGGCCTGTGCTCCGCAACGGGAGAGGCCACAGCAGTGAGAGGCCCGCGTACCGCCAAAAAAAAAAAAAAAGTATGTATGAATGATATGAAACTTCCCAGATAATTGTACATTCTCATTTTCTTTTTGACTATATACTATACAATTTAACATGTTCCCAATACAGCTGTTACAGTTAAGACATGCCCATGAAGCTACAAAGGACAAAAAGAAATTAAAATAGAAATTGAGCCTATTTGCTTATAAAATGAATTTTTTATTTTATTTTATTTTTTGTGGTACGCGGGCCTCTCACTGCTGTGGCCTCTCCTTTTGTGGGGCACAGGCTCCGGACGCGCAGGCTCAGTGGCCATGACTCACGGGCCCAGCCGCTCCACGGCATGTGGGATCCTCCCAGACCGGGGCACGAACCCGCGTCGCCTGCATCGGCAGGTAGACTCTCAACCACTGCGCCACCAGGGAAGCCCTAAAATGAATTATTTAAAAGGAGCCCAACAATGGAAGCACGCACACACACACACACACACACACACACACACACACCCTTATTTTCAAAAGGATCTATATCTATATATCTTTTTAAATGTAGGAAACACTGGCCTTGGTGACATCACAGAACATGAGAACCTCACTGCTGCCTTAAGGCATTTCCTATCGCTGGTACCACCCAGGATCACTCTTCCTCCAAATCTTTCCCCAGCTGGTTTTCTTAGTTCATTCAGAGCTCAGCTCAACTATCAAGTTCTCATGCATGTCCTTTTCTGCTCACCCCAACTGTCCCCCTCCTCCTGCAAATACCACCTGCCCCCCACAAATCATCACACTCAATCCTCTCTTCCCTTATCTTCGCTTCATTGCATTTATGAGTTCCAAAAGATCATCCCTTCTGCTTGTTTCTGCTGCTGGAAAGTAAGAGCTCTGTGAGAGCACGTTTATTTCCTGTTTGCTGCATATGACCCACACCTGGCACATCTGGCAGAGAGCAGGTGCACTATAAACACTTATTTTAAAAATGAAACATTTGAGAGAGCTAATCCCAAATGACTTGCCCAGTAGATTCTCTAATCTTTCCTAGTAAAACATCTTGATTGGAATCTTTCCCATCTTAATGGGAAAGTACCTCACCCTGAATACCCCTAAGCTTACCCATTAACACACACCTCCTAAGCACAAACCGTGGATTCCAGGCCTTTTACCATCTCTCCTTTGAATTCCTCACTTACTGCCTCACTAACAATCAAACTTTCAATGATCTATCAAGTTATCATGTTTATTTATTCAACTAAATGCTTCTTAAATTGGCTAATATTGTCTCCCCATTCATTCTCCTTACTGGGATCTATCTTCTACTTTGAAACACCAAAATCTTAGCCTGTCTACTCCAAAAAACCCAATTAAATTTTACTCAGAGTTTTGAAGAGTGAACATTTTTAACTGGAGGTTTTTGCATTGAGTGGTTAAGATTTTATTTAATCAGCTTTTAATGGAAACACCAATTCTGGTGGAGGAGGTTATATTTTCTATAGTTGCTCATTGATTGAGATATTGGGATTAGAAAGGTCAAACTAATAATATTTCTTAATAAACTTTACTGTCTTCCCACATAATCTTATTTATTTATAGTTCAACATTTTATGCATTACCACACTGTGGTATAATTAAAAGAAATCTCTTACCAGAATTAATGTAGTCAACCCTGTAAACCTTATTTTCTCCCCTATAATTTGAGGGAAAATATCTGACTAATAGGATTATTGCGGTAACTAAAACTAAAGTAATACACATAATCAGCCTAGCCCAATACCTGGCATGAAGTAGGAGGTATGGGGTATTCAATAATTTTCTCTAGATTTTGCTGCGATAATAACCCCCAAATTTCACTGACATACAAGAACAAATATTTATTTCTTGCTCAGGTTACATGTTGGCTGCAACTCTTCTGCACATATTTTTCTCATTCTGTCCAACGGAATGGCCACTATCTGTGACATGCTGTTCTTACGGCAGAGGGGGGAAACGCAGGAGGGCTTTCAAAGCTTCTCCTCAGGACTGTACATCCCACTCACTTTTTGTTGGCCAAGACAACTCACATAACTAAGCTTGTTGTCCAGTGGGAATATATCTTTCCCCATGTCCCCACCCCATACAGCAATATAAGTCACATGGCAACACACATGGAAAGAAGAATTGGGCACAGTAATAAAATCTACCACTCCATCAACGACATGGCTTAATAACATTTCACAATTGCTTCCTCACTGGCCAAGTAGATATGAAAACAGGAAACTCTGTCCAAAAGTAGATATATTCATTATGAATGTGCCTTAAGTGGCTTACAAGAACTCAAACAGTAGTCAGATCAGTGATCTACCTTGAAGTTCAAGACCCAGCAGGCTCTCCCACCATACTCTGATATTCATGTACTCTTTGAAATACAAATTTGAAAGTTAACGATTCTTCTGAGCTCTTCAACCAGTACCAAGAAACTTCACTATCCAGCAGTACTCCCCTGTTCCTGGACCAGCAGTATCAGCATCACCTGGGAACTTGTGAGAAATGAAAGATTTCAGGCTCCACCCCAGACCTGCTGGATCTGAAACTCCAGGTAATTCTGATGTACATTAAGGTTTGAGAACCACTGCTTTGTCATTAACAGCAATTATCAGATGTAAAAACAATATAACCAGGTGGAAAGTAAACTAAAGGCTGAATTTAGTCTGTGACTCAGAAGTTGCCCTTTTCTAAATCAATATTTTAGAAGAGCAGCATTTTTACTTCCAAACTTGAAAACCTGACAGTCTGTTTTAAGAAAAACTAAGCTCAAGGAAGAAAATAATGCATTTTCCTCCCAAAATTATTTTTCAGTGGAGATAAAAGCCGTATAAATAGATCCATATAATTGTGCATATCATCCACAGAACCCATATGATTATGTACAGTGTGTATTATTTTTTATTGTTGAGTAATATTTCATTTTATGAATTACCACCCTTAACTCACCCATAAGTGTTTTTTGCAGATATTTATTTTGGGTTAACACCTAAGTGGCACAGAGTTACTTCTTCCAAATTAGCTGTTCCATTTTATACTCCTAACAGCAATGAGAGTTCCAGGCTTTACATCCTCACCAACATCTGGTGTTTTTAGTCTCTTCAATTTCATCTATCCTATTGGTTGTACAGGGGTAACTCACTGGGGTTTTTTCATTAACATTTCCCTGATAATGATGTTGAATACTTTTCCATATGGTTATGCCAAGCATATGTCTTCTTTTGTGAAGCCTCATCAAGTCTTTTTACTACGTAATTGAGTTGTTTATCTTTATTACTGAGTAATAAAAGATGCTTATACATTTTAAATACAATTAAGTTATTGTCAGACATATGTATTGAGACTATGTTATCCTATGTGTGATTTTCTTCTTTTTATTAATAGTGTCTTTTGATAACAAAAGAAGTGGTTTTTTTTTATTATGAGGTAGTTCAATTTATCACTAGTTATAGTTTTTGTTCTTGCACCCCCTATAAAAATCTCAGCCTAACCCAAGGTCACTAAAATACCGTCTCATGTTTTCTTCTAGAAACTGGTTGTTTTAGCTTTTACATTTGATTATGTATGGTGTCCAATCATTCTTTTTCATACATTTATTCCATTATTCCAGCACCATTTGTTGCAAGGTTTCCTTTCCTCATTGGCTCACCTTGATGGCCAGCTGTACCTGTGCTGTAATTAGTTACTTTGACATCTCTTAGCACTCTTGGAATATTTCAGTGTGACCTAGGATAGTATGATGTGTGTGATACATGTTTGCAATTTTCTCCTGCAGTTTCTCTTTGTGGGTGTCTGAAAATACATCTAACAACCTCATTAAATGATTTTCATCATTTAAAGAATTATAAGATATTTATATACTTAACTTCTACATATTAGTTTTACCTAACAAGAAAAAACATTGGGCAACTCCATATCTCTATTTCTTTTCATTTGTAAAGAAACCCTAACTAAATATAAAATCATAGTAAATTGGCCTAAAGTGAAAATGAGTACTAGTGGATAATTATAGCAATCAAAGGATTTCTCTTGATATTTACAGATTATATAATGATATATGTTTAGCCATTTGTGGTCAAATATAATTTCATGAAACAGGCTCTGTGAGATGTTTTGTTCTAGGATCAATTAAAATTTTAGGAGATATTGGGTTGGAGAGAGTTGAGGAGTGTCCTTACTGTGGGATGCATCAGTGCCTTTAGCAAAATGATGGTTGTTGTGTATTTCTAAAGAGGACAGAGTAATCCAGAGAGGAACAATAAGAATAACTACAGAACAAGCATAGTGACAGTCAAATTCAGAAAAACACATGCTTCTAAAAACTTTTTTAGCCCTACAAGATTTTTTTTCTTTGTTGATTGCAATAAGAGATATAGCTTCAATTTTTTAAAAAAAGCCATGCAGGAGAGCTAAGATAAAAGGCAGCTGGGTGAGAATGGGAGAAGAACACAGAAAGTCAAGCACATTTGTAATATTAAAGTCTCTAATGAAAACAATAAAGGGCAATACTCGCAAGGGGGATCAGTTTAATCAGTGGTTCAGAATAGAAACTTGACAATATTTCCAAAAATGCCTAGGAAATGAATAAAGACAAAATAACTGGAAGATGATGCTGGCTGTAGGATTACCCAATCTAAGAATCATGGGTCTTCCTAGGAAGAGTCAAGTACAACGGTACAGAAGTGATATTGAAGAAATCATTGACAAAGGTATTTTGACCCCAAAATCAGATCTCAGATTGAAGCTACAAACAATTCACCATGCTCCATGGAAAGAGCAATTGAAAGAGATTCACATAATGATAGAATTTAAATATACAGATGTGAAATAAATGTAGATCACCTACAAAGGAGATTTATTGTAATTAAAATATCAGAAGGAAATGGAACATTTAGAGATAAAATGTTATCACTCAAGGTAATGATTTCTAAAGGGAACTTGATGTTTAGGTTTGGGGGCAATAGAAAAATAATCTTAGATATTCAAGGTTTTGAAAAATAAACTACCCAAAGGAAATTCTTTGGGACTTCCCTGGTGGTGCAGTGGTTAAGAATCTGCCTGCCAATGCAGGGAACACGGGTTCGAGCCCTGGTCCGGGAAGATCCCACATGCCGCGGAGCAACTAAGCCCATGAGCCACAACTACTGAGCCTGTGCTCTAGAGCCCAGGAGCCACAACTACTGAGTCCATGTGCCACAACTACTGAAGCTCACATGCCTGGAGCCCATGCTCTGCAACAAGAGAAGCCACCGCAACGAGAAGCCCGCACACCACAACGAAGAGTAACCCCTGCTCGGTGCAGCTAGAGAAAGCCACGCGCAGCAACAAAGACCCAACGCAGCCAAAAATTAATAATAAATAAATTTTTTAAAAAAAGAAAATTATTTAAGAATTTACTTCAAAGAGAATAACAGAGAAATGTGAATAAAAGGTATCAAAAATATGGGAGAAGGGGAAAATGGGACTGGTTATAAGCACTGTAATCATTACTTATAGTAGTTAGATTTAATGACCATTACAGCTCAATGAAAATGTCAAAAATACTGCTTGAGCTCGGTGCTTTGTGACCACCTAGAGGGGTGGGATAGGGAAGGTGGGAGGGAGACACAAGAGGGAGAGGATATGGGGATATATGTATACGTATAGCTGATTCACTTTGTTATACAGCAGCAACTAACACAACAATGTAAAGCAATTATACTCCAATAAAGATGTTAAAAAAAATAGTGCTTGAAACAGAAGCACTATGAAATAGTCGTAATTTAATTGTATTTAATGAGTTCTAAAATCCAAAGTTATAATAGTAATTTCCTGTAAGTAAAAATGAGAGGAAAATAAAATGAAGTTAAATCTTTCATTTTCAATAGATGAAGGGCACATGATACCATTTACTTGGAGACCTTGATAACTGCAAAAATTTATACTATGTTTTAAAAATAATATAAGGTAACCATTCAGAGACATAAAATCAGATATATTTATTTGCAAAGCATTGGAGATTCAAACCTACATAATGTGTTTGAATTTCTACTGCTTTTAACTGTAGAAATTGCCGGGTTTCCTGGAGTAGATGGTACTTTTAAAAACTAGGTGATTTGCTGTACAGGAGAAACTAACAACACTGTAAATCAACTATACTCCAATAAAAATTAATTTTAAAAAAAAACTAGGTGAGAGAGATGGGACTGGTTCTTCAAAAGGACCATCACTCAAGTACTAACACTAGTCAGTGACTAACTTTTAAGGTCAGCTCCTTGTCTTGGAGAAAGCTGTTATTCACTTACAATCACTTTTTTCAAAAAATGAAATGCCCACAAAATTCTGTTATTCTGTTTTGCACCATGAAACTAGAGTGTCATTTTCAAAATGCTTAAAAGATCAAGGATTATGGGAAAGGCTATAAAAATGTATGGATTATAATGATACATCTTTTAAAATAGCAAAAAAGTTATGAAGAATTTGTAGGTACTATTTATGAAGAATGCTTAGATTTGTTGTGGATAATAAAATTGATAAATATTTGCTAATTTTAATTTTTTTAATGTGTACATTTTATATAACATTTCTACTCCCCAAACCATTATTTACATACTGCCAGTCATTGGTCTGCTTCATCACTGAATGTCTTAGATCTAGAAAATAGGTTATGCTAGGCATATCAGGATGTAAGCACCTCTTCTGGACCACCGCTGTCCCTTTTTAGACAACTATCAACAGCAAGGAAATTGATATCCAGCCTTTTCTACCTGTTTCTAAAGTTTCAATTTGTGGTTATTTCATTGAACACTCCAACTCAAATTTACTCTATTAGGATGGTGATATTAAAGCTGACAGGAGCTTTAATCATCACAGAGCCTGAAATATCAGTTTAATTTCTACTGAGTGTTCAAATAATTAAAGTGAAACAAACATAATATTATGAAAGATGATGAAAATAATTAGGCTTATTTTTCAGGATGTGCACATACCGCCTTTAGTTTCTGATATTTAAATGTTACTTCTAGGGTCTGTGCAAAATACTGAACAGAAATACTACCCCATGATGAAAAACCATTTAAAGTATATTTCCTGGCCTCTCCAATAATTAATGCAATCTTTCAAAATTAAAAAAAAGTGACCTCCTTTTTAAACATTAATTTGTCAAATGCTTAATATCAACCTTACTTTGTTGCGTCTTGAGAAAGCATTTCAGACCGTAAAGGTTAAGTATATTACTGGCGTATTTAAGTTACAAATTTCAATTTCTTGTACAAATTTACCGTCCAGCTTAGAAGAGGCCAGCACACCTTAGTCAGTAATCTGGTTCCATCAGGTCTAAATGCAGACCCTCATAATGACCTTACAAATGTGTTTGCAGTGGGAGGGAGTATAGTGCCAAGACATGAAGTAGAATGATCAAGAATCAAAAGATGTCACGTGGTGCCAGGAGAGGAAATGATTTAAAAAATAGGCTTGGGTACCTCAATACATCTTCCTGAATTTATTATCATTAATTTCTTTTAGGGATTCATAGGGATACTTCCCAGGGCACTCTTTTGCCCCTTGTCATTGAAACTAGAAGAATCATTTTCCCGCCAGGCTCAGAGAAAAGTCTCAGCCTCGAGGCACTGCTATAATCTGTCACAGATTCTCCAAAGCAGGCGTCATCACTCACCCAGACACCCTAAACCCTTCCTCTCTTAAACAGAAGCAAAACAGGTTGGCAAACCTGTAAGAAAGGAACGATGCAGCCCTTATTAATCCTTGTGGTGAATACCAATCACCTGGGGATGGCATTACAATGTAGATTCTGATTAAGTAGGTCTGGGGTGGGGTCTGGAATCCTGCACTTCTGATGAGCTCCCAGATGATGTGATGCTGATACTGCTGGTCCAAGGACCACACTTTGAACAGCAAAGGTACAATGGCTGAGGCCTGGTCAGTCAAAATCCCACCATTTATCTGATATGAGATCTTGCACAAGTCCTTCTTCTGAGTGTAATTTCTTCCTGGGTAGAATGAGAATATCCACTGAGTTTTTTTGTTTTTTTTGTTTGTTTTTTTTGCGGTACGCGGGCCTCTCAGTGTTGTGGCCTCTCCCGTTGCGGAGCACAGGCTCCGGACGCGCAGGCTCAGTGGCCATGGCTCACAGGCCCAGCTGCTCCGCGGCATGTGGGATCTTCCCGGACCGGGTCACGAACCCATGTCCCCTGCATTGGCAGGCGGACTCTCAACCACTGCGCCACCAGGGAAGCCCTGAGTTATTTTTTTAAATGTTATACGATTAATGATAAATTTATGTGAAGTCCTTGGCACGGTGTCTAACATATTGTAAATGCTCAATAAAAGTTAACTATTACTATGATTGGATATGAATACAAAGATGGGCCAGATGAGCTCTTTTTTTGGCTTTGCACAAGATAAAAACCTTTATTTACAAATATTCTATTCCTTTAAAAAAATATATATATATATACAGAGAATAGGATTTGGATAAAATATGATAAAATCACAGGAAGCAAAGGCAACTTCTGATAAAATCAAGGAGAAATTGGTGACATCCAGAAAATCAAAACCAGTTATAACAGTTACAAAAGGGTTAGGGCAAATAGATTGCAGGAGAACAAACCACACCAAATTTCTCTTGAACCCTCTACCCAGTATTTTTGATCCATAAGTTAACAGCCAGCTCAGAAATTTCAAGTTATATAGAGTCTTATTTCTACCCACTTCACATAATGGTGAAGTCATTTATTTAACAAATACAAGATCAGTGAAAGCGATTGTCTCCATTCAGAGAATACTGTTATAGAGTTATCTAGCCCTACAGGTAACCCTCGAACCACAGATGAAATGGTGTCATCCCCTGAAATCAAACGAAATCTGTCATCTCATGGGTTACTACCCAGCTGAATTTTCATTGTCAAAGCAAAGACATATTCAGTCTTAACTGGTAGGAATATAACTAATTTAGAATTTTAGAAGGTGCATAATCAAGAATCTACCCGTTTATAACTAAGCAGTTCTTCCAAGTCTGCACCAAGACTGTTTACTAAGTCAGTCTGCACACTGCAGGGTATAGTCACCTTCTGTCACTTTGTGACATCAGTTCTCCATCAGACACAATGATGATTAAATCTACAACCTTGGAAAAAGCATTCAAAACAAGATTGAAGCTTCAGCCAAGATTATTAGATGTACATCGTTGGAAAGAAATCACGTCATTTCTCTAATGTTGACCTGACAAATAAGACACACCCCTCCACTGAACTTGCTTACAATAAAGTGATGAAAATATCAAAAAAAAAAAAACAAACCTACAACCTTTCATTTGGTAAAACAGGAAAGATAATCACAAGAGCTGCTGCAATTGTGTCACCGAAAAAACAACTCTGGCTTTAAAAAATAAGTATACTGCCTCTGCCTCCACATTTATCTATCAGCAGGGGACCATTATGGGGTGACAACATTCTGTTCCAGAAGCATTATCTCTGAATAATTACCTGCTTCTTCTCTCTGTGCACTGATGTACCGGCAGCTCTTTTAATCTGGTATATGGCAGGATTCACAGACTGCACCTTATTACTATAAAAAAAGATGCCTTTTCCACCCCTTACAAAAATGAGGGTAACTGTTAGCTACCTCGTGAACCGGCTGCAGTTCAGTTCATTTACAGCCTACTGATGGGGAGGGTTTCCCTTCCCTTCCTGAACCACTTATCAACAAAGGAATCTGTGGGTGGCTCCAGCTGGTTGCAGCGACCAGGATTTGAAGGCAGAGGAAATCCTTGATGCCGGGCTCTCCTGCCTGAGTCTCAGTAGAGGCACTGATTTAAGAGGAATAAAATGCAGAGCGGCTTCAAGCCACGCGTCAGTACTGGACACAAACGCTCATTCTTATCGTTTTGATTTTATTCTTCCTCAGCTTTTGGTCTCAATCCATGACCGACCCCAGGTGAATCTATAATCCTCAGCCCTCCCCACTCTTCTTGCACAGACGCTTACTTCGCTTCCTTTTGGAGTGACAGTCTATTTTTAAATAATTTCAGGTGAACACTGAAAGGCTCAGAGCAGGGAAAATGAAAGGCACTGTAGTTACTGGAGCATAGACTATAAATGTTTGCCTAGACTGGAGATGAATTCAGGAAGAAATGGGTGTTTGCTTTCACTAAAGCAAAGGTTTTCACACTTGAACAACAACAGCAACAAGAAACCAGCAGAAACATTTTATTCCAAATGAAATCATTAATAGATCCTTACTAAATAAAACATATATAAGTGAAATTTACCTGGAAGAAGCAAGGGGTAGAGCTAGCCAAAGAGCAACAAATCCAGATTTTTTTCTCTCCAAAGTAACCTTTCCAGGATCCCTCCAGGATATCTCTAGGAGCCCTGGGGGCTCTGGGCCACCCTGTACACATGACTGCTCTAAATGAATACACAGCCCCGTATATATTGCTATTTTCAATAGACTGCAGATGAGCGTGTTTAATCAATCTAATGGGATATTTATGAAATTTGTTCGGTTAGTTGTTTTATGCAATGGGGTATTTTGAAATGAAATTTAAAACAGACTCAAAAGGCTAGAGTATATATTCAAAAAAGTAATATCTCATTCCTTTATTCTACGTTTTTAATTGGTGCAGCCACTATGGAAAACAGTATGGAGGTTCCTCAAAAAACTAAAAATAGAATTACCATATGATCCAGTGAAATTTACCTGGAAGAAGCAAGGGGTAGGGGTAGTCAAAGAGCAACAAATCCAGATATATGCCCACTTCTGTGCGTATATCTGAACAAAACTCTAATTCAAAAAGATACATGCACCCCTATGTTCATAGCAGCACTTTTCATTATAGCCAAGACATGGAAACAACCTAAATGACCATCGACAGATGAATGGATAAAGAAGATGTGGTACACATATAGAATGAAATACTACGCAGCCATAAAAGGAGTGAAATAATGTAATTTGCAGCAACATTGATGGACCTAGAGATTATCATACTAAGTGAAGTAAGTCAGAAAGAGAAAGACAAATGCAATATGATATCATTTATATGTGGAATCTAAAATATGACACAAATGAACCTATCTATGAAACAGAAACAGACTCACAGACATAGAGAACAGACTTGTGGTTGCCAAAGGGGATGGAGTGGGAGATCAGAGTTAGCAGATGTAAGTTATTACACACAGAATGGATAAACAACAAAGTTCTAGTGTATAGCATGGGGAACTATATTCAATATCCTGTGATAAACCATAATGGAAAAGAATATAAAAAAGTGTGTGTATATATATATATATATATATGTAAAACTGAATCACTTTGCTGTACAGCAGAAATTAACACATTTTAAATCAACTATACTGCAAGAAAAAATAAACTGTTCTACATTCAGACTATTCATTAGACTGCCCTGATGATCTCACCCAACATGAAGGAGAAAGTTCTTATGTTAATTGTCCGTTTTAAAAACTTGCATCTCCCCTTAGATGCATGCAATGTGAAGGTTAAATGTGATTGCAATGATTTTCTTTACATCTTTGGAACTACAATGACTCACAGCTGAACTCATTACCTGTCCTTAGATGAAAGTCAACAGGAGACGTAGGTTTTATAATTTTATAGGATCATATTGTCAGGAATCTGTGTGGAACCATACCTGAAGGAGTAACTAAATGCATTTATATGCCTTTTATAAAAATAATGACAATGTTTCTCTATGTGGAGTGAGAAATAAAATAGAACTCTACATTAGGTATTTGGACAGAAATAAAAGAATTTCAGTATAAGAAAATATGAGATGATTCAATAAACAAACTTTTTTTTAGAGAAACCAGTAGGTAGTTAACACCCTAGAATAATTTAAGAGGTAATCTCTAAAAATTTCTTACAGATTGATCATATGCTAAATATTAGATCACTATATCATAGGGTCAAGTTAAATTAATAAACAACAGGTTGCATTATTGTATTAATTTTTTAAGTTTTCTTCAAATTTGTGATGAGGTATTTTTAATAGCAAAGATTAAAACACACAAGTTAAATGGAGAATTAAATCCATCTTAATAAGGTTAATATCAGTGACATAGAAATTACATATTAACAAATTAAAATTTTGTTCATCTGTCTGCAAAATGTACATATAATCTACTCTCAATTAGAGAAAAAATCATAAATAATGGGAAATTCCCATATTATTGCTAATTGACTTTAGAATTAAGTCACAAGTACAGGAAAATACACACACATACACACACACACCAACCTCATTCTAGATTCAATTTTTCTTTTCCCTTCCAGATGAGTGCCAGGAATATAGAACTAAACCCATGGGAAGAAGGCCCTGTATTCACTGAAATAAACATTTTCCATTCATGGTTCTCTAACAACTTAGGAACTCATGCTTAGAATGAAGTCTTATTTTTTGCAGATGATTTTTTTAAATTGAAGTATAGTTGATTTACAACGTTTCAGGTGTACAGCAAAGTGATTCAGTTATACGTCTAAGAACCAATTCTTTAATTACTTGTACATGATCATTTATTTAAAGGAGAAAACACTGGATTCGTCTGTGCGTCCACTTAGTCATTTATTTCACAAATCATTGCTCTTTACTCTCAGCCAAGTACTTCTTGATGCTAGAATCTAGAAATACAAAGAAAAACATGGCTACTCAAGGAGACAAGAATAAGAGAGACCAATGGAAACAAATAGTTATAGTAAAGTAGTGTAGTTGCAAAAATAAAAGTGTACACAGGGTTAGCTGTAGCACGGAGAAGGATATGCTCACAACTACATGCGAGGTTTGATTTACCCCAACAGATGATGTGTCCGTGGATATCCTAGGCAGAGAGAAGAACACACACACACAAGAACCTGGACTAGAATAGTACTGATGAAAATAGAAATAACAGAATTTATACTGACAGAGACAGATGTTATTAGCTTTGTAGAGATAAATAATTTATTTAATAAATATTATTTATTAAATAATATATATGTATTAACAATACGACCATTATAAGGTCATGAGACTATTAAGTGAAACGTATCAAGCACCTAGCACAGTGCCCAGCACACAGTAAATACTCATCAAATGTGAATTACTATTACTCATTAAATCTTCAATCTAATATTGGATGCACTGCATTAGAACAAAAATTGAATCATACAGATTTTTGCATATGGGGAAAGGTTAATTCAATCAATACTTAAGCGTCTAGTACATTCCTATACACACACACATACACACCACTATCTTCAATCTAGTAAAACATTTTCTCCCATTTCTTCTTCTTCTGTTAGATCTCTTTACTCCCAAGCAGTCCAGGCCCTTGACCTGAGGGTGCACATCTTCACTTAAGTCTGTGCTGCCTCTGGTTGATTTCCTTGTCTGATTCAGGCTTTGGGGATAATCCACCAAAGTTTTCCACTTTCTGATTTCAATTATCCCCTCAAACCTGAATTTGTCATGACCAACAATCTTATTCCCTTTTGACGAAGATAAAGGTCTGCTTTTTCCCCCCAGAGAAGTCGTAGAGAGTAAAAGAGTTCTGAAAAAGCTTTCTTTTCGTATTATCTGCGTATCAATGCATTAAGACTCTGAAAATCTCCAGTCTCCAAAGTCTTGTGGAGATGGACAAGAGCATTTTAAAGGTGGAATAAAGGCTCTAGAGTGTGGGAACACTTTTCAATGAGTATGCAAAGCTCATTTTAGGCTTAGCATCAATCTGAGCTGGATCAACTTCCTTATCTCTTCTTAAGTGAGGGGAAAAAATAGAAGGGCTCTAACTCTGAATTTCCATCACCTAAAATCTAGCCTTTTATGAACTGTGAAACCAAGACTCAAGGTCATGATTATATTTTGCTGGAAGATCTTGATGTGTGTAAGGAGTTCAGTAGCGAATTGGCATCCTGCATGACAAACAGAAACAGAAATACTGAGGCTTCAGGCTACACACTCCCAGGTTTTTAAAAAATGTATTTGGAAGGTGATAAGTGAGAAACAGTTCCAATACCATGTATACCCAGGGAGTGGAAAGATTCCTGGGCTGGAAGCATCTACTTGTATAGAACTATCTAAACAGATACTTTCCTGTTAATAGTTCAGAAGAATATTTATGATATTAACATCATGAAACAGTTGTCAGGCCACAAAGATGTCAACGGTCCCTTGGGGAGCATCATCAACAGTTACAGGTGGCCTTCATCTTTTATAGTGACATAAAGAAGGGCTGGGCTTCCCTGGTGGCGCAGTGGTTGAGGGTCCGCCTGCCGATGCGGGGGACGCGGGCTCGGCCCCGGTCCGGGAAGATCCCACATACCGCGGAGCGGATGCGCCCGTGACCCATGGCCACTGAGCCTGCGTGTCCAGAGCCTGTGCTCTGCAGCGGGAGAGGCCGCAGCGGTGAGAGGCCCGAGTACCGCAAAAAAAAAAAAAAAAAAAAAAGAAGGGCTGAAGCCACAGCAAGTGTTCCGCATTTGCAAATGATTTGCTTAGTATTCTTTTGGAGAGGAAAGCATAGAAAGTCAATGACAGGACGTAGAAACCCACTATTCCCTACTTTGGGTACAAGCCCCAAATACGTAGGGGTCCCTTCTGCAGTGCTGGGGAGGACCCTAGTAATAGGTGACATATATTTTTGAAATTTTCCAAAAAATAAGACATTTTACCTGAATTGATTAAGACCACACTTTCTTTCTATTCCAACTTCCACTCAGCCACACTTCCCCTCATGTTAAGTGGCACTTCGGGGATTCAGCCAGACCGAAGTTGAATCAAGGGTACATCGACTTTGGGATTAGTGGGGGAGAGTCATTTCCATGGCTTTTCAGGGTATAGGAATGGCTTCTAGGAATACTAGGAATAGTATTGGGTCATGACAATGTAAGGCCAGAGATCAAGTCATAACAGTGATGCATTCCATAATGCCCAGCCCATGTTTGGCAACTTCCACATTAGGGAAGTTGAGAAGAAACAAATTTTGATGTATATAGAGCCATTTACAGAAGATGCATAAAGTTATAATTCCATCATATTCCAGACTTTGTAATGTTTGTGGTATTTGTCTGCTTTTAAAAAAAAGTATGTTGATTTCCCTTTTCCTCCTAAATAAAAATTCACCTTAACTAATTTTGTTCTTGTAATTTTGAATTCATTTTATTAAAAAAGACTCCCAAAATGTAGGCCCTACAAAACTTGGATCTATTTACTTTAGATAATGATGTACACTCAGAATTACAATATAGAAACAGGAAAAAAAATTCAGACCATAATATTAAAATCGTATAATTGTGTTCATGGGCCATTTAAGTAGAATAATGCATTAAATGATGAAATAAAGATGAATATTATTCTTGCCCAAAAGATCTTACTTAATACAGTATATAGCCATTAAAAACACTATATCCAGACTATATTACAACATGGAATAAGCTGTAAAATCTCATATAATTACAAAAAGAAGGATATAAAGTTGTTTAAAAACTAGCTTCCATTATTTTAAAATGATGCAAGAGGAAAGTCAATGAGGAAATTATACTTTAAGCTTTTTATGTTTATGCTGGTAGATGAAATACTAGCAGTAAAAGAAATACCTTTTTAACATTTTTTTTTTTCCGATTGTCTGTAAGAACTCTAAAAAATTCACGGGAATACATAATTCACTCAGAAAAAAATTCTGATTTATATTCTAGTAACTAGGCCAAAGAATATTTCCATAGATCACTGTTTTCTATCACTGCTATAACAAAATACCACAAACTTTGTGGCTAAAAGCAACACAAAATGTATAACCTTATAGTTCTGGAGATCAGAAGTCTAAATGGATTTCACTAGGCTAAAATAAAGGTGTCAACAGAATTGTGTCCTTCTGGCTCTAAAGGCAAATATCCCCTTGTATTTGCACATTTCTGGAGGCCAACCACATTCCTTGGTTCTTGGTCCCATCCCTCCATCTTCAAAGTCAGCAACAGAAGGTTAAGTTCCCATGTCACATCCCTCTGATTATGACTCCTCTTCTGTCTCCTCTTCCCCTTGTAAGAACCCTTGTGATTACACTGGGCCAACCCAGATAATCCACTATAATCTCCTGATTAGCAATCTTAATTCCATGTGCAACTTTTTCCCCTTTCCCACATAATCTATATCTAACAGGTTCTAGGGATGAAGACATGAATGTCTCTGGGGGAGCATTATTCTGCCTACCACAATCATTAATGAATTGCCTAATCATGGTGTGCTCTCCCTAGGTTATGAATCTGGAAAATATGCTATATATCATCCTTGCTACACCAAGAAGGCTCTAGATGTAATCAAAGATTCTCAAGACCAATACCAGCCTGAAATGCAGTTATGGCCAGTAAACATTCTTTTGTTGGCTCAGAAGGGCTCTTTGAAGTCTGAAAATCTTACATCTCACCACCCCAGCACTGCCCCCAAGTTGAACCAAGTTTAATACTCCATCAACCCCTTCTTTGGAAATATGAACTGGCTCAAAATTGATCATGGTTCCAAGCTAAGGTAATCCGCCAGTTATTTTTGTTTCTCCCTTGAACTGCCAAGGCAAAGTCTCTTATTTTCCTTGGTCAGGGCACAGTAAAAATACAACCCTAGGTGATGCTAAAACCCATGACCCTTCTGCATGGAGAAAAATTCATCTGCAGTAGGCAAGATTAAGAGCAAAATTCTGACAGAAGCAGAAATGTGTGTGCTGGGGCAGTTGAGGGGGGACATGTGCCTGCACACACACGCACACACACACACACACACGTGTGTGTGTGTGTGAGGGAGAGAGAGCAAAGAGAGAAGGAGAGAAATCCCTTTTCCACTCCTCCTAAAGGTCATCTTTACTCCCATCTTTCTCGGTTAGGTAAGCACATAACTCATTTGTTTCTGGTTGAACTGGGATTCTGCCATTTGCATCCAAATGACTCAATTAAAATAGATGTTGTGTAATATTGTTATATCCTCAGCACTGTAATTAATGACAAAGGAATTGAAAACATAATCAAGAAAGCTAGATTTCTTTCAGGACATAAAAACCAAACAACTCTTAACATGTCCACAACTGGGGATCTCTCTTAAATATAATCTGGCAGCAGTAATGCTCCACCTTTTTGTTACTGAGAGTCTCTGATCTACAGTAAGCATCAACCAGGATCTTGTGAACGCTTTCCAATGTATTGCCTACATTGAACAGATAATAGCCAATATTCTCATTATGCATCATTTCTCTCAGTGAAGCCAGTTTATACATAGAAATAAAGCCCTTGGATTCAACCAGAATCTAGAAGCAACATCAAAATTAAAATAACAGCTACCCAAATTATTCCATTAAAGTAAATATTAGGGAGATCCTCCTTGTCATTTTATATTGTCAATGTAATTAATTGCATTGAATAAAGAAATGAATACATGAATGGGTATATGATGAACAAACAGTTACAAGCCCAGGAGGTAGCACCTGAATCATTCAAGCTTAATAATCACAGAAGTTATTGCTGCTCCATGACCTGTTTTTCTATCTACTCTACTGTTTCCTCAGGTTGTGTGCTCTGTCACACTGCTTGAAATTTTCTTTGATAATTTATCCCTATCCCTCATATTTCTAAGACTCGTATGGATATTAACTAGTCAAAGTTAAAACAGTAATAATATGACTGAATGTTGATTAGAAAGAAGTTTATAGACTGGCTAAATCTTAGTTTGGAGCCGTGGAGGTATTGCAAAACACCAATTGTATTTCTGTATTACATTTTTATATATGTTAATAAAATTCCGAATAGAACTTGATTAGCATACAAATTAAATTTCCTTCTGTTCTTGTTCCTATACTCCTGTTATTTCTAGAATGGCAGGTTATACTCTTATGAGCATTCCGGACAGCAACATTTATTAATCAGAATGGACACCTGTCATGAGTAGAGACTAAAACCCAGAGCATTATAGAAGAAATGTCATTCTGTTCTGAGGCAAAAACAGGAATTTAATTTTTATTCTCTGCTTGAAATTTCATCTGTGTTTCCAATTATCTTAATAAGAAACTTCAGTGACAAATTCTCATGACTTAGAATAAAATGGTTTTGGGTTTGGTCCATCTTTTTGTTCCAAACTTGAATCTTGTGAACACATTTTTTTTTAAAAAGCCAAGACAACCTACCGAATGGGAGAAAATATCAATATTTGCAAATGATATGACCGATAAGGGGTTAATACCCCACATATATAAACAGCTCATACAACTCAACATCAAAAAACAAACAACCCAATTAAAAAATGGACAGAAAACTTGAGTAGACATTTTTCCAAAGAGGAAATGCAGATGGCCAACAGGCAGAGGAAAAGATGCACCACATCATTAATCATCAGAGAAATACAAATTAAAACCACAATGAGATATCACCTCACACCTGGCAGAATGGCTATCATCAAAAAGACCACAAGTAACAAATGTTGGCAAAGATGCTAAGAAAAGGGAACCCTCGTACACTTTTGGTGGGACTGTCGATTTGTACAGCCACTATGGAAAACAGTATGGAGGTTTCTCAAAAAATTAAAAATAGAGCTACCATATGATCCAGCAATTCCACTCCTGGGTATTTATCCCCCTCGCAAAAAAAACTAAAACACTAATTCAAGAAGATACATGCACCCCAATGTTCACAGCAGCATTATTTACAATTGCCAAAATATGGAAGCAACCTAAGAGTCCATCAACAGATGAGTGGATAAAGAAGATGTGGGGGGTGTATGTGTATATATATGCACACACACCCATATATATGCACACACATATGTATGCACACACACACCCATATATATGCACACACACCCATATGTATGCACACACACACATATATAAACACACATACACCCATATATATACACACACACCCATATGTATGCACACACACACCCATATAAATGCACACACACCCATATATATGCACACATACACCAATATATATACATACACACCCATATGTATGTACACACACACCCATATATATGCACACACATCAATATATATACACACACCCCCATATGTATGCACACACACCCCCATATATATGCACACACACCCATATATATGCACACACACACCCATACGTATGCACACACACCCATATGTATGCACACACACCCATATGTATACACACACACCCATATGTATGCACACACACACCCATACATATACACACATACACCTATATATTTGCGCACACACACACACATATATGCACATACATACAACAGAACACTATTTAGCCGTAAAATAAAAAGTGAAATTTTGCCATTTGCAGCAACAGGGATGGACTTGGAGAGTACTATGCTAAGTGAAACACAGTAGACAGAGAAAGACAAATACTATATGTTGTTTATATGTGGAATCTAAAATATAAAACTTGTGAATATAACAAAAAAGAAGCAGACTCACAGATATAGAGAACAAACTAGTGGTTACCAGTGGGGAGAGGGAAGGGAGGAGGGGCAAGACAGGAGTGGGGGATTAAGAGGTACAAACTACTGTCTATAAAATAAATAAGCTACAAGGATATATGGTACAACATAGGGAATATAGCCAGTATTTTATAATAACTATAAATGGAATATAACCTTTAAAATTGTAAAACACTATGTTGTACCCCCAAAACTTACATAATATTGTACATCGACTATACCTCAATAAAGAAGAAAAGAAGCCACATCATAAGTTACAAGCACAACTAGATATCACAAAGTATTTCTATATTTGATTACTATTTGGATAATTTACTAATTCAACTATTAAACTACACAATGTCTAGTTAAGGCACATCTACCTCAAAATACGTTCCTTAATAATCTACTGTAACATCTCTTTAAAAGTGTTTGGTTTTATGCAATGGTTTCTAAATCACTTCCACCTTTTGTTGATATCATGCAGCCCTTTTATCAACAGAATCTGGTAAAGGAAGCCACAGACCCTCTCTTTATAAAAATATAAAAGGTATGTATAATATATTTGTGCTATTATAAGAGGTGCTTATTGCCCTGGCATCCAACCATAAACCTCCAGAGTTGTGTGAATTTCAGGTAAAGAATCCTTGGGTATAGAATTCCAAAAATCCCTCATTACAATACAAATATTCTGGTTGAAAAAAACACATCACAGATTAGTTCTCAGAAAACAATCTGTGAAGCTGGAAAGCAGGTCTAGGCCTCTGGACAATTGAGGACCATGGAAGGATATTTTTGTGAAATGAGGTTTACCCCCCGCATTCATACCCAAATGCTTCGTAATTTCACTGGATCTATTTAAAAATACAGATTCTCACTCCCACCTCAGATATACAAAAACGGGGATGGAGCAATTCCCTGAACAAATATACCATCTTCTTTCATATTTCTGTGCCTCCTGATGGGCCTTTCTGTTTTGAAAATTCTTTATCCCTTTCTCCAAGAGCATACCTTCCCCCCCGCCCACCCACTGCCTCATTGCTTTCCCATCTATTCAATGGAGCATCAGGCAAAGACACCACAGGACAGTAATTTTTCTGCAACTCTTAAGCACTCCCTGAAGCCCGGTTTGCTCTGCAGGAAGTAGGGCAAAAGCAAAAGTGTCCGTCCTCCTGCTGCAGGACTATGCCCATTACACAACTCTGCAGAGCAGGGATTCTAAATGTGGCTGCATAGCAGAATCACCAGCGAGCTTTTAAAATCCCTGACGCCCAGGCCATCTCACAGACAAATTAAATCAGGTAGGAGCTCACACTGGTACTTTTAAAATACTTCTTCAACAAATTCTAAGTCTCCTCTCTGGATTCTTTTTTTTTTAATTGAATTTTTTGGCCCCACCCCAAGGCATGTGGGATCTTAGTTCCCAGACCAGGGATCAAACCCTCGCCCCCTGCATTGGAAGCATGGAGTCCTAACCACTGGACCACCAGGGAAGTCCCTCCTCTCTAGATTCTTAAAGAACAAAGCCCACCCAACTTTGATCTCTTCCAGAAAACCTTCATTACTTGAGTATGAAATCTGGTATAAACCTTTTTTTTTTCTGTTTTCCGGCCATCTTCCCTCAGTTCGTATTTGACCCCTTTTCAATACTCAGATCTGGCCAAGCAGGACTCCTCAGAGAGGGTCGCTGACCACCTTATCTGGGGCCGGCCCCATACCCCACCTTGGCCAAATTATCTTGATTTCCTTCTCCTAGCACTAACCAAAATTATTTGTTTTCTTGTTTAACTTCTCTGACCAAACTTACCACAAGCTCTCTGAGAGCCCTGACTTTGGCTGCCTTATTTATTATTCTATCCTAAGCTCCTAGACTGGTTCTAGGCACATAGTAGGATCCCAAAAAATATATGTTGACTGTATGAATGAATGAGTGAAGGAACATTGATCTTGTTTTCTCTCTTAAATTCTATGGCCTTGAGTTCAGCTGCTATGTCGTCTGCTTAAACCCTTGCAATCCCTCACAACTGCATGTTGGCTTTAAAGTTAACGAAACAATTTCCTATGTGCCATCTTTTTTTTTTTTTTTTTTTTTTGCAGTACGCGGGCCTCTCACTGTTGTGGCCTCTCCCGTTGCGGAGCCCAGGCTCCGGACACGCAGGCTCAGCGGCCATGGCTCACGGGCCCAGCCGCTCCGCGGCATGTGGGATCCTCCCGGACCGGGGCACGAACCCGCGTCCCCTGCATCGGCAGGCGGACTCTCAACCACTGCGCCACCAGAGAAGCCCCCTATGTGCCATCTTAATCGCCCCTCACAACACTTTAGAGGAAACAGCCATTATAATAATACTGTTTTTAGAGATAACAACTGAGGGTCCATAAAGCTAAAATACAACTTTCCAGCGCCACACAAACAATAAGTGGGGTGAGCACTTCTGCCCCGAGAGGCTTTCATAGACCATACGGTCATCTCTCGAATTCCTGCCCCCGCAGAGGCACACGCCCTGAGGATTGGAAAGTGACTGACTGGATGAGGCTATAGATGCTCAAAGGAAGCACAAGTTGGCAGCATTGTGTGCGCCTCTCGACCCAAACAGGAAGCAGATGCCTGTCGAGAGTTTTCCCAGCAACCATGCAAGTGAAGGATGGGAGTGATATCTGGGAACAGGGTTGAACAATGTCAGCATGTTCCAGCCCTGTCACACCTCTGTGCAGCCACAAGACTTCAGGCCTCCTACTCCATCCAGGATCTCATCTGCTAATAATCCTTCTGGGCTTCTCTCGTCATGTCGCAGAAGCATCCAGAACAGTGCCTTTAGAGTCAAGTACGAATTACACCTCTTGGGTTTTGCTACTGTCTATGATTACAGTAAACTACACTCAAGCGTATAAGTTCTGCAATCATCTCACTGTTATGACTATAATTTAATAGTAACATTAATGATACGCACACTGCCAGCAAGTTAATCAAGTGAAGCTGTCTGTGTGAGACACCTTTCTAGTCACCGTATACTCTGTATCTGCTGGCGATCTTTTTTTTACATTTCTTTTAAGCTCCTTCAGTTAACTATTGTGCAACACTGGGCCTTAAGAAAAAAATCCAGAGAAAGAAATCCTGGCAAGTGATTTAATGTCCTTATAAAGAACCTTACATATGACCTCAAATATTTTCTGTTTCATCCTTGGGACCATTCAAACCTCAAACGTTCAAACCTCAGACTGTACTATGCCAGAGCATTTGGTACTATTTACAAGCATCCACATGGCATGGATATTTTGAGCAGCAAAGAGGCCAAAATTATTTAGAAACTTAAATAAGAAGCCAAAGAATCCTGTCTTTCCTCCTTTATCCAAATGAAAGGCATCACATAAGAAATAAATATTTATGAAGAACCAAAATCTCATCCATCTTAACTGTTACACTGCAAATGAAAAGATTCCGTAACTGAAGAATATATTAGTTTGTACCCAAAACAGTCACTTGGTAGAAAGCAGACTCTAGAAAACAGCTTGGCTAGTTACCTGATTCCCCTGAAGAGTAGTCAGCTATCTAGTTAGCTATGCAAAACCAGAGACGAAGTCTGTCAGGAAGGTGAGTCATAAATGAAACACATGGGGCCCGTGAGAGCATACAGAATCTACGGATCCAAGTGAGTCAGAACAGAGTCAAGTTCACTTGCTGCAGAGAGAAGTGAAGGAGAGGAAAAGTAGCCTGAAGAAGCTAAGTTCAAAGTCACCATTAAGGTAGCCTGTGACTTGCTGGATCATACACCTGGTTAGTGGCAGAGCCCAGACTCAGTCTAGGGTTTCTCAGCCCAAACCAATAACCCACCATCTTGCCTCACTAGGACACAATGTCCCTTTGCCATTTAAAACATGCAGGTATCACATTACAGATAACATGACCCTCAAAATACCAATCCAACTGCTAAACTGCTGTCATTTTACTTTGCTAATATGAATGACTCAATATAACAGCCACTTCAGAATTGTGTTTGTCTTCTCCTATTCCCTCAGTAGATTAAGGTATAGGATTGGAGGTATAGGAAAGAGGAAGAAAAGCACAGGAGAGGATGTTAGCATACTTGTCTTGTGTATGGGAAGGTTGGATTTTGGTCACTTTAGTTACATTAAACTTGGTATTTTAGCAATGATGCACTGGGGTAGGCACTAAGTAAGGTTAACCTGGCATTTCTATGATATCATTGCAGTGTATTTAAAATCTGTACTTACAATGTGTGTCCTTCTTACTAACATCAACCTCCTATGACAATTATGAGAACAAGAGGTCTGCAAAGAAGTTGTTTTTTCTGTCTCAAACCCATCACAACATGGAGAGAGGGTAATGGGGGATGGGAGAAATGGCATTTGTCCCCAGGCTGCTTCCCACCACTGTCTGATTCTTCATATATCATCAAAAGTGAGTTTGTCTCCTGTCCCCTGAAAAAGTTATTCCCTTGTTAACACAGTGTTTCTCTCCATGGTGTTCCCTCTAGCGGGAATGTTCTTTTTTCTAAACCAGTATCTGTCTAATGCTACTTACAGGTAAACTCAGTTTTAGCTTCCTCACTTCATGAAGCCCTATATGCCCCCAAATTTATTTAGAAAATAGTATCTTCTTCCCCTGACCCTCAAGACACTCAACCTGTTCTTTGGCACTTTTATCACAAATGCTTAGCATAGGAACCAGCAAACTCCTTCTGTAAAGGGCCAGATAGTAAACATTTTAGGCCCTGTGTATCGTATGCCTCTGTGGCAACTCTGCCATGATAGCCAAAAAGCAGCCATATGTAAACAAATGAGCATAGCTGTGTTCCAATAAAATTTTACTTACAAAAACAAAATGTGGGCCTCCTGGTCCTAGTTTCCTGATCCCCAGCTTAGCATAGAGATACTTGGTAAGGTGATCAATAAATATTAGATTTATTAAATTCGATGAGCAACATCACTAATGAAAATACGATGCATAAGATGTCAGTGTGCTCTAGTATGACTGTACATTGTACATACTAATTTTCATTGAATATAATATTTGCATATATATTCATCATGCAAATATAACACAATGACCAGCCTTATAAATTTTTAATGGCATCTTATGTATCCAAGAAAGGAATCATAGAGTTCTGATCATCTACATGACCCTAACGCCTAGACAAAATAATGACCTTCTGCCTCATTGATTTTCTATTAAAAAGAAAGTCTGTAGACTGTGTAGTTCTACGAAGATTACGGCTGATAGCAGAAGAGATTTTTTTTTCCCACTAAGAATATCTGGTTTGCTTATTTATACTGAATAAAATCAATTAAATAACCACTAGAGCCCCACATTACATCCTTCACTGTGTGCTTAATGTTTTAATAGAAAGAAATATATAATTAAAGTAACAAAATTGTCATAGTTGTCACACGTTTCATTTTAAGGTCCCTTATAGAAATCGGGGTTGAATTCATGTCCGATATTCTACTTTCATTTCAAATAGATTTTGACAATATTCATTGCAGCCTTTCCTAGGAAGTTTTCTCAGCCAAAAAATTTCACCAGCTTTCAATTTACCACATAAAAATTATGCAAAATGTAATAAAAATTGTCCTTTTATTTGGATCGATTCCTATCTTTGACACAAAGTTTTCTGTTGCCATAGATAAAGCATTTAGGCAAGATCGCTGACTGGAACACGAAAAAAATATTCACTCTGTCTTGGGAGTGATACAGTTTTCTGGACTATGGATTAGAAAATACTCAGGTTATCAAAAAAAACCCACTATGTTTATTATTTTCCATTGAATTATTTTCCACTGTCTTTTTAAAAGATAGACAAAATTATTAAATTCAGCTTCTGAATTTTCTTTGTGCTCTGCTGAATATAAAAATAGCAAGAGGAAAGGCGAGATGAAAAAAGAAGGTGAAATAAGGAAGAGAGAGAATTACCCACTGGAAAGGGGAGTGCCTACATAACCGTCTTGCATGAGATCTTTTCTTGGCTTCTTTCCATTATTTTTAGCAGTTTCCTTCAATGTACACAAATTATGCCTTTAGTAAATGCTGCTTCTTCATATGACTGAGAGGTTAAATACTGGATTGAATCAGGACCATCCAGAAAAACACCAGTTCTGGGCACCTGCACCTTTGGCTTCCTCATGAAGGTAGAAAATGCCCCACCAACAAACAGAAGTCCCAACACATCACGAGGACATAAAGGATGCTAGAGGCCCCGTATTTAGTTCTCCCACTTGATCCCACTCTTTTTGTCTCTGTACTATCTTCAATAAAGTCATAAGAAAGAGTATTTACATTCCTGAGGTTTTGTGAAGTGTGGATTGCATATACAGTTTAAAGACATTCTAATACGTATTTTCTGAGTACAAAGGAAGCAAATAACAAGCAGGCTTTTCTCGTCCTAGATACCATCTTTCTATTGTGGGTCATTCCATGATAATAGAGCACATAAGAGCCATAGCAGAGAGCACTGTAAGTTTAAGATGTGCTCAGAGATCCACAGAAGACTCCCTGGGATCCACAGACTGATTTCTCATCATCTAATGTCTATAATATGACAAAATATAGACTTTTGCTTCTGACATGATTTCCCAATTCACTGATTTATCCCCATTCTGTACATCACTGAAAGCAGGATGATTCTTTCTGGATAAGGAAGAGTAAAGCAGTTAATTTTACAGGGTCATTTCTTCATCTTCTTTGGATGTTATCCTTAACAACTACGTTTGAAAGGTCATAATTCAGTGTATGACCATCCCAGGGTTCTCAAGCAATGACAGATGGAGTGGATCTATCAATCTGAATGTCTAGAAGAGAGGAAATCTGAATCCCACTCTCCTTCTCGAAGGACCACTGGAAGAACACACTGGGCTCCCTTGCCTCTTGAAAACTCTACACATTTCCCACTTCAGTTAACTTACAGTAAGATATCTAATTAAGCCACTGGGGATTTTAAAAATATAATCAAAATCACACTAGGTGGTGGTGTACTTAATCTAAAATGTTTGGAGGTCTACCCTCTTAAATTTTTCAGGGTACTTCCCTGGTGGCACAGTGGTTAAGAATCTGCCTGCCAATGCAGGGGACATGGGTTTGAGCCCTGGTCTGGGAAGATCTCACATGCCGCAGAGCAACTAAGCCCTGTGAGCCACAACTACTGAGCCTGTCCTCTAGAGTCCGCGAGCCACAACTACTGAGCCCCCGTGCCACAACTACTGAAGCCCACGCGCCTAGAGCCTGTGCTCCACAACAAGCCACCGCAATGAGAAGCCCGCGCACTGCAACAAAGAGTAGCCCCCGCTTGCTGCAACTAGAGAAAGCCTGCACGCAGCAACGAAGACTCAACACAGCCAAAAACTTTTTTAATTAATTAATTAATTAAAAAAATGTTTTCCAGTCCACAAAACCACACAAAAAAAGTTAAAATTGTTAACTATAGACACTCTGTGGTACAGCAGATCTCTAGACCTTATTCACCGTGTATAATTGACACTTATACCCATTGAATAACAACTTCCCCATTTCCTCCTTTCCCCATCCCTGGCCACCACCATTCTATTTTCTGCTTCTATAGGTTTGACTATTTTAGATCTCTCTTGTGTTAAACATTCTTACACACACACACACACACACACACACACACATACACTACACACAAAAGCAAAGGGATACAAGGACATTTTGGGAGGTAATGGATATGCTTATCATTCTAACTATGGTGATGGCATCACAGGTGTATACGCATGTCCAAATTCATCAAATTGTATACATTAAATATGTGCAGTTTTTGTATATCAATTATACCTCAATAAAGCTGATAAAAATTTAAAAAAAAATTAAAACACTCTCCTCCCATAAAATTTTTAAAAAAATTTTAGAGGACTTCCAATTAAAAGAACAAAAGTTATGTTCCAAATAATAATTGTATCTCTGTATACATGAATAAAAAAATGATTTAGTTGCCAAAAAAATCACAGAGTCAAAAACACGTAGGTTAAAAAAATACATGCATCATAGAAAACTTCTCTGATTAATAAAAGCAAAAGAACTTAAAGGTGTGCTTTGCCACTAAAAAGGAGAGGTAAATTACAGCTTAAATTGAAAAATCTCCAGATGGTGAGAATTTGGCATGCTATCATTCTTTGAAAGTATGTTCCTAGGTGAGGAATTGAACCAACTTGCTTAATTAATTAAAGCATACTAATTGATAAAAATGAGGACATGGTTCCTATTTTCTGGAAGCCACAATATTAAATAATTAGCTTCAATTTGTCATTCTTCTTCCACTCCATACCTCCCCTTGTGGAGGTGTATGGGTATGTGTGTTGAAGGACCAAAACATATGCCATACCTCTTAGAACAAGTCTGATGAAAGAAAACCAAAGGGCACAGAGGACAGACAACAAAAACACATGGGAGTACAATACCAAATAAAAAGATGACTTAGACATAAGGACAAATGATGATCAAAGAAGGCAAATACTGCAAACACAAGCTTCTGAATATTAATGCCTGCAGATAAATCATTTGTTTTGATGATTATAGAAGTCAGTGAAAGGAGTTTGATAAAGTAAAAGTTTACAACATGAAGAGCAAAATACACCAGGAAAAGTGAACTAATTATTTTAAATTGTCAGTATTGGTGGGCAAAGGGAACCCCTCTTCCACTCCTGGTAGGAGGGTATACTGGAACAATTTTTCTAGAGGCTATAAATTGTTTGGGCAATGTTTTTATTAAAAAGTTTTAATATATTTTTATTCATTTAGATCTATGCAATCCACATCTAAGAATTAATACTTAGGATTTATGCAAATATTCCACTTCAAGAATGTAAATTATAACTTGAATAAAATAAGAGACAATTCAGATGTCTAATAAAAGAGGGTTGATTAAATTCTTTTGCTACAACCATTTTATGGAATAGTATGCAGCCATACCAATAATTTTGCAGAAGAATATTTTATAACAAGAAAATATATTCATGACAAGTTGTTCAGAAAATTGACATGTTAAAAGAACACGTTAACAAATTGTGGCATGTTAGTAAATTACCTAACCTAAACTAAATTACCTAAATTTAATACAGGCATCAGAGGGCCTGTATTAAAAGTTCCTATTAAAAGTTGCACATCTGGCACCTACTGTGTAAGATGGTAAACTGTTCAAATTTCCAATTTCTTCTTTTGTAAAAAGAAGAATTCTATTTCTTCCTGTCTCATTGTGTTTGGGGAATATTAAAAAAGATAATACATTCAATGCTCTTAGCATTTAACTTGTCGAATAAGTGCACATAAATGCTGCTGATAGAACTGTATAAAAACATCATTTATAAAATATATAGTTATTTATGTTGATTTAGATATTAATACTGATATGATATATATATATAGTTATAAACCTCAACTTTTTTATGCTTATCTCTTTGGATTGAGTGTGATTTTTGTCACGTTTGCTTGCTTGTTTGCTTTGCTTTAGCTGTGTTCCCTAATTTTGTATGCAGAAGAGAGCATGAGCCAGGAGTTCTGAAGCCATAACAAACAACCCCAATATCTCAGCTGCTTAAAACAACAAAGGTTTATTTCTCACTCATGCGACAGAACCCGGTGGGTCAGCAGAGGTTTCTGCTGATCATCCTCATTCAGAGACCCAGGCTAATGGATCTGCCACCATCTCAAACTTCAAATCCCCTTGCCAGGGAAAAAGAGAGAATGGCAAATCTCTCACTGCCTCAACTTCTACTCTGAAGTGACACATTTTGCTCACATTTTCTGGCCAAAGCTAGACACATACTCAGGAGAACCTCAATAATAATAAAATGCATTTTTGGGCTTCCCTGGTGGCGCAGTGGTTGAAAGTCCACCTGTCAATGCAGGGGACACGGGTTCGTGCCCCGGTCCGGGGAGATCCCACATGCCGCAGAGCGGCTGGGCCCATGAGCCATGGCCGCTGAGCCTGCGTGTCCGGAGCCTGGGCTCCGCAACGGGAGAGGCCACAACAGTGAGAGGCCCGTGTACCGCAAAAAAAAAAAAAAAAAAAAAAAAAATGCATTTTTAATCAAGAAGAGTTTAAAACTAATAGACTATCATAAGCCATTTAAAATTTTTAAGCAGAACATTGATAGGAGAATTGAGAAAGCTGTGCCCACCTTCCAACCCCATGGGCAGGATGAATCACTGTATATCAATATTGTCTTTATGAGAGTCATCTAACTAAATGAAGGAACAGAAATCAAGGAATCACAGGAATTCAGAGAATTTAAAAGATCCTCTAAATTATTCCCCTACCTTTAAGACATAATGATCACACTTAGTAATCAGCAGCACAAGCAAGTAATCTCATCTAATTCTACCAGGAGAATTGTTTTTTTTCCTTGGCCCCAGCTAGCGAGCTGCTGAGGCTCTCCGGCTGGAGAACCAATGAGCCTTGTAATTGCTTTCCTCACTCATGTAACCACAGCTGCTGTTGTCATTCATAAATTGCAAAACTAATCCTTTGAAAGTTTTCATATTGGCCATTTGCTTTAAGACCTCCAGTGCCCAGGAGTTTGCAGATGTAGCCCTATGAAAAAGGAAGTCTCTAACCACTGGTCCGAGCATTGGACTGCCTGTCATAAATCCTTGGTCTTCATTCTCAAAATTCTTATATTTTGTTACAGTTCCCTGGAAAATCACTTCACTCATCAATACTTCCGTTTCCCTGTGAGGAAACTAGAGAAGCTTATATTTATCTGTAAAGTGCTTCAAAAGGCTTGAATGAATTACAAAAAAATAAAAAATACAATTCTATACATATCAACACCTTTTTAATAAAAGACTTTAAATATAAGCTATTGTTTAAAAATGGTAGCTAAATAACTTAATGAATCTCTAGAAAGGTAGGAGACAAATATGTGTTTGTCAGAGTTTATTAAACACTGATATATAAAGTCCACAGATAATTCTCTTGCACTAGCATTATATAAAAAAATTTCAAGATAAATGAGAAACCACTGGCAAATATATACATACACATATATGTGTGTGTATATATATATCTACTTAAAGTCATTTTCTATGTTTGAGATATGTTTTATATGCTTTTAAAATTTTTCCATTGTATAATTTATTTTTATTTATTTTTTTAAATAAATGTATTTATTTATTTATTTTTGGCTACGTTGGGTGTTTGTTGCTGCACGCTGGCTTTCTCTAATTGCAGCGAGCGGGGGCTACTCTTCGTTGCGGTGTGTGGGCTTCTCATTGCATTGGCTTCTCTTGTTGCGGAACACAGCCTCTAGGCACGTGGGCTTCAGTAGTTGCAGCAGGCGGGCTCTGTAGCTCTGGCTCGTGGGCTCTAGAGCACAGGCTCAGTAGTTGTGGCACACGGGCTTAGATGCTCTGCAGCATGTGGGATCTTCCTGGACCAGGGCTTGAACCCGTGTCCCCTGCACTGGCAGGTGGGTTCTTAACCACTGCGCCACCAAGGGAGTCCTATAATTTGTTATTTTTAGCAATAAATAATACCAGTAGTCCGAGGAATAGTGATTTTTAGTCTTTGTTATTTTAAGAGCATAATAGGCTTACTCAAGCACTATAATCACAATATTTTATTAACGCTGGTAGAACACTGCTTCCAGCCTGGGAGTATTAATGAAAGATGGGGCAATTCAGAAATGCTTCTGAAATTAAAAATTCCTTCTACCCATATCCTACCCTTCTCCTTATAATCATTAAGGATGAATATCAGAGTATGAGAAAATACTATGTTACAAATAATCTTGGAGACTTTAGGAGTTTTCTGCACCCCCCCCAAAAAAAACAACTATAAGTAATGAAAAAGACATATGATAACAAATAATGGTGAGGATGTTGAGAAATTGGAACCTTCATACACTTCCGGAGGGAATGTAAAATGGTGTAGTCACTTTAAAGATAGTTTTGTGGTACCTCAAAAAGTTAAACAGAGTTACCATATGACCCAGCAATTCCCCTCATGGGTAGATATCCAAGAGAAATCAAAAGCACACGTCCACACAAAAACTTGTACATGAATATGCACAGAACATTATTTACGAAGGCCAAAAAGCAGAAACAACCCAAATGTTCATTAACAGATGAATGGATGAACAAATGTGCTATATCCATACAAATGAATATTACTCAGCCATAAAGTGAATGAAGTACTGACACATGATACAACATTGAAAACATTAAGCTAAGTGAAAAAAGAAACAGGAGAAAAAGAACACATATTTCATATTTATATGTGAAATATCCAGATTAGGCAAATCTACAGAGACAGGAAGTAGATTAATGGTTTCTAGGGGCTAAGTGGAGAGGATAGTGGGGAGTGCCCAGGAAGGGTACAGAGTTTCTCTCTGTGATGACGAAAATGTTTAGGAATGAGGCAGTGGTGATGGTTGGGTATTCTGTGAATATACTAAAAAAACCCCACTAAGTTGTATACTTTAAATGAGTGAATTTTATGACATTTGAATTATATCTCAATTAAAAAATTCGCTTTTCAAAAAAAAGTTTCCCTTCAACATAAAATTAAATTTCTGATCTAACATTCAGATAAAGGAAATCTTTCTCCTTTTCCTCTTTCATGAATAAAATTTGTAATAACTTCAATTACCAGTACCTCTGAAAGCAAATTTCACATTAACTTTGCCATTTTCATGTGAGAGGTGAAATTGTTATTTCTTATTTTGATAAATCAAAAAGAATGAAACCAGCTTTCCCCTAGATGAATTCTTCCTTCTCCTCCAATTTGTACTGATCTGATAGCAAGAGCACACCTGAGGCTACATGCCGTCTAAGACAAGAAAAGCTTATTCCGAGCTATCTGTCTATACAATACATTTTCAAAAGCCAACAGTACAACTCAGTAGGCTGTTAATAAGTTTCAGAAATGTCAGTGGACAATTAGATGATGTTATTGAGAAAGCTCTGAGCAAATATCCAAACTGTTTTTTTCTTTTTTAATGTAGCATTGAACTGAATAGAAATTGAACAGACCTCAGAGCTAAAGTAGACTGATGGGGGGGGGGGGGGGGGGGGGGGGTGTGTGTGTGTGTGTGTGTGTGTGTGTGTGTGTGTGTGTGTGTGTGTGTGTGTGTGTGTGTGTGTGTGTGTGTGTGTGTGTGTGTGTGTGTGTGTGTGTGTGTGTGTGTGTGTGTGTGTGTGTGTAACAGAGAGGGAGAAAGAATGAGATTATATTTCTCCATGTACTTTCACTCATGGATATTGGAGTCATTATTAGTTCTGAAAAGACTAATCTTTCCTCATTCAGGAATCTCAACTACCTTTTAAATAAGATACATGTGAACTAAATTCATTTGACTCACAGGAGGCGATGGGTCACAAGGCCTGAGACCCTCACTTACCCCTTCCAGAGCAAGGCAGAGCAGAGCTTCCCTGGCATTTCTTGATGCTCTCCTCAGCTGACAGCGGGCAGGAACGTGGGTGCTCGCACTTTTTCCCATACCAGCCTACTTTGCAGTCACATCTTCCACAGTTACACTGCCCATGACCTTCACAATGGGAGTAATAATATATATATGTTATTGTATTTATGAGCCATACATATATATATATATGCACATGTATATGAGAAAAATATACTAAAGCCAGAATTAACTTTCATTTCAACAGTGAATGTCACAAATGAGTCACGATCTCAATTAAACTCAATATAAAACATTAAGGCAAAAGCCCATTTTTCTCAATGTTCTTAAAAACCTGATCTAGGTATATTGATTGATCACGGGGAAAGAAAAACAACAACTCCAGATCAGATAAACAGGTTCATAGTGCTATCAACTTGAATCTTTCAAAATCCAAGTGCATGAGATTGAATTAGTCTGCTAATTTAGTCTGCTAAAAAGGAGGATTTGATGAATTGGGCAATTAATTCACGTGGAGGAGAGCCATAGGAAATGGAAAACAATTTGTTTTTGAAACAGGGTCTTAGTTTCTAGAGTCCCTCACACTTTATTTTCATTATCTTTTTACTACACATTACATGCTTAGCCTATAGACCCTTAGCTTAAAACCAGTAACCTGTGTGGAGTTCGCAACCCTTGAAGACTAATTTCCTATACACAAAAGAGGTCAGGAAAGATATTAAATTTACATGGGCACAGAGCCTGTAAAGAACTGTGACAAGTACTGATATGGTATAGCATAAGATATCAATCAAATAAGTAGGTTCAAATCCTGACCCTGTTCCCTACAGAGTAGGGCTGCTCAAATGACAACCTCGTTGAGGTTTAGTTCTTCATTTTAAATCAGATTATCTACCCACATTTATCAGGAAGTACATAATATATCTTAAAATGCTACATAGAAGTGAGCAATTTTTATTTTTATTCACTTGAGCCCACATATACAACCAAGTAGAAATAGAAAGGAAAGGAAAGCACGATAATTTAGCTGAGCTTTTCCTAACTCCTAATAACCATTCAGATACTCATTACAGATACAATGTAAAGTAGATTTCTATAATTTCTCCAAAAATGTATGAAGAATTTTAAAGAAAGTGGAATTACACTTTCTTTAAGCAAATCAAATATAATGCTAATGAATAACAATCGCTGCTATTCTGTACTTGGCATCTGATATTAATATATATCACACAATATGGAAACCGGTATGGACCAGTCTTCAGGGAAGGCTGGTCTGTTTTATCAGTATTCCATGAGGTCTGTGGTCAGATGTCCATCTTTTGAGTTTGAAGTACTGGACAATTCACCTATCAGGAAGCTTTTCACTATCTATAAATCTGGTTCTTCACGGAACAAATCATAAAACCATAGGTCAAAGTAGGATGAGCTATTAAGGATCACAGAGCCCACATCTCTCATTTAACACTAAATTCAATTCAATGCACATTTATTGAGCACCTACCACGTAACAAAGTCTATACAACAAATTGCTGTTAATACTTTGCCTTAGAGCTCATCATCTTAAAGGAAAAAACTTCTGATTGCTAATAAATACATATTACGTGACTATGATCATTTGGACTTTCAAATATAAGAATTTTTATTACAATAGTTTGACTTAATAGCAATTATATTGCAGAGATTGTTGGGTTCCATGGCTTCTTGCCATTTATCCTGGCTTAAGAAGTTCCTACCCATCTTCCCAATCCTCGTGTATTGGGTTGGGCAAAAAGTTCATTTGGGTTTTCACTTAACATCTTACAGAAAAACCCAAATGAACTTTTTGGCTAACCCAATAATTTATTTATTTGTTTGTTTGTTTGTTTTTGGCTGAGTTGGGTCTTCGTTTCTGTGCGAGGGCTTTCTCCAGTTACGGTGAGCGGGGGCCACTCTTCATCGCGGTGCGCGGGCCTCTCACTGGCTAACCCAATAATTTAGAGCAAAATTTGCAAACAGAGGTATGTTGCAAATGTATAGATAAATAACAGTTTTTAAAACAAAATCTTTAACGTTTAAAGTACAATCAATTCTGCTGTTTTATGGGAGCCAGTGGCTTTGAAATTCTTGGAGACAAGAGGTTTCATTTCAAGGGCAGTTAGATCTACCATGAGGAGGCTGGACAAAGTAAAAAACATACTGCCATTTGTGGAAAACAAATTGACACTTCAACAATAAAAGTGAAAAACAGAGTTAGATTGAAAGGGGAAAAAAGCTTTACTCTTGAAACTTCAAAATAGCTGTGAAAGTTAGAACAAAACATCCAGTAGGTGAGGATGCCAGGAAATCTGTGACTACCCAAGAGGATGCCACGTGCTGCTGCAGGTGCCTGGAATTCACAGGCAGGGAAGGTCCTAATCCCTTGGCACGTGGAATAAAGTAGGAACCTGTGAGGAGGGAAACGGGGACTAAAGGGAGAACGTCCTCAACTTCTGTAGTTGGTTTAAGAGCAGCCATTACCTTCTATCTGAGATTAATTCACATGTCAACATTAAAAAAAACTGTGGAGGGCTTCCGGGAAGATGGCGGAGGAGCAGGACGCTGAGATCGCCTTCCTCCCCACAGATACACCTGAAATACATCTACACATGGAGCAACTCTGGCAGAGCACCTACTGAACGCTGGCAGAAAACCTCAAACCTCCCAAACGGCAAGAAACACCCCACGTACCTGGAGGGAATTAAGAACGCTGCTTAAAGGAGCTCCAGAGACGGGCGCGAGCCGCAGCTAACAGCGCGGACCCCAGAAACGGGCACGAGACGCTAAGGCTGCTGCTGCCGCCACCAAGAAGCCTGTGTGCGAGCACAGGTCACTGTCCACACCCCCCTTCCAGGGAGCCTCTGCAGCCCGCCACTGCCAGGGTCCCGTGATCCAAGGAAAACTCCCCCGGGAGAACGCACGGCACGCCTCAGGCTGGTGCAACGTCACGCCGGCGCAACGTCACACCGGCCTCTGCCGCCGCAGGCCCGCCCCGCACTCCGTGCCCCTCCCTCCCCGAATCAGCGGCTCCTTTAACCCCGTCCTGTGTGAGCAAAAACCAGACGCCCTCAGGCGACCTACACGCAGAGGCGGGGCCAAATACAAGCTCAGCCCCGGGAGCTGTGCGAACAAAGAAGAGAAAGGGAAATCTCTCCCAGCAGCCTCAGAAGCAGCGGATTAAAGCTCCACAATCAACTTGATGTACCTGCACCTGTGGAATACCTAAATAGACAAAGAATCATTCCCAAATTGAGGAGGAGGACTTTAAGAGCAAGATTTATGATTTTTTCCCCTTTTCCTCTTCTTGTGATTGTGTGTGTATGCTTCTGTGTGAGATTTTGTCTGTATAGCTTTGCTTCCACCATTTGTCCTAGGGTTCTATCTGTCCGTTTTTTTTTCTCTTAATAATTATCTTTTTATTTCAATAACTTTATTATATTTTATCTTATTTTATTTCACTTTATCTTCTTTCTTTTTTCCTTCCTTCCCTCATTCCTTCCTTCCTTCCTCTCTTCCTCTGTCCCTCCCTCCATCCCTCCCTCCATCCCTTCTTTCTTTCTTTCTACTTCTACTAATTCTTTCTACTTTTTCTCCCTTTTATTCTCAGCCGTGTGGATGAAAGGCTCTTGGTGCTGCAGCCAGGAGTCAGTGCTGTGCCTCTGAGGTGGGAGAGCCAACTTCAGGACACTGGTCCACAAGAGACCTCCCAGCTCCACATAATATCAAACGCCGAAAATCTCCCAGAGATCTCCATCTCAACACCAGCACCCAGCTTCACTCAACGACCATCAAGCTACAGTGCTGGACATCCTATGCCAAACTACTAGCAAGACAGGAACACAACCCCACCCATTAGCAGAGAGGCTGCCTAAAATCATAATAAGTCCACAGACACCCCAAAACACACCAACAGACGTGGACCTGCCCACCAGAAAGACAAGATCCAGCCTCATCCACCAGAACACAGGCACCAGTCCCCTCCACGAGGAAGCCTACACAACCCACTGAACGAACCTTAGCCACTGGGGACAGACACCAAAAACAACGGGAACTACGAACCTGCAGCCTGTAAAAAGGAGACCCCAAACACAGTAAGATAAGCAAAATGAGAAGACAGAAAAACACACAGCATATGAAGGAGCAAGATAAAAACCCACCTGACCTAACAAATGAAGAGGAAATAGGCAGTCTACCTGAAAAATAATTCAGAATAATGATAGTAAAGATGATCCAAAATCTTGGAAATAGAATAGACAAAATGCAAGAAACATTTAAAAAGGACCTAGAAGAACTAAAGATGAAACAAACAATGATGAACAACACAATAAATGAAATTAAAAATACTCTAGATGGGATCAATAGCAGAATAACTGAGGCAGAAGAACGGATAAGTGACCTGGAAGGTAAAATAGTGGAAATAACTACTGCAGAGCAGAATAAAGAAAAAAGAATGAAAAGAACTGAGGACAGTCTCAGAGACCTCTGGGACAACATTAAACGCACCAACATTCAAATTATAGGGGTTCCAGAAGAAGAAGAGAAAAAAGAAAGGGACTGAGAAAATATTTGAAGAGATTATAGTTGAAAACTTCCCTAATATGGGAAAGGAAATAGTTAATCAAGTCCAGGAAGAACAGAGAGTCCCATACAGGATAAATCCAAGGAGAAATACGCCAAGACACATATTAATCAAACTGTCAAAAATTAAATACAAAGAAAACATATTAAAAGCAGCAAGGGAAAAACAACGAATAACACACAAGGGAATCCCCATAACGTTAACAGCTGATCTTGCAGCAGAAACTCTGCAAGCCAGAAGGGACTGGCAGGACATATTTAAACTGATGAAGGAGAAGAATCTGCAACCAAGATTACTCTACCCAGCAAGGATCTCATTCAGATTTGATGGAGAAATTAAAACCTTTACAGACAAGCAAAAGCTGAGAGAGTTCAGCACCACCAAACCAGCTCTACAACAACTGCTAAAGGAACTTCTCTAGTCAAGAAACACAAGAGAAGGAAAAGACCTACAATAACAAACCCAAAACAATTAAGAAAATGGGAATAGGAACATACATGTCGATAATTACCTTAAATGTAAATGGACTAAATGCTCCCACCAAAAGACACAGATTGACTGAATGGATACAAAAACAAGACCCATATATTTGCTGTCTACAAGAGACCCACTTCAAACCTAGAGACACATACAGACTGCAAGTGAGGGGATGGAAAAAGATATTTCATGCAAATGGAAACCAAAAGAAAGCTGGAGTAGCAATTCTCATATCAGACAAAATAGACTTTAAAATAAAGACTATTAGAAGAAACAAAGAAGGACACTACATAATGATCAAAGGATCGATCCAAGAAGAAGATATAACAATTGTAAATATTTATGCACCCAACATAGGAGCACCTCAATACATAAGGCAACTACTAACAGCCATAAAAACGGATATCGACAGTAACACATTCATAGTAGGGGATTTTAAAACCCCACTTTCACCAATGGACAGATCATCCAAAATGAAAATAAATACGGAAACACAAGCTTTAAATGATATATTAAACAAGATGGACTTAATTGATATTTATAGGACATTCCATCCAAAAACAACAGAAAACACATTTTTCTCAAGTGCTCATGGAACATTCTCCAGGATACATCATATCATGGGTCACAAATCAAGCCTTGGTAAATTTAAGAAAATTGAAATTGTACCAAGTATCTTATCCGACCACAATGCTATGAGACTAGATATCAATTACAGGAAAAGATCTGTAAAAAAATACAAACACATGGAGGCTAAACAATACACTACTTAATAATGAAGTGATCACTGAAGAAATCAAAGAGGAAATTAAAAAATACCTAGAAACAAACAACAATGGAGACACGACGACCCAAAATCTATGGGATGCAGCAAAAGCAGTTCTAAGAGGGAAATTTATAGCAATACAATCCTACCTTAAGAAACAGGAAACATCTCGAATAAACAACCTAACCTTGCACCTAAAGCAATTAGAGAAAAAAGAACAAAAAAAACACCAAAGTTAGCAGAAGGAAAGAAATCATAAAGATCAAATCAGAAATAAATGAAAAAGAAATGAAGGAAATGATAGCAAAGATCAATAAAACTAAAAGCTGGTTCTTTGAGAAGACAAACAAAATTGATAAACCATTAGCCAGACTCATCAAGAAAAAAAGGGAGAAGACTCAAATCAATAGAATTAGAAATGAAAAAGGAGAAGTAACAACTGTACTGCAGAAATACAAAATATCATGAGAGATTACTACAAGCAACTCTATGCCAATAAAATGGACAACCTGGAAGAAATGGACAAATTCTTAGCAAAGCACAAACTTCAGAGACCAAACCAGGAAGAAATAGAAAATATGAACAGACCAATCACTAGCACTGAAATTGAGAGTGGGATTAAAAATCTTCCAACAAACAAAAGCCCAGGACCAGATGGCTTCACAGGCGAATTCTGTCAAACATTTAGAGAAGAGCTATCACCTATCCTTCTCAAACTCTTCCAAAATATAGCAGAGTGAGGAACACTTCCCAACTCATTCTACGAGGCCACCATCACCTTGATATCAAAACCAGATAAGGATGTCACAAAGAAAGAAAACTACAGGCCAATATCACTGATGAACATAGATGCAAAAATCCTCCACAAAATACTAGCAAACAGAATCCAACAGTAGATTAAACGGATCATACACCATGATCATGTGGGGTTTATTCCACGAATGCAAGGATTCTTCAATATACGCAAATCAGTCAACGTGATACACCATATTAACAAATTGAAGGAGAAAAACCATATGATCATCTCAATAGATGCAGAAAAAGCTTTCAACAAAATTCAACACCCATTTATGATAAAAACCCTGCAGAAAGTAGGCATAGAGGGAACTTTCCTCAACATAATAAAGGCCATATACGACAAACTCACAGCCAACATCATCCTCAATGGTGAAAAACTGAAAGCATTTCCACTAAGTTCAGGAACAAGACAAGGTTGCCCACTCTCACCACTCTTATTCAACATAGTTTTGGAAGTTTTAGCCACAGCAATCAGAGAAGAAAAGGAAATAAAAGGAATCCAAATCGGAAAAGAAGAAGTAAAGCTGTCACTGTTTGCAGATGACATGACACTATACATAGAGAATCCTAAAGATGCTACCAGAACACTACTAGAGCTAATCAATGAATTGGGTAAAGTAGCAGGATACAAAATTAATGCACAGAAATCTCTGGCATTCCTATACACTAATGACGAAAAATCTGAAAGTGAAATCAAGAAAACACTCCCATTTACCACTGCAACAAAAAGAATAAAATATCTAGGAATAAACCTACCTAAGGAGACAAAAGACCTGTATGCAGAAAACTATAAGACACTGATGAAAGAAATTAAAGATGATACAAATAGATGGAGAGAAATACCATGTTCTTGGATTGGAAGAATCAACATTGTGAAAATGACTCTACTACCCAAAGCAATCTGTAGATTCAATGCAATCCCTATCAAACTACCACTAGCATTTTTCACAGAACTAGAACAAAAAATTTCACAATTCGTATGGAAACACAAAAGACCCCTAATAGCCAAAGCAATCTGGAGAACGAAAAACGGAGCTGGAGGAATCAGGCTCCCTGACTTCAGACTTTACTACAAAGCTACAGTAATCAAGACAGTATGGTACTGGCACAAAAACAGGAATATAGATCAATGGAACAGGACAGAAAGCCCAGAGATAAACCCACGCACATATGGTCACCTTATCTTTGATAAAGGAGGCAGGAATGTACAGTGGAGAAAGGACAGCCTCTTCAATAAGTGGTGCTGGGAAAACTGGACAGGTACATGTAAAAGTATAAGCTTAGATCACTCCCTAACACCATACACAAAAATAAGCTCAAAGTGGATTAAAGACCTAAATGTAAGGCCAGAAACTATCAAACTCTTAGAGGAAAACATAGGCAGGACACTCTATGACATAAATCACAGCAAGGTACTTTTTGACCCACCTCCTAGAGAAATGGAAATAAAAACAAAAATAAACAAATTTGACCTAATGAAACTTCAAAGCTTTTGCACAGCAAAGGAAACCATAAACCAGACGAAAAGACAGCCCTCAGAATGGGAGAAAATATTTGCAAATGAAGCAACTGACAAAGGATTTATCTCCAAAATTTACAAGCAGCTCTTGCAGCTCAATAACAAAGAAAACAAACAACCCAATCCAAAAATGGGCAGAAGACCTAAATAGACTTTTCTCCAAAGAAGATATACAGACTGCCAATAAACACATGAAAGAATGCTCAACATCATTAATCATTAGAGAAATGCAAATCAAAACTAGAATGATATATCATCTCACACCAATCAGAATGGCCATCATCAAAAAATCTAGAAACAATAAATGCTGGAGAGGGTGTGGAGGAAAGGGAACCTTCTTGCACTGTTGGTGAGAACGTAAGTTGATACAGCCACTGTGGAGAACAGTATGGAGGTTCCTTAAAAAACTACAAATAGAACTACCATATGACCCAGCAATCCCACTACTGGGCATATACCCTGAGAAAACCATAATTCAAAAAGAGTCATGTACCAAAATGTTCATTGCAGCTCTATTTACAATAGCCCGGAGATGGAAACAACCTGTGTCCATCATCGGATGAATGGATAAAGATGTGGCACATATATACAATGGAATATTACTCAGCCATAAAAAGAAACGAAATTGAGCTATTTGTAATGAGGTGGATAGACCTAGAGTCTGTCATGCAGAGTGAAGTAAGTCAGAAAGAGAGAGACAAATACCGTATGCTAACACATATATATGAAACTTAAGAAAAAAAAAAACTGTCATGTGAACCTAGGGGTAAGACAGGAATAAAGACTGTGTCCTACTAGACCTACTAGAGAATGGACTTGAGGAGATGGGGAGGGGGAAGGGTAAGCTGTGACAAAGCGAGAGAGAGGCATGGACATATATACACTACCAAACGTAAGGTAGATAGCTAGTGGGAAGCAGCCGCGTAGCACAGGGAGATCAGCTTGGTGCTTTATGACCGCCTGGAGGAGTGGGATAGGGAGGGTGGGAGGGAGGGAGACACAAGAGGGAAGAGATATGGGAACATATGTATATGTATAACTGATTCACTTTGTTATAAAGCAGAAACTAACACACCATTGTAAAAAAAAAAAAAAAACTGTGGTGGCATAAAACAAATCCGTGAACATGGTCAAAAGCTATCAATAGAGATTTTTAGAATTAAAATCTGGTCCAGTTAATATCTAAAGAAGTCAGATTAATTGTGGGTCCTTCAACAAATTTTGCAAAATGTACAGATGCACTAGCTAGAAGAAATCTCTGCAAGTCTTTCCCCTTTCTGCCCTCATATTCACTCTGTTTTCTTTTTATTCTATCTTCCTCACTCAGTCTTTAATCTCTGTGCTTTTCCCCGCTAATGTTATGCAGCTTCACTTTTCTATCCCTTTGCTATTTCTGTGCACTACTACAAACTCCAGAGGTAAATGTGGCCTGTAAGGTCTTCACGTCTACTCCCTGTGCATTTAATGCAGCATCACAAACATTCTCAAGGATTACTCCTATAAGTGTCCGCGTCACCTCCAGGCATCACCAACTCCAAATAAAGTTGGGAAGACGATATAAAGTGTGTCCTCACTTTTACCATGTGTGTGATGATCCCTAAGCTTCCGTGCTTCTGCCTCAGGCTTGTACCCCAGCCCCTGCTTCATTTGATCAAAAGATGCTCTCAAAAACAGCTGCAGGGGCTTCCCTGGTGGCGCAGTGGTTGAGAGTCCGACTGCCGATGCAGGGAACACGGGTTCGTGCCCCAGTCCGGGAGGATCCCACATGCCGCGGAGCGGCTGGGCCCGTGAGTCATGGCCGCTGAGCCTGCGTGTCCGGAGCCTGTGCTCCGCATCGGGAGAGGCCACAACAGTGAGAGGCCCGCGTACCGAAAAAAAAAAAAAAAAAAAAAACAGCTGCAGTCAATTGTGTACACACTGGAAAGAACTGATGAGATCGTGTCATTGCTGTGTTTGGCTTGCGATAAAAGGTTTGGCCTTTAAATAGGAAAGTATCAAAGTGGGAGAACATCGCCTAGTTCAGGACGGCCACTGCTCCTCAAATCAGCCACTGATGTGTCTTCTACACTTTGCCATTAGAAACCAACATCCACTGAACAAGTTCAAGCTGAGGAAAGAAGGGTTATGGCAATATGGATGACTTAAAGTAAACCATCCCTAATGAAATTCCTGAGAGTCAGTGGATATATGGCAACCAGGTTAAATGATGAAATAGTGGCATACAGAGTTTTTTTGAAGGTGTCATCGTTTTGGGAAAGTAGGAATACCTAAATCAAAGACCCCAATGAAGATCACAGAAGAAGCAAATGTAAAAGTAACAGAGAAAAGGTTTAAATAACTAGTGTAGCATGATGAAAAATAGTATCGACAGTGGTACTGCCTAATCTAAATGTTGATCAGAGATTAATTTGACAAGTTAAAACATAAACATAACTTTATTTTCACAGTAACAAAAATTAAATATGTTCTACATCTTTTAATAACTCAAAGTCACACGTTGTCAAAAATATGTTATGGATCCCACTTTAAATGAAACTGTACTTTTTCTATAAAATCCTTCATGGTATTTTATCAGTGGAGTTAGGAAAATCAGTTAGAAATGCAATGTATTGATACCAGATTCTGAAGCAGGTATTTAGCCTTTCAGAAAAGGCAGGAAATCACAAATTGAAACTGCAATTGCTTTTCTGAGGTGACAAGTTTCTCAATTCCAGCATAAAAGTTATGCCAAAGAGAGAGAGAGAAGGAATCATTTTATAGCGATAAAATGAAGATGAAAATGCTTGGTTTTGATTTATAAAGTAGAGTTTAGAAATGATAAAATCTATTTAGCATGAAAATCCTTTAGACTGCCATAACATACTATATCAAGGTCTTTCCTAAACAAGTAGGGAAAAAAAGCATAAGTGAAGAAATTAGGAGGCCTGTGTCTTCCATCTAAATGTGCCACTAAGGTGGATGGACCTAGAGTCTGTCATACAGAGGTGAAGTAAGTCAGAAAGAGAAAAAAAAATACCGTATGTTAACATATATATATGGAATCTAAAAAAAAAAAAGGTTATGAAGAACCTAGGGGCAGGACAGGAATAAAGACACAGATGTAGAGAATGGACTTGAGGACACGGGGAGGGGGAAGGGTAAGCTGTGACAAAGTGAGAGAGTGGCATGGACATATATACACTACCAAACGTAAAACAGATAGCTAGTGGGAAGCAGCCGCAAAGCACAGGGAGATCAACTTGGTGCTTTGTGACCACCTAGAGGGGTGGGATAGGGAGGGTGGGAGGGAGGGAGATGCAAGAGGGAAGAGATATGGGAACATATGTATATGTATAGCTGATTCACTTTGTTATAAAGCAGAAACGAACATGTCATGGTAAAGCAATTATATGCCAATAAAGATGTTAAAAATTAACTAAATAAATAAATACATGTGTCACTAGTTCATCTTTCTGGCCTTTATCTCACTTTATCTTGAAAATGAGAGAACTAGAAGAAGTGAATTTTACCACACTGATCTGAAACGTCATGCTTCAGTGCTAGTTTGTCAAATCTAGGTGTGTATAAATACACATATATTTGGCCTGCAGGCGTTAATTTCATTGATTCTAACAAGGATTCCTTTAAACTCTGTAGGCAGAGGATCGACAAAATAGAGATGAAAGGTACAGAATGTTATTGTTTATCCCTGATAGCAAATATGCAGAACATACATTAGAGAACTGCTTTCAAAAGGTCTATGAGCATTGTTTGAACACACACACACACACACACACACACACACACACACACACACACACATCCATGACAATGAAAGAACATGGTGTCTAGTTTTGGTATGTAAATGGGATCACAGCCTGAACTGCATCACAAGGGCAGGAATTTGGCAGCAAGAGACACATCAAGTGGCATCACGCCCATGCTGAGCTTTAAAGGCTCTCAGGACATTATAGGAGAGCGTGCTGACACCAAAACTTATTTTTTTCTTTGTAATCATTGAGCTCTTTTGCATTAAGCTATCTAGCCTCAGAAACATCAATGCAGGACAAATGTAGTTCTATCCATTCCAGAACACTCTTCTTCCATAGAGGATATTTCTTGCCTTAAAAATGATCAAAAAATGCTCATGAACTGGAATCTGATATTTACAAGTAGCTTCCTACAAAGTAATATGAAGACCATCAAGAGAGAAAAGTTGGCGGGGGGATAAGTTAGATCTAACTAGTACTTGATTTTTTTAAAAAATCCATTTGATATATTATTTTCCCTTTCAAGACAATGCAAACTGGATATACGTAATCATTTCCTTCAGTTTCTTTCCTTAATGCTTTGGTAATCCATAAAGGCTAATTTCCCCACGTAATATGGTTCTATCAAATGATTCCACTTTCCAAACCAAAGGAACTCTAAGCCAGGACTAACTTTGTATTTTCATCATGTTGATAGGCAGGAACAAGCTGAAAAAGTGGAAAGTCACACTGCAGCATATTTTTCCTATTAAGGGATTTAGGGAAATAGACCAGAGTGATAAACAGCCATCAGGAATAAAGTTGTTACTTCCTAATCAGAAAGTCAAATCAGGGGAGCAGCTCATAGAATCGAAGTAATAGAGTAGTTGGTTCACTTCAGGATGGCTGGTCATGCCCCTGCCATTTTAGTCACACTCAAAAGTTGTCAACAGTATCATCTTTGAGCCGTGTGTGTGTGTGTGTATTTTTGTGGGTATATGAGTCATGTTTGTGTGTGGATGAATTCATGTGTCAGTGAACAACATTTAGGAGTGAAACGAAGAATGAATACAACTGATTTATTTGGAAGCAGGGAACATGTTTCAAAATTTGTATCCCATCCCCTATACCCATGATGCCTTAGGCACAAAATATTTACATTTAAGTGCGTTTTTGAACAGGTGAACGCATACAGTGGGAATGAATGAATAAAATAAGAAGGTCAATTAAACAAGGTAACTATAATCCAATGGGAGATTTCCCTTGGACTTAAATAAGCTCAACACTCTCAGGAGGGCAAGAATGGGAGCTAAAAATAAAGCTGCGTTTCATCTGAGCCTTATCACACTCCAGCCCGGCATAAATCACTAGACAATAGCCATGTACTTGGCGTACTTCCGTCTTATTATCACTAAGGTATTAACACATTCAGTAATCAACTGCATGGCTCCCTTCCTGTGGTGCAACTTCGACAGGCAATTAGGAAAACTGCAAAGGCTAATAATTCACTAAGCATCATATATGGAATTCTACAGATATAGTGGGAATGAAGAAATACTCCAGAGGTTGATGCCTGCCCCAGATCAGAATGATGTTCAGAGAAGCTTAGTTTTATAAAATTTTGAGCATCCAGAGGACAGCTCTTCCTTACCAAAATAAAGTAAAATTGAAGAATTTTATTTGTATCACTCGGAGATTAAATTACATGAGTACTTAGGCTCATGTAATGTGTTTTCAGATGACGCTTAAGGGCAGTGTGAACTTTGTCAAGTTGCTTAATTTCTTTGAACATTTCCTCTTCTGTTAAAATGTGGCTAAGAAAAAAAAAATGTGGATAATCACGTCTCCTTCTCTGAGTTAGGGCGAACATAAAATGGAATGAGGTGTGTGAACGAACTTGATGGGTATCTAATAGAGCAGGATCTCTGTCAATGTGTTTCTTCTTTCCTAAATTTCTCATTTTAAGTCTGGGAGACAGGCTGTGGAGAACTGTCCACATTTAATTCACTTCAATAAATAAATAAAAAAATCATAATCACAGCCTGATGTTTTATTGCTCAAATCACAGCCTATTACCCCATCACCTCTTCCCACCCCTACCTGTCTACATCCAGGGCATAGAGACCACGTACAAATTCTCTCCTAAACTCTTCCCATGAGAAACTCTACCAACCACACAACCATAACTGCCTGATCACTTAACTTTCTCTATAATGTTCTAGCATAGGGAAGAATGGAAAATGTGAGAAAGAAGAAAATAGGGAGCAGGAAGGAGGGATGGATTAGATGAAGTGGAAAATTTCAGATTCCAAGGAGACCTCCTCAATGGCTTCCACCTGCCCCACCTATGTAGTAACTCTAAGCCTAAATAACGTGCATCAGGAATTGTGAGCTTATGAAAGGATCCAAGTGTCAGCCTAAGTGTCAATGCCCATCTTCACCCCACGGCCCCGCTCCTCACGGTGAGATGGACTAGCTCACATGACCCTGAATTATCACTATGATGTAGTGATAATTCAGTAGTGTAATTTGAATTTTCCAACCCCACTCCAAAATCAGGATCATGGGTTTAATAAGAAAGAGTGTTCCCTATGCTTAAAAAAAAAGCATCCTATCAGAAAATCACAAAGTTAAGATTTTTATATGTAGTCTGATTATCTCTTTATTTTCCTATTTTAATGTATGTGAATTCATGTTTTATCACACAATCTTAAAAATGACAACCTTAAATGGTGTGCCCTGAGCCCCGGTATAGTTTTCTACTGACAACTCAGTGTTTATGACTCTGTAAATTCTCATGTTCAGCCCTGATCCTTCAGAGTCACGTATTCAACAGGCTGAAAAAAATGATCGGCTTTGGTTTGCCATTGGTCCTCTATGCCTGATATGTCTAGAAACGAATTTGACAATGTTCTTCTATATTCTCCATTTCAGTAAATGGCACCAACATTTACCCAGACAACCAGACTAGAAACCTGGTGACTATAGCTCTCCACTGCCTAAAACCATCTCTAGCATTGCCTTTAGAACAGAGTCTAGTTCAGCAGCAAGGTAAAAAGTCCTTCAGTCCTTACTTCTTGCTAGCTTTACCCTTCGTTACTTGTACATTCTGGTAATAACCAAGTTGATTCTAGGCCCCTGCACAGATCTTATGCCTCTTTCCCCTCTGCCTGGGATGCCCGTCGCAGAACTGTACGTGCACAGTGATCCAAAAGCATCATGCGATGCATGTCACACATCACCACCTCTGTGAAGAGCCTCACCCTCCTAATTAAAATGTCAAACAAGCCCATGCCCTGAGATTGTCAACCCCTTTCTCTGCTCATTTTAGTCTATAGCACAATGGCCATGAAAATATATAGCACTGACCTACTATACATTTTGTTTGTTTTTTTGTCTCTCCAGGCCCACCAGGATGTAAACTCCCCAAGGAGAGGACTTTTATCTGTTGTGTTCATCACTATGTCCCCAGTATAAGTAAACATATGCATGAATATGCCAATCTCCCACACGATAGTATATTGAAATGCATGTTTATGTGGCAGTTTTCTTTGCTAAACAATAAATTTCTTAAGGTCAGAGCCTAGGCTTTTTTATATTTTAATCCCCTAATATCTCACACAGTGCCTATAGCATAATTAGCACTCAATCAATGTTATATTAAATTGAAGTTTAAGTTTAAACAAAGATTCATTCACTAAAGAACGAACCTTTAGATTTCTTCAGATTCAGAGACCTTGTTAACATTTTGATTTTAGCTGTTAGTGGTGGAGCCTGCAGCAGGTTATGGAATTCCCTGAACCTCAGTTTCCCCAGCTGTAAAATGAGAATAAATATGTTCCCTATGTCATAGTCTTTTATGAAGAATAAATGCAAATCTGGGAAGTGCTTTACAGACTGTCTGGCATACAGAAGTCACTGAATAGTTGTTAGCTGTTTTATTCCCATGGTGTTGACAATGAGGATAATAAAGAACACTTACCCAGAATGAATAACAGAAAAACCTGGAAAGGGCATAGTCTTTGGTCCTTGCCTTTGGCATTGGACTGACCCCATTCCTGGGGTGGGACAGTAAAGACAGTGCCACCAACAACTGCACAGAGCCCTGGGATGGAACCACAAATGAAAGCAGCTGCCTTGTGAAGTGTCTTTTTGAGAATATGGCCCCCATGAGCTACATGGTATACTTCAATTTCTTTGGGTGTGCCCTGCCAAAGGACAAAATGCTTAGGAAATGTTTTAGGAAATTCTCCCAAGCACAAGGGATCAGAAGAGGGAAATTCTTCTGCAGTGGGAAGCTTTAGCAGCAGGCTCTCCTCAGCCAGGACAGAGAAGTCTTTGCAGTTGCATAATCATAATTAAATAGGGCAGCTCTTTTATCTCCCTTTGCTGGCAAACTTTCTGGAGACAAGCGGCGTTTCCTCTCTATATCCCTGTACCAACCAAGCAGTCAAGCATAAAGACGTGTATATGCCCATGTCTCTGTCTTCTCGATTGTCCAATATAACCAGACTGAAAAGGAGTAACTCTATTTTTGCTAAATGACACTTTTTCAGATAAATCTGACTGCCTGTTTTTTTTTTTTCCCCTTTGCACTATTAGAAATTCTGGCAGGATGTATTTTTTTTTTCCTTTGCATTTAGATTACAAACTCCATAATGTCAAGGATGTTTGTCTCCTTCACTGCTGGTACCAGTGGCCCAGAGGCCACTGGCAAATAGTATCGAGAGCCTGGAAAATAGTATCTGTTCCATAAAAATTCATGGAATAGAATTTTTTTTTTCTTTTTTTTGCATACGCGGGCCTCTCACTGTTGTGGCCTCTCCCGTTGCGGAGCACAGGCTCCGGACGCGCAGGCTCAGCGGCCATGGCTCATGGGCTCAGCCGCTCCGCGGCATGTGGGATCTTCCCGGACCGGGGCACGAACCTGTGTCCCCTGCATCGGCAGGCAGACTCTCAACCACTGCGCCACCAGGGAAGCCAGGAATAGAATTTTTGAAACCACTAATTGATATTCAATTGTAGGCTGCACTGCAGAACAATTTTAGTATATAAATCATACCAAAGAAGCAATGCATTGAACTACCCATGAGAACTATATTGTCCTAAGTCTCGTACTATATTGATATGGCTGCCATAATGGTACCTCTCCTGTTCACGGTCAGGTCTGCTAGCTTTGTATTCTCACGGTTGTGTATTCAATACTTGGAGGTAATAGTTCTTCTTGGTGAGGAATTAGACGAATTTTCAGAGAGCAGGTGCATTTTCCTCTCAGATCTTTGCCCAATGTGTGATTCCTCTAACAGTTTCCACGTTGCTATTAGGAGCCTTATGGATACCGAATGCTTTAGAAGGCGCATTCCATTCTTTTACCGTTTCTGTGAGAAGCCGAATAAATCTTGAAAATGGGGAAATGACTATTTTCTTATTTAAAAACAGGAGTTAGGCAAGCACTTACCAGAACAGAAGTCGTCAGAATATCTGTCGTAGACAGCCTTGCAGTCCCTTTCATCACACTCACAGGTGTCCCCATGAATATCCCCCCAGTCTCCAGTCGGGTCAACATCATGGCAAGAACATTCACCACACACACAAATCCCTAGAGGGTAAAAATAATTTTAAATGGGTCTAGTGAAGAAAAATCATGAGAGAAAGCATCTTACACATTGCTCTTTTTTTTTCTGTTGTTACTTTATATTTGGAAAATACACGTATTCAGGAAAAATATTCTATAGAGGAAAACACCATCTAAAGTTAGCAGTAGAGATTCGTTAATAAAAGTTATTATCTATGTCTATACTTATGTGCGATCGCAGGTTGTGAAATGAGCACCGTGCTGGTTTGACTCAAAGATAATACCAACACAATTAACGTAAGATGTAATCCTTGCTCTCAAGAAGCTTATAATTTATTTGATCAAAAAAAGCTAATGAAAAACAAACAAGCACCTAAAGTACTAATGTTTTGTAAACTAGGACATAAATACTGTAAGAGTTTGGGGAAGGGGAAATCAGTGTGGGCTGAAGTAATTAAGGTAGATGGCTTGGATAAGCATAGAGAACGGGAAATGTTCTAGGAGGACTGAAGGTAGAACAACTCAAGGAAAGTCAAGAAAGCAAGAATAAGCAAAGGAGGGTGGGAACGGACGTGGGGATCCTAAGTAGACCTGACTCATTGGAGCAGAAGGTGCATATTAGGAAGACTGAGAAGTCAGGTTGGCTGGATCAGATGAGCTCAGGTTATAGAGGACATTGGTGTAGACGGAAAGATATAACTTTGGTCGTTGGGAGATTTGTATAGGAGAAATGCTTAGTTGTAAATCATATTAACTTTGTGTGAATTTTAGTAATCATCTTTAGGGTAACCAGTTAATCACTGTGAAAAAAAAAAAGTTAAATCCCTTTCTTACCTTTTAGATCAAAGTAAATTCTAGCTAGCTTAAAGATTTAAGGATATAAAATAGAACCATAAAATATGAAATAAATTTATTTTTATTCAAAAGCCTCAAAGCAAATTATTTAAAGGAAAAAAGAAAAAGCTTTAATGACATAAAAATCTAAAATTTGGGTTGGGGGCAAGACACCAGAAACAAACTAAAAGATAAAAACAGCTAAAACTGTTTGGTCATATGTCTGGTCATATGTATGTACAAGACAAAGCTACTTTCACAAACATATAAACAATTCTTATGAGTTCATATCTAAAGACAAATATGCCTACAGCAAAACAGACAAAGGCAAAGGACACCAATTGGAAATTCTGTGGAGAGACGTTATGATGATAGATAAACATAAAAATGTTTACCACTCAAGCTACCATGATGAAGGGGTGAGGGACTTTTAAACAATAGTGAGTTAGAAATTATTTCAGACATACGACTGACAGAAATAAAAAAGATTGTTAGGATCAAGAGTTGGTGAAATGTCCAAAATGTCCAACTTTCTGGGTGGCAATTTCACAACATATACTTTTTAAATGTGTGTTACATATAACATAACAGCACACTTCAATTAACATATCTAAAGGAAAGGAAAAGTACATGTACAGGGATATTAAATATGGTGGTATTCATGTTATTGAAAAACCACTAGTGACCTAAATGTTCATCAATGGGGAATTCATGAAGTCATGGCCCATGCAGAGCTTATATATTAAAGGAAAATACAGATGAATTAGCAGGATATATAATCAGATCTACTCTGCAAAAATTAAAGAGAGGACTTTTCTTTATAATTTTGGTCCCAAGGTCAGGCCTTTTGCTTTCCTTTCTCTCTATGTACAGAAACCTGGCGCATTTCACTCTTCTATGACAGCCTGTAAAAAAGATAAAGTTGGTTGTGTGCCCAGGATTTCATGTAAGCATTACCTATTAAAGTGTATCATTCATTTAGAGAAATGAAAAAAAAATAAGTTTCCAGCTTTCTAGGTTTTTACTACTGTATAGAAGGAAATTGACCACTCACTGATATCTTCAAGTAGTCAGAAGAGTCCAACATGGCTCTTTATCTACCAGTACAGCTGACAAAGGGAAAAAGAACAAGTATTTGCAAGGATTTTCCTAAAAGTGTTTAAAACTATTTGATTTGATATCAAACGCTTAGTTAACTCGCGTTAAATTATGTTAGCAATACTAATATATTTTTTAAATTCCTGCTTAAAGTCACTCTCAATTCCACATGGCTATATTTTGTTCAATATCACATTTTTATTACTGCATATAAAAGTTAAATGACTCCATATCAATTCTGTATCGCAACACAGCCCTTCAATTTACTCATAATTAAGATGAGAGTTTTTTTTGGAATGCTCTCCGGATAATTAGATGCTCATGCTGTAGATGGTTCTGTTAGTCAAGAGACATTCAACAGAAATATCTACAAGAATTGCCTTTTCCCTGTACTATGCCATTTCTGGATGGCTGCCAAAGAAATTACAGTCCCTGTGTTAACTATCTGTTCAGTGAAGCTGAAAGTATGACAGCAACTTTCTTATCTTTCTGCTTTCTGCCCAATAAAAAATAAGAAAGAGAAGCTTGTTGGTATAGGAAATGTTGATTTACATCAAACACTATAAAAGATGACTTCCACATGGAAGGAAATATAGAGAAGCGCTGGGTTAATAATTAAAGAGGTTTGTTTTTTTCCCAATTACATAGTAACGAGTATGAAAGACACACCTCTGTTACTGCAGACTCTGCCATCTGGAGATGTGCATCTTCGCTTGCTCTCCCAGGGGGTGATGTCACACTGGAATTCGCATTTATCTCCATGCCAACCAGCCTGGCAGTAACAGTTTCCACAGTAACACTTTCCGTGGCCTTTACCCAAAATGAATTTTATACGGTGAGGAAAAAAGCAACTTTTAAAAGCAGAATTAACTTTCTACCTCTTGGTGATCATTTTTGCCTTTGGAAATAATCCACCTGCTCCACAGCCCTTGCTTAAAATAATCATATTATATAGTTTGCCCCCAAAACATCATAGGTGTGCCTATACCTACCTAATTACACACATAAAGCAAGTCAAGGCGTCCTCTAACGTGTCCTAGCCAAGTGGCTGATTAAAATGACAGAATTTTAAAGAAATGGCATGAAAGACTGTGCAAGTCTATTATGTTCCGATCTCAGATGTGTACATCAAACTCAAATGTATATAAGCATTCACTCTGAGAGCATTTCCTGATATTTGAAATGAACCATTGAGAAAGCAATGGTGCATACTTCCTTGGATGCACATTATTAATGGCCATTGCTTAAACCAGAGAAAATATTTCATCTTTTCATTCAACTGTGTCCTGCAAGCTGTTGTGTCTTACCACATGGAAAAGAGGTTTTCAGCTAAATCAGTGTTTAGTAGTCACTTAAACTACTAATTACAAAGAAAATACCACGGACCCTTGGCCTTACAATCAAATTCCCCTCCTATCTATCAAGAGGGTACAAATGCTAGGTAAGGACAGCCCATCATTTTGTGTCCAGATGCCTCCACACAATTTCAGCTCCCTCCATGCTGTAAACTGTTACTCTGCTTGTTTGTACTTATGTCCAAACAATCTGTAATGAACAGTCACCTCATCGCTTCCTGCACCCATGTCCAGCAATCCTACAAATTCCCAAAAGATGACAATACCTTTTATCCCAAATCACTTTTTATATCCTCCCTTTTTGTAGTTATGCCACCCAACCATGAATGTATGTCCTTGTTCTTGCAAATCTGATGAAAACCAGGGCCACTTTGGTTTTTAGTCTATTCTTTCTGGTTTATAGGAATTTATGTTTTATCAGAGTCTATGGCTAAAGTCTTTGTTCTTGCCTCTCTCTTCTCCAACAGTCATCATCCCAGAGGGCCATGGGAAACTAACTGTGAGGCTATTTTTCTTTCTAAACACTATGGCATATCTGGCCAATGGCAAGAGTGTCAGTAGGGCCTGAGACACTCACATATGAAGGGAGAAATACAGTAGAATATTCTGGTCTCATGACATTCTTGTCTCTCAGATGAAACTTCCTGCCAGCAAGCATACATGAGAGAGACAGAGCGAGAGATGAAGAGAAAGTGCTATAGCGAGATAGAGAGAAAGAGACAGGGACCCAAGCATACCATGCCATGTTTTCTGTCTAAATAAGCTGTAATCGGGGTATCCACAGAAAACCTCTTTTTAAGCTAATAGACAATGATCATTTCTACAGCAAATTTTAATTTGTTCACTTAAGCAGACATAAAGGCTATCAAATGAGTTCATCAATAATAAAATATTAAAGCTATACTTTTTTTTATAAACTTCAAAATATCTCTATATGTATACACACAAAAAAAAATCACATTCCAGTATTACATCACAAGCCTTAGGAACTTGAGGATTACACTGGAAGAAAGCAAGACAACTTTTCCTAGGAGTCAGGTTTTTTTTTTAAACTTCAAAAAGTAGAATTTCTGCTATAATCTCAGAAATCTTCAGAAATTTATTCCTCTGTCATTGTAGGAAATTTATTTAAGATGCTACCTATGTAAGGCTTACCATGAGATTAACAAATGATCATAAATCTTCATTCTTCAAACTCAAATTCTTTGTATGTTTATAAAATTCAGCATTGAATTGGGGTTTTACTAAAAAATCACTGAGGTAGAGGCGAATAGGATTACTAGGATAAATCATGTAAGGCTATACTGTATGCAGATATAGGTGGAAAATTAAGCAGATATATTCATAGCTCAAATGAAAATACTGTAATAAGACATATCTGAATAATTGAGATAAAATATAAGCCTCAGGACAATACACACTCCAGACAAGGAGCATCATTCTCTGCTTTGTGCAAACTAATGGTGTAAGAAAATCTGCTTTTGAATTGCTCCATTATTGGGCTGTAGGATCATCTCTCAACAGACTGGTTTTATGTGAATGACACACGGAAAAATCTAGAATCCCAGTCAAGGTCATCCCCAGAGGCTGTTTACTGGAGTGCTAAGTATCTGTGGTCAGAGACTTTGCACCATGAAATTGCTTTAGCCTCGAACCAACGGAAATAATGAGTGGAAAGCTTGAGAGTTAAACACTTCCTGTTGTTTCCAGTTCAATGTTTATATTTACACATGCAAATGGACTTTGCTTTGGTGGTGTGCATCAGAAAACACTGACTCCACACATGTTCCCTTCCTCTTTTTTGATCTGTAATAATTGGAAATAAGATATCAGGACAAACACATAATATCTGTGGGTAGACTTATCTAATTTTTCTAATTATTTTGGAATGAGCCCTTTAGCAGAATTGTCTGAGCAGCATCCAGCTTAGGTCACTGGCTTGAAAAATGAAGGTTCGTGTTTGTTGGTTTTATCTTGGTTGGTTGTACAGCAAGGAAACCAGAGAGAAAAAACCAAGCTGACCTAAAATAAGAGCATCTGGATGACCACAGGAATTGAAGCCACAATTTGTTTTTGTAAACAAAAGGACAGCTTAGTGACACTGTATGGCCCTCTGGCTCCCCCTCGCCCCATTTGCTCCTGATCCTTGAAGGGAAAATACTCCTCTGATCACCCATCTGGTATGCACGATAGGATTCCATGCACGGAGTCTTTTCAGATTTCAATGAAAGAAGCAATTACTGCCGGATAGAGAGATGAGGCCAGAGGTAACCAGGTTAAAATGTTTAATAACAGCAGAGAAGAATTTACCTAAATTGAAGGGATTCTCACTGCTGTTTACTTTCCTCTCCTGTGCCAGCACGACTGAAACTCTCTCTCTCTGGGCACAAGCTTGCATATAGGTAAGCAGAAGAGAAGGGCACTGCGGGTGGTGAGAAAGGCTTTTCTCACGGAGCTCCAAACTCCAGGGCAGTTCTCTATGGTGAGGGGTCAACAGCACAGTCTCTGGCATCAGACAGACAGGAGTCTAAATTCCATTCAACCCTGGTAAGTCATTCCAAATGCTGGTAAGTTACCCAATGAATGTGAAGTACTTATTGCAGTGCTTGACATTAGCAAGCACGCAATAATTGGTACAACAGAAAAATGGACTGAGGTCATGGTGGTCTGTAGAAACAATCATGAAAAAAGTTATCTGAGTGTGTGGTGGGGAGGGATAGATTCTAGGCTAATAATCCTATTGGCCTTCAATGTCCCCAATAGGACATGAGACTGTTCAAAGTTTTATGGTTCAGAACGGGAAAGACAATGCAATTAAAACATGCAATGGAGAGACTGGAATAAAAGAAGCAGAATAAAAGCAGTTAAGGTGAGCAGAGAAGACAGAGTCCAGCTAGGACCACTACAGAACCATGCAGTTGGCCTGTCGCCATATTGGTCTGGCTCTCCTTGGGGAACAATCTGATTTTGCATTTAAAAAGTACTAGTCTGCTCTAAATATCATATGATATCATTTATATGTGGAATCTAAAAAAATTATACAAATGAATTTATTTGCAAAACAGAAATAGATACACAGATATAGAAAACAAACATGTTTTACCACAGGGGATGGGATAAATTAGGAGTTTGGGATTAACAGATACACACCACTGTATAAACAGATAAACAACAAGGACCTACTGTATAGCACAGGGAACTATATTTAATATCTTGCAATAACTATAATGGAAAAGAATCTGAAAAAGAATATACATATATATGTGTGTATATATATATACACACACACATATATATATCTGAATCACTTTGCTGTACACCTGAAACTAACACAACATTGTAAATTAACTATACTTCAATAAATAATGGTTAAAGAATAAAATCTATAAAAAATTTTTAAGATGTACTAGTTAGCTCTGAATGCCTTAGTCTAACTTTCCCTATATGAAGTGTATTCCAAATAAACATAGGTTCAACTTAAATGAGTAAACTTAGCACAGAAATTCATAGAAATAAAAGTGCAATGAAATAGGTGAAAAAATCAAGTACTTTTATTAATTTCTGCAAAGTTAATATACATACCTCCACATATTTCTTCTGTTTCATCATCTATGCATTCTCTATCATCACACTCACAAAATTTACCATAAACGAGTCCATTTCCATCTGAATTATCACACTTACACCTGCCACAGTGACATGTACCTAAACCATTAAAACAGAGCAAAAATTATTTAAGTGCATATAAATTATAATTAATGATTTGAACCTATCTCTTTCATAGATAAAGCCAATTTAAATCAATTTAATATTCCAATTAGGTTTTACTGTGGGTATGATGAGATAATGACATTCTTTGAGATTATTGTAGCCCAGCAGTTATGTTTTATAGTACACAGCTATTATGATTGACCTCTAATAGTTTCATGAATCTGACCTTCCCAAGAGCAGAGCTACTTTATACATGTCCATCTAATCAATGCATGAATGAGTATCTTCTAATTACACCTGGGTCTTAGGTGAACTAAAGCAGAAAATTCTAAGCTTTGTGAGAGAAGTAACCTTGCTTATCTTCCTCACCAGTTATTTATTCAACGCTTTGCACAATATTTGAACATATTATTTATATAATGAATATTTGTAGAATTCATTATCAAATGCATAAATGAAAACCTTAGGTGTCCCTAATAATTTCATACCCACAGTGTTAAACTGATAGCCATGTCATTATGACTATGGGACCAGAGTGGGTTTTCTTATGCATAGAGTCCTGGGACCTCACCAAAACCTCAGGGCAGCTCAGGGTGATACAGAGGCACTGGAATCATCTAGTCTACCACACACAACATACCCGGCCAAGTTTGAGGATTTGACTACAACCCCAAGAGTGATTTCACTGACAATAAAACAGCATTCAAAGGATATTGAGAAGTAGAATGTCCATTTGAGGAGCTTCCTTTTTAATGCCTATTTTTAAATTTTTAATCGATCATCACAGCAGTCACCATAGAGTAATTGAGACTTTACCATTCACCAGTATCATCCTAGACTCTGGAAATGCAACAGGAGATGGATTCAGCCATAATCCTCCTCTTAAAGTTTTATATGAGTAAAAAACAATGTGATAAAATCAGGGGAGAAGTGCAAACTGCTGCAGAAACACATAATAAGGGGATTTAACTGAGACCTGGTAGGCAAAGATAGAGTCCCTGGGGAATGGCTCTTAAACTGAGAACTGAAAGCAAAGTAAAAATAATAGCTAAGAGAATTGAGAAGGTGAAAAAGCCCACTTCCAGCAAGAAACAACAGCAAAAGCTCTGAGGTAAAAGAGGGAATAAGGGAAAAAAGAAAAAGACGGCTGGCGTATAGCAGAAAATAAAGTGGAAAATGTCATGAAAGGAAAAAGGCAACTAAAGATGCAGTTTACGGAAGTCTAAGAGGTCACATTAAAGATTTCCAACTTGAATCAAGCAGAAAAATGAGAAGCCATTGAAATGTTTTCAACAAGGGAGTCATGTGATCAGGTATTCATTCCCACCCTGTTACTCTGGTTGTCATATGGAGAATGAAATGAAATGAGGCCAAGTGGATATGAGGGAATGTTAGTTCATTAGTCTGCAGGAAAGAAAATGGAGGCTGACCCAGGTCATGGCTGTGAGTTTAGAAAAAAGCAAACACACGTGGTGGTATTTTCAGGAGAAAGAAAAGATGACTCGGTGACTGGGTCTGAGAGGTAAAGGATGGGAAGGAACCAAAGATGATACTATGGATATTTGAAATATGGATATTTGAAATGAGCTACTGGATACTGGCAATTCTGTATGTGGTGTACCAGAAAGAGCACAGATTTAGGACTGAGGTAGATTTGCAGGCATATCCAGGTCTTAATCCCCACTAGCTATACATATCTGAGGTCATTACTTTTATCTTTAACTGAGGTCATTACTTTTATCTCTAACTCTCAAATTCCTTATCTGCTCTTCTTCACAGAGCTGCTGTGTGGATCAAGTGATAAATAGATCACCCAGTCACCTATCTAAAAATGCTACTGTGTCTAGCACACTGTAGACTTTCAGAAAATGTTGGGTTCTTTGTCATCTCCCATTAAGACATCGAGTGTATCAGCCATATTCCCAAATATTTTCTCCAGACACATTTTATATTTATGGATCCCACTACTTCCTGGTTCCATACTCTCTGCATGATTCTGTTACACAGGTCACTTGTGATTTGCTATTCTCTGTAAGTGTTCTTTCTCTCACAGTCACATATAAATGGTGATTCTGCAGAATTTGAGCTTGTTATTTTTCTTTCTTGAGAATACTTGTGTGAATTTTACTTCCATTAAACTTCTTTTTATAAACGAAGTTTATAAAATAGTTTATAAACTTTTATAAACTTTGTTTTATAAACTTTTAATTTATAAAAGGTCATTTCCAATCTAACGCTACAATTCATGGTATTGCGTCATCTCATTTTGTTCTCTAATTATCATCCGTCTTTTTCATTTTCACATTTATTTATGCTGTCTTTCAACCATCCACGTATCCATTCATTAAATTTTCTCATTGCTTTATTATATTATTGGTGAAGTCATAAGTGCTATAGAAGATAATAAGATGGATAAAATTAAAACTAAGTAAATCATAGACCAAGAAGAAAGAGCAAGGTGATTGATAATTTTTACATATACATATATCTATATGAAACCAGATGACGCAAAGGCATTTGCAACAGATTTGTGACAAATGCTATAAAGATAGTATAAACCTCAGTCTGGCTCTGTGAAGGAGGAAAGGCACAGTAGGGGAGTAAGTTCTTGAGTTGGCACTTGATGTATAGATAGAATTTCAACAAGTGGAGATGGAGAAAAAACTTGTGATGTTGAAGAAAGAGCCTGGGCTAAGGAATAGGGATGGAGGATTTAACAGAGAAGAGTCTGGCTTTAGTTTGGAAAAAAGGGTAGGCTAAAGGCAGACAGTATAGTATCAAGAATATTGGTCAAGAATTTTAGAATTTATCTGTTGGAAGACCAGGAGCCCTTCATGGGTAGGGAGAGAGGTGCAACATAGTTAGGGCTACGTATGCAGTCATTGTTTTCAGGAAAGATGGGAAGGAACAGCCTCTGCCTCTGAATTCTACAACTTCTCACTGACGTCCCCCACAGGCTGGCTCACTCCAATCCACACATCTGAACTGTTCCTGGGTGATGCAGGAAGTTTACAACAGTTCAGAGACTTCCTGTCTTACTCATCAAGTAGAATTCACAACTGAGGCTCCAAGATACGGCATATGGAAGCCCAGGCAAAAGTGCCAGACTCGCGTGCTCATGCTGTGTCATCCTGCATCTCTTTCTTGGTTGCCAGTTAACTCAGTCTCTAGGATTGGTCTTCTGTTTTATGCTAGATTATTTTAGCTCTGACTTTTCATTCTGCCTAATATAGCTGCCTCTTTCTAGGATGACTCCCTGTCTTGAACACCAGCATATACTCCTGATGCAATGGTGCTGGAGCCTTGCTTTCCTCTGCAGACTGTGCCTTGCCATTCTGCGCCCCTACGGAGTCAACTTCTGGAACTCCTTTAGTCCCCAGCTCCATCTCCATCTCCCCCTGCCCTTCAGTCTTCTGCCCATTCCATACACCTCCTCTTCCCCTTCTGTTCCAAGCTGCTTCCTGCAAATCACACTGCGATATGAGGGGGAAAAATTAGTATAGAGAGCTCAGACACTAATGCAGTTTGGGGGCAGTGGTCCTGAACTAGGGCTGGTAGAAGTAGGCATTAAAAGAAAGCTTTGTGACAGCAAGATCCCCAAAGTAAACCTGAAAGGCTTAGAAACTGAGAAGAGAGTAAGAGACAGAAAAAAAGATTGTGCTGCCTCTGGAAACTGTCTAAAGACACATTAAAGGATGTCGAAGAGATATGACAGCCAGACGTAACACTGCCCCTAGACTGGATCCTATACAGAGGTGGTCGCAATGATGTAAAGGGCATTGTTGGGTCAATTGACATAATTGGAATATGGACAGTAAGATTACATAAAAGTATTGTATCCATGTTAAAAAAATAGAGGTAGAGATATCTTAGAAACGTATTTTATATCTTATCCAATGTGTTTCATCATCTATTGAAACAATTCTGTAAATTTTCTCCTTTAAGATGTGTTGATGTGGTGAATCATGCATTTAGATTCCTTAACACTGAAACATCTTTGGATTCCTAAACTAACCCCTATGTGGTTATAATGTGTTATTAAAAAGAAAAAAAATCCTGGATTTGAAAACCAATCAATCAATCAATCAATTAATCCATCCATCAATCTGAAAATAGAGTACAAAGAAACAAAACTGAAATTGATTTCAAGTCTTATTACTGAAAGAAGTTTGGAAAGCATGAAGTTTTCAAAACAAAAGCGGCTATATGGTGAGTGTGTGTGTGTGTGTGTGTGTGTGTGTGTGTGTGTGTGTGTGTCATGAACCACAGAGGGTGTCATGAACCGGAAGTAGAGAAATTCTACTGAGACGAAAAGAAAAAAGGAAGTGCTGGAGAGAAGCCAGGAGAGTATCAGTGAACAGAGAAAGTAACCTGACCATTAGCACTTTCGTCACGGTCCCCAGCTGCTCCACTCACAGCTTGCCTTGGCAGTAGACCTGATTGCTATTAGCAAAACACCCTACTGCACTGAATCTACACAGAGCAACTCCTGTCAATCAAAGATTGTGGAAAGCTCCCAGCTCTGAATGCAGAAGGACTCTACCAACAATGGGAGCTTCAGGGGGGAAGATACTCATTTATGTAGTCAAACCCTGGCCTTCAGCATGCAGAGCAAGAGGCTCACACCCCTGGATCTATGTAAGAACTACCCAGAGAACTTTTTAAAAAAACCACTATAGTCCATATCAGACCCCAAAGCAACTAAATCAGAGCCTCCAGTGTAGGACAGGAGCATTCTCAAGTTCAACCAGGGCTGAGAAAAAACTGACTTTGAGGTTCTACGTGCCCAACTGTTAAAAGAGTATTTAATTATAGTAACACTGGCTGAACACCATTGAAACCAAAACCACAGTTGTTGTGTTTTATATGATTTTGGTAATTAATTTTAACAGCTCCTCTGTAAATTTCTAAGAAATATTTTTAAATGATGTCTACCAGATATACAAATATTTTAGTCAAACAAAAATCTTGCTATCACTATATTCTGCAATGGTTTTCACATCCAGGGCATTGGAAACCCCCATTAGATTTGAAGAGTTTGGTTCTTTTTGATGCCAAGGTATAAATTCAAAGCATCCTTGATCCGTAACAGAAGATAATTAAGTAAGTTTATACAAATCCTTTTTAAAAGGATTAATCCAGCATTCAAAATCATGGCTCACAATTTACCTAAAATGTTGTCAGGGTGTTGCTTCCAGTGACTATCCTACTTGAAGAAGGCATTTGGAACAGCTGGAGAGCATCAGACTTGCCAGTCTCAGCAAGAGGACATTTTTCCCAATTGATTTATCTGAATTTCACTTCAAAAAAATATGCTCAAAAGCAGTCCCACTCGGAGGTTCAACATTTCTCAACGCTTACATATTACCATTAAAATTATTTCATTTAAGAATTCTCAGGGCATGGAATTCTTACCTGCATTAGAGCAGATGATATCTTGAGAATTCTTGCACATTTGGTTGCTCTGTTTCTTTGTCAGGTCACAGGTCTTTGGGTACTGGCAAGCGTCCCCAGACCATCCTCCATCACATCTGCACTTTCCACAGTCACACGTACCGTGGCCTGAGAATTTAACAACATCCCGTTAGACTCAAATTCTTTTCCAAAGGAAACCATTACTGTAACTAAGGATCTTAAGAGTGATGTTGGTTCTGGACCGAGCTATAATCAATTCAAACACAGGTAAACGACAGTGACTGAGGGGTAATCCTATTTATACACCATATAATGAAGTATGTGGATTTTATTTTCATAATCAACTTCGATATATCATTCTAAAAACATTCACTTAACTCATAGAGACATTAGGATAGATAATAAACCAAAAGTCTGAAAAACCGCATGCTCAGAAAATTTAGCACTTAAAGGAGTCCACCTAGCACTGGCATATTTAAGACACAAAAGCCCCATAAAAACAATTTCCATTTAACTGCATTTTATAACACATGAAATTCCACTAAACTAAACATTGGCCTGATATTTATTTGAATTTTATATGTAATAAAATTGTATAGATATATTAAATACCACCTTGGGATAAGATTGACATGAAAAATAAGTATATATTTTGTTTCTTGATGGGGTAATCTGGTTCAAGAGTCAAAAGGATAAGAGCCATATTCATCTACTGCCACAAAAATTTCTCAACCTTCCATGCTCTCAAATCAACATTTTGCTGTTTTTATTGTTGTGGTTATTAATTTTATTAAGTCCTGCTTGAAGAATCCTGCTAATGTTTTATTGACTACATATTAGAAAGAAGTACAAAACACATACAAGCCTTGGTCTTTGCCCTCAAGGACCTTACAAACTGAAAAGTTGAGGCTAATATGCAAAGAGAATTGTGTTATCTTCAGCCAGAAATGTTTGTTGGACCTTATATTAAGTTGAGGGAGGTAGTCTACAACCTATAGAAATAAGAGGGGAAAGATTTTCTACACTTCCTTGACTTTTAACTGGGCCTTGGAAGGTGAGTAGAGTTTGAATGGGTTACAGAGAGAAAATTCTTGTATTATTCAAGGTAACAGTACTACGTCTTAATGGCTGAAATTCATAGCCACAGTGGAATGGAATCATTCATCTCGGGCCAACAATCATTCGAGGTGGCAGCCAAAATCCACATGATGAAATCCAGATGGCCGGTCAGAATGAATGGCTCAGAGGCCTGCCATTTGGGCATGCCTGGCAGAGCCTGGATCTGTGATTGGCTATGACTTTAAAACTCCCCTGCATGGGGCCCAGTCCATGTAAGTGTTTCTATTCCTGTTGCATTTTTCGAATTAATTATTCTATTTTACAAACAAAATCTTGCCTGTACCCTAATTGCAATTCATTTTATCAAGTGCACATTATTCTGTCAAATTGATTGTATCATCTTGCATTCCTGTCTGGTCCTACATGATATTGTCAATCTCAGCCAACTTGGTATCATTTACAAGCATAAGCGATCTCTCCTGCCAACCATCCAGTCTATTTATAAAAGGATTAAGCCAAATTCTTGAGGTGGCGAAGCCTCTTTTGGTGAATTAAGTATCTCAGTAACTGTAACGATTCTTTAATAATATTAGTGTATTAGGTTAAACCACATGAAGTAGCCACTTCAATAAGTTAAATGTCAGTCATGGTTCATCCCAATAAAAAAGCTCCGTATCAACTGCAAAGAAAATAAAAATGCTTTAGAAGAAAATGAAGTATCTAGAATAAAAGAATACTCAGTGCTTCTTCTATATTGGATAGAACATCTTAAACTCCAAACTAAGGTGTATATGACAGAGGTGGGTAATGGTTTGTGGGTCAAAGGTTACAGATTTTTGAAATGGAGAGAGATTTGGAAAAATAAGGAAAATGTACACAGATGATAGGAAAAGACTCATTCATCCCACACTGACCTAATGAAGCATCAGTAGAAGCAATATTTTAGGTGCTTACAACCCAAAGTTAGTCCATGGAGGTCCAGTTTCAGAAACTTCTTCCATAAAAGGTTCTATGATAAAATAAACATGGAAAGAGACATGCTATATTCTTCTCTTAGCGTGCCATGATATATATCAGCACACTGAAGCCCGTCAGAGGTCCTTTCATGAAAAAGCCATTTAACTTTATGTGGCATATACAATTTTTTTGATTAGGGGGCCCTTTTTCCTTACAACTTATACTAATATCTTGGGCACACACTGTGTCAGGTAGTGTGTTTTCAGCTTTTCCTGTAGCATCTGATTGGAGGCAAAGATGACAGACAATGTAGGACAGGGTCCTCTGCCTTTATGTTCTTTCTAATCTTCATGCCCAGTAGGGCCTTCTTGATTCACTTTCCTCCATTTAGGAAAGTAAATGAGAACCGATTTTTTTTTTTACCGTCAAGAATTACCAAGTAATAGCCTGTACAACCTTACTTGGAGATAAATGTATAATTTTTTTTTAGAAAGAAAATAATCTTCTATTTCTACTCTTTATCCAAGGTTAATAAGAGCTTTGGCCAACCTCAGGGAATGAGGTTGCTGTATTATCCAAGCAAGGTAATCTCCATTACAGTGTCAATAACATGGCTTCGGCAAACATCTCGTTTTGCAAAATAATTTATCCACTGTGTATTAGTTTGCTACGGCTACCATCCAACGTACCATAAACTGAATGGCTTAAAACAACAGAAATTTTCTCTCTCCCAGCTCTGAAGCCCCAAAACCTGAAATCAAGGTGTCTGCAGATCCATTCCTCCTGGAGCATCTGAGCAAGAAATTCTTCCATGCCTCTCTCCTACCTACGGATGGTTGCCTGTGATTTTGGTGCTCGTTAGCTGTGAAAGCTTTCCAGGCTCTGCTTCTGTCTTCACGTAGCTTTTTTCTCTGTGTGTCTGTGTCTTCACATCTTTCTCCTTACGAGTGCACCAGTCATTGGTGCCCATCCTACTCCTGTAGAGGCTCATCTTAATTACACCTTCAAAGACTCTCTTCCCAAATGTCACATTGACAAGCGCCTGGTGGTGGGATTTCACCCATCTTTTAGGGGCACACAATTTAAACCTCAACAGCTGCAGACAGTAAGCCCTGATTAGCCTCTTTCCTGCTGTATAGTCATGGACGAGATGGGATCATTTTTCTCTCTTAGATATGCAAATAAATGGGCTAGAGCTGGCAGCAAGCCCCCTCATCCCCGTTTCTATCCTACACAGGGAGGGCCTGAGAATTCCCACAGACAGCCCGGCCCAGGTCCACATGTGCTTCCACAGCTCTGCCAGCCCCTCCCCTGCCCTCTACCTGCGGTGGCTGCTCCCTGACCACCAGCCCAGCCTCAGGACATCTGCACTGCCACTGACTGGGGGGAAAGCCACAGCAGGCTCTGGAAGAGATTTGGGGACCTTCAGGGTAGAAGGTCCTGGGTCCCAGGCACCTCAGCCTAGGGGAGCAGAGGTGGCAGGGCCCAGGGCTCCAGGTGGCGATGTCCCCTTGGCCTCTCGGGCATCCCACCCCACTCCACCTTGGGAAAGGATGGCAGAGGAGGACCAGAGCAGAACCCCTCCTATTGTCCAGGTCGAAGGGTGGCCCTTGCCCAGGGCAATATGAAGTCCTAACCAGCAGAACATCCACCGTTCCCGGCTGTCTAGACCACTCCACTTCTGGCTCTTCTCCAGATAACTCTGTTTCCACAACTACAAAATACCGTCTTAAAACGAACCATCCAACATCCTTGAGAATAAATCTGTTGCCCTTCAAATATGTTCTCAAGGAGTCAAGAGAAAACAAACACACAAAACAAGAATGTGAGAGAAATGCCAGAACCACCCCCCACAAAGCAATAAGGATGAAAAAGCCAAAGGCTATTCGCATTGCCCCCAGGGCTGTGAGTAGTGCCGCCAGTCGCCGGAAAGGGAAGACAAGTCACGGTGGAGGGTAAAGTCCAGTAGTTTAGTCTCCTTTTTGGGTAAGAATATGGAGGCCTGGTCGGCTGGCTCCAGTGCTTCCGAGGTGAGCTAAAGCCTTGACCACCACTGAGCAAGGAAGGGCATTCCAACAGAGACAGAATAGAATGGGGTTTGTGACTCTTAAACAAACAATGCAACTGCAGCACTGCCACCACTACTCCGTGATCCCTTTTACCTGGGTAATGCAGACACTCATCTATTCCACTCGGAGTGATGATAAGATACACTAGTGTACGGTGGAAGAGAAGTTGATGCTTTTTTTAAAAATGAAAACAAACTGTTTCCAATTGGAAATACTTTACCAGTATTGAAGAACTTTTAAAAATCAATTAGCCATTTGCATATACCAATGAAAAGTAATAGCACCTTTCTTTGCCAAACGAATAAACAAAAAAAAAGCTGAAGGGGACGGCACTTAACTCTCCTCCAAGTCTACTGATACTATGGATGCAAATAAACTGCCAAAATTAACATGCCTATTGGATTAGCTATATGTTTTTGGCTTCAAGTCTTTTTGAAGTCTTAAAAAGGTAGATAGATAGATAATAGATACATGTAGACATAGGTAGGCATAGGTATAGGATAAATGGATAAAGAAGCTATAGTGTATATATATATAATATATATGTGTATATATATTTTATATATATATATTATATATATATAATGGAATACTATTCAGCCATAAGAAAGAAGGAAATCCTGCCACTTGGGACACATGAATGAAACTTGAGGGCATTATGCTAAGTGAAATAAGTCAGATGCAGAAAGACAAATACTGTATAATTTCACTTATATATGGTATCTAAAAATAGCCAACCAGCCAACCAAACAAGCATAAAAACCAAACTCATAGAAAAAGAGATCAGATTTGTAGTTAACACAGAGGCGGGAATAGGAGGGGAACTGGATGAAGGTGGTCAAAAGGTACAAACTTGCAGTTATACAATAAATAAGTACTAGGTATGTCATGTACAACACAATGACTATAGTTAATATACATACAAATATACTGTATAGCATATTCCAACATTAAGAGAGTAAACCCTAATAGTTCTCATCACAAGGAGAAAAAAACTTTTTCTTCTTTTTTTTTGTATCTATATGAGATGACAGAGGTTAACTAAAGTTATTGTGGTTATTATTCTGGAATATATGTACATTATTATGCTGTACACCTTAAGCTTACACAGCGCTGTATGTCAACTGTATCTTAATAAAGCTGGAAACAAATCGTGATGATTAATTATTATTCCATGATTACTACTGACAACAATCTTATTATCTAGAGGAGGAGGATGTTAAAAAGTGATTCTCTCTGGATGTCAGATAAGCTAGGTATTCCACTGCTAGAGCCACATGGTAATCCTGAAATAGATATTTTAATTTGAGCACTCAGTTGGCCCTGCAAATCTATTTGGTTTGGTCAAATAAGTAAACTCCCAAGACCTGCATTGTCTTATTGTCCAGTGGATTCAAACAAGCTCATTTAATAAAAGACACACTCAATTTTTGTCCTGTTCTTTCTGAGACACTATAGATCTCCCAGCCTCTCTAGGTATAAGAAACTAAAGAACAATGCCACATCTAAAATTCTAAGACAAGGATCCCTTAGCTAACGTTACAATTACTTCATGGTTTGCAATAGAAACTTGACCGTTTTCAAGACAGAGGTACAAGTCCCTATTTTGCTTCTCAGGCTAATTACAAACTGACTTCTTAGATATTTCTGTTTCCCATTTCTGAGAACATTACTATGTGAATGATGGAAGAATTCTGTGTAGAAGAGAGTTTTGCCCCAGAAATGGAAAGATCTGGGCTCTAGTCCTGCCTGGATGCTAATCCACCACGTAACCTTGATCAGGAAAATGGAAAAGAAGAGAGGAAAGGAAAACTAACAATTACTGGTTTGCAGGTAGAGTGATAAGTACTTTATACAGGCTAGTCTTTGCCATAAGAAGCCAGCGAGACAGATTTTTGTTTCCCTGTTTTACAAATAGGAGGAGCAAAGGGTAATTAGCTCGCTCAAGGTCACACAGTTTATTAGCTGAAAAGCTGTGTTTTTCCTGTTACAGCCAACATTATCCATTTAGTTGCAACGTAGTAAACGTGAGAACACCCGCTTGCTCTAGGAAAAGTGGTACCAGTAAAATCTATGGATTAGTGGCTTGATGACACTGTTTCCTTTTGTAACTCACATGCTCAGAACTGGATTACTCAATACACGTTGAAAGAATTCTAACAGTAAAATTATCAGATTTCACTATTTAAAATTAAATAATGCTAAAGATGGCAGATAGAAGAATTCAGGAATCTAGTTATCTAATTTCTCTAGACCTCAGGGTGCTGATCTGCAAAATTAAGAAAATGGCTGAATAACCCAAAGATTCCTTTCATCTTGAAAATTCCATACTATAGCCTCAATCATTTTCTTTTTCTTACAACAAACCAAAGTAGTTCCTTCAAATGGGGCATTCAACATATTAAATCAGGGTGGTAGTGGTGGATATTGTTACCAAATCTTGTTTGCTACTGAAAACAATCATGAAACAAAATCCTGTCTGTTATTCAAAGTACCCATTAAAATACCACAGATTATCCTGATATGTTTATTTTTAAAGTGGGTTTGGGTTGAATACTGCTACAATTGGGGGATTTAACATTAGAATTCTGGTAACCTGAGACAATTATAAAACATAAAATATAAATTATAGCAAATCAAGACACAATGTTTTAGCTGAATCTTAGGTGGCAAATTTCATAAAGTCAAACCTATAATATCATATTCAGGCAAGAATTATACAAACACACTCAGACACAAGCACTTTGAAATTCAGGAAACCCAGGTGTTCATACAGATTCTGCCCTAGTTGGACTTGTGACCTTCAACAGGTGAGTTAATCCTCGAACTTTTCAGACTCAATTTTTTTTTTTGGTCTGGTAAGTTAAACATGTACATAAACTCAGTATTTCTCGAGGGTTGCAGAGTATCTGTCTTTAAGGGGGAATGATTAGAACTGTCTTCTCTGCCGTTTCATCCACATTTCTCAAGAAGCTCGTGTTCCCTACTCTGCCCCATAATTAGAGCATGTGCTGTATTTCTCAGATGTCCTGAGAAGGAAAAGAGAGAGAGGAAAGACAATTGGACCAGATGATGGAATCTTTCAGTCCTCTATTCCTCCAGCTCCCAGTTCTACAAGTTTATTCAACAGAAATCTTTACAGGGATTCCTTCATTTTCTTCTGTGAAAGAAAAATAAAAGGAGCCCTCGCTTCCTTTGGTTTCTGTCTTGGTCTTTTGTCCTGTCTTGCGGTATTTTATTCAAGGGTGTCTCTTCATCTCAAATACACCAAATGACAGAAGCCACTCAAGCCTTAGACACAATATCCATCAACAGTATTTCTTAGCTGATGGAAATGAACTTAATCGAACTGGAATCTAAGAATCTCAGAATATTGTAACCAGACTAGGAGATCAGAAGTGACTGAAATCTCCTCAGTTTTACTAAGAACAAAATGAAACTCCCTGTTCACCATCACCTCCTCCTCATTATAGATAAATATGTATGTCAAGGAATCTGGTCAATGGAGATATGTGTATATGTATGTCTGTGTATATGTATGTATGTGTTTATTAATACACATATACGTGTGTATGTATATTTATATATGGGACTTAGCAAGACTCTAAACTTTGTCTTTTAATGTGGTTACCAAGAGCACTGGATGATTGGATGGTATTTATCAGCATCCCTCTCAATGTCGAGATTTTTTTTTCAGAACTCTGTGCATGTGCTGGGCTTCCCTGGTGGCGCAGTGGTTGAGAGTCCGCCTGCCAATGCAGGGGACACGGGCTCGAGCCCTGGTCCGGGAAGATCCCACATGCCGGGGAGCAACTAAGCCCATGCGCCACAACTACTGAGCCCACGTGCCGCATCCACTGAGGCCCGTGCGCTCTAGAGCCCGTGCTCCGCGACAAGAGAAGCTTGTGCACCACAAAGAGGAGTAGCCCCCGCTCACCGCAGCTAGAAAAAGCCCGCGCGCAGCAACGAAGACCCAATGCAGCCAAAAAATAATAAAATGAAAATAAATAAATTTATAAAAAATACTATATCAATAAAAATAATATGTTTTTTTAAAAAAGAACTTTGTGTATGTCTGACAAATATTAATAATATGCTCCATCTGGTTACGTTAGCCTTCTTCATCTCAAGCTGTGCTGGTTGTCTGCAGAGCAAACTCTGTTTATGCCCTTACGGCTCACAGCCAACATGGGGATGCCCTGTGTCCTCCAGAGGGCTGTGTAATGCCCTCCTGTGACAGACTGCCTAGGTTCAAGTCCCACGTCCAGAACTTGCTAGCTGGGTAAGCTTGGGCAAATACTTAGGCTTTTTATTAGTTTCCTAGGTTTGTGACAAAGTACCACAAACTGGGTGACTCCCAACAATAGAAACTTACTGTCCTCATGATTCTGGAGGCTGGAAGTCCCAAATCAAGGTGTTGGCTTGGGACTGACATGTACACACTGCTATATTTAAAATAAAATGCATTTCAATGGGGAAAAAAAAGTGTCAGCTGGGTCATGGACTTTGAGATTCTGTGTACAAGACTTCCTCATCTCTTCCTAGTTTCTGGTGGGGCTGGCAGTCCTTGGAGTCCCTTGGCTTGCAGCTGCATCCCTGCAACCTCTGCCTCTGCCATCACATGGCCCTCTCCCCCCTGTGCCTGTGTCTCTTCTTCTCTACTTATGAGGACAGTAGTCATGTTGATTGGTGGATAGGGCCACCCTAATCTTTCTTTTTCAGCTTCAGAACAAAGGTCCTGACACAAGCTCGTGGCTTCCAAAATGCGGTGCTCATCTCTAGATAAATTATAAATGAATACACAAATATAGGTAAATTCAATTTTTTGAAGTGTGATCAGGAGTTTGGAGATAAATGATTTAAGCAATGGATTTGCAAATGTATAAGAAAGATTCTATTTCTTAAGCTAGGTGGTGGAGACACAATATTGATCTTTTTAATTATTTTTTATACTTTATGATCATATTTTACCCAAAAATTTTAAAAAGAAAAAAACACCTCCGTTAGAAGCAATACTCCTACAAGGGATGATGTTAAAAGGAGTGTTGTTTTAGGACTCCAGCAGCACTCAGGAGATGTCACCACCCTGACTCATATTCATAAAACACTGCATGGAAGAGACAGTAGGGTTAATCTTTACAACCTGAGGGTCTGTGAAGAGCTGGTAGAATGTAGCTGCCAATCTGAATGGGAGGACCCTATTATTCAGAAGGGTACAGGCTAAGCCAGGAAGCAAGGTGCAGGGAAGAGCTATGCACTGTCTGGGTCTCCAGGAAAAGGCACTGTCCCCTGCCCCCTCCAGGGGGGGTCGAGTACAGGACACAGAGAGATAGGGTTGTGCCCATTCAGGGAGATGTAACTTGACTCTGGACCATCTTAAAACAGTTTCAATAGAACAGAAATGGCTGTGAAGGTGCAAGTACCTGACACAGGCCACCACTGTCCTGCAGCAACTACAGGTACACCCAGAATCAAACCAAAAACCATTTTTATCGTAGGTGGAATGGGAGCTGTTATGAGTTGAACTGTGTCCCCACCAATTTTAGATGTTGAAGCCCTAACCCTTATACTTCAGAATGTAAGGTCACCGCAGATGTAATGAGTTAAGATGAGGTCATACTGGAGTAGGATGGGTCCTTAATCTATTGTGACTAGTGTCCTTATAAAAAGGGTACATCTGCACACAGAGAACGCCATGTGAGGATGAAGACAGAGATCAGGGTGATGTTTCTACTAGCCAGAAAACACCACTGATTGCGGACAAAACACCAGAAGCTTGGGAGAGTCATGGGAAAGGTTCTCCCTCATAACCGTCAGGAGGGACCAACCCTGCCGACAACTTGATCTTGGAGTTCTAGGCCCCAGAACTGGGAAACAAAGTATGTCTGTCATGTAAACCATCCAGTCTGTGGTACTTTGTTACTGCAGCCCTAACAAACTAATACAGAAGCTCAAGGTATGGTTTTAAAGAATTACAGAAAAATGAAGGTGTATCATTTTACATTTCTGAGCTGAAGGTTTGAGGAAGTAATTGCCACCCACTGGCATAGTCAGCACATTTTAACCCACATGCTTAATAGATGACTCCATAAATAAAGGCTGACACTTACCTGCACCTTGGCAGAAACGACTAAATCTGAATGGTACCTTGTATACCCAGGACCGTCCTAAAGGTGACATTAGAAGGCAAAAATCTCTAAACAAAAGTATATATTTCTCTTTGTCACCTTGTGTCAAAAGTCAATAGGAAAAGAATTCAACAGAAATCCCCATATAATGAAACACACTGCTTATGGAATCACTGGGAAATGGGCAAAATGATTCTCTATGGCTTATCTTTCTAATCATTCTGCTTAGGATTCCTCCATTCCCCAAACCCTGTTTTCTAGAAAATAAAACCACTTTCTTTGCCTGAAAAGAATACCGCACCTCTCCTTTTAGCCCTGTTGCATTATTAAATTCCAGTGGGCTGTGGAAAGCCTCCCTTCTACAGAGCTTCCAAAATATGCCCAGAAGTGGACTTTACAAAAAGCCTGGACTTTTAATAATATCTACCTTTTAAAAACCCTATTTTTTAAAAAGAACTCTTTTATTGCTCCTTAAAGAAGTCTGTGCAATGGCGAAATCAAAGATTATGATCACCTTATGGTCTTCAGATGTTATGATCAAGCAATTCTTTGGTTATTTTCTCCTCATCCAACTAAACAGGAGCAGCTGGTAACTACTTTTTAATTTCCTTCTCAGTTCAAAAATTAACAAACATTTACATGTTCAGTCAACTTTAATGTAAATCCTCTAACTGCAAGGACTTTTCTGTTAATTCAGTAACTATCTAGGGTCCCTCTGCTCTAAGCTATTATAAAGTGGATAGTGAATAAAAGTTGCTGACAGTTTGATTCACTTGACTGGAAAAAAAAATGAAACCACTCTCTTGTAAGCAGATAAAAGGACTTTAAATCATGATGCTTTCTACAATACAAAGATCAGTCACCAGAAAAAAATATATATCAATAGTTGGCATGGGGACTGAATTCAATTCATTATTATTCATTTTTAAAACTTTTTAGGAGCTCATGAAGTCATTTAGAAAATTGAAAAAAGGAACTTTTGGACAAGGTAAAATATTTTTAAACGAGGTGTCACTTTTGGTTCCCTTTTAAAAAATTTTAAATCTAGATCAGTCGACAGAAAAATTAAATTGGAAATAAAGCCAGAGGGCAAGCAATGTTTTTTAGGATATAATATTCTGTCACACTGTTCTGATAGCCCTACCTCATTTCGGGAAGAAAAAAGAAACTAGACACAGTTCCTTCGACAAGTAGCTCTTTTAGAAATCGTATATATTGGAAGAGGAGGGGCAAACTTTACTGAGGAGTGTGTTCAGGGTATCAGAAGGAAAGGAAAGGTTGCTGTAATAGCCAGTGCACTCATTTGTTTTGAAACCATTTAAAGTCAAGGTATTTGGAGAACTGGAAAAGAAAATAACAACAAAGGTAGCCTTTGCTCCAAACAGGAGGAATATCTTCACATGAAAACATAAACAGTTCAAGGGACTTCCCTGGTGGTCCAGCAGTTAAGACTCCATGCTCCCAATGTAGGGGGCCCAGGTTCGATCCCTGGTCAGGGAACTAGATCCCACATGGCACAACTAAAGATCTGGCGCAGTCAAAATAAATAAATAAATATCTTTTTTAAAAAAGAAAGAAAATATAAACAGTTCAAAACTTACCAACTTCTAGGACCCCCTCCCTATTCTTGACTCATGAGCTATGTCATTCCCCATTCTGAAAGGTTATAGTTTTCATAATAGAAAAGTCTAACCTACCATTCAATTTTAAAATATCCCATTTTAATCATTCTAGATAATGTATCTTGTCTTCCTTTTTTACATTGGTATACAGATATTTACCCTGGAAAATAGCTTTACCAAACTATAATAGAATGCCTAAAATAACAAATACATATTAAACTTCTCAGTTGCAAATCACTTTAATTCATATTATCTTATTTGGTTATCAAAATGGCATGAAAAAATAGAAAACCAGTATTACCATCCTCACTTATAGAAAAGGAAATTCTTGGTTAATGTCTTTAAATGATTCCTCCAAATTTCTAACTAAGCTCTCAAGTCGCCCACTCAGCTTGGGTACCCACAACGCTGAACAAGAATGAAATCCCCTAACTTCCTGTTCTTTCTTCCTCTTACGTGACCCTCATCCACTCTGCCTCTTCTCCAGCCCCAGAGCCTGTGTCGAGGTCCATTCCTTTCAAGGAGCCTTGATTTCTTTGCCATCTGGTTCTCTGGGGGCCCTGCTTCCTCTCTCTCCTCTAGTTCAACCTCAGCTTCATTGTTAGCACCTTCCTCTTATACCATGAAATTGAACAAGCGTCTCCTGGTCTTTACAAAATGTAATCAACACTCCCTCTACTATACCCACGTCCCTATTTCTAGTCTCTATTCCAAGTCAATTCTCCCTTCCTTATTCAAAGCTCCAAATAGGTAGTTTTTCACTCCCAGTCTCACCTTTTATCTACAATTCGATTTCAAACCCACCATTCTACTAACATTTTTCTAACGAAGAAAAATTAATATGCTTTTTATTCCTTAATTCAATTAACATTTAAGTCCTTATCTTATTTTTTTTTAAGTCCTTATCTTATTAGCTGCTTCTCAATCCTTTGGCATCTTCCCCTCTTTCTCCCACCCTCCCCCTCGTCCTTCTCCACCTCCTTGCCCTCTTCCATCATGCCGGAACACACAGCATCAGTAAAATCATATAAGATGCACTGGGAATTCCCCAGTGCATCTTACACATTATATTGAAAATAAGAGGAATAAAAAATACTGGAATATTTATTCTGAAGAGAGTTAATTACACCTAAGATCATCATTACATTACTGAATCACACTAAGTTTTAAGCAGGCTTGAACTAAGTCACGTTTAATTGTTTTCTTTTGTTTGTTTTTTTTTCCATTGGCATTCAGTGAGCAGTTGGAAACTAGGAGGAAAGCTCACGAGGAATGTCAGAGAAAATTTTAAAAGGAATTAAAAGCAATATTTCCTTTGCTTATCCAAATATTCAAGCCAAGTTAAATAATGTAAAGGTAAATCTGCCACATACACTCATTTATCAGTTTTCTTAAAATTCGCGATGTACTTTGTTCTAACCCTTCATTTTATTTTTTCTACCTAAAATATATCTTGGAGAGATTCTGTCAAGAACTGCGAAGGGGGGCTGAGATTTGATTTTCCTCTATTTGAAACTAACAAATTAGCCTGACACTGTGTCATGGATTCTGGAAGAAGACATGAGACTCTTGGGTCAGAGTCAAAGGACTTTATTACTCATATCAGTAGCAGTAATTGAAATCTCAATTTGAGTCAGTTACCTAAACCCCAGTTCCCACAAAACAACACAGGAGAAGCAGGGGATTCCTGCACGTGTGGTGGGTTGCACTGTGGTAGAGAAACTTCCCGGATAGGGATCCTGACTCTTATATTGGGGAGTAAGCATGCCTGAACCTGCCACAGAAGGATACACTCTCTTATTACACTAGGCTATAAACAAACTTCCCTTTGCTCCAGATGGAGACACCAGGTCTATCTTCCAAGGCTCTATGTACAAGCATCCATGAGAAGATATTCTTGAATGAAAGCAATCAGTACCTGTGTTGACAAAAAGTACAGTAACACAAGAGACCATGGAGAATTGTCTCCCAACACCTCTTCATATCAACATCCCAGCCCATAGAGACCTAATTAACTCTTTCTAACAGATGCATAATATTCCACTGTATATACCACAACATGTAGCCATCCCTCATTGATTTGCACTTAACTAGTTTTGGTCATTTACCACTACAAACAATGTTGTCATAATGATTCTTCCTTAAACATGCATCTTTAAGCAGAAGTGTGAATAGATCTGTGGGATAAATTATTATAAGCAGAGTTTATGGATGAAAGGGTAGGCATATCATTAAAATTTTAATAGATGTAGACAGATTTGTTTCCAAAACTATACTAAATACACTCCCACCAACAATGTGTGAGGATACACTTGCCAACACACACCATAGAATATTATCAAGTAAACTGTGTCAATCTGAGCACCAAAAATTACATTGCATCATCTTTAATTTCTTTCATCAGTGTCTTATAGTTTTCTGCATACAGGTCTTTTGTCTCCTTAGGTAGGTTTATTCCTAGGTATTTTCTTCTTTTTGTTGCAATTGTAAATGGGAGTGTTTCCTTAATTTCTCTTTCAGATTTTTCATCATTAGTGTATAGGAATGCCAGAGATTTCTGTGCATTAATTTTGTATCCTGCTACTTTAGCAAATTCATCGATTAGCTCTAGTAGTTTTCTGGTTGCATCTTTAGGATCCTCTATGTATAGTATCATGTCATCTGCAAACAGTGACAGCTTTACTCCTTCTTTTCTGATTTGGATTCCTAGGCCATTATCAAAAAATCTACAAACAATAAATGCTGGAGAGGGTGTGCAGAAAAGGGAACCTTCTTGCACTGTTGGTGGGAATGTAAATTGATACAGCCACTATGGAGAACAGTATGGAGGTTCCTTAAAAAACTAAAAATAGAACTACCATACAACCCAGCAATCCCACTACTGGGCATATACCCTGAGAAAACTATAATTCAAAAAGAGTCATGTACCACAATGTTCATCGCAGCTCTATTTACAATAGCCAGGACATGGAAGCAACCTAAACTGTCCATCGACAGATGAATGGATAAAGAAGATGTGGCACATATATACAATGGAATATTATTCAGCCATAAAAAAAAACGAAATTGAGTTATTTTTAGTGAGGTGGACAGACCTAGAGTCTGTCATACACAGTGAAGTAAGTCAGAAAGAGAAAAATAAATACCGTATGCTAACATATATATATGGAATCTAAAAAAAAAAAAAAAGGTTCTGAAGAACCTAGGGGCAGGATAGGAATAAAGACGCAGATGCAGAGAATGGACTTGAGGACACGGGGAGGGGGAAGGGTAAGCTGGGACCAAGTGAGAGAGTGGCATGGACATATATACACTACCAAATGTAAAATAGATAGCTAGTGGGAAGCAGCCGCATAGCACAGAGAGATCAGCTCGGTGCTTTGTGACCACCTAGAGGGGTGGGATAGGGAGGGTGAGAGGGAGATGCAAGAGGGAAGAGATATGGGGATATATGTATACATATAGCTGATTTACTTTGTTATTAAAGCAGAAACTAACACACTATTGTAAAGCAATTATACTCCAATAAAAGATGTTAAAAAAAATTAAACATTGTATATTTTTGTTGACATGTGTCAATTATGGATGAGATTCAACATATTTTCTTTGGTTTATAAATCATTTTTATTTTATAAACAAAATCATTTTTGTGTCATTTTCTTAAAATTTTCTGCTTATATATTTTGTCTATTTTTCTTTTGGTTGTTGGATATTTCCATCATTTTTAGGAGCATTAGGTTTTATGTTAAATAATTTAGTCTTTTTTCTGTCATTATAATGCAAATATTTTATGACATATATTGTTTCTCATACTTCTAAATCATATGATCAAATACCCTCATGCTTTCTTCTTGAAAGTTTGATTTTAATGCATAAATTTGGAAATTTTTGGTGTAAGAAGGTAAGAAAAGTTCAAATTTATTTTTCCATGTTGCTAGAGAGGTTTTCCAACAAGATTAATGAATGGTTTATTCCTTTCCCATTGATTTAAAATGCCACCTTTATCAAATACTATATTCCTGATAATAAATTCTGATAACCAGTATTTTAAACTCTTGGTAGGCTGCAGTTTGGGTTTATTTTCCTTTTTGTAAGAGTTTCAAGAGAAATTTTTAAAATTTATAATCAATAGGGTCTTTTTGTGTTTTATTTTATTTTTAAAATTATACAGAACTATTGACCCTACAATAGTGAGAATATTTTTCTTCCAAATTTTTATACTATTTTTTTTTCTTACTTCACTTGCTAGCACCTTCAGTAAAATGCTGAAGTTGATTTTTGTTTGCTGGTTTATGTTTATCCTGGTTCTCTGACAGGATTCTTTTCTTGTCTTGCAAGTCCAATAATTCTGCCACATCATACTTTACTGCCGGCTGATCTGCATTTTCTTCTAGGACACGTTTTCCCTTTCTACAAGTTAATGTGCAAATATTTTAACAAAGTAATCCTGAATTATCTATTTGAAAATCATTCTGTTGCCTGTTTTTTTCCTCTTCTATAGATATGCCAATTACGGTTATGTTGGGTCTTTATTTTTTTCTTCTTCTTCATAAACCATTTTCTCCCTAATCTTTGATATGACACTTATTTCTAATTTCATTGTTAATATTCTCAAGCCTGTGTTCCTTGTTCCTCAGTGGCCTGGGGAGCATCTATTCTTCTTCTGTATACATTCATTTCTGTGATTTTTTTCTCTTATATTCCCCCACTCCCCCATATACTGTCAGATCATTTTTCCTTCTTAGAGGCAGCACAGTATAAAACTAAAAGTCATGGACTCTGTCACTGTACTGCTGGTGTACAAATCCCCACTACATAGCTTTGTTATGTGAACGTCAGCAACTTATTTAATCTCTCTACATATCCCAGAATTCTTATCTGTAAAATGTGAACAATAGTGGTATTTGCATTATAGAGTTATTAGAAGGATTAAATCAGATGACAACTGTAAAGTGTTTAAGATAGTGACTGTCACATAATAAATATTATGTAAATATTTATTAAATCCTTAAAATTTTTTTCTCTGTTTTCCTATAGTTTTCTCCTTGAGTACTTGCATGTACTCTTTGAGCTCATTGCCTGGAAGCAATATATCCATTATAAAGAATCCTTTTGGGGCTTCCCTGGTGGCGCAGTGGTTGAGAGTCCACCTGCTGATGCAGGGGACACGGGTTCATGCCCCTGTCCGGGAGGATCCCACATGCCGCGGAGCGGCTGGGCCCGTGAGCCATGGCTGCTGAGCCTGCGCGTCCGGAGCCTGTGCTCCGCGATGCGAGAGGCCACAACAGTGAGAGGCCCGTGTACCACAAAAAAAAAAAAAAAAAAAAAGAATTCTTTCTTTTTCATCTCATAACATGAAAAGTTGTTCATAATTTTTATCAGCTTCACAGTTCGATCTTTCAGACGTTGATTTATTATCTGAGTTTTATTATTTATGTTCTGTATTTCTTATATTATTTTTTTACTAATTTCTTAGTTATTATTCATCACTGAATGAGAGGGATTTTTCCTGGAACAATTATTTTTGAAAGGATAATGTGGAAAGGAATCAGATAAGTGAACTTCTCTATGAATATTGCTTTGCACATACATGCAAACATTTTATTGTTAATTTCTAAAGGTAAATTTGATGAATTAAATGTTACATGAATATATAAGTTTAATAGATATGCCCATAGTGTTTTCCAAAATGTCTGTAAACAACTTTTGTTTCCACCAACAGTTGTGAGCGCCTCTTCTTGACTTGCATTGTTTATGCTTTCTCTTCTGCTTGAAATGCCCTCCGACCCTCAACTGGAAGAGAAATCATTTCCAAGCTCCCATTATACTATGTACGTATCTATTACTTCACTAACCCATAATTATCTCTTTACATGGCTTTCTGCCCCCCACTAAACAGTTATCTTCTTTAGGACCGTGACTGTGTCATCTTAATTTTATATCTTTGGTTCCTATCCGATTTTCTGGCACACAGTAATTGCCAAAAGTCTATACAGATAGTGAAGGCAGCATAAAATTACTGTCCAGGGGCACACTACTGGTAAATAATAAAAGAAGCGTAAGAATCCAGTTTTTTCTTCCTGCAAATCATACTTTTTCATATATTCATAATAAGTTTCCTCATTTACATGAATATAAATGAGAGGACTCAAGCCTAGGTCAAAAACCTGTTTTATATACTTGAAATTATAATTATCCTTCAAATGATTTGCAAATGACTCATTCATTCTAATACTGGCAAAATTATGGTGTATGGCTTGCATAGACATTAATAATAAGCTTTAATTCATATGACATTTTAAAGCTTGGTTCAAATGTAGTTTCTATCTATATAACCAAAGTTTGACATAGGATTAATAAACCCTCATAAAAGTATTGCATAATTCTTTTTTTGATTAAGCTGCAACTAACCAACTATAGATAATTACGACTAAAACTCAACTGCTTCTAATACAAACACTCTTATAGAATCCCTCTTTTTCAAATATGATATAGACAACATTTAGAGTCCATTCTATGGTAAAATGCCTGGGAGTCGATTATAAAAATTTAATAGGTTGTGATCCATATGACAACTTTAATTATCTAGGTCGGACAGGACAGGAACATTTCTGTTTTATATGAAAAAAGTGTATGTTTTTAAATTAATAATTTTATTTAATTAGGATTCTTGAATCTAGGAAATTCAGCGAGATTATCATAGTGCTGTTATGTTGAATGAAATAAGTTGCCCAGTTGTCAAAATTTCTACTTTCATTTCAACTTAACTTTTGCCAAAGCCACACCATGGGCAACAGCATCCTCAAACTGCCATATATTTTCAGTCCTAATGGCTGAACTCAAAGCCATTCTTTGAAATGCTCTGTATCTCTAAAGACTAAGTTGTACATGAAATTATTTTAATCTAATATATTTTGATCACTTAATATATGTATTCTATTTTGAATATTGCCTAAATTTCTTGGCCAAAAAAAAAGGATAAGGAGGGGGTCTCAAGGAGGGCCTGGAGAGCCAGTCTCTGACTACCAAGATGTGCTCTCTGGCAGTCACAGCTGATATAATTCTTTCATAGTCAGGGCTGTAATAGTCAACTTGATTAAAGTATTATGAATTTCACATATCTCAGGAGACTGATCATGGAATGCCACAGGAGGTATCACTTTAACCCTGTCTTCTCTATATGCTCACCGTTCTAGTAAAATGTGTGATCATAATCAGGGAAAGGAACATTGGATGCCAGAATAGGTTTAGGAAATAATTTATTGAAAATGTAGATTATGTTCCCCATAGGGAAAAAAAAAAGCGTGTACTTCAATATGGAGATAAGCAAAGAAATGCTATATATTGAAAGTTTATTAAATGCCATTCGTTCCTTGAATATGCACAAATATCATTTGCCCTCAATGTTTTCCAGGGAACAATTATTAACATGTGATTAAAATAAGATAATTTGACCAGAAATCATCCTCTGTGATTAAGGCAATATTTGCCATTGAGATGACCATGGGAAAATAATAGAGGGCTTGCATCAGTTTACTCAGAAACTTTCATAAGGTAAAAATAAGGGTAAGAAAGGAGGAAATTAATTCTCATTGAGTACTTATTATATGTCAGGCTCTATGCTAGGTAGTTCATGTTCATTAGCATTAGGTTATTTACCAAAACCTTATGAGTTTAGAATGAGGAAGCCAACATGTAGGCCCATGGAGACCGACTGGCTTGTCTCAAATCATAAAATCTGATTCAAACCCAGTATCCCCGAACTTGCCATTTCTACCATACTTCTCAGCTTCAACACTCACTCTCAATTTTTCCTCTTTCCAACATAACTTTCAGGTACACACATGACTCCATGGTTCGTTATTTTAGAATAATGTCTTAAGAAAATGTGTTATATAATCTTACCTAGATTGATTATGCTAGAGAAATTGGATGTTGGTTTATGTATTTTCTCTTCTGGAAACTAAATGCTTCTAGAAGTTAAAAAAAAAATGCAACATTGTTCTAATAGTAAGCCTGACTTGGGGGAGAGAAAAGCAATTAATATTGCTCTTAGAGAAAATAATTATAGCCTTGTCTTCTGATTACTTGCCAGGCAGAGTCCTTTTAAATATAAGACCACCAGCCTTCTCCAGGTACCCATATTTAAGAACAAGAGAATAAAATAAACTGAGGACCAAAGGCAGAATTTATGTCAAGAAGCTAAACTATAGAACTAACCATGAGAAATATGCTTTAGAAACTTCTCAAAAAAATTAAGCCTATTGTCAATGTTTGATGTACACTTCCTCAGGGTCACATGAAAAATATTCAGCTGGAACTTTTAATAGAATGATTATGAAGAAAGCCTTCAAATTGGGAAAGCTTGCAAGGAAAATGTTTTTGTAACTCTCTCCACCAACGTTTTGAGGAATCAAATTGTCTTCAAAGAGCTTAAGGACAGTCTGGGACATGTTTTGTTGTTGTTGTTGTTTGTGAAGATTATGATAATCAGTGTTAACTTGTTTCCACTGCTGGACAGATCTCAGATGCTCAGGAGAGCTCTCCACTTACCCTTACGGAATGAGTCTGGACCTAAAGCTTAGATAAAGTTTCCACAGAAACACACTCCAGGCAGCATAGATTCCAGCAAGTCAAAGGAAGTTTAGAGAAATTTCTCCAGTTATGATTTTCATAGGGATTCAAAGATATTTTGAATGAGGCTAAAAGTTCCAACTAAGCTAGTTTGCCCAGTATGTCTTTTGAAATTTGACCACTAAACCTTTCAATGATAAAATTAATAGAATTAAACTACTAGTCAATATTCAGATTTATTCTTGTCATTCTAAAGTTTGCTCTATGATGATGGTATTCAGTGTTGGCCTAAACTCAGATGAATGTTGATATTAACACCTACTCATTGGGAACATGTTACCTCAGTCATGTATTATTAATACTGCTTAAACAGGGTTTTTAAATTTTTCTATTCCAAATAATCCTAGGTTAGTTTAATTATATGCCTTTAAATAACCATGCAATAAAAATTGGACCTAATGTTAGGAGTTAGGACCTAATGCTTCTAGGCTTCTACTGATAACTGTAATCATCTTTATGACAGTGAAAGGCTATTATTTAGATTCATTAGTTTGATCAATCTTTTTACTTTATTACAATAGTGTTATGGAAAACAAAACATTTTTCAAGGTAACAGTTTAAAATTATTTTGCACTTGTACATTCTCACTTTATAATTTCATATTCAGAGAAGAATTTCGTATGTTCAATAGTTTTCATTTCCTTTTCCTAATCTTAAGTGCCAGGAAGTGAAGAGGACTTTATCAGGAGATACACTGTTTAGAAAATCTGCAATAAGGGTGCTGTTTATAATCTATGGAGCTTACACTTTAATAGGAAGACAGATTAATATGCAATTAGCATCTAAATATACTGATACTGAATTCCAAAAATACACATGAATATATATTTGGGCTAAAATTATTTAAGCATCTATTAAGCAGAACAATTGTGAACTTGATGATTTTTAATTTACAATGAATAAACATATCACTTGTCAGATAATGTACTGAATATTGATCCTCTGTATGCTCTTAAAATAGAAATTAGCATCTTAGAAAAGTAGAGAATTACTGCAAATGATTTTCTAGTGCTTATTTACTTTTTCATTTTTTAACATGCACTTAACAGTACCTGAATCATTTTTTTTAAATTAACATGTCTTCAAATAAACAGCTGCCTTCTAGGGAATAATTTGGAAAGATTAGTTCTTTAAGTAGGGTACATGCCTTATTTTAAGATGTACACATTTGTCTTGAATCTTTGAGAGCAAATTAAAAAGTATGAAACCTTCAAGAAAAGTCCAAATCACCAATAAAGTGCCTAAATTACTTAATAGATAAGGTAGATTCTCAATAAAACCATGAAGCAAATGGGCATGGCATCTTTTCCAGTACCTATCACCCTTCCAATTTTGTGAAAACCTTCTCAATGGGCTTGACTTCACAGCTATTGTTAACAGCTAATTTTTTTAATCCCTTCAGAGTACTGCTTTAAAACAGCACAATATCTAACCCAAAGAAAATACGAGGACCTTAATTAATACTTAACAACTGAATAAGTGAATAAATATTAATGATTACAAAAAGCTTAAAGAGAAACTTGAAGCTACAAGAAGGAATTTCAGTCCAGTGGTGGTGGAACTATCAGAGCCCTGTAATCTTAGCTTGTAAGCAACTCTTCGTGTTTCCTACTTAGCGACATTTTTAGTCACATTTTAATTACATGAAGTAATACTTCTGATTTGAACCAACCAGTATAAGATTTTCAAAAATCAACAAAGATCAATTTATAGTTTAAATATTTCAGTTGAATTTCATGAACTCGGCCATCCTTTAAAGTTTATCTCATATACCTCCAAAGGTTTTGTAAGTCAACAAGATTGTCCTGTAATATATCTTAATAGAATGAATTGGAACACCTGTAACAGTTCCAATAGTAAAAAAACACAAAAAGCCCAGGATACTTTCAAACATGTAAACATGTAACTTACATGTAAGTTTACTTTCCTTAGTCATTTTTTGACATTAGCACTATCAGTCATTCTACTCTGCACAATACCATGTTCTATTTTTAAATAATAAAGTCTAGACATCAACATATTTCAGCTCAATGAAGGAAAAAACTTTCTAATAGCCAAAACTGTCTAAAATGCATTGGACACCCTTGTGATGCAAGCCTTCCTCTTTGCTAGAAGTGTTCCAAAAAATTTAGACAACCCCCTTAAACAGAAACTGCACAAAACTCTAGTTATAGGTAGTTAGCTCATTCCTTCAGTCTTTAACTCAACAAGCATTCAAGCAAGAGCCAGCTCTGGGCCATGGGCCATGTTAGGTTCTCTGCAGGGAACAGTGAGCCTGCACATCTGTGATTCCAGACTTCATACACCTTAGACTCTGGTATAGGAGTCAGTTCTTAATCAAGTAGTCACACAAACACAAGTAAAATTACATCAGTGATGATAGCTATCGAAATAAATAAATCAAAATAAATGATGATAGCCTAATGACCGTCCAAATCCTTCCCAAACATGAGATGGATTCATTCTTCTTGACATTCCCGATTTTAAATATCAAGCTCTAGTGTCATGTTTTAACTTTTTGATTTAAGAAGAATGAATGAGGCAAGGTTGAGTTCTACAATCTATCTTTCACCAATAAAAGCACTGAATTATTTCCTCTACAAAGTAAATCACAACTGGGGCAATGTGAGCAGATTATATATACTCTGAGGTGCATAATCCGTGTATTACAATCAATGGTATTCATTGTTTTTGCTTTATATAGACAGGCTGTACTTTTAATTGGGAGAATTTCCAGCAAGGTAGCAATAGTTCCCTGCTGATCACTTCTGCAGAATACTTTAACTTGTAGCATAGAGGAGAGGTGGTGAAAAAAAAGAAAATAGTTTTTCTTTTCCCTTAATCTCATTAGGAAGACAAAGATTAATCACACTTAACTGCAGTAGAAATGGTTCTGTCACCTTCTCTTTCTTGCCCACGTTAGACCAGGGAGTGACAACTCAGCTGACCATAATCCATAATTCTCAGCCATCACATCTCACCTCTACCACAACAGACCTGGTCTGAGGAGTAAAGCTTTGGGGGAAGTCATCACGGCCCATGCAGCGATTGCTCATGGCAGCGTGGAGTGGTTGTCCCTCCCACAAGCTGGTCCTGAATCACTGGAAGTGATGCACACTGCTTCTGGAACAAAACTGAAGATTCCTAGGATGGACCCACACAGGAGCACAGGGTTTTATTTTCTTTTTACAGCCACAGACATGCTACAAACTGTCTGATGCGCTTCCATATTTCAAGTTCAAAGTGTTGTCAAGAGAACAGAAAGAAGCAACCCTGAATATGAACTATACATACTCCCCTAGTGAATAAGCAATGTGTTCAGGTTTTGACATTGCAGAAGTCGCAAGTTTATGGGTTTCTGACACGAAAAACAAGCAGTCTTAGATGAGCATGAATCCAGAGCAGAAGGCTCCCTGTCAATAAAGGTACACGGAATTTTTGTCAAAATATGCTCTCTAGATAGTAAAATCTCATTAATTTGACATTCAGTTAGCAAAAACACTTTCAGTTTCCAATATGGTGGGTGGTAAGCTACACGCTCCAGGACATATTCTAAGCCAACTCAGTTGGCCAGAAAAGCAGAGCATTGGGTTCTCACAAAGAGCCCTGAGAGGGTTTGCCAAGGAGAGGAAGTCGTGGGAAGACGGCAAGGCTACTGTTTGCCACCCAGCCCTGGCCTTCTCTTCTTGTAAATAGGTAATGTAGGGTCATTCACAGATTGCTGAAACACTTCCAGCAATAAAACCTATTTCTTAAGAAATCTTGGATCTAGGACCATATTTATTTCAACTAGGATGGGCAATCACTTTTGGTTGATGGAACACATATGCTGCAGGAAAGGTAGCTAAAGAGTGAATTTTCATAAAGCAGCATTATTTCCATTTAGTTTACATTTTGAATTTATACAAAAGGAAAAAAAAAAATCCCTGCATGATTGGAGGTGAAATCTTTGGATGAGCAGTGAATGTGTATTGTGTCCACCAGCACTATTTTGCCTGCATCACCAACCACTCTCTTTTCCTTTGAAGACATTACTTCATTTTCCTAACTCTAAGATTTCATGCCGTTGCCACTCTTTGCTCCTGTTCTTTGCCACTTTTCTGCCTGGATCAAAAAACTGTCTTCCCGGGGCTTCCCTGGTGGCGCAGGGGTTGAGAGTCCGCCTGCCAATGCAGGGGACACGGGTTCGTGCCCCGGTCTGGGAAGATCCCACATGCCGCAGAGCGGCTGGGCCCGTTAGCCATGGCCGCTGAGCCTGCGTGTCCGGAGCCTGTGCTCCGCAACTGGATAGGCCACAACAGTGAGAGGCCCGCGTACGGCAAAAAAAAAAAAAAAAATGTCTTCACGTGCCTGGCTTTAAAGCTCCTCAAATCTGACTTTTTGTGATTTTCATTAAATGTAAATATCATGAGTACAAGGAGCCCTCACTGGTTCTGGCACCTAGAACCCTGTACATGTGACACCATAGATATCAGGACATAGTAGATGCTCAATAAATTCTGCTGACTGGATGAACCTCCCTCAGTGTCCCACTTAGGAGCCTCCCCATGTTTTTCTTAGAGTACTTTTAAAAGCTGCTCTAATGGTCTCTGTGCTCCTAATCTTTCTGCCTCCCATGAAGCAGTTGTCCATATTATTCTTCCCAAATCATGCTTCTGGGGAAGCTTTATCTATCTCTTCTCACTTTTGAGAGCACTTTACTGGCATCTCACATCTGATCTCAAATTCCTCCATGATAACGCCATTAGAGCCATAGAAATCATAACCTCCAGGGCTGGGCCAATGGAGGTAAATTGGATAGAATGGTGGGAGTGTCATCTTTAAACATTTTCAAAGTTTTAAAAAGTTTTCTGGGGGCTTCCCTGGTGGCGCAGTGGTTAAGAATCCGCTGGCCCATGCAGGGGACACGGGTTCGAGCCCCGGTCTGGGAAGATCCCACATGCCGCAGAGCAACTAAGCCCGTGCGCCACAACTACTGAGCCTGCGCTCTAGAGCCAGCGTGCCACAACTACTGAAGCCCACGTGCCTAGAGCCCGTGCTTGGCAACGAGAGAAGTCACTGCAATGAGAAGCCCGCGCACTGCAATGAAGAGTAGCCCCCGTTCGCCGCAACTAGAGAAAGCCCGTGCACAGCAATGAAGACCCAACACAGCCAAAAATAAAATAAATTTTAAAATTAACTAATTAATTTTTTTAAAAAGTTTTCTGTATGAAAAATAACTAGTCTAGAGGGACAGACATAATTAACACAATGTTTTGATTACGATTTTACTTGAGCTCATTGTGGAGGGACAACATGTCAGGAAAAGGGGATAGGGAAGCTCTTCAGCATCCCTAGGAGGACAAAGCCCTTCTTGATGCCAACGTGGGTGATGGGGCAATCTCCTTTGTCCAGGTCTACTGCTGTGGCTCCATCAGACTTTACTACATCCTCTGCCCCACCCACTGCTCCTCTGACATCATCTCCTTCCCCTCCCCCCTCACTCCTTCCATAGGAACTGCACTGCCCCCTGCTAGTCCTTGAATAGAAAGGAAGGTCCTTTGCATTTGCAAGCTCTTCCTGGCCACCCGATTTAAAACCACAGTTCTCAGCCCAACAATCCCTACTCCCCTTCTTCATCTAATTTTCTGTAGTATTTATCACCATCTAACATGCTTTATTTTTTGCTTCTTTTCTAGCTTACGGACTGTTTCCCATATTACAATGAAAGCTAAAAGTGAGCAGAGAATTTTATCAGTTTTTATTTGCTGCTCTGACTCCCACTTCTAACACAGTGTCTGAAAATGAGTAAGTGAAAGAATGAATGAACTAATGAATACGGGATAACTTTCCAATATTACCACAAGCTATATGTCACCAAACACAGCTCCCACATTAGCATTAGCAAAATTCTGTTCTTTTGAGTCCACTCAAAGTTTGTAAATATCTTTCCATTCCAGTACTTTTTATCATCCCTTCATTTGGTAACCCCTTCTTTCATTTCTGCCAAAATCGTACCTCTCAAGTGGCATTTTTATTTAAGACAGGAGTCAGATACAAAAGGATTGTTGTACCAGAGCAGACAGACGACAGTGAGTTTGCCACTTCATCATCCTTCATCCTCCTGTCTGTTCCTTATTTCCACCTCCTTCTCAAGCCCTAGGCACCAACCTGTTTGACTGGAAGCCTATCTTGGCCTCTGACATCCTGTATTCCCTTCCTTAGCCCCATGGATTTGTGATGTACCAGCGATCCTCTGGTTTCACTCTTCTTTCTTTGGAATCTCAGCAAATCACTTGTATTCTCAGCTTAAACTCCCTCTCCTTTCCTGCCATTTGCTAAATCCCTCGGTTCCAGTGAGTCAGCCTTGCCAGCAACCTGCCAGCATCCCCGTGGAGTCAGCAGGACACCCTGAACAGAACGATGATTTACCCTTTAGGAACATGATTACATGCCGTCTCTTCCATGGAGCTTTGACAGCGGTGGAGGGTGGAAGTTGATTCATGACTTGGCATGTTTCCTGGCCAAAAGACTACTTCTTTAGTTTTTAATCCCCTAAGAATACTGGATTTCCTCTACCACTTGCCACTACTGCACTCATTTCAGGCGCTGGGCTGAAACTTTCCAATTGCAGATTACACAAAATACATGCTGCTCTCTAAAAAGCACTGCTAATGGTCTGTTAAAAAAAGAAGAGACTACTGAAAAATCATTTCCTCTGGAATTTTGATCATACTAAACCCACTGATTCTAATACTTTATTATTTTCTTTCACGTCAGAAAGGTTTAATGAAGCCCCAAAACATTTCTATTTTTCACCAGGTCTTAGAGTCTTTCACATTATTTTTTAGGAGGCAATAGGAGAGTGCAGAAAGAAATGAGTGCAAGTTCTCTGTGATCTACAGCAAATCCTTCTCTTACTAGTTTTGACATTACCACTAGTAAAAGGAGCCTAATATTTCAACCCTTACCTCAAAAAGCACATGTACATATGCATGGATGATAAACTGCTCCATAGTCTGAAACTACTGTATACACACATGGCATTATTATTAACAACATGTCAGATGTTACTATTAATGAGGAAATGCATGACTTAGCACAGGAGACACTGATGACACTTTCTTCCCGTCTGCTAAATGGACGACACACCATCAGCATCAGTATGATAATCACATGATCAAATCACCATCAACAGATGATTTATAGCAGGAACTCTACCGGATGCTTTACTTGCCTCATCCCATTAATCCCAAAAAATAACCATATAAGTAGGTGCTACTATTTACTCTTTGCATTCAGAAAGGAAAAACTCAGTTATTTACTCAGATTATTATTATTAGGAATTAAACTTTTGTTTGTCTGACTCCAAAGCTTATATTTATTTGCTTTATTCAATAAGAAGCAGAAAGAGAGAAAGAAAAAAGAAATGATAAGAAAAGCAGAGAGGCTACCACATTGGTCAGTGCAAATAAAGAACGTTTCCATCAAGCTTACTGCTCTATCAGACAGCTCTGGGTTACACGATGGTCCCCTTAGCACAGTCCCCTGTATCAGGCACAGGTATCAAGACACTTTGTGGAGGCCTAGCATCTATCACATTACCTTCAAAAGCTTTATTCCCAAATTATTTCCAAGCTTGTCTTGAAATTCCATTAGGAATTTGAACATATTTATTTTTAGTACATGCCACTAACTTTATTTTCTAAGTTTAGTACCTGCTAGGAAAAGCAGTATTTTAGTGTGTGTGTATGTGTGTGTGTGCATGTGTGTATGTTTACAATCATCAGTTTCAAACATCAAGAATGGCCTTCAATTTGTATGTCTAAGTATCAATAAAATGGTTAAGAGCATGAAGCAGGTCCTAACTGTGATTAACAAGCTGAGTAAACTTGGAGAAGTGATTTGAGCAGTTTCCTCATCTGTAAAAGGAGACTGTTAAACAAAACAAGACAATCTTTATAAGGTATGAAAGTGGTGTCCAACACAGAATGGGCACATGATTAATGGATATTGTGGTTACAATAATAGTAACATAAATGCTATGAGTATTTGACTTGGACTTTGTAAGGGGGTATAATATTTTCTGAAGGCCAAGGTTATTCAGAACTAGAGTTTCCCTAAAGTTAGACAAACTGAAAAGATGTACTCACAATAATGGTACTAATCAATAAACTCTTCTTCTCCCCCTGAATCAGCTTCAAAGGTTCAGTAAAATGAAGTAGTTAATGCAAATCAATAATTAAGGAGAGGTTCTGAATGACAAGAGAGGTACCACTAATAGGATTAAAAAAAGTCTGCCCTGTTCCGCTGGAGGTGGCACCAGCTGATACAATTTTAAAGGTGATTCATACTGTTTGGATAAATGACAAAAGTACCTGAGGAAGACAGAGACAAATTAGATGTATCTAGCAAAACAATTTGGAGTTGAACTTTTAGAGTAATATACTTTTCAGTGATAATTTTTTTTTTTTTTTTTTTTTTGGTGGTACGCGGGCCTCTCACTGTTGTGGCCTCTCCCATTGCGGAGCACAGGCTCCGGACGCGCAGGCTCAGCAGCCATGGTCCATGGGCCCAGCCACTCCGCGGCATGTGGGATCTTCCCAGACCGGGGCACGAACCCATGTCCCCTGCATCGGCAGGCGGACTCTCAACCACTGCACCACCAGGGAAGCCCTCAGTGATAATTTTTAATCAAACGATCCCATGCTAAAAAATTGCTTCAAGACAAGAGGCATAGGACTTCCCTGGTGGCGCAGTGGTTAAGAATCCACTTGCCAACACAGGAGACAAGGGTTCGATCACTGGTCCAGGAAGATCCCACATGCCACAGAGCAACTAAGCCTGTGCGCCACAACTACTGACCCTGCACTCTAGAGCCGGTGAGCCACAACTACTGAGCCTGCACTCTAGAGCCGGTGAGCCACAACTACTGAGCCCATGTGCCACAACTACTGAAGCCTGTGCACCTAGAGCCTGTGCTCTGCAACAAGAGAAGCCACCACAATGAGAAGCCTGCGCACTGCAACAAAGAGTAGCCCCCGCTCACCACAACTAGAGAAAGCCCGCGCACGGCAATGAAGCCCCAATGCAGCCAAAAATAAATAAATAAATAAATTTATATTAAAAAAAAAAAAGACAAGAGACATAATTTTACAGTCCCTTATACACTAAAAAGGAATTTACGGGCTTTTGTCTAAAGAAGAAGAGGAGACTCTGGTTTTGCTGACAAGAAGCTCCAGTTTAATTATGGTTCCTTTCTTAACATTTTCATTCAACATCACACAAAGTCTGTCCGAAACAGCAACCATGGAGCTATTTTCCCAAGTGTCCAGAAGATGGGAGAGGGGAAATGTTGACAGTGCTTCAAGTCAGACTCAGCCAGCTCACCTCAAGGTCTCACACCATGACCGGGCCTGGGAGAAGGAAGGGGCTCTTCAGGTGGGATGGAACCCAGTTGGAGGCAGTGCTGTGGGGACTTGTTGGACCGCCGGCCCATCGTGGGACAGACACGCTGGTGTGCTTTCAGCAAGGCCAGCACAGGTGGTTAAGTAGCAACCTAGACCAGCTCTCTCTCCAGTCACTTTAGTACCATGTAAGCCCCTTGCAATTCACTTGCAATCCCAGGGAAAGAAAGAGTCCTAAATTGGCCAAGACCAACACTCTACCACACTGGTCGAATTACAGAAGTTGGAGTGTGCACCTCATAATCAAAATTAAGTTAGAATGTAAGAAAATACCTTGCATTTCTGGAACATTTGGACCTGTAGCCTAAGATCGTTATCTGCTACACATGTCAGGATGTATGATTATGACATCATTTGGAGATGTGGGTTTATAAGACAGTGATTCTTGAACTCGGCTCCATTCTGTAGTCACCTGGGAGCTTAAAAAAATGGATGCCTCTGTGACTCTATTTCTGCTTGGCCAATAACGGGGAGGGTGGGGGGGTGGGGACATGAATTGGGAGATTGGGATTGACATATATACACTACTATGTATAAAATAGATAACGATATAGCACAGGGAACTCTACTCAGTGATCTGCGGTGACCTAAATGGGAAGGAAATCTAAAAAAGAGTGGAGATATGTAACATATAACTGATTCACTTTGCTGTACAGCAGAAACTAACACAACATTGTAAAGCAACTAAACTTCAATAGAAATTAATTTTAAAAAGATGGATGCCTGGTTCCACCTGCAGACATCATGATCAGCTGGTCTATGATGCAGCCTGAGTATTAAAAACTAAAAAGTACTCCCAGGTGACTGTCATGGGCAGTCAAGATTGTGCCCCAATATTCTAAGATAAATGTTGATATTTTATTTTTTTGTTAAAGACATCCCAAATCCTGGGAAAAGAATGATACACATCAACAGCTTGAGCAAGGAAGCCCTCTAGATACCATCAGTGGCTTTAGGATGAGGGACTCAACGTAGGTTTTAAGAGCCAAGCATTGTAAGTTCTCTCCCTGATCATTGTCTCCCCGTGCTGGGAATTCAGGGTTTTTTTCTTTGCTCATTTGCTGAAATGTAAATATCAAGTACTGCTTGGGGCAGAAAGAGCCAAATCAAAATCAAGGTTAGCATCTCCTCAAGTAGTTCCTTTTTTTTCTCATACCCGGAATGAGTAAAGAGAAAAGCCACATTTCTCCCTAGTGACCTGCGAGGCTTAATGTCACCTCACCTCGGCTGCAGGAATACTGGCCACAGAAACCTTTGTCAATGAATGTCAGGAGAAGCCAAAGCTCATTTCATGCCAATTTGATTTCATCGAGTCCAGATAGGAACAAACTTTCTAAATGGTAAATACATACAATTGGCGCAGTATCTAAACATATAGAATTTCAGAACTGAAGTAATTATTCAGGAAACCCAGGAACCAAGCATGTTATGTAAAATTGTTTGGACATGTTAATTAAAATATTTCAAGATGTATTTATTCCTAAATAATAGAAATGGTATGACAATTAGCAGACTTTCCTGAGCAAAATCTAACCAAGTCCTTTTAATTCAAAGACATCCATAAGGAATGTAAAACATAATATAATTAGCCTGTGGGCTACGGTGATATACAGTCGCTATCAAATTTTTTTATCTTTTCTTTTGCTGTAGCCTGTTTTGAGCTAGAGACAAGCAGGGTTGAAAATGCAGTTAACTACCACTTGCAACATTGTGAGTTTCCTTGAGCAAAAGCTGTGCCAAAACAAATCCAGTGAATCACTGAGGTGAGTTGCTCTACATTTGTTACTATGTGGCTGTAAATATAACAAACTCCACCTGAACTTCCAAAATAAATTTTACACTCTGATAATTCACAAGCACCTTTCATTCAGACATGGTAATCTAGCTAAGGATTGCAGTGTTTTTTAATCACCAGTGTCTTACAGAGAGACAGGAATGGTTGGAATACAGGAGGTTTCAGAGAAAGCCTGCAATGAGAAATATAATTTCAAAAACACAGATTAACCCCTGCTGGGGTTATCCCTCCAGGACAGACAGCATCTTCTGGGGTTCTGCATGCTGGCCAGGTGGTTCAGTCAGGTGTTCTCCCCATTGGCCAGATGGCCCCATAGGGGGTGCTTCCCACTGGGCTGACAGTGCTGCCACGGGTTCTCCCTCCTAGCCAGACAGTCGCACTGAGGATTCTCCCTGCAGGCCAGGTAGTACAAGAGACCCACTTCAGACTGAGGGACACATACAGACTGAGAGCGAGGGGATGGAAAAAGATATTCCATGCAAATGGAAATCAAAAGAAAGATGGAGTAGCAATTCTCATATCAAACAAAATAGACTTTAAAATAAAGACTACTCACAACAGACAAAGAAGGACACTACATAATGATCAAGGGATCAAGCCAAGAAGAAGATATAACAATTGTAAATATTTATGCACCCAACATAGGAGCAACTCAATACATAAGGCAAATGCTAACAGCCATAAAAGGGGAAATCAACAGTAACACATTCATAGTAGGGGACTTTAACACCCCACTTTCACCAATGGACAGATCATCCAAAATGAAAATAAATAAGGAAACACAAGCTTTAAGTGATACATTAAACAAGATGGACTTAATTGATATTTTTAGGACATTCCATCCAAAAACAACAGAATACACTTTCTTCTCAAGTGCTCATGGAACATTCTCCAGGATAGATCATATCTTGGGTCACAAATCAAGCCTTGGTAAACCTAAGAAAACTGAAATCATATCAAGTATCTTTCCGACCACAATGCTATGAGACTAGATATCAATTAAAGGAAAAAAACTGTAAAAAATACAAACACATGGAGGCTAAACAATACACTACGAAATAACCAAGAGATCACGGAAGAAATCAAAAAGGAAATCAAAAAATACCTAGAAACAAATCACAATGAAAACATGACAACCTAAAACCTATGGGATGCAGCAAAAGCAGTTCTAAGAGGGAAGTTTATAGCAATACAATTCTACCTCAAGAAACAAGAAACATCTCAAATAAACAACCTAACCTCTAAAGCATTAGAGAAAGAAGAACAAAAAAAACACTTAAGTTAGCAGAAGGAAAGAAATCATAAAGTTCAGATCAGAAATAAATGAAAAAGAAATGAAGGAAACAATAACTAAGATCAATAAAACTAAAAGTTGTTTCTTTGAGAAGATAAACCAGATTGATAAACCATTAGGCAGACTCATCAAGAAAAAAAGGGAGAAGACTCAAATCAATAGAGTTAGAAATGAAAAAGGAGAAGTAACAACTGACACTGCAGAAATACAAAGGACGATGAGAGATTACTACAAGCAACTATATGCCAATAAAATGGACAACCAGGAAGAAATGGACAAATTCTCAGCAAAGCACAAACTTCAGAAACCGAACCAGGAAGAAATAGAAAATATAAACAGACCAATCACAAGCACTGAAATTGAGAGTGGGATTAAAAATCTTCCAACAAACAAAAGCCCAAGACCAGATGGCTTCACAGGCGAATTCTATCAAACATTTAGCGAAGAGCTAACACCTATCCTTCTCAAACTCTTCCAAAATATAGCAGAGGGAGGAACACTCCTCAACTCATTCGACAAGGCCACCATCACCCCGATATCAAAACACGACAAAGATGTCACAAAGAAAGAAAACTACAGGCCAATATCACTGATGAACATAGATGCAAAAATTCTCAACAAAACACTAGCAAACAGAATCCAACAGCACATTAAAAGGATCATGCAACATGATCAAGTGGGGTTTATCCCAGGAATGCAAGGATTCTTCAATGTATGCAAATCAATCAATGTGATACACCATATTAACAAATTGAAGGAAAAAAAACATATGATCATCTCAGTAGATGCAGAAAAAGCTTTCTACAAAATTCAACACCGATTTATGATAAAAACTCTCCAGACAGTAGGCATAGAGGGAACTTACCTCAACATAATAAAGACCATATATGACGAACCTATAGCCAACATCGTTCTCAATGGTGACAAACTGAAAGCATTTTCACTAAGATCAGGAAGAAGACAAGGTTGTCCACTCTCACCACTATTATTCAACATAGTTTTGAAAGTTTTAGCTATAGCAATCAGAGAAGAAAAAGGAATCCAAATCAGAAGAGAAGAAGTAAAGCTGTCACTGTTTGCAGATGACATGATACTATACACGGAGAATCCTAAAGATGCTACCAGAAAACTACTGGAGCTAATCAATGAATTTGCTAAAGTAGCAAGATACAAAATTAATGCACAGAAATCTCTTGCATTCCTATACATCGTTGATGAAAAATCTGAGAGAGAAATTAAGGAAACACTCCCATTTACGATTGCAACAAAAAGAAGAAAATACCTAGGAATAAACCTACCTAAGGAGACAAAAGACCTGTATGCAGAAAGCTATAACAAAAATTTTCACAATTTGTATGGAAACACAAAAGATCCCGAATAACCAAAGCATTCTTGAAAAAGAATAACAGAGTTGAAGGAATCAGGCTCCCTGATTCAGACTATACTACAAAGCTACAGTCATCAAGACAGTATGGTACTGGCACAAAAACAGAAACATAGATCAATGGAACAGGATAGAAAGCTCAGAGATAAACCCACGCACATATGGTCACCTTATTTTTGATAAAGGAGGCAAGAATATACAGTGGAGAAAAGACAGCCTCTTCAATAAGTGGTGCTGGGAAAATTGGACAGCTACATGTAAAAGAATGAAATTAGAACACTCCGTAACACTATACACAAAAACAAACTCCAAATGAATTAAAGAACTAAATGTAAGGCCAGACACTATCAAACTCCTAGAGGAAAACATAAGCAGAACACTCTATGACATAAATCACAGCAAGATCCTTTTTGACCCACCTCCTAGAGAAATGGAAAGAAATAAAAACAAAAATAAACAAATGGGACCGAATGAAACTTCAAAGCTTTTGCACAGCAAAGGAAACCATAAACCAGACAAAAAGACAACCCTCAGAATGCAGCTCAATATCAAAACAACAAACAACCCAATCCAATAATGGGCAGAAGACCTAAATAGACATTTCTCCAAAGAAGATATACAGATTGCCAACAAACACATGAAAGGATGCTCAACATCACTAATCATTAGAGAAATACAAATCAAAACTACAATGAGGTATCACCTTACACCAGTCAGAATGGCCATCATCAAAAAATCTACAAACAATAAATGCTGGAGAGGGTGTGAAGAAAAGGGAACCTTCTTGCACTGTTGGTCAGAATGTGATCTGATACAGCCACTACGGAGAACAGTATGGAGGTTCCTTAAAAAACCAAAAATAGAACTACCATACAACCCAGCAATCCCACTACTGGGCATATACCCTGAGAAAACCATAATTCAAAGAGTCCTGTACCACAATGTTCACTGCAGCTCTATTTACAATAGCCAGGACTTGGAAGCAACCTAAGTGTCCATCAACAGATGAATGGATAAAGAAGATGTGGCACATATATACAATGGAATATTACTCAGCCATAAAAAGAACCGAAATTGAGTTATTTTTAGTGAGATGAATGGACCTAGAGTCTGTCATACAGATGAAGTAAGTCAGAAAGAGAAAGAAAAATACTGTATGCTAACATATATATATGGAATCTAAAAAAAAAAAAGGTTCTGAAGAACCTAGGGGCAGGACAGGAATAAAGACGCAGATATAGAGAATGGACTTGAGGACACGGGGAGGGGGATGGGTAAGCTGGGACGAAGAAGAGAGTGGCATGGACTTATATATACTACCAAATGTAAAGCAGATAGCTAGTGGGAAGCAGCCGCATAGCACAGGGAGATCAGCTCGGTGCTTTGTGACCACCTAGAGGGGTGAAGGGTGGGATAGGAAGGGTGGGAGGGAGACGCAAGTCGGAGGAGATATGGGGATATATGTATATGTATAGCTGATTCACTTTGTTATAAAGCAGAAACTAACACACCATTGTAAAGCAATTATACTCCATTAATGATGTTAAAAAAAAACAGATTAAAACAGAATTTGCAATGCTGCTTTAAAACTATTTTGATAAGTACAAGATAAAACAAAATTAGCTCTATTGTTAAATTCTCTTTCTCTAGAGAAAAAGCGAAATAATTCTTAGACCAGACGAACATAACGGATAAAAGGGGGAACAGATTCTTTTATTTTCTTCTGTAACACAATATTGCAGTCGCACAGTGAAAAAGACGGCATGGAGGTGTGGGTGTATAATTGAGTTAATCAGGCCCTCCATGTTGTTATTCTCTTTGAGGCACATTTAAGTGCAGAAATAATAACTAATGTTTTCGAGAAAAAAGTAATTGAAAGAGGTAAAATGGTTAAACCGCGTTTTCGGTGACTAATGATAAAAGAATTGAAGCTTAAAAACATCAGTGAAGGGCTTCCCTGGTGGCACGGTGGTTGAGAGTCCGCCTGCCGATGCAGGGGACACGGGTTCGTTTCCCAGTCCGGGAAGATCCCACATGCCGCGGAGCAGCTGGGCCCGTGAGCCATGGCCGCTGAGCCTGCGCGTCCGGAGCCTGTGCTCCACAACGGGAGAGGCCACAACAGTGAGAGGCCCGCGTACCGCAAAAAAAAAAAAAAAAAAAAAAAAAAAAAAAAAAATCAGCGAATATCAATCAGTCGACTCATTTTGAAATGTTTCACCTGGATTCAAAGAGTTCCTAAACGTGCTTCTTTCGAAGCATGTAATGGAAATTACATTTCCCTTAAATGTTGACCCTACCCTCTATCTCATGGCAGAAATGTGTGGACAGTGCTTGGATTATCAAAGGCAGACAAATGACCATAAATAAAAGAAAATAGGAAAATGGCAAATGCATCTGCTGGTTCTAGAAACCTTTAGAATTACCCTGGCAAAGCCTCAGCTCCTGGGACTGGTTTTCAGCAAACACAACTCAGAAAGAACCAGTAAAGACCCACAAAGGAAGCAATCCTTTCCTTCCTCTTCAGTGGAAATATCCACAGCTTATGACATTATTCCTCTTACAACCAACGACCAACCAAAGAAATCCCACCGTCTTGTTTTATAAAGTTTCATGAAATACCAAAAGCTGGGCTAACAGAAATACCCAGAGTTTTATTTTAGGATAATCTACAAGCTAGCTTGTAATTTAAAAAGCAAAGCAAAACAAAACAAATTGTACTCCAATGACTAGAATCATATTTTACATCATTCGTAAGTGTAGAATGGTTTTATACACAAATTAATGTCAATGTTTTTTAAATGGAGTTACCAAGTATTAAGTATTGTCAGTCTGTTCTATGGTCCCTGGAAACAAAACAAAATCAACCACAAAATTTCACCACTTTGTTTTAATGAAAGTGTTTAGTTTCTCAAGTTTGTTCATTCAAATCATTTTGAATAAGAACACAGTGGGTTTGGAACATGTTCTCCCAAAGATAACTTTATCATAAATACCTACAATGCTTTTTGTTTGATGGTGAATTTTATGTTAGTTTTTGTACTTTGTATTTTTACACTTAGATGGAAGGAATATGGGAGCCCTCTGGCGGCCAATATTAAAGTGCATGTTAGTAGAGCTCAGGTTCCTCTAGCCCGGGGGCATCAGAAGCAAAGATGGAAGGAACTAAAATCACCCAAGTTCAGATACATGAGGGTGTAAACGCACTATACTCACATATCTTCAAGTTCTCAAGTTTTTAGGGCAATATTTTCAGTGGTTGTTTTAGACTCAAGTTTAAACTTTCATATAAAAGGAATATCAAAGGAATTGAAATTCAGATATTAAATGCAAGTGATTTTGAACAGCTGGAGGGAAAATTGTAATTTCATAATATTAACAGATGTAATTATTAACAGATATAACCAATTTGTTTTAATATTTATCATCACTTATAAACATGTATCTCTCACTACACAAATGACCTCAAAAGGAGAAATGAGACACTTTAGGAAATTAACTCCTAAAAATGATTCCTAACTAAAAAAATTAAAATAATTAGATGTGATTCATGAAACAGTACCTTGCTGACCTGGAAGAGTTAATGTGCTTTAAGTGCCTTGTTTTTTCCAAGGGACACATTTATTCTATTTACTGGAGGATACTGAGATATGGTAATGTCAATGACGAAATTTGGCAGGTTTTTAACAGATGCCAACATTTTGACCACTTTCAGATGCACATTTCCTTTTATCTTCATTCCAGCAATAAATGTATATTTAATTACAAAGTTGGCATAAACCAATCAACACACTTCATGCAGTGCAAAAAGATGGGTATGTACAGGATGGAATATTTAGATATAGGCTATTTGGCTTCTAATTTTAGAATATGTCCTCATTTATATATCATCACATGAAAACAAAGAACGTATGCTAAACTTTAGATATGTTTAAAATCTCACAATACAAGATAATGATTAGTAATGAGAAAGTATTCTAATTTAGGGTATTAATTACATGTGATTAAATTCAAACATTTGACAAATGAATGCTATATATGTACATCTATATGTACTCAGGGCAGTACCTCATTCCCAGTTATTGCAGAAAAATAAAAGTTACTATACATTATCCATTATTAAGTTATGTTTTGAGATTGAGAAGTATTGCATGTGAGGTATTTTCCAAGATCATTTTAATCTAGAATATAATTAGTCCAAAAAAATTACTGCAGATGTGAATAATACATCCTTATTAAGAATTCATTATTTGTAGGTCAATTTCAGAACTTGATTTCACAGGGTCAATGGTTCTCAATTAATATGAAGTATAATTATAAAAGACCATATTAAAAGCTTTAGACTTACAAGTACAAGAGAATTATAAAGGTACAGGAATTCTAGTCCAAATGCTAATTTTTTTTCTTTTTTTTCCAAATGCTAATTTTGATAAGTGAAAATAATTTTAAAGAGTATATGATTTCTCTTTTAAAATTATATTATCTTAAAGACTTAATAAGAAATTGAGGGAATTTCTGGTGTTCTCTCTTATCTTCTTCTTCATCATCATCATCATCATCATCAACAATGATATTATTTTGTCACTAGGTAATAGTGTTATTAAACTTTTGTGTGCACACGAATCACATGGGAGGCTTTTTGGATCCCCAAGCTCCACAGCCAGAAATTTCCATTTAGTTAGCCTTACCAAGTACCAACCTTATGCCGCAGCAGATGCGTACCCACCAGACATCAGTGGTACCTTCCCAGTATATTCCACATTTGTTACATCTGGGAGGGAAAAGGTAACTCTTTTTCATCTATAAACTCTCCATAGCCCTCTGAACACTCCCTGAAAAATCATAATGAGCCACTAAATGTTTGTTAAGTAAAAGAATGCAAGGTTTTTAGTGAAGGAAGAGTCCGAGACAAAATGAATTCACCAGCACAAATAAAAGTATTTCCTGTCACACAAATGGGCAGGACACCAAGCCACTGCTATGTCCTGGTACAGGAAACACCCAAGCACTCCTTATAATGTATTCTGTTATAATATATTCTGAATCCCAGCTTCTGAGAATGAGGCACAGATGTAGAACTAGGGGAGACCCTGGCACATAGATCAACTGAAGGGAAGGTAATCATGAGTGAGAAACCATATACTCCAGAAAAGAGATTGTCTTAGTCTGTTCAGGCTGCTGTAACAGAAAACCACAGATTAAGTGGCTTATAAACAATAAAAATGTATTTCTTATAGTTCTAGAGGTTGGAAATTCCAAGATCAATGTGTCGGCAGATTTGGTATCTGAACAAGGTCCACATCCTGTTCATAGATGGCTGCCTTTTGCTGTGTCCTCCTGTGGTGGAAAGAGCAAGGTTGCTCTGGGGTCTATTTTACAAGGGCACTAATCCCATTCATGAGGGCTCTACCCTCATGACCTATCACCTCCCAAAGGCCCCACCTCCTAATAGCATCACCTTCGGGATTAGGATTTCAACATGTGAATTTGGGTGGGGGGAAAACAAATATTCAATCTATACAGATGTCCTCTTCTCAAAGAATAACCAACTTTCCCTGCAATACTTCTAGCTCCAAAGGATCATACATCCACTGTGAATGGTTTTCATGCTCACTCACAACGTATAATTAATAGTCCGCAATCCTAGAGCTTGGGTGAGATTTTCATATGTGTACCGAATGATGATGAAAAATCCCGTGCTCACTCTAAGTTGCATATTGATTTGTACACTTCTTGAGCAGGGTAAACATAAACATGAATCTCACAAAGAATGGGCCTAAGCTCCACATTTCTAAATTTGAAACTTGCTGAGCAGAAAATGAAATCCTTAAGTGGAGATAAACCTTAAGGAGGAAAGGAGGCAGAAATTTCTCAAATACTGGGTGGCAGAGGTAAGATGCAAAGATGAAGGGCCAAGAGTGGACCCTGAATGGGAATGGAAAGAGGATGCAAACTGAAGTAAGCACCCTGACCACGTACAAGTGAAGGGGAAACACAGCATCACCAGAAAAAGAAAAGGGACAAAGAACAAGGGGAAGAGGAGATCAGGTCATCAAACACAATGACAAGTGGAAAGGGGGTGTCCACTTGAACTGGGAAGCAAAATGGCTTAAATGAGAATAGACAAAAATTAGAAGAGTAATAGAATCATAGGGAAACTCAAAACTCACAGAAACAAGAACAACTATTAGTCAGAGAGGGTATTATTTCAAGAATCATCCTTTGGTATTTTTATCAGCATCCCTTAATAAAAACTGTCCACAGGAGAGCTATCTGAGAGGCTGTGTTCCAGGCTTAAGTCCTCAGTTTTGTCCATCAAATAAAACATAACTCTCAAAAAAGAAATAGGAGTACCAGACCAGACTGTTCTTCAGGCATGAACATAACTTCAAATTAGAACGACAATATTCAAATTAATCTGCAAACTGAGAGAGAGAGGAACTGCACATCTTGCTGTGTCTGAGAAATGAAATTCTCCCTCCCTTAGCTGATGCCATCAAGGAGACTGCTTGTTTTAAGTTTCTATTATAGCATATAACAGATGACCACAGACTGAGAGGCTTAAAACAACACCCATTCATTATCTCACAGGCATGTAAGATCAGAAGCAGATCTTCTGTAGATCAGAAGTCTGAACATAGCTTAGCTGGGTTCTCTGATCAGAGTTTCAGATGGCTAGCAATGAAGGTGTATGTTTGGCTGTGTTCTCATCGGGGAGCTCAAATACGGAAGGGTCCACCTGCAAGCTCCCTCTGGTTTTTGGTGAAATTCATTTCCTGGTGGCTGTAGGATTTATGACAGCCTGCTTCTTCAAAGCCAGAGAAGAAGGGGAGAGCTCTGCTGCTTTGACTCTCTAACTTCAGGGATGGCCTGAATCTTCCTTTCAAGGACTCACTTGATTAGGTCAGTTCCACTTAGTATAATCTCCCTTTTTGATTGGCTCAGAGGCAACAGACTAGGGACTAATACATCAACAAAATCACCTTTGCCATATACGTTCACATAATCACTGGAGTGACAGCCCATCACTTTTGCCATATTCCACTGGTTAAAGGCAACGCCCAGGTTCCACTTAAGAGAAATGGACTATACACAGGTGTGACTCATTGGGGGTTCCCTTTAGGGTGTGTCTGTCACACTACTTGACACTCAATTACTTTCCCTATACATTCAATTCTGAACTTCCTTTCACAGTTCTCATTTATAATACCTAAATAGGTAAACCCATAGTTTCTGCAAATTAAAATCATCTTCCATCCTATTCCTGGAGTTTTTTCAAAATTGAGTAGAAGAGAATGACTATTCCAAAAAGTTTAAAAAGCCAATAAATTAGGAAAACTAAGAAATCAGCATGGGCCATATTTAATTGTTCTAGTACTCTTCATTCTTTCAAGGTCACTGCATAATCTGTGTCTAGACAGGCACATTGTTAAATGAAATCAACTATTATAGTAACTAATCACAGTTACAAAATACTGGTGATTTTAATTTCAACCAGAAGTTAGCAACAGGAAATTGGAGAAAGTGGATTTTCAAAAAGATTCATCCAAGGGCTTCAGCTGATATGTTAGCACTTTAAAAGAATTAACAGGAGTGCATACTATTTCCATTCACTCACTCGGGAGTCAGACACTGAGGAGGACGGGCTTCCTGCGTTGCTAAAATCAGATTTCCCCCGTTCATCCTCACTTATGGGAAGTCACTGCGATCCGTTTCAAGGCTACAATTAGGTCCACGTACAAACCTTACCATCCAATAACAATAACGCTATCCAATAAATTAATACTGAAACAATCACAACATTGTGCTAAGCAAACCAGGTTTGATGGCATCATTCCATTTAGAAGGTGGGCACACCAGTAATTTAGGTTTGTGAATACAGTTAAAATGGGGTATGAGTGTTTGAATGTGATTTTCAGACTTGCTTAACACTGGTACAAGAATAGACAAATACATAAGATATAAAAGCTTTAGTTTCATGGTCTTTCTTTTTTTTTGTCTGTGATTTATATTTGGTTTCTAAGCCAATGTTTTTTATTACCTATTAATATAAGCCAGTTTCAAATTTGATAAAGAAGATAATTTTAAAAGCCCTTAAAATATAATTCATGAATATAAAATTTGATACAGGAAGTATCTCAAAGAACTGAAATATTGAAAACATCAAAGAATTAAAAATAGGATATTCATCTGGTCTCTAGATGAAGACTCTTTCAGTAAAAGAAATCACAAAGGAAAAAATCAATTGCTTTGACTACATAGATGTTTAAAACTTCTAACATGGAACAAAACAATGTAAATTTTTATTTTAAAATAAAAATTTTATTTTATTTTTAAAAATATGAATGAATATGCGTAATACCCTCAAACGTGAAAAATATTTATAATTTTTTTAAAAAACCTCTAAACTTCAGTGGGAAAAAATTAGCAAAGATTTAAACATGAACATATTCAGTTCCAGTGGTGATGTGATAAGATGGGAGCTCTCACACATTGCTGGCAGGAAAGGGAACTGGAACAGTATTCTTATAAAACGGCTCAACAAATGTAAAATGTTCCAGACCTGACTATCCAAGAGCTCATCCTCTCTTAAGCCAAGAAAATGATCAGAAATGTACAGACAGTTTTGTGCAAAGATGCCCATCACTGCAGTTCTTAAGGTGGCAAGCTGGAAAGAAACCAAAGGTACAACTTTGGGTGGCTCCATCAGATAACAAATGTGGATAAAATACGTTAAATATGTTAAGTCTTGGCAAAGTGCTAGGTACTGTGGATACACCACTAAATGAAACGAAGCTCCTGCCCTCCTGGAGCTTACATTCTAGGAGATGAGAGAGTCAAGAGACACAAGAATTACAGATTGTCAGAAATGCTACAGAGAAAATGAACTGGGTGGTGGGATAAATTGAGAGAGGCCACATGGGGGGGGTCACTGAGCAGGTGAGGTCTCTCTGCAGAGGTGACCTTTGAACTGAGGCTTAAAATATGTCAGTGGGTCAGTTCTGTGAACAGCAGCAAGCGGAGAGTTCTAGACAAAGGAAATAAAAGTACAAGGAATAATACACAGGAGAGAGTTTGGTGCGTTAAAACTACATTTCCCAGACTCCCTTGCAAGCAACACCTCTACAAGATCAAAGCTTTATAAAGCAGATTCGGAAAGAAAATAAGATCAATGGGAAGTTATTTCCAAAAGCTTAGCTGTGTCGTGGGTCTGTGAGCTTGCTATATCCATATTTCCTTAAAACACAAGCTACAGTTAATTATAGGACTGATGCTACAGTTAGCATCAGCTATATAAAAACACACAAGATGACTAGAAAAACGTATGTAAAAGAGCTAATGGTTTCCTAAGGCAGTTGAAATTGTGCTTTCCCTGCCCCACATTTTTCTGTATTTTAAAAATACTGAAGGATTTTTAGATTTCTTAATCACAAAAAATTTAAAAACCATATGTACTAGAAATAGATATTATTTGAAGTGGGATGATAAATATGGAAAAAATAGTTTACCTGTCAATATTATCATAAAAATAAAATGATTTATTTCTAAATGAATAAGTCATTTGTTCAAGAAGTACTGGAAGACTCTGTGCCAAGCACTGTCCTTGGTGTTGGGACTGAAGCAGAGAACAGAAAAGGCCGTCCTTCCTCCCTTACAGAGCTTCTGGTGGGAAAAGCAGAAAATAGACAGTTCGGACTTCACCACAGATTGATGAGAGAGCGATGTCTTCCTAACGATTTCACGAGGTTGGCAGGAAAAGGGTTTACTCTGTATACAGCTGCTCCTGGGTGTTCGTGGGGGATTGGTTCCAGAAGCCTCCACAGATACCAAAATCCGTCAACGCTCAAGTCCCTAATATTAAATGGTGTAGTACAGTCGTTACTCCGTATCCGTGGGTTCCGAATTTGAGGGTGCAGAACCCGCGGATATGGAGGGCTGACTGTATTACGTGGGAAGCCTACTGGGGCATGGAGAGGGAGTATTCTTTAGATACACCCTTTAGCACAAGGTTTCCTTTATTTCCTCTTCCCCAACCCCGGTAGTCCCCTCCTCTCTCAGATCTTCCCCAGTGTCTTTTTTTTAATATATAATTTTAAAAAATAACTATTTATTTGGCTGCGTCGGGTTTTAGCTGTGGCACGGCACGCGGGATCTTCGTTGCGGCACGTGGGGTCTTTAGTTGCAGCCTGTGGAATCTAGTTCCCTAACCAGGGATCAACCTGGGCCCCCTGCATTGGGAGCACAGTCTTAAAAGCTAAACCGCTAGGGAAGTCCCTTCCCCAGTGTCTTTATTTTTCTTTCCTTGCACAGAAAACTTTAGTTCTCGCAATTACACCTTCAAACCTACGATCTCTTCTGAACAAACAAATGACTCTCTTTAAATATCCACAATCCTTAGAAACTGGAAGCCTTTCATTTTTTCAATGTCACCCTGGGTAATCAGTTCAGAGTCAAGAGAGATCTCAGGAGACAAGAATCCTACGTGTCACACAAGTCAAAGGAAATCAGAAATCAAATGCAAATCAGAGGCCAAAAAACAAAAAGAAGACATTGAACCTGAAGCAAATTTCATCTCAGTTAGTGAGTCTCTCGTGTTTCCTATTGAGTCAGGAACCCCTCCAGGTTTGGGGATGCTCTGTGGAGCCTGCAGGCAGAGGGTGGGGAGAGGGCATGAAGGCAGAGCCACTCCACACCCAGCACTGCTAATCTGAACCCGCCCTGCTTCCCCTTTTATGCACCTGCTACTTCACCCTGAACATCTGGCACATCTTCTAAGTATACCCTGTTGCACGTGGCCTTTACAGTTACTATGGGAAAATGTGCCTCCCATCAAAATCCCATTGCTATTCTGACACATGACCCTAGAAATGTATCCCAAAATAAACAAAATGAAGAAACTATGGCACTGACGTTGACGTATTTTACTTTTGTCTTTAATGATAAAAAAATGTAAAATTTCTGGACTTCCCTGGTGGCACAGTGGTTAAGAATCCGCCTGCCAATGCAGGGGACACGGGTTTGAGTCCTGGTCTGGGAAGATCCCACATGTCGCGAAGCAACTAAGCCAGTGCACCACAACTACTGAAGCCCGTGAGCCACAACTACTGAAGCCCACGCGCCTAGGTGCTCTGCAACAAGAGAAGCCACCGCAATGAGAAGCCCACTCGCTGCAACTAGAGAAAGCCCGCGTGCAGCAACGAAGACCCGATATGGCCAAAAAAAAAATAACATTTCTTCTATCTTCAAAGTCACAAATGCTATATAAAAGTAGAAAGTTATGCCCCCTGGTATTTTGTCCTGAATCAAACCAAGGAGTAAAATTCAACACATCAGGAATGTCTTATTTAGCTCAGCAGGACATGATCACATTTTAGGACATCCGAAGTTTTCTCAAATGTCCTTAGGTTAGTTCCACAGTAAGCCCATTGCAGTAGGCGCACCATCAAAAGAATATTCACTTGGTAGGAAAACCCACCTCTTCAGAAGTAGCTGGGCCTCTTGGCAATAGATTCCTCTCATGTCACTACTGCACTGTCATCCGGGGCTGACATGCAGCCAAAAAAGAGAACTCAGGCGCTGATGCTCTGCTACCAAAACAACTTTCAAATCTACAGACCTAGTTCCAGCAAGTTAGATTTGAAACAACTTTCAAATCTACAGACCTAGTTCCAACTGTCCAGCAAGGACAGTTTCTTTGTCCTCAGTTTAATAGTTTCTGAAGAACTGGAAAGCTGCCACCCCAAACTTCCCTTGTTCAGTAGCTGGGTAAAGCTGTGGTATAACTGCTTCTGTGGGTGTTAGCAAGCGGGAAGAGGATGATAAAGTCAGTTACTGATGGTCCTTCAGCCTGAGAGAAAACCCTGAGATCAGACCTCTTGTCCACATCACAGATGGTCATGAGAGGTAACAGGGAATTAAGAATATAGTTTACCACAGTGAGTGAGGGAACAAGGGGGAAACTCTCACTTTTTTTCTTTATACACTACTGCATTCCATTTTTAAGAATGATCTATTTGTGTTGTATTTTTTAAAAATACAAGAATGAAGATATCTTATACATTACATTTTTTTCAACGTATTATACCCTTTTTTTTTTTTACATCTTTATTGGAGTATAATTGCTTTACAATGGTGTGTTAGTTTCTGCTTTATAACAAAGTGAATCAGTTATACATATACATATGTTCCCATATCTCTTCCCTCTTGCATCTCCCTCCCTCCCACCCTCCCTATCCCACCCCTCCAGGTGGTCACAAAGCAATGAGCTGATCTCCCTGTGCTATGCGGCTGCTTCCCACTAGGTATCTACCTTACGTTTGGTAGTGTATATATGTCCATGCCTCTCTCTTGCTTTGTCACAGCTTACGCTTCCCCCTCCCCATATCCTCAAGTCCATTCTCTAGTAGGTCTATGTCTTTATTCCTGTCTTACCCCTAGGTTCTTCATGACATTTTTTTTCTCTTAAATTCCATATATATGTGTTAGCATACGGTATTTATCTTTCTCTTTCTGACTTACTTCACTCTGTATGACAGACTCTAGGTCTATCCACCTCACTACAAATAGCTCAATTTCGTTTCTTTTTATGGCTGAGTAATATTCCATTTATACCCCTTTTTTAATCATCTTTTACTGAGAATCATCTTTCTGGGCAAAGAAGCAGGTCATTTCTCTGATCACAAAAGCCAACTCATCAGGGCAAAGGACAGGAGAGAAATGTCATCGTTAGTACTCAAAAGTTAAACTTCTCTGTTTGGGTACATAAATGCCTGCCAGATATTTCATACATCCCTTGTGGCCTGTTATATACATGCTAACAAATCAGTATACAATAAGATCCAGTGTTAAGCAAGTATGAGTTAAAAACAGGAGAATGGAAATCAATTAAGCTCAAAATTTTAAAAGAATAACACAAAGCCTTAATAAAATCAGAGGAAGAAAATATAAATATATAGAAAATAAATTGATTACAATTAGTAAAATCGATCAATAAATTCAATAATTTATTGAATTATTTAAAATTTATTGGTTATTTAACATCTAACCAAAGGAAAGGTAAAACTCAGATATGTATGAACAAAAAACTAAGGTCATATGAAATAATAAAATTCTTGATGAAAATAAAAAGTAAATACAGATTAAAATATTTTTCACTAATAATACAGGCTATTTAATAATTGTAATTATTATTACAATGATAACTTGTCATACAATTATAAATAGTAATACAATTCAAAACATTTTAATGTAACAAGCAATTTTGACATAAAGTATAAATCAGTAAGATTTACTCAATAAGTAGAAAATATAAATTCACAATTGTGTACATAGTATCCACGTGGACCCTTACTGCAATTTCCCGTAAGATTCGTAGAGCAAGAGGAACTGATATGAACATGAAATGTATGCTGCCTGCTGTGACATGAGTAACAAAGTCCTTTGCTTCTGACCCAGGAATTTTGTGTCTTCTGGCAGCATTCATGATACTGCCAGGCTAACTTGTTAGCTTGCAAAGAGGGTAAAAGTCTCAGATCCTTTCTGTTCTTGACACTGGTATGTTTGGTCACCAGTGTATTCCCAGAACCAAGTACAGCATTTCTATTTATTCATTTATTTATATCTTCTGCTAGACTCTGAGTTCTTCAAACACATAAACATCTAGTACATAGTAGGCACTCAAAGAGTATTCATGAAATCGGTAAAAATGTCATGTATGTGCACACTCCTGCTACAGGTATCTACATGTTCTTGATTGTCAAAGTCAAGCCATTTAGAGAGAAGCACAGATACCCTTTCAGACAATCCTACTGACAATCCATCTAACAGTGGAGACATCTCACTCAAATACATTTTCTTTGTGTGAATGCACTCACTGTTAATTTTGGCCTTTTGTGAAGGTCTCAGCTTTTAATGTTTATAATAAATAAGTAGGCAAGCTTGAGAGTTGGTAATAGCTTAAAACACAGCATGGACACCCAAAAGGTCTCAGTACTAACACTGCACAGAGAGATGACCTGCTGAACATTTTATTCTGTCCTCACCGTCTTCCACTTACATAGAATTATCCCTAACTGTACAAATAGGCTGCAGGACACTGGTTTTTTTGACATTATGTGAAGATGTCATTTTCTCCAAGCATAGTATAACGCACATTAGACAAATGTGCTAGGTATATTTTCCCCTTAAACACAGTCAAGATAGAAGCAGCCGCTACCAGAGCAAGTTAAAGCAATGAACCAGCCAGCCAGCTGTCATCTGCCATGTACTACTTTGGCTTCTTTAAGTTATTTTCCTGCAAAACAGGTGCTAAGGTGGAATGTTCATGTAACATTCTGAATTCAGTATTTATTAATATTTCCTCTCATGTAAAATGTATATACAGGACATACTTAGAGTTGTATATCTAAAATGAATTTGTCAAAATGCTGATTGTAAACACTAGCAGTGAAGACAGTAGCACTTTGATGTTCTTGATGAATACTCAGACATAGATATTTAAAGAAATGCACAGAACACTTGCTTTATTAGTTAGTGATATTTTACTTGTGTATAATGTTACAACGCACTCTTATTATCTTATTTGATCTTCAAAACAAATTTGGGATGTAATATAAAATAGCAATTAAGTTACTGGGCTTGGCAGTCATACTGTCACGTTCAAATCCCTCACCAGACTGAGTCTATCAGAGGACTTGATTCCCTTCCATCTACTTTGTTTCTACCTGGAGACCAAGTACTTGACGGAGACATCAAGTACTGAGGGATGAACAGTTTTATAACAAAAATATTTTCCTTTTTTAAAAAACATGGATCTATCCTAACCATAGTGCTTTTGACAGCTCCCCTGGGAATACACCTTTATAAACTCTTTATAAAATGTAAAATATTTTTAATAGTTATTTCAACATTCAGAAAAAATATGCTTTCTTTTAAAATCAGGTGTTTTCTTCCAATTGGCTTTTGTCTGTTACAGATTGAAAGGTATGCCTGTATTTCAGCTACACTGAATTTTTCACATAATCCTCGCTTTACCAGGTCATGTTAGCCTAAGATGACCATCAGGTTAGGATAGTAACTTCAGGATTTATGAATACCCAGACTTGAATACACTTCCTCTTCCCAATGACCATTCATCATGGTATATGATGTGCTGCTATTTAGTTACTGGTTGCTCTGATGCCGAAAGACTCTATTCTGTCACCTTTAACAGCAAAAGAGGGCAGTCTCAGCACTGTTACTTATCACCTCCCCACAGTTTTACCTGCTGAGGCCAAGGGAGGATTTTTCCCCACCAGGAACTAACTCCCCTCCCCCAAGAAAAGGAAACTGGTTCTCTCAATTTCTATGGTTCCTTGTTTTTTGAGAAATTTGAGGTGCATCCTCCAGGGGCCATATGGGAGGTCATTTCAGAGCTGTCCATCAGTGTCACATTCAAAGGCATGCTCTCTACTAACCATGAAAAAGGACACTGCACCCACCCAGCTAAAGGGTGAATTCCTGACTCTCCTGGCGATCTTTCCTTGATCCCAGCACCCATGGTAGGAACATGGTGTGTTTTCCTTCATTATTTCAGAATAATGTTTTCCATTCTTTAGGCATTGACTATCAGCTCAAATTCTTGTCACCATTTCTTCGCAGGTCCAGCAGCCCCTTCTGGGGGGTAGACGCCTGGTGAACACCTATTATATCCCAGTGTCTGAAGTGGTCATGCCCATGAGAGCCTCACCCCTAACCCTGACTACAAATAGCATTAAAACAGTGGGTTCACACATTTAAGAATATGTACATGTGGCTACGCACACAACTTTATTTCTTTTCAAGTTCTGGATCCTTCTGCCTGAATCCTGATTTTTGCTTCCCTAAATCTCACAGCATGGTAAGACCCTGGAGACTATAAAGTAGATTATCGCATATTTCTTTTACCTAATATGACACCTGGCAGGTTGAAAATAGCACTTGCTTCAAATTTTGTGCCAGTCTGAACAAACCACTATCAGACTAACGCTGTTTTACTGGGTATACATAAAGCAGGATCCCAGGAGCACTGCATTTAAATCAGAAGGAAGAAGGAAGGAAATTGTTAGAGGATAGAATCTGTAGATGGGAGAGGAAAAATGGGAAAAGACTGAGGAACAATCCAATTCATTTTGCCTCATTCTCTCTTCTCTCCCAGGAAATGGCTGGTGGAGAAAAGAAACATCCCAAACACATTTTTCTTTTTCCTTCCATCTCAAAAGCATATGAGAATTTAGGGTAAAAAGGGTCCCTGACATTTTTACTACTAACATTTCCTTTGCAATATGTCTGCTGCCCTTACAGTATAAGTACTACAGAAACAAATAAAATTGTGATTTAATCATATTTGTCTCTCTCATAATTGCCAACACAAGGTGCTGAATATTAAAAGTTATCAATAAAAGCATATATAATTAATAAATGTGTGAACCAGCCCCTCTGCAGAGTCACCACATAAATAGCAGTTTTTGAGAATGAGTTTCCAGGCCAGGAGAATCAAATTTATTTAGAACTATGTCTTGGCTATCTAAAATGCCATTCTAAATGTTTCAGATGGAAGAGAAAAGGCTGGTGTATGCCACGTACTCTATAAATGCTTGTCAAATGCTGAATAACTGACTAAAGGAATGGGCACCCAGTCAATGATTACTTTTGAAGGGAAGGAGTGAGGTCAAATTTGGGACGGGACACATGGCTTCTGGTGGGCCTGCAGTTTTCAATTTCCTGGCCTGAGAATTCAATCTTCTAATACTTCATTATGCCATACATGGTCGTGTGTGGTTTTCTTAATCTATGTTTTATTTAACAATACAGGTTTTTTTGTAATTGGAGAATAAATATACCAATTCATATAAAAATTAAAGACTGCTAAGAGCTTAAAGTATTTCTCTTACCCACAGAAGGGCATCTGTCAAAGAGCATCAGTTCTGTTTTTTTAAGTGTGTACTTAAGCCTATGAAATCCCTTCAACCCTTAAATGAGGGTATCTCCTTGGGAGCCAGCGCACATTCTCACTTTGTTTTGCCTGCATCCATTCACTTCCACTAATGGGGCTAATCTAAGCATCCCTTGGTGGTCAGGCAGATCACTGGAGCCCTTGGGGAGAAGGAATGCAGAGGACACAGGATGTAACTGGCTTACGTTTGATCCTCTGGTCCTCAGTTTCTCCGTCTTTATGATAAGGGATTTCCAAAAATTAGATGATAAGCAACTTCAGGAAGCCCATTAGGCAGTATGTGCCCTCCACCGAGCTATAGTTTGCTCGTCACTGGTCCAAAAGTTTATCCATGGGAGGGACCTTGGAGAAATCTTGACCTCACGGGAACCCAACAATAAGCAGTACAACTTATTTTGTGGAAGAAACTGACCCCACTGGAAGGTACAGCCTAAGGTCACACACCATTTCTAGATCTTTCAATCACAAGTCGTAAGTGGGGAGGGACTTTAAGGGTTATCATAGGGCATTACGATTCTCTGGAACACTCTGGTTTCCTTGCTGGGTAATATCTGAGTCATTTGCCTTTTCACAAGATTTCATTTTGGTTTCCTGCAATCAATGAATTTCACAGGAGGATGTCAGTGTCAGACAGCCGGACCCTCCGTGGGAAAACTCTTCCTCGGTTTTGCCTGGAAACTGAATCACTACGAGAGTGACAGGGCACTGCATGCCACGAGGGTCACACTCCATCAGGACCCTGAGAAGGAGAGGATGAGCTGGCCGAGAATGGCTGGCGGCACTCACTGTGGACGGCAGGACAGCGCCTGACAACTCCCCACTCCAGGGTCAACCACCGCTGTGAGTGTTCAGTGGGGGCATGTAACTCAGACGTTTCCAGAAGGCTGGGCTGCCACAGAAAGACTGGAATTGTGGAAGGTCTTCTTACCATCTCCCCGTCTCACCCTCTTTCCCTCCAGAAGAGTAATCAGATACAGGCTACTTGCATTCTTCCTAGAAAGGATACCAGAACCTATAATACAGGCCAGGCAGGACAGGCCAAAGTCATCAAGCCTAACAGCAGGAGAAGAGAGGTGAACCCAAGTCAAACCAAACTCTGTCCCTGCTGTGAAACAGAACAGGGGCACCTGGTAACAATCATAACAACAGCCACCGACATCTGTCTCACTTCGCTGTTGAAAAGTAACTTTTTAAAAGAGTCTTCATTTATGAAACTACAGTTGATTTACAATACTGTGTTAGTTTCAGGTGTACAGCTTCAGGTTCTTTTCCATTATAGGTTATTACAAGATACTGAATATAGTTCCATGTGCTATACCGTAAATTCTTGTTGTTTATTTTATATATAGTGGTGTGGTGTGTATCTATTAATCCCGTACTCCTAATTTATCCCTCCCCCTCCCCTTTCCCCTTTGGTAACCATACGTTTGTTTTCTATGTCTAAAAAAGTTAACTTTTAATTATTATTCTATTTACTGTCAAGAAGAAGCGGGAAGAAAATAAGGCTAGATAAATTGTGAGTGACTTCAACTGGTAACCAACTGGGTAGGATGCCAAGCTTTATTTGCTTTTGTTCTGGAAAAGTCCAAGGCACTTCCGGACTGGATATTGGGGTCAATTCAAATCCCTCTGCTAGACACAGGGTTCCCAGAGGACTTACACATGTGCCCAGTTTTGATTATTATTTGTTCTGAAAAAGCTATTCCCCAAAAGAATGCCTCTTCTGCATCTAGGACTGATTTACATGAAGTATAGGGGATCCAATAACTAACCCAACATTGGAAAGGGGGAGGCTCTTGACTGCTTGAGTTCTCCCTATTTTGGAGAAATTCAGAAGGATTAATTAGTAAATAATTTTTTACTTTTATGTAATTTGGAAGAATAATAATCTCACAAGAATTTTGTGGCAGTTGTTTAACATTCAGAGAGAACATTAAGCCCCTCAGAGGAAAGGATTCGTACAAATATAATATCGCATAATGAACCTCACTGACAAAGAGTGAGGTGACATGACATCATTAACTTGGCAGTGCTTTAAATGCATCCTTAAAAATGAAATTTACATTTCCAATATCGGTCAGCAGGAATTTCATTACATTAAATTCACTGTTAAAAGTAGGAATCCAGTGTACTCTGTTCATAACTATTCAAGAAAATGGTTTATCAAGAGATACTTCATGAGACATTTTAGTGGACTTTCTGCTAGTATGTTGAAGCTTGCAGGCCATGATCAAAGACTATTCTAACCACAGTCAATCAAATAAAGGCAATTTTGAATTTACTGTCTTCATCCTTACGGTTTTATCCCAAGAGATCTTTGGGAATGAGAGTGCCTAGGGGACCACTTTGGTAGGTGGGATGGTGCTATTGATGACACCTGTAGCCCACAGGAGCACCAGGAGATGATATCAGAGGAAGGAGTGGTGACGGGGAGGCCAAGGTCAGCACGCAGCCACCGGGAGAGCCAAACTGAGCCAAAGGCAAGAGCTGAAACAGCTGAAGGTAGGAATGTGTTCCAGACACAAGGTTCCATCTGAGGAGCAAATCAGGACACAGAGACCCCCAAACCCTGAGCTGCATCCCATTTCTTCTTTCTCTTTTTTCCAATTACTGTTATGAAAACATGTCAAACACACAGAAACTTTTTCCTTTTTCAAAGCCATCCATTAATGATCCCTATGGGGACACCTGATTCCAAGTAGAAAAATCAATTGCTAAATTCTGTCTATTTATAGGCAACTCACATTAAGGGGATAGGAACAATGTGAGAAACTTCTTGTCCAAGCCAGAAGTGACAACTGCGGACAACTTTCCTTGTTCTTGTTGATCTAGTTCCAAAACTGAGTTGGGGCATTTTATAGTGAAAGTCAAAGAGAAAATATGAACATAAAGGCCATAAAAGAATATTTCAGTGCTAGCAAACACTCTGCTTTCTTTCTCCAGATAAAAACCATTAAAAACTGTACAACCTTCCACTGTAAAGCAATCACTATTGCAGTCTTCTATGGTGTTGATACAATAAATTATGCATCCAGCGCCTCTGTGTAATTCTAAATGCAAAGATCTGGGGTAGGAGTTGACAGAGTTAAAAGAACAGCAGGAACCAAAGTAGGAACCAATATCTAGCAACAGCTGTTCTTTAATACATGGTGTAGAGCATGTATACCATAACAAAAGGATACAGGGCAAATGCAGAAGTCTGAAATTCTTTTTTTGCGGATAACCAGGGGATTACCAGTATGTAGTTAAAGACACAGATGATGCAAAGCAAGATTGTGCTAGTAAAGGACATTCGGGAACCAAGGGGCCATGTATGCTACTAGGCTCAAGGAAATAAGATTGGTGGTTCAATAAGCTGACATATATACCACACCCATACCCATGCATGCAAACATGTATGCAGATTCATCTGAATAAATTATTTAGACGACCTGTATATTTTTTAAACTGAAAGATATTCCACATCTTCTTATCTAATTCCTTCTTTAACTGCAGTAACATTTGTTTATAACATATAGATAAGTTTCAAGTATACAACTTCATAATTCGACTACTGTATACACTACAATGTGCTTACCACCAAAAATCTAGTTTACATCCATCACCATAACTCTTTTATTTTTGTAAAATCCTAAAGCCTTGATAAGCCAAAATTACTTGAATCTAAATAAATCTCACTGAACACTTTGCTAGAGCTCTCTAGACATAAGTTAGTGCAAATAGCACCCCTTCCCATATGACCTGGGGAAACATATGGACTTATAAAGGTATTTCACAGGCATTAAATGATATACAAAAGAATGAGTGTAACATATATCCCTATAGAAAAATATGCCTCATATTTCCACCTGCAGACACACCATCACAGATTATTTTAACCATCTTGGATATGCATCATATTTGAGAAGTTAAAAAAAAGTGCACTCACATCTGCAAAGGAAATACAATGACCAGGCTTCATGCAAGAGACTTCTCATCTGCACATGTGGAACCTAAGGCCAGCCAGTGGAATTTCAAAGGAAATAGAAGTTGAAAGTGGAAACAGCTCCCAATGGAAGTCATATGAGGTCTCAGGTAGAGAACATTTTTTTCGGTACTAAATTAAAAGAAAAAAAAGTGCAATAAAAATTTTAAATGACGGGTCAGATACATTAAATGAGAATGTAAATACCAGAAGAACCTAATCATATGACTGAACGGAAAACCTTACCAACTGAAATCCTACCACAGAACCAGATGCTACTATTGGAAAAACATTCCAATCAGAGGTTGGCATCAAAATCTCCCCGACCTCTACTGGAACTGTCAAAGTAACAAACCCTACATAAGGAACACTCATCTTTGAGCAGCACGGAATTTTGTACCTGCCTGAAATGAAAATATCTATCAGCTGAATTACTTTGAAAAAAAGGACACGCTATTTCTCTCAAGGACTCCTGAGCATCTGAATCAACTTCCAGATAATTTTTCTAGAGATCACTCGGTCGTCACTCAAAGGAACAGCCCTTAAGAAAAGCTACATGGTCACATGGGACCAGGGACAAGATGTGCTTTCAGCTCAGGAAGACAAGTACCAACCACCTGGGTCACAGAGCACCTTTGCTCAGGACTTCCGTGTGGCCAATTTCAATTAAAAGATGCCAAGTGGAATCGAAGTTTTTCTTTCATTTCTGTCTTCACTTTATGACTAGTTTGCCCAAATACATAGAACTTCCAGAGTCTCGATGCCTTCCTGGTTTAAGTGTCCTGGCCCAACTCAGTAAGAAAAGTTGATATGGCAGTTATGCATTTGGGGGATGGGGTGGGTAGTATAAGGTAAGCAGAAGGGGAAAGCAAATGTCTTCTCCTTGTGCCTAAAACAGACATTTCCTAAAGCTGGCTCTAGCAACTGCTATCCATGTGACTGAACCCAAGCTTCCTAAAATCTCTAAGCACTTGGACTCTTGACCTTCGATTTAGGAATTTAAAAAGAATTTACCTAAAAGGAATAACGTGAGGACTAAAAGAATCCTTTTACAGCACTTATCATAGTGCCTTGTACATTCGTAGTGGTCAGTTATTATTAGTTGTAATAATGAATACAGTGCTTATGAGGTAAACTTACTTACAGAGCCCAGAAGACCACTTAATCCTATGGCCTCCATTCTAGCTCCCTCCATCCTGTAAAGCCAAGTCTCCCTCTCTTTTCCCTCTGCGTCAGACCTCCCAACTGCGAAGGCAGTTTCCAGGGCCTTTCCCACGGTTGGGCATTGCCCTCTGCCATGCTCCCTTGGCTTCCCTGGCTCTCCAGACCCAGCCTGGCGATAGAGATCCAGCAGCTCGTTAATCCAACTCCCCAGATTGTCCACTCTTATAGCACAGACCCTGTTTCTTCATTCCTCCATGCACATCTCTAGGTTTTTAACCTTTGTTCAGGAAAGGGCAGGAAGCTGCCACCAAAGGATCTTCACTGGATGAGAGGGAAGGACATGGGAGAGGACCACTGTACCACAGAATCAGAAGAGGGAAGATTTGGGAAGTGATATCCAACTTAACAGTCTTTAACATATGTGTCCATGTGTGATCACTATAATGAAAACAATGGAGAGAAGGAAGTTGAGAATGGCAATGATATAAGGATGCAAGGTTTCAAGGGAAAATCAAACACCATTGATACTGATTATTGATATTGGAAAACCCAATAAAATGAGAAGAGGAAAGATGAAAAAATTGATGTGTTCTCTGTAGGTTATAACTAATTACAGCCATTCATTGTGAGCCGTTTATCATTCATGCCTAATTATCATGCAGCACAAGCACACTTATGCATATTGTGATATATTAAAATCATAGAACCAGAATTTTTAAGCTTGAAGAAGCTTTCCAGATTATGTAGGTCAAGCCACTCCCTGGTGTGAAGTGTGAGACGTTAAATGATTTACTGGGTCACAGAGCTGTGCTCAGACAGAGGGAACCCCAGCCCAGGTCTCCTGATTCCCAGCCTTGGGCTCCCTCCCTGCTGGCCACTGGCCTCCCTGGGAGTTTATCTCCCTTTGGAGTAAATGGGATTTGATTAGAGGGTGAAATTCTATACCGAGTATTACCTGTAGTCTTGCAACAGAAATAGGTTTTAAATCCTGGTTTCAATATGTTAATTTTCAGAGGTTAGTAAATCATTCAAGTAGAAATGTTCTATGAAAAATAGTAACTGTGGAGTAATACAGAATGTAACACAAAGATTTCGGGGGAGGGTACCTGCATGCAGATAAGTTGTGGAAACAGGCTGGTGGGAAAATTAAAGAGTATTAACAAAACCGACATGAGACAATAAAGCTTTTGAAAATATCCCACTCTATTATGAAATACACACTGTAAGCTACAAGATATTAACTTTTACCTCAATGAATTCCTTTTACCTAGAATCCTTGCGTCAAGACAAAGGGAAGCTAGGTCGGTTATGTAAACCATGTAAATTTACCACCACTACCACGCCCCCCAAATGGAAAATCTAATTCCTAATTATGTTCCAGACAGAAGCAAGTAAAGACCTCTTTTATTTTTTTTTTTATTTTTGCGGTACGCGGGCCTCTCCCGCCGCGGAGCACGCGCAGGCCCAGTGGCCATGGCTCACGGGCCCAGCCGTTTCGCGGCATGTGGGATCCTCCCGGGCCGGGGCACGAACCTGCGTCCCCTGCATCGGCAGGCGGACTCTCAACCACTGCGCCACCAGGGAAGCCCACTAAAAACCTTTTTAATCCTCTTCCACCTCCCCAACCTGGGCTCACCCTATGTGAGGGAGGCGCCTCCTACAGTATGACTTGAGAAGTACCAAAAATTATTTGCTTGAAAAAAAATCTTCCCTCTGTTACTTCTTTCTACCAAAAAAAAACTGTGTTCCCCGAAGACCCCTATACACATAGCAACAGCGCTGTTGAAGGAACAGCACCCATACACAGATTAAGCCCGGAGGATCCTTGAGATGATGGGATGAGGACAGGTATGTTTCGACAAGAAGACTCTAGGCTGGGAAAAGAAAATCAAGCCTGGGGAAGAGGTAACTGTGGTTATGTCTGTTGGGATAGAGACTCGGTGTTATCTGTGTGGGGGGCTGGCAGCAAAGATGGGCTATTACATGGTTATGCCAATGGCAAGCTCAGTTGCTAATATTCCCATCCCTTCAATATCACACATTTCTAAGTAATGGACACCAGAGGTTTGGGGCCCAGTCATCATTCCTGTTACTTATTCCTGTTTTTTGGCAGAATTTTTCACGTTTGTCTGTATGTATACATACTTTTCCCACAGCTGACAACAGAGGAGACATACAATAGTGGTTGTGATTTTTCAAACTTTTTTATATTTTATGAAATCTTTTATATTTTATGAAATCTTCATACTTATCATTTCAATGACTTAAATTATCATATTAATTTGATGTGCTATCATGTATTTTATACTACTGGATAAATAATTTGCCTATGACTTTTTGCTTTTATAGGCATCAATGCATTAAGCATCTTCATGTATATAGCATTTTCCTTCCCCTGGGTTATCTCCTTAGGATAAATTCCTAGAAGAGACCTTATTGTCTCTAAGGTTAGAACTTAGAAAAAGTGAATAAAGGAAAAGTGAATATGAAGCATATGTAATATAATAACATAAAACATAACACAGAATATTAATATATTTATTTGTATAGAGGTGAGTATATATATAGGGGTGTGTGTGTGTATACATACATATATACATATAGAGAGAGAGTTGTATAGTTATATATTCTGATTGAAGTGTTATAATTTTTAGCCCCTTTCAAATTTTTACTAGAAAAATTATACTCATAACTTTTAAAAACTGCCACTTATTAATCAAGGAGTCAAACAAAATCTGAGGAATAAGTAAACAGTCACCCAAAGTTCATTGCTATCGTCTATTTAAAACTTGAAGGCAAATTTCACCTGAAACATGAGCTCATCTTGAGACTTTGAGAGGAAGCCACATAAGCTCTCTGGGTTTCAATTTTCTCGATTAAAACAAAACAAAACAGGAATCTCCAAACCCCCTGCTTGCTTCCTGGCTCTCCATTTGTACGCATTATTATTTCATGACTACCCAATACACACACACCGCATATTATGTCTTGTCACAATTGATGGCAGATAAACACTATGTTCCCCCCAAAATGGCTGAGTAGTGGGATATTTAGATAAATGATACTGATAGGACAAACCTAAATATGTGCTCTCGGGTTAAGAACAAGGAAATATCATTAGTTAAAACGTCTGTATGAATCTAACCTGGCACATCTCTTAAATGGATCTGAGGTTAGAAACCAGCAACAGATGGCAATATGCTTTGCACAAAGCCAATTTCTCTATAACCTTAAAACTCTGAAAGGTCCCCAAAGAAGAAAAATCAGATAGGCTCTTAGCCAGGGTTGTCCTCAAGACAGATGAAGCTAATAGACGTGTCAAAGAAAGAAGATGAGATTGCTGTTCCCTGGGCTTCAGTCCCCCAGGTGCAAGGACATTTTGCCATCAGGCATGTAAAATAAATCTTTGGGTGACTGGGAGGACAGATGTGGAAAATACATTGGCAGGATGAACAGGTGATGAAGACCCAGCTCACATACCACTCAGGAGAACAGTCGTGTGGCTGAAGCCTGTCCTGGGTGCAGGTGTCATTTCCCACCCGCAGACCAGAGCCACTCCGGTCCAAGTAAGAGAACGCAGAATGTACGTTTCAGTCAAAGACTCTCAGGACACAGTTTACTGCAACACTGAGCATCATAAGAAAGAGTACAGGACATGAGGCATATTAAAATGATTTAATGTGAAATAGCTGCAATTTTTTTTTCCAAAAAGTAATTGAAACATGCTGTCTTCTTAAAGTTTGCCCAGCCTTCATTAGGGTCATCATCTTTCATCAAATCACTGGGAGAGAGGATAAAAGATCAAAAAGCAAAGAGTGCTGTTTTTGCTAGGGAAGGAAGTTAGAGAATTCAAATAGCCCTTTATTTATGAACTACTGGAGGCTTTCTTAACTCTAAACAGAAACTCCTATGAGCAAAATTTTAAAAATGCTTAGCATGACCTGAAATCTGCTCATTCAACAAAACCTGTCATTTCCATCTCCGTGACACCCATTCACCTATTTATGTTTTGATATTTACTTATTTGTGCATCTACTATGTGCTTAGCAATCCCAGAAACCTTGGGATTTACTCCCAGAAAATGCCTTCATAGAGAGATTGTTTAATACTGTTAAATGCATTTATACCCTAGGCAGCTTGAAGCATCTCCATTTAAATTTGGAGGGTGAAAGGGTTCAGGATTATTAGAAAAGCAATGCAAAGAGAATGAAAGAATTAATATTCGGCTCCTGAAACTCAAAAGAGGATTGTATAGCAAGACAATACACTTGAAAGCCAGGATCTTAGAAGAGATTTTCTAAATTCCTTTGGTGGCTACATTTTAACCTATCACCCGCTGGGACTGCTGACTTAAATCCTGGTGTTTTACTAAATGGACTTCCCAGGAACACCGAAGGGGAAGTAAAGGAAAAGCTCATCCTTTCAAGCTCTAAGGAATTCTGGTGAAAGAAAGACAAAGAAAAGAGGGACCAGAGAAAAGAAGGCAGAGGAAGCAGATCTGATCCGTAGGGGGAATTCTGACAACCCCTATCAGGAAATTCCTGGTAACACTGCCAGTCCTAGCCTCCTTTCTGACTAACAGAAGTGGCCTCAGGAAACCTGAACAGGAAATTAGTATCCACTGTAAATTACAAAGAGGCCCTAAAAACTGCAATAAAGTGTGTCAGCTCCATTGAGTCAAATCTGGACTCTAAATGCAACCCCATTTATTCCATTTCTCTCTTCTTCCAAAATAGCAAAATCACCTCCTAACTGAATAAGGGTCAAGCATGACCACAAATACAGCCACATATTTGAAGCAGTTGAACTTGACAAAGAGGGTGCTACTTACACTCCAGATTTTCCTGTAGGGAAACGTTCATCCAGGGGACTCAGAATTTGCCATCTTAGAATTCAGCTTAAACCAAGTGAAATATTTAAAATCATCAAAGGAATGCGTGGCAGAAGAAAGTGGCCATGGATGATGGAAGGAAAGTTGCCAGAATTCATTTGGAGACATGGACCCTCTACTACCATTTATCTAACCTTAAAAAATATCTTGCAATGTTAACAATCCAAATTCAATGTCACAGCTTGTACCTGTTTACATAAACTTTCTCTTGATGAGAAAGCCAAAAAGTGGGTTAATTTGGAAGCTATCAGCTTTATAAGGTAAACTGTGGCCGAGACAGGGAAGGTAAGATGATCTAAAAGGATGGTCAGAAGGACAGTGTGGCCCTAATCAGCTCCTCCATCTGTTGACCTGGAAGAGGAGAAAACGTCTGCAAAGGAGACCCATGAACTTTATTCACAATCTTTCATCAGAGACAGAGAAACAGACAGAGCTTCCTTAACGACAAAATTCAAACACATTTAACTCACAGTGGTTTACCTAATTATAAATTGGAGGTATATAAGCACTTACAAATGATAGAGCAGAAAAGTCATTAGAACCTTCAAAAAATCATTTTATAGAATTTCCAGCCAAATGGTTTACCCAGAAACAGAAAGATCTCACATATGCAATACACTAGTATACCAGTTATTAACAATGGAGTCAATATGAAGAAGAAATTTGAGAAGTCTTTACTAAACGTCAGGAAATGTCTTTGGCTTTGGGGCAACGCTGGTGCTGGGAATACCAAGGGATTCCCAGCTCATCGACAGAAAATCATGTTATTCAGTGATGATTTCTCTAATGACCGAGAAACTCTGCTCTCTTTCTCTGCAAATCTGTCACTAAAATCTGAAGCGAGAAGGTAAACAGAGCCAGAGCTACTGCGTTTGACTTTACCCACGCTTGTTGGGTGTGGCCTATTTTGTCAATACGTTGATTTGTAGTCAGTCTAGCCTCTTCTCTGTACTCATTTGTAATTTCTCACCCCTCTGAAGTTATCACACCCCAAGGATACAAATCCCTTTCATTCTTCAAGACCCAGCTCAGAGGCACCACCTCCCACATGATAATCCCAAGCAGAATTAATGGTTTCTCACACAGTACATGAACAAGTCAATTACTCACACCTCTGCTTATAGTAGTACTATTTTAATCAGTGTTGGCTTCAGGGTTGGACAATTCTTTTTTGCTTACGAGAACTCTGTGTGTAATACCTGCCCATTAAGTGTGTCTTAGCTCAGGCTACTATAACAAATACCATAGACCGGGTGGCTCAGACAACAGACGTTGATATTTCTCACAGTTCTGGAGGTCGGGGAGTCCTAGATCAAGGTGCTGGCGTGCTTGGTTCTTGGGGAGGGCCCTCCTTCTGGCTTGCAAACAGCTGCCTTCTCACTGCATCCTCACATGGCGAAGAAGGAAAGAGCTCTGGTGTCTCTTCCTCTTCTTATAAGGGCACTAATCTCACCATGCGGGATCTACTCTCCTGACCTCATCTAAACCTTATCACCTCCCAAAGGTCCCACTCCCTAACACCATCATACCAGAGGCTGGAGTTTCAACATATGAATTGGGGGACGGGGCAGCGGGGGTAGGGGAGTGGGGGACACAAACTTGCAGCCCATCAGGAAGTCTGTTTACCCTTATTGAATGTTTCCATCATTGCAAGTAAGCTCTTGAAACAAAGTCTAAAATGAAAACATTTTGTTTTTCACTTGTTCTAAAAGCTAGCAATTCTCACACCAAGACCTTTAGTCCACCTCTCAATGGTTTCTATTTTTTCACCAGTGAGTCAGACAAACTGAATGCTATTTTATCCATGTGCATCAGTATTTTGGTGTCCTTTGATGTCAGTGACCTCATCTCTAGCAGTACATTTAGGCTTTTTCCTCTAGTGTGAAACAAAATAAAACAAAAGTTTACTCTCTTCCTTCAGAAGGAATCTTACCAAATGCTACTCTAACATTATTTCCACTCACTATTTCCACTCACGCTTTTCAGAAAACGAATCTTTCTGCTGCAGATCTGACGATGTAGGCTTGCATTTACAAAGAATTATTCTCCAAATGGTCATTCAAGTGTGACATTTTTCATTTAAATATGATCCAATTTTTGTCAATCCCTGTGATAGGTCACCTTACATATTTCATTTAAGCTTCACAAGAGAGATGATTCTCATTCTTCCTATGAAACAGACTCAGAAGAGGTGAAATAACCCGTTCGGTGTTGCACAGCCAATCCAAGACAAACAAGATTCTATCTATCCAATATTTTTAACCCTGAAGCCCATATATATTCAACTACATCATCTGGTCTTTCCAAGCCATCTGCCAAAGTATTGAAGGGAAACTAAAACACATTGAGCACCTCCTATACGCCACATGCTAACAGAGAAACAGTAAGCGTTCCATAAAAATTTAATGGATGGGGGCTTCCCTGGTGGCGCAGTGTTTAAGAATCTGCCTGTCAATGCAGGGGACATGGGTTCAAGCCCTGGTCCGGGAAGATCCCGCATGCCACAGAGCAAGAAAGCCCGTGCACCACAACTACTGAGCCTGTGCTCTAGAGCCCACGAGCCACAGCTACTGAGCCCACGCGCCACAACTACTGAATCTCACGCGCCTAGAGCCCGTGCTCCACAACAGAAGCCACCGCAATGAGAAGCCCACGCACCGCGAGGAAGAGTAGCCCCCGCTCGACACAACTAGAGAAAGCCAGCGCGCAGCAATGATGACAAAACACGGCCAAAAAAAAAAAAAAATTTAATGGATGCGAGTTGGAAAAAAAAACACCTATCATTGCAAAGCTGTATACAGTTTATATCTCAAAAGAAGTAGAATTTGATCCCTACTTTGGAACGTGAGTTTTGTTTGTTGAACGTCTCTAATCTCATTGATTACCACCCCCAAAACATCCTGTAACAGAGATTAATAGTTATTGCTATTGTGTTCTCTCTGATCTCAGAATGTTGTACTGAGAATTCCATGAATAATATATAGGATACCTAGCACAGTGCCTGGGCACACAGTATATACTGAGTAAATAGCACTTTCTATTAAGTTGTCCTATTCTTCAGTTTATAGGCTAGGGTAGTTGTCAGGCAGGTTTAGTAGCTTTTACATCCTGACACAGCTCTCACAAGGTAAAGTTAAGAGTCAGCTCAAGTCTTCCTGGTTCCAAAGCCTGTGACCTGGAATCTCCCCCCATGACCATTCCTGAAGGCATCCCACTTTTACAATCGACACGGGAAAACTAAGCAGCCGTATGTCCTTACCCTACTTAAAAGTAAAGGAATGAACTCTGAAATGCAATCCACTCTTTTCAGTCAGGATATAGAGTCAGTTCAATGTGTATGTCAAGCTAAAAACCATACTCCCTTTAACATGACAACGAAGAATGCGAAGATTGCTCTGAAAAGAGCATGCCTTCTAATTCGAAAAGCCACTGCTCTCGTGACTCTGGCCTCTTCTGGAATCACACTCTCCCCTGAATGCCAATGCAAGGGCTGGCTCCTTGGTTTGAAAGGCATGGCTGGTGTCATCCAGACATCCTTTGGGAAATATCAATATCTCCACTTACTGGGGCCCCAATTTCCTCCTCTGTGTCCCCTCTCCCATCACAGTGAAGGCCCACTGTGATGATCCCCCCCCTGAACCCCAGGATTTCTATCATCACCACCTCCTAGGCCCCAACCTTCCTGCACAGCTGTATGCAGCCCTCCTTCTGTGACAACTACACACTGAACATGCACCTGGCTAACTTTCCATCTATCTTCCTAGGCACAGTGGAGTTAGGGAGGGTTAACCCTTCTTTCTGACCTGAATAATCTGTAAGGAAATACATTTTATAAGCTGAGATTGGATATATTTCTATGAGCTCCCCACATTCATTTCCTTGAAAAGTAAACGAATTCCTTACTTTAGGCCATTGCTTTGCCAATAAGTCTGATCTTGACAATTACTTGGAACACTAATGAAAGACACACATCTATGAAATGTACTTCTCTAGAAGAGGGGCTTAGGAAGCCGATGACAGGAAGACATCACAGCTAATTCTTACGATAACCCAAGCTGGGAAAACACACCAAAGTAATTTAATTATACATCAAATATGTTTTAAAATAAATTTTTGCCAATACAATTATAATTGCGAATTTTATCCATATTTTCACTGTCAACTTTTCAACAATTACAACCATATTTTTAAAGCATCCTAATTTTGTTTTTTCAGTGATGTTGAGGTAAACCTCCAGTCCAGGCCTTTCTTTCAGCCAGAGCGTTGGTAATGGGGCAGGTTTGGTATTATTTTAGGCCACAGTACAGGACATGCTGTTATCTACAGGCTCCATATAATTTCCTGCGCTCCTCAAACGTCTCCCAGCAACTGCCCTGACATGGCTCGAAATTAGCTTGAGCAATCAGACAGGATCATAACACCTGCCTTGGAGCTATAACTACACATTTCTCTTGTGAAATCTGATGTGCTTGAGTAATATGCTAAATCTGGGATTTATTTTTACCTAAGAAAGATACAGAAACAAAAAACAAGATAGGTCAATAAATTAATGGGAGTACCTAGAAGCCACAAAACAAGTTCAAGGTTTATGAAGAAATATTATAAAGAAAATTTTATTGTAAAATATTGCCTCTAAGAATGTATTTTAGTAGCTCTTCACGTAGTTTTAGATCTCTTTCCCCATTTGGTTGATGCAATTTCGAAAGCATTAAAAAAAAAAAGCTGACACTTGAAAGCTACAGTATAGCCATTTTTTTGTGTGTAACACTAACCTAAGTAAAGTATGGAATACTGGATGTGTGTTTATACCCCTTACAGTGCTAAACATGCATCAACTGAATAAATGAATAGTAATGTAGCCATTGAGAACAGCAATAGCAAGAATGACTAAAATTATCATTAGAGCTTGGCTTCCGGGAAGATGGCGGAAGAGTAAGACGCGGAGATCACCTTCCTCCCCACAGACACACCAGAAATACATCTACAGGTGGAACAACTCCTACAGAACACCTACTGAACGCTGGCAGAAGACCTCAGACCTCCCAAAAGGCAAGAAACCCCCTACGTACCTGGGCACGGCAAAAGAAAAAAGAATAAAAAGAGACAAAAGAATAGGGACGGTACCAGCACCAGTGGGAGGGAGCCGTGAAGGAGGAAACGTTTCCACACACTAGGAAGCCCCTTCGCGGGCGGAGACTGAGGGTGGCGGAGGGGGGAAGCTTCGGAGCCGCAGAGGACAGCACAGCAACAGGGGTGGGGAGGGCAAAGCGGAGAGATTTCCACACAGAGGATCAGTGGCGACCAGCACTTACCAGACCGAGAGGCTTGTCTGCTCCCCGGCCGGGGCGGGCGGGGCTGGGAGCTGAGGCTCGGGCTTCGGTCGGAGCGCCGGGAGAAGACTGGGGTTAGCGGCGTGAACACAGCCTGCAGGGGGTTAGTGCGCCACGGCTAACCGGGAGGGGGTCCGGGAAAAAGTCTGGACCTGCCGAAGAGGCAAGAGACTTTTTCTTCCCTCTTTGTTTCCTGGTGCGCGAGGAGAGGGGATTAAGAGCGCTGCTTGAAGGAGCTCCAGAGACGGGCGCGAGCCGCGGCTAAAAGTGCGGACCCCAGAGACGGGGATGAGACGCTAAGGCTGCTGCTGCTGCCGCCACCAAGAAGCCTGTGTGCGAGCACTGGTCACTATCCACACCTCCCTTCCGGGGAGCCTGTGCAGCCCACCACTGCCAGGGTCCCGGGATCCAGGGACAACTCCCCCGGGAGAACGCACGGTGCGCCTCAGGCTGGTGCAACGTCATGCCGGCACGACGTCATGCCGGCACGACGTCATGCCGGCGCGACGTCACGCCGGCCTCTGCCGCCGCAGGCCCGCCCCGCACTCCGTGCCCCTCCTTCCCCCCCGGCCTGAGTGAGCCAGAGCCCCCGAATCAGCGGCTCCTTTAACCCCGTCCTGTCTGAGCGAAGGACAGACACCCTCCAGCGACCTACACGAAGAGGCGGGGCCAAATCCAAAGCTGAGCCCCGGGAGCTGTGCGAACGAAGAAGAGAAAGGGAAATCTCTCCCAGCAGCCTCAGAAGCAGCGGATTAAAGCTCCACAATCAACTTGATGTACTCTGCATCGGTGGAATACATGAATAGACAACGAATCATCCCAAATTGAGGAGGTGGACTTTGCGAGCAAGATTTATGATTTTTTTCCCCTTTTCCTCTTTTTGTGAGTGTGCATGTGTATGCTTCTGTGTGAGATTTTCTCTGTATAGCTTTGCTTCCACCATTTGTCCTAGGGTTCTATCCGTCCTTTTTTTTTTGTTTATTCTTTTTTTCTTAATAATTATTTTTTTATTTTAATGACTTTATCATATTTTATCTTACTTTATTTTATTGTACTTTATCTTCTTTCTTTTTTTCCTTCCTTCCCTCTTCCCACCCTCCCTCCTTTCTTTCTTTCTACTTCTACTAATTCTTTCTTTCTACTTTTTCTCCCTTTTATTCTCAGCCATGTGGATAAAAGGCTCTTGGTGCTGCAGCCAGGAGTCACTGCTGTGCCTCTGACGTGGGAGAGCCAACTTCAGGACACTGGTCCACAAGAGACCTCCCAGCTCCACATAATATCAAACAGCGAAAATCTCCAAGAGATCTCCACCTCAACACCAGCACCCAGATTCACTCTATGACCAGCAAGCTACAGAACTGGACATCCTATGCCAAACTACTAGCAAGACAGGAACACAACCCCACCCATTAGCAGAGAGGCTGCCTAAAATCATAATAAGTCCACAGACACCCCAAAACACACCAACAGACGTGGACCTGCCCACCAGAAAGACAAGATCCAGCCTCATCCACCAGAACACAGGCACTAGTCCCCTCCACCAGGAAGCCTACACAACCCACTGAACCAACCTTAGCCCCTGGAGACAGACACCACAAATAACGGGAACTACGAACCTTCAGCCTGCAAAAAGGAGACCCCAAACACAGTAAGATAAGCAAAATGAGAAGACAGAAAAACACACAGCATATGAAGGAGCAAGATAAAAACCCACCTGACCTAACAAATGAAGAGGAAATAGGCAGTCTACCTGAAAAAGAATTCAGAATAATGATAGTAAATATGATCCAAAATCTTGGAAATAGAATGGACAAAATGCAAGAAACATTTAAAAAGGACATAGAAGAACAAAGATGAAACAAACAACGATGAACAACACAATAAATGAAATTAAAAATACTCTACATGGGATCAATAGCAGAATAACTGAGGCAGAAGAATGGATAAGTGACCTGGAAGGTAAAATAGTGGAAATAACTACTGCAGAGCAGAATAAAGAAAAAAGAATGAAAAGAACTGAGGACAGTCTCAGAGACCTCTGGGACAACATTAAACGCACCAACATTCGAATTATAGGGGTTCCAGAAGAAGAAAAGAAAAAGAAAGGGACTGAGAAAATATTTGAAGAGATGACAGTTGAAAACTTCCCTAATATGGGAAAGGAAATAGTTAGTCAAGTCCAGAAAGCACAGAGAGTCCCACACAGAATAAATCCAAGGAGAAATACGCCAAGACACATATTAATCAAACTGTCAAAAATTAAATACAAAGAAAACATATTAAAAGCAGCAAGGAAAAAACAACGAATAACACACAAGGGAATCCCCATAAGGTTAACAGCTGATCTTGCAGCAGAAACTCTGCAAGCCAGAAGGGACTGGCAGGACATATTTAAACTGATGAAGGAGAAGAATCTGCAACCAGGATTACTCTACCCAGCAAGGATATCATTCAGATTTGATGGAGAAATTAAAACCTTTACAGACAAGCAAAAGCTGAGAGAGTTCAGCACCACCAAACCAGCTCTACCACAACTGCTAAAGGAACTTCTCTAGGCAAGAAACACAAGAGAAGGAAAAGACCTACAATAACGAACCCAAAACAATTAAGAAAATGCGAATAGGAACATACATATCGATAATTACCTTAAATGTAAATGGACTAAATGCTATAACCAAAAGACACAGATTGGCTGAATGGATCCAAAAACAAGACCCATATATTTGCTGTCTGCAAGAGGCCCACTTCAGACCTAGAGACACATACAGACTGCAAGTGAGGGGATGGAAAAAGATATTTCATGCAAATGGAAACCAAAAGAAAGTTGGAGTAGCAATTCTCATATCAGACAAAATAGACTTTAAAATAAAGACAATTACAAGAGACAAAGAAGGACACTACATAATGATCAAGGGATCGATCCAAGAAGAAGATATAACAATTGTAAATATTTATGCACCAAACATAGGAGCACCTCAATACATAAGGCAAATACTAACAGCCATAAAAGGGGAAATCGACAGTAACACATTCATAGTAGGGGACTTTAACACCCCACTTTCACCAATGGACAGATCATCCAAAATGAAAATAAATAAGGAAACACAAGCTCTAAATGATACATTAAACAAGATGGACTTAATTGATATTTATAGGACATTCCATCCAAAAACAACAGAATACACATTTTCCTCAAGTGCTCATGGAACATTCTCCAGGCTAGATCATACCTTGGGTCACAAGTCAAGCCTTGGTAAATTTAAGAAAATTGAAATTGTTTCAAGTATCTTTTCCGACCACAACACTATGAGACTAGATACCAATTACCAGAAAAGATCTGTAAAAAATACAAACACATGGAGGCTAAACAATACACTACTTAATAACCAAGAGATCACTGAAGAAATCAAAGAGGAAATCAAAAACTACCTAGAAACAAATAACAATGGAGACACGACGACCCAATACCTATGGGATGCAGCAAAAGCAGTTCTAAAAGGGAAGTTTATAGCAATACAATCCTACCTTAAGAAACAGGAAACTATTTGAATAAACAACCTAACCTTGCACCTAAAGCAATTAGAGAAAGAAGAACAAAAAAAACCCAAAGTTAGCAGAAGGAAAGAAATCATAAGAATCAGATCAGAAATAAATGAAAAAGAAATGAAGGAAACGGTAGCAAATATCAATAAAACTAAAAGCTGGTTCTTTGAGAAGATAAAATTGATAAACGCTTAGCCAGACTCATCAAGAAAAAAAGGGAGAAGACTCAAATCAATAGAGTTAGAAATGAAAAAGGAGAAGTAACAACTGACACTGCAGAAATACACAAGATCAAGAGAGATTACTACGAGCAACTATATGCCAATAAAATGGACAACCTGGAAGAAATGGACAAATTCTTAGAAATGCACAACCTGCCAAGACTGAATCAGGAAGAAATAGAAAATATGAACAGACCGATCACAAGCACTGAAATTGAAACTGATTAAAAATCTTCCAACAAAAAAAAGCCCAGGACCAGATGGCTTCACAGGCCAATTCTATCAAACATTTAGAGAAGAATTAACACCTATCCTTCTCAAACTCTTCCAAACTATAGCAGAGGGAGGACACTCCCAAACTCATTCTACGAGGCCACCATCACCCTGATACCAAAACCAAACAAGGATGTCACAAAGAAAGAAAACTACAGGCCAATATCACTGATGAAAATAGATACAAAAATCCTCAACAAAATACTAGCAAACAGAATCCAAAAGCACATTAAAAGGATCATACACCATGATCAAGTCGGGTTTATCCCAGGAATGCAAGGATTCTTTAATATACGCAAATCAGTCAATGTGATAAACCATATTAACAAATTGAAGGAGAAAAACCATATGATCATCTCAATAGATGCAGAGAAGGCTTTTGACAAAATTCAACACCCATTTATGATAAAAACCCTGCAGAAAGTAGGCATAGAGGGAACTTTCCTCAACATAATAAAGGCCATATATGACAAACCCACAGCCAACATCATCCTCAATGGTGAAAAACTGAAAGCACTTCCACTAAGATCAGGAAAAAGAACAGGTTGCCCACTCTCACTGCTATTATTCAACATAGTTTTGGAAGTTTTAGCCACAGCAATCAGAGAATAAAAGGAATCCAAATCGGAAAAGAAGAAGTAAAGCTGTCACTGTTTGCAGATGACATGATACTATACATAGAGAATCCTAAAGATGCTACCAGAAAACTACTAGAGCTAATCAATGAATTGGGTAAAGTAGCAGGATACAAAATTAATGCACAGAAATCTCTGGCATTCCTATACACTAATGATGAAAAATCTGAAAGTGAAATCAAGAAAACACTCCCATTTACCTAGGAATAAACCTACCTAGGAGACAAAAGACCTGTATGCAGAAAATTATAAGACACTGAAGAAAGAAATTAAAGATGATACAAATAGATGGAGAGATATACCATGTTCTTGGATTGGAAGAATCAACATTGTGAAAATGACTCTACTACCCAAAGCAATCTATAGATTCAATGCAATCCCTATCAAACTACCACTGGCATTTTTCACAGAACTAGAACAAAAAATTTCACAATTTGTATGGAAACACTAAAGACCCCGAATAGCCAAAGCAATCTTGAGAATGAAAAACGGAGCTGGAGGAATCAGGCTCCCTGACTTCAAAGCTACAGTAATCAAGACAGTATGGTACTGGCACAAAAACAGAAAGATAAATCAATGGAACAGGATAGAAAGCCCGGAGATAAACCCACGCACATATAGTCACCTTATCTTTGATGAAGGAGGCAGGAATGTACAGTGGAGAAAGGACAGCCTCTTTAATAAGTGGTGCTAGGAAAACTGGACAGGTACATGTAAAAGTATGAGCTTAGATCACTCCCTAACACCATACACAAAAATAAGCTCAAAATGGATTAAAGACCTAAATGTAAGGCCAGAAACTATCAAACTCTTAGAGGAAAACATAGGCAGAACACTCTATGACATAAATCACAGCAAGATCCTTTTTGACCCACCTCCTAGAGAAATAGAAATAAAAACAAAAACAAATTCGACCTAATGAAACTTCAAAGCTTTTGCACAGCAAAGGAAACCATAAACAAGACAAAAAAACAACCCTCAAAATAGGAGAAAATATTTCCAAATGAAGCAACTGACAAAGGATTAATCTCCAAAATTTATAAGCAGCTCATGCAGCTCAATAACAAAAAAACAAACAACCCAATCCAAAAATGGGCAGAAGACCTAAATAGACATTTCTCCAAAGAAGATATACAGACTGCCACCAAACACATGAATGAATGCTCAACTTCATTAATCATTAGAGAAATGCAAATCAAAACTACAATGAGATATCATCTCACACCAGTCAAAATGGCCATCATCAAAAAATCTAGAAACAATAAATGCTGGAGAGGGTGTGGAGAAAAGGGAACACTCTTGCACTGTTGGTGGGAATGTAAATTGATACAGCCACTGTGGAGAACAGTATGGAGGTTCTTTTAAAATCTAAAAAAAGAACTACCATATGACTCAGCAATCCCACTACTGGGCATATACCCTGAGAAAACCATAATTCAAAAAGAGTCATGTACCAAAATGTTCATTGCATCTCTATTTACAATAGCCCAGAGATGGAAACAACCCCAGTGTCCATCATCGGATGAATGGATAAAGAAGATGTGGCACATATATACAATGGAATATTACTTAGCCATAAAAAGAAACGAAATTGAGTTATTTGTAATGAGGTGGATGGACCTAGAGTCTGTCATACAGAATGAAGTAAGTCAGAAAGAGAAAGACAAATACCGTATGCTAACACATATATATGGAACTTAAGAAAAAATAAATGTCATGAAGAACCTAGGGGTAAGACAGGAATAAAGGCACAGACCTACTAGAGAATGGACTTGAGGATACGGGGAGGGGGAAGGGTAAGCTGTGACAAAGCGAGAGAGAGAGGCATGGGCATATATACACTACCAAACGTAAGGTAGATAGCTAGTCGGAAGCAGCCGCGTAGCGCAGGAAGATCAGCTCGGTGCTTTGTGACCGCCTGGAGGGGTGGGATAGGGAGGGTGGGAGGGAGGGAGATGCAAGAGGGAAGAGATATGGGAACATATGTGTATGTATAACTGATTCACTTTGTTATAAAGCAGAAACTAACACACCACTGTAAAGCAATTATACTCCAATAAAGATGTAAAAAAATAATAAAATAAAATCTTTTGTAAAGCAAAAAAAAAAAATTATCATTATTTTACAATATTAAACATGACATTTAAATAGCTTATAAAGTTTTAAAGCTGTAAGGGGTCTAGACTTCTAAAATATGAAACCCATGTTGCCAATCTGTACTACTTACCATTTCCCCTGACTCCTCAAAAACTTCATATCCCCAGTCACCTAACCTCCTGTTTTTCTCCAGTACCTCATCTTTTTGTCCTTATTGCAGTCATACTCTTCTCCCTCCATCTCTTTTAAAGAGACGTCAATAAAAGAAAAATATATCGTATATATTGACCCATACGGTTACCATTTCTAGTTCTCTTCATTCCTTTGTGTAGATCCAAGTTTCCATCTGGTATTAAAGGTTCTGTGGAGGTAAAATCATTTCTCTTGTCCACTGGACAACGTGCTGTAATGACAGGTATCTCCAGCTGTCACTGGCTATCTACCATGTGAAGCCTGGAAATGGGGCTGTCCTGGGGTAGCAGAGCCCACATTTAGATCCTGGTAATATCCTTTGAGCACTAAATTGCGTTGCACCTGAAGACAGATTTAATCTTAGACCAGTGGTTCTCAAATCCTACCATGTATCAGAACAACATGGTGAACTTGTTTAAGCAGATGGCTGAGCCCACAGTCAGCGTTTTGGATTCAGTAAATCTGGGGTGAGCCCTCAAAATCTATATTGCTAACAAGTCCCCAGTTGAACCACACCTTGGGAACCATTATGTTAAATATTTCAATTAAGTAGGCCAGTAAATTGTCTTTTTTTTTTTTCTTAAGCATGTTTGAGTTGGGTTTTCTATTACTTGGACCCAAGAAAATTGTCCTACCTGATAAACCCATGAGTATCTGAAATACATTTGCCCCCCCCATATAAGCCTGAATTATTCCATCTCATTTAAGTATTTATATGCTGAAAAGTATATGAAGGAAAGTCATAAGGAAATTATTATACAAAATAACTTTAAACCCTAAATTTAAACCCTAAATAGTATATTTAGGGTTTATTCCTACTTCATATTGTGCTACAGTTAAATTTCATCACATCTTGTAATCAAATATTGGAGGTACGCATGAAAACTATTTAATACTTAGATTTCTTTTTCTTATAATAGGAAGTTTCTGATATTTTCATTTGGAATATTATTTTTGATGAACTTAAATGGAAGCTATCTTTTTGTTTTGGTTGTGCCGTGTGACATGTGGGATCTTAGTTCCCGACCAGGGATCGAACCCACGCCCCCTGCACTGGAAGCGTGGAGTCTTAATGACTGGACCGCCAGGGAAGTCCCAAATGGAAGCTATTTTTACATAAGGAATATAATGAACAAGACAGAGAGATCTCATTTTACTTTGGATATAGTAAAAATAACAAGATTTGCAACTAGTATTTGTTTAACATACAACCTATCATTTTATTTCTCATTCATCTTTCACAACCCTAATGAAATGGTCACCTGTATCTAAAGAGTGAAAGTGTCCTAGACACCCACAAATAAAAATACGTATTTCAATAACTAGAAACTTCTCTGGAGGTGATGTTTTAGAGAAAATGAGTTGAGCTCAAGAGCGTAACTGTTCAGAGTCTTCTGGTTCCTAAGACAAATTCATTAGGTGATAAACTGGCAGCCTTTGGGGGTTGCTGTGTCCTTTGGCCACCACTGGCCACCTTCAGATGTGGCTGTTCTGTGAACAATTGCTCCTCATTCTTTTGACCTCAAAAATATTGCCTTCCCAATTTCCTATTTATGGCCCCAACATAGCCCCTTCCACTCTCCCAGGTAGAAGGTATTTGAAGTATTTAACCAGGAATGAAGAACCAGTGCTTAACACCAAAGCAGGGCAGGGTTCTCTAGGCAGGCAGGAATTAGCCCTTTAATTCCAAATTATGAAGAGACCCAGATGTCTCTGGAATGGGTGCTGGGGTGGGAGGTTGCAAGCTTTGGGCTTATTTGAAAACCAGTATGACCATAACAGATTACATTCAACAGGTAAGTCTAGCTCCACCACCCAGCCCCACCCTCAATTCTATCAACTCCATCATATAACAATGTACCTAGCGTCATTCTTTCCCTTTCTTTCCATGGTCATCAGCAGACTTCAGAACATGATTAGTTTTCACCGTTGGCTATTAGAATAGCTATTAGAATAGCTATTAGAATAGCTTTCTCAATGTTCCCTCCATTTTCCACTTTCCCCTTTCCATTCATCCTAAGAGCAGTGTCCCTGAAATTTCTATGTGCAAAGCCAATTCTCTGCTCACCGTTACTTGCCCAGGGCCATCCAGTCATATTTTTGGCTTTGAAAGGCTCCCACTTATCTCTGCAGGCTTCTCTCTGAGAACCCTTCTGAAAGACCCCACTGACTTAAAGAAGCAAAACTGGTATCCACGATGTCCTAGCTTCAAATTCTGCTCATGTTCTCCCTCTGGCTAGAATGCTGATCCCCTCAGATACACTAGTTAATATACCTTACTCATCTTCCAAACAGCTCTTTACATGCCACTTTGTAATACTTATATAATATAGTATAATATAATTATACTATGTTTTAAACCTACTATCAGATTTCTCAAGGAAAATAATCATGTATTTTAATCTTTATAACCCCTACAGCTACTGATGCAGGGTGTTACCCCATAGTAGTTGCTCAGTAAATAGCTGGTGATTGAACAGTGACACATACAACAAAATGATATGTATCTCTAATTTTATACTTGTATGTAAGTCTTTGGCTTTTTATATATGAAAAAGCAGTCCATTTTCAGTTTCAACACTTAAAGACAGTGACTAATTTATACCAACTTCCAAATCATTAGAAATAATAATTACACACATATTTTTGTCAAAAATATTTATACTCATATGGACTTCCAATAAAACTGTATTTTGAATTTCAAAATCAATCAAGTTTCATGTTAAAATTAGTCCCTAAAGGACCTAAAGTTCTTCATTAGAAACAGGAAATATATTCTGCATTAAATTAACGAACTACATACATAACAGTACTGTAACAAGCTTACAATGGTTGACTGGCCAACCAATGGTTGTATTGACAGTTCACACAATTTAAAACTGTTTGCATTCTCTTCTTAAGTAAATTGAATTCCATTGTTTAAAAATCTGAAAAACAGAAATCTGAATAATACCAAATACGTGGACTGATTCCAATGCTTTTTTGAAGTTCTCAGGAGATAAAAGAAGTTCCCAAAATAGTTTATCAAAAAACCAAACACATTGTGCTACATAAAATATTCTTCTAAGGTAGAATAAGTGTGAAAATTAAAGAGAGTAATTTAACAAAAATGTAGATAAATGGCTTACTGAACATGCACATGGAAACAGACAACCACTGAACCTATTTCCTTGCATGGTAACATGGATCAATAGTTTGGTTTTCATTGAATCACTGTATTTTATGGCATTTGGAACATGCATTTATCCAAAGATCAGTTGGAAGGTGCCATAAAATGACAGATTTGGTATATTTAAGTACAGTGGAAAGGAACACTCCCCCTTTGACTCATAGAACATTACATCTATATTTAGGGAATTCCTTTTTGTGCAATTGATATGGATTCCTTCATTGAATATTAGTTTCTAGATACATTTTTTTCTTTTTAACTTTCTTGCCTCTTCATAAAAATCCTCAAGATGCCAATATAATTTTCCATGTAATTAATTTAATATGGCTACACTTAAAAATGAAACAAAATTACCTCCCAATTAAATCTAAATATCAGATACTCACAATCACATCAATCCATTAATTTCACTGAAGAGCCACTATATTCAAATATTTATGTTAAATGCTGTGGCTGAGAGAATTATTGCCCTCAGCTCCTCAATGCCCTCCTGCCTACCCACCTCGCAGAGTAGAGAGGGCAGAGCACAGCTCCTGATGCCCTGTCCTCCTCTAGACATCGTTTTGGAGATGTTTAATAAATGCTTGTTAAATGTAATTAAACTGAGGCTCAGAGAAGTTAAGTGACTTGCACAAGGTCACACGGTAAGTGACAATAGTGAAGAAAGAACAGTTTGTTTTGTTTTTTAATTCTAATTCCCAGGCACTTTCCTGAGCAGCCTGCCTCTGCATTTCCATCCTATCCAAACCTTCTCACTTAGCTCTCCCAAAGGAAAGATTTTTTTTTAATATAAATTTATTTATTTTATTTTTGGCTGCATTGAGTCTTCTTTGCTGCATACAGGCTTTCTCTAGTTGCAGCGAGTGGGGACTACTCTTCGTTGCAGTGCACAGGCTTCCCATTGCGGTGGCTTCTCTTGTTGCGGAGCGTGAGCTCTAGGCATGTGGGCTTCTGTAATGGTGGCGCGAGGGCTCAGTAGTTGTGGCGCCTGGGCTTAGTTGCTCCGTGGCATGTGGGATCTTCCCGGACCAGGGTTCGAACCCATGTCTCCTGCATTGTCAGGTGGATTCTTAACCACTGTGCCACCAGGGAAGCCCAGGAAAGATTATTAAATTCAACAAAGGCTTTATTAATAACAGATCAGCGTATTGCCACTCATAAGTCTTAAAATTCTTCATTTGGCATATAAGCATGGATACTTGAGATATAGACATGCAGGAACGCCAGGCAGATTGATGAGTGACATATGCAGGATGTCCCCAGAAGCCTCATATCATGACCCAAAGGTTGACATACCCACCTTCAAGGCACAAAGGAAACCCTCATGATGATCTAATCAAAATTGTTCAGTTTTCTATACACAATTTTCTTCTCTCCCTGTGCATTTCTGTCAGTTCACATCTCTTTGTTCTAAAAAAGGCTCTCTCTATATTAAAAATTACATGTATTTGAATTTCTGGATTTCATATTATGAACACTTTAATTTTATAAAAGCATAAAAAATCTCTAATGTGATTTGTTCATAATAGCCAAAATAATGTAATACACAAAACAACACTAGTTAATGTCAATGAAAATAACAAATATATATTCAACTCTCCTACCTATGTTTTCTTTCACTTTTATAGAAAAGGAAAACCAAAGGTTGTAAAAGAGTTTCTCCCACTGCTGGCTCCAGAGAATCCTTCTTATTTGGATAATACTTGGTGCTAAATGCAATCACTCTAAGAATTTCAGTTACAGCTAAGAGAAATGCTCTTTGTTGGTATGACAAGTAATTTCAGTCCCAGTGATTTCTGCTACTGGGACTTCTTTTGATGCTAAATGAATGAGGTGTTCTTTCTTCTGCCCAGTATTTGAGCTTTTATGCCCACTATCTCTGACATAAGACAGAGAGTCAAAAATCTGCTTCTCCAAGAAAAAAATCAAGATATATTTTAAATGTAAAAATGAGGTCCCTGAAAATTATGTTTTCATTTCAAGACTCCAAATTCATGAAAATATTTTCCCTAAATATGTGGTTTTAGGACAACTTTATTATGCTTGAAGAGAAGCTGCCTGTTGATTTGGGGGATAGATTTCTTCTCAGGTTACTCAGTATGATAGATGGAGAATAATAATTTTGACTACCTCTTACAAGTTATAAGAGAAGTGAATGAATTCATACATATGAAAATATTTTCCAGCAAAGTACTCAAATATAAATAGATATTTTCCCATTATTCTTTTGTATTACTAATGCAGCACTAATTTTAGGGCTCAAATCTATCCAAGCAAGCAATTGAAAGAAGTCTATCCAGTACATAGCTAACATATCAAATATTTTCTTTCTTTCATTCTTAAAAACAAATTTTTCTTTCTTTCTTTCTTAAAAATTTGACCAAGAAAGCAAAAAAAAAAAAAAACAAAAAAACAGTCTGTAACTTGTCTTTTGGAGAAGAAAAGGTTTAATTAAATGTCCAAGTCGTTTTGTTTAGAAAAATAACTAGTTTTGTCTAACTGTTCTGCACAGCAGAAAATGACAGCTCTGAAAGAGCAGTAATGACCAGTTAGGAAATACATTTACCATGATTTGATTTTCTGATTTTGGCTTCTTACTGTCTCCATTTGATTAAATCACAAATTAATGTTAACGCCTTGCTATGAGAGAAGTTTCTAAGCAATACCAAACTCACTGACCTTTTTAAAAAAAAATTTTTAGCCTGGCTTTTCCTAGGAAATATCCAGATAAAATAATAAAACAGGAAATTGGAGTGGGTAACTATTGACTTGGAATAATTTGATGTTTGAACGAGTGACTATGTACAATTAGGATGATAGGGCCTTTGGCATAGAAACTTGTCCTACCACATAAATTAGGACTGAGGTTACACAAGGTCAAACCAGCAAGCATTCTTCTCAAGGTCTTATTTTTCTTTTCCCTTTACAAAGCCGTTATTCTACCCAGCCTTAAGTAAGATGATTTAGAGTAGACAGAAGAAAGAGTTCTATTACAAAATATAGTTTCTTATCTGCCAGGAAATGTGATCCTTGAAAAGACAAAGCACTCTTTTCCAAAGAAAATGAGATTTGCCACCTTCTTGCAGCTTTCAATCTTTATCAATTTAAGAGTTAATGGAAAATAGCTTGAGAATTTACCTGTGTGAGGCTCAGAAAATGCCCTGGCAGGTCCCCCTGGTCCTCCCTGTCCCAGCAGTTCTATACTTCTCCCCCTTCGCAGATGTGACTCGTGACCTTGAATCCCAGACGAGGCTCGGAATCTAAATTTCCCAAAGGACAAAGGCTTCAGATCTCCCAGTTCCACCCGGTTTGAAGTTTGCTTTTGCCAAGATCCTCAACGTAGGAAGACACTTTTATTAACACTTCTGTTGACTGGTGATACCCTCTTGCGTGTCTTGGAGCCCGACTCACTCTAGTGGAAATGTGTACATGCTTGTGCAAGAGCCAGAGTGCTAGAGAGCTGTGTGCGTGTATGAGTGTGAGCGTGTGTAAGCAATTTTAAATCCAATGCTCTTTCAAGTCTCCCATATCAAAAAACCAAACACAAAAAATAACAAAACCCGCAACCAACCAGAATGTTCACTAATAGGCAAATAGTTTAATGAAGTAATACATCCATACTATATAGAACACCATATACCTATGAAAATTCTTAATCATAAATACGTATAAAAACTAGAATGAGGGCCATGATGTATTCCTAAAGAGAAAAAGCAAGAAAGAGGAAGGGAAACAACCTACGTGTGTGTGTGTGAGAGTGTGAGTGTGTGTATGTGTGTTCTTAACACGCATACTTATATAATCATGGGAAAATATGGAAGTATACACCCTAATTTAATATTAACTCCAGAGGTTATGATTAAAAGTAAGTCTAAAGGGGAGTCACAGCACACGTATGTTTAACTTACTTGATTTCCATTATATGTGCCTAGGCAATTAAGGTATATATTTGGCAATACAGGGAGGTGGAATAATAATTTAAAGGCATAGAAATTCTGTCATTCCATCCACTGAGTGGAGGCCCCACGTGGGTATGAAATGGAGCAAGAAAGTGACATTACCTCTGGGGGCTGAGTTTCTTGATGTCTATTTCTTAGTGTCAGTATATTACTGGGCTGAGTAGCCCAAAAGAATGATCCAGCCAAAGCCTGAAAATGTCTTCTAGCCATGGAGTAAACCCCCAGTTACTAGTGTTTACTGTGCTATACTAACTGAGATATGGTGGAATAAACTCAGACATGGAGCCTTCCTTGGAGATTTGTCAGGGTGATATTTAAACGTCAGATGTTTGATCTTTGCGGTGACGTAGAACCTGTTCTCTGCCTAAGATGCAATACTGCTGTATTGATTTTTTATTCAATAAATGTATTTTTTTTTACTTTTTGTAGCAAACATGTATTATGTTTTAATAATTTTAATATATAGATAAATCAATTGAAAATTTTAAAATATTTAAATACATAAACAATTTTTGTATTCTCTCTGGTAAGTTATATTCTGGTAACCAGACATTTAAAAATTATGTCTTCTCATGGAAATAATAACCTCATAAATACTTTGAGGCAAAAAAGTAGTATATGTTGACCATGTAAACAGGTACAGGGAATATATGTCCATAACTGGTCACTTAGTTACTAGTAAATACATTTAAAAGCAAAGACGTATTCCCTTTTACCTTAAAATAATCCCCTTAGAGATGCCAGGTTTAATCACAACAGTAATAATAGCTACCATTTAGAGTGATCATTAAACATCAGTGATTCCATTAGCTGCTTCATGTGTATTTTCTCACTTAAACTTTACAATAACCTTCCCCAGAGTGTTAATCAGAGCCCATCTTAGAGAGGAGCAAACTGAGCCTTGCAGAGTTTACCAAAACTGTTGAAATCCACGGAGCAGGTAAACAGGTATGAAATCCAGCCCTACTGGTCTCATGAGTTCAAGCTCTCAACCACTGTACGTATTCTATTCGCCCTACGTTAATAGACTTGAACTTTTAAAATAAAACCATTGTTTCAGACAGGGCCATATTTAGCTGCCGATGACAGAAAACCCCAAAATGACAGGGGCTTAAAGACATAAAAGTTTATTATTTTCATGTGCAACAGCAATCCAGAGGTAGGCAGTCCAGTACAGGTGTGGCAGGCTCCACAGTCTCAAAAAAATCCAGATTCCTGTCTTGTGGCTAAGCTATCCTCATAGGTGGCCATATACTCATCCCTTGATTCAAATGGGCTGCTGGAGTACTAGTTACAAAAGCCAAGATGTGGAAGCAACCTAAGTGTCCATCAGCAGAGGAATGGATAAAGAAGATGTGGTACATATATACAATGGAATATTACTCAGCCATAAGAAAGAATGAAATAATCCCATTCGCAGCAACATGGATGAACCTAGAGATTATCATACTGAGTGAAGTAAGTCAGACAAATATTATACATCACTTATACATGGAATCTAAAAATAATACAAATTTATTTATAAGACAGAAATAGACCCACAGACATAGAAAACAAACTTACGGTTATCAAAGTGGAAGGGGATGGGGAGTGATAAAACGGGAGTATAGGATTAACAGATACAGACTACCATATAGAAAGTAAACAACAAGGACCTACTGTATAGCACAGGGAACTATATTCAATAACTTATAATAACCTATAATGAAAAAGAATGGAAAAAAGGAGATATATACACACACACACACACACACACACATATATATATATATATATCTGAAAATCACCGTGCTGTACACCTGAAACTAACACAACATTGTGAATCAACTCTACTTCAATTTTAAAAAGGGGGGCTGCTGGAACTCCAGGTGCAATCTAGGCAGGAAGAAAGGTGGAAAGGCAAAACAAATTCCTCCTACAAGTTAGCCCCCTTCTGGTTCCCACAACACCTCCCCCTGTGTCTTCTGTCTCCTAATCCAGCTGTCTTCCCATTAATGCAATCTGCTTCTTAAGTTAGAGGATCTTAAATCCAGAGAAATATAAAGCTGGTTTATCTCATCATTGTACTTATTTCCTTTTTTCTCCCTGTGGAGGTATGATTAGAAAATTCAGATGAACTCACCAGAGGATAAAATTTCTGTAATAGTAGAATTTATTGTTATATGCAAAACCATACAAGAAGATATTATTGTCTTGAGAATATAGAAAATTTACAATTTGGTTTATATTTTTCAGACCACCAGCTATAAAAAAATCCTGAGTGGTTTTTGCATCCAAACCTAGACTCAAGGCTTTAGCATGTAACAGGGGGCTTTGAGGAGTTTCCAAACTCTCCATAAAATGTACGTAGGATAAAAATGTTAGTGACAAGAGTAGTACTATTATTCATAAAAAATAGGAAAGGAAGATGTTTTAATCTTTCCCGTCTTTGAACAAAGTTTTAGTGTTAGAAAAAGAGAACTTTAGGGCTTCCCTGGTGGCGCAGTTGTTGGGAGTCCGCCTGCCGATGCAGGGGACGCAGGTTCGTGCCCCGTTCCGGGAAGATCCCACATGCGCAGAGCGGCTGGGCCCGTGAGCCATGGCCGCTGGGCCTGCGTGTCCGGAGCCTGTGCTCCACGGCGGGAGAGGCCACGGCAGTGAGAGCCCCGCGTACCAAAAAAAAAAAAAAAAAAAAAAAAGAGAACTTTACCAAGTATTAATTGTAATTCAAATGTGACTTCAGCAGCCTAATAGCATTTAATTGACAGAATAGTGAAAAAGACAATCAAATTAGGAGCCAACCAAATAATTTCTCACTGTCTTCGTGAAATGTATTGAAGAGGCAGTCGCCAAAAGAATTCCCCAATAAGATACTGATTTGTAGCAGGTTTACACACGTGATAACAATCCCAAGGTGCCTTTTCTAGCAGGAGTACTAGCATTACAAAGATTTGAAAATGGAATGTCTCCCCCCCTGCAGGTAGCAGTCCCCCAAGAAGATGGGTTATGTGTGTGTGTCTCTGTGTGTAACATTTAGATGCACACACATTCATAAACACATACATGTGAATGTGATTGTGCACATATTTATATATTCACATATACGTGATACCAACACATACATATGTAAACATGTTTGAAGACATACTTATGTATTCACATGTATATGACATGTGCATATAAAATTAAGGTAGAAAATACGTATTCATACACACATATATATGCTTGTATGGGCAATCAGAATATATATGTACAAAGAGAACCATCTCAGGCCTCGTTATTTATATTATTTATGTTATTTATAAATACACATACATTATAAAGCAAGATGTGAAAAAAAGTAAATGTACATATAACATTAATACCTGAGGACATCAACCCTCAGGATACAGACCAAGACTTCAAAGACCGTGGATGAGCAAGAAACAAGATGATAAAAATAATAGCTAAACTCCTTGCCCCAAATGAGCAGAATTTGGAAATGAAATAAAAATTATGAGTAGTGAAAGAAACAGGAGTCTGAAGAGGGGAGGGATGACAGAGGCACACAACTGGGATCCTGGGAGTTTTAAGAACTAGAATGATTACTATTCAGTCTTAAGGTGTTTACATTCCTGTGATTAAACAACCCCACCCCAATGTCTCTAGAACATTTAGTAATGTTCATTAAATACAGCTGACCCTGAACTACACAGGTTTGAACTGCACAGGTCCACTTATAACGTGGATGTTTTACAATAAACGTGTACCACAGCACTCCAGGAACCATGGTTGCTTGAACCTGCAGATACAGAACGGCCGCTATGGAGGGCTGACTGTTATATTCAGATTTTCGATTGTGTGGCAGTCAGCAACCCATGCATCATTCAAGGGTCAGCTGCACTCAAAAACTCTGTGAAAGTGAGTTATTTCGATTTTGTTTTGTATTGTATTGCTTTTCCCATTTTTGTAAGTGGAATGAGTGGGTTCTGGGATCAACCTATTTGAGATCAAGACTTTGGAGGAGATTAAGGAACAGCCTGGAAATACAGACATCTCAGTGGAAGTAAGAGACAGAAGCAGAAACACACTGAGTGTAAGCCTTGCAAATTTGCAGAAATCTTGGGGTTTCCAGTAAAGAAAAAGACTGAAAATTCCAGATTCACGGACTAATCACACAGTATTGAGGGGAGGGCTCTGGAAACTTCCATCCAAGTCAATTATGATGGTGAAAATTGGGGTGAAGTTTTCAGGGACAGGAACACAAAAGTTAGCTTCTGAGATAAAGACAGAAATGAGGGTCAGAAACCTAGAAGTCCACTGAGTTGGAACATGACCCAGTGAGTCTTGGTCTCCTCAAGCTGGCCAGGGCTGAAAGCTCACCCAGACTTGACACTATGGAGCAGGCCTGTTGTCTGAGGTGAGATAGTTCCAAACACTCACTGACAGTCAAAGGAGGAAATGTGAAACATAGATTGAGACCCAGAAGAAGATATGACATGGAAGGAAAATCACTTTTTGGGAGTAAATATCTTAGGACCAAGTATCACAATAGGGTAGAACAGGGACATCTGACAAAAGTAAGCGTAATAACTCAAGTGACCTACACATCACTCATATGGGCTTGGCATGATTATTATCCCTGTTTGATACTATTATTGTCCCCATTTCACAGGTAAGGAAACAGACATTAAAAGCATTTGAGTAACTCGCCCATAGCTCCACAACTGGCAAGTGATAATGTCAGGCATTGAACCTCAGCAGTGGCTGAGGTTCTAAGTCACTCTTCATGTTCTGGACCCAAAACCTGGTATTCCTTATCATCACTGGTGTGGAAAAGTCTGGATCTAGGAACATTAGATCCTGTAGATAAGCTCTGAAAGATGGAAAAGACAGTACTTGCATAGCCTGGATGGAGCATAAGAACAGCCAGGTATTAATGGCCTTGGAATCTCTCTCCCTTATGTACACACATCATGGCCTTCCTCTTGGGCTTTATAGAAGGATGGCTATGGTAGGAAAAAGAAGGGCCCAAAAGATGTTCAGATCCTTGTTCCTATAAATATGTAAGTATGTTACCTTACATGGCCAAAGGGACTTTGCCAATGCAATTAAGATCACAGATCTTGAGATGGGAAGATTATACTGGATATCTGGTTGGATCCAATCTAATCACAAGCCCCCTGAAAAGTGAAACACTTTACTTTAACCCCATCCTGTCTGGGCAGGGAACAGACACCCTCAGGTGACCTACATGCAGAGGCAGGGCCAAATCCAAAGCTGAACCCCAGGAGCTGTGCAAACAAAGAAGAGAAAGGGAAATCTCTCGTGCAGCCTCAGGAGTAGTGGATAAATCTCCACAGTTAACTTGATGTACCCTGCACCTGTGAAATACCTGAATAGACAACGAATCATCCCAAAATTGAGGCAGTGGGCTTTGGGAGCAACTGTAGACTTGGGGTTTGCTTTCTGCATCTAATTTGTTTCTGGTTTTCTGTATATCTTAGTTTAGTATTTAGAGCTTATTATTATTCGTAGATTTGTTTATTGATTTGGTTGCTCTCTTCCTTTTTTTTGGTTATATATAAATATATATATATTTTTTTCTTTTTCTTTTTTTGTGAGTGCGTATGTGTATGCTTCTTCATGTGATTCTGTCTGTATAGGTTTGCTTTTACCATTTCTCTAAGGGTTCTGTCTGTCCTTTTCTTTTTTCGTATACTTTTTAAGCACTTGCTATCATTGGTGGATTTGTTTATTGATTTGGTTGCTCTCTTCTTTCTTTTTTTATTACTTTTTAATTTTTTTATTTTAATAATTTTTTTATTTTAATAACTTTATTTTATGTTATTTATTATTTTTCTTTCTTTTTTTTTTTTCTCCCTTTTCTTCTGAGCCATGCAGCTGATAGGGTCTTGGTGCTCCAGCCGGGTGTCAGTCCTGAGCCTCTGAGGTGGGAAAGCTGAGTTGAGGACATTGGTCCACCAGAGACCTCCCAGCCCCACATAATATCATCAGTGAGAGCTCTCCCAGAGATCTCCGTCTCAACGCTAAGACCCAGCTCCACTCAATGACCGGCAAGCTCCATGGACACCCCATGCCAAACAACTAGCAAGACAGGAACACAACCCCACCCATTAGCAGAGAGGCTGCCTAAGATCATAGTAAGTTCACAGACACCCCCAAAACACACCACTGGATGAGGTCCTGCCCACCAGAAAGACAAGATCCAGCCTCATCCACCAGAACACAGGTAACATCCCCCTCAACCAGGAAGCCTACACTAGCCACTGAACAAACTTTACTCACTGGGGTCAGACACCAAAAACAACGGGAACTACGAACATGCAGCCAGTGAAAAGGTGACCAAAAACAGTAAGTTAAGGAAAATGAGAAGTCAGAGAAATACACAGCAGATGAAGGAGCAAAATAAAAACCCACCAGACCAAACAAATGAAGAGAAAATAGGCAGTCTACCTGAAAAAGAATTCAGAGTAATGATAGTAAAGATGATCCAAAATCTTGGAAATAGAATGGAGATAATACAAGAAATATTTAACAAGGACCTAGAAGAACTAAAGAGCAACACAATAAATGATGAACAAATGATGAGCAACACAATATGTGAAACTAAAAATTCTCTAGAAGGAATCAATAGCAGAATAACTGAGGCAAAAGGACAGATAACTGACCTGGAAGATAAAAAGTGGAAATAACTACTGCAGAGCAGAATAAAGAATGAAAAGATAGAGGACAGTCTCAGAGACCTCTGGGACAACATTAAACACACCAACATTGGAATTATAGGGGTCTCAGAAGAAGAAGAGAAAAAGAAAGGGACTGAGAAAATATTTGAAGAGATTATAGTTGAAAACTTCCCTAATGTGGTAAAGGCAATAGTCAGTCAAGTCCAGGAAGAGCAAAGAGTCCCATACAGGATAAATCCAAGGAGAAAGACAACAAGATGCATATTAATTAAACTATCAAAAATTAAATACAAAGAAAAAATACTAACAGCAGCAAGGGAAAAGCAACAATAACATACAATGGAATCTCTATAAGAGTAACAGCTGATCTTTCAGCAGAAACTCTACAAGCCAGAAGGGTGTGGCAGACATATTTAAAGTGATGAAAGGGAAAAACCTACAACCAAGATTACTCTACCCAGCAAGGATCTCATTCAGATTCCACAGAAAAATTAAATCCTTTACAGACAAGCAAAAGCTAAGAGAATTCAGCACCACCCAACCAGCTTTACAACAACTGCTAAAGGAACTTCTCTAGGCAGGAAACACAACAGAAGGAAAAGACCTACAATAACAAACCCAAAACAATTCAGATAAATGGATTAAATGCTCCAACCGAAACATAGACTGGATAAATGGATAAAAAAAGAAGACCTGCATATAGGCTGTCTACAAGAGACCCACTTCAGACCTAGGGACACATACAGACTGAAAGTGAGGGGATGGAAAAAGATATTCCATGCAAATGGAAATCAAAAGAAAGCTGGAGTAGCAATTCTCATATCAGACAAAATAGACTTTAAAATAAAGACAATTACAAGAGACAAAGAAGGACACTACATAATGATCAAGGGATCGATCCAAGAAGAAGATATAACAATTGTAAATATTTATGCACCAAACATAGGAGCACCTCAATACATAAGGCAAATACTAACAGCCATAAAAGGGGAAATCGACAGTAACACAATCATAGTAGGGGACTTTAACACCCCACTTTCACCAATGGACAGATCATCCAAAATGAAAATAAATAAGGAAACACAAGCTTTTAATGATACATTAAACAAGATGGACTTAATTGATATTTATAGGACATTTCATCCAAAAACAACGGACTACACTTTCTTCTCAAGTGCTCATGGAACATTCTCCAGGATAGATTATACCTTGGGTCACAAATCAAGCCTTGGTAATTTTAAGAAAATTGAAATTGTATCAAGTATCTTTTCCGACCACAACACTATGAGACTAAATATCAATTACAGAAAAAAATCTGTAAAAAATACAAACACATGGAGGCTAAACAATATACTACGAAATAACCAAGAGATCACTGAAGAAATCAAAGAGGAAATCAAAAAATACCTAGAAACAAATGACAGTGAAAACATGACAACCCAAAACCTATGGGATGCAGCAAAAGCAGTTCTAAGAGGGAAGTTTATAGCAATACAATCCTACCTCAAGAAACAAGAAATATCTTAAACAAACAACTAACCCTACACCTAAAGCAATTAGAGAAAGAAGAACAAAAAAAACCCTAAGTTAGCTAAGGAAAGAAATCATAAAGATCAGATCAGAAATAAATGAAAAAGAGATGAAAGAAACAATAGCTAAGATCAATAAAACTAAAAGCTGTTTCTTTGAGAAGATAAACAACATTGATAAACCACTAGCCAGACTCACCAAGAATAAAAAGGGAGAAGACTCAAATCAATAGAACTAGAAATGAAAAGGAGAAGTAACAACTGACACTGCAGAAATACAAAGGACGATGAGAGATTACTACAAGCAACTATATGCCAATAAGATGGACAACCTGGAAGAAATGGACAAATTCTTAGAAAAGCACAAACTTCAGAGACTGAACCAGGAAGCAATAGAAAATATAAACAGACCAATCACAAGCACTGAAATTGAGAGTGGGACTAAAAATCTTCCAACAAACAAAAGCCCAGGACCACATGGCTTCACAGGCAGATTCTATCAAACACTTAGAGAAGAGTTAACACCTATCCTTCGCAATCTCTTCCAAAATATAGCAGAGGGAGGAACACTCCCAAACTCATTCTATGAGGCCACCATCACCTCGATACCAAGAGCAGACAAAGATGCCACAAAAAAAGAAAATTACAGGCCAATATCACTGATGAACATAGATGCCAAAATCCTCAACAAAATACTAGCAAACAGAATCCAAGAGCACATTAAAAGGATCATACACCATGATCAAGTGGGGTTTATCCCAGGAATGCAAGGATTCTTCAATATGCACAAATCAAACAATGTGATACACCATATTAACAAATCGAAGGAGAAAAACCATATGATCATCTCAATAGATGCAGAGAAAGCTTTTGACAAAAATCAACACCAATGTATGATAAAAACCTTCCAGACAGTAGGCATAGAGGGAACTTTCCTCAACATAATAAAGGCCGTATATGACAAACCCATAGCCAACATCGTTCTCAATGGTGACAAACTGAAACCATTTTCACTAAGATCAGGAAGAAGACAAAGTTGCCCACTCTCACTACAGTTATTCAACAGAGTTTTGGAAGTTTTAGCCAGCAAGCAGCAAACAAAAAGAAATAAAAGGAATCCAAATTGGAAAAGAAGAAGTAAAACTGTCACTGTTTGCAGATGACATGATAGTATACATAGAGAACCCTAAAGATGCTACCAGAAAACTACTAAAGCTAATCAATGAATTTGCTAAAGTAGCAGGATACAAAATTAATGCACAGAAATCTCTTACATTCCTATACACTGATGATGACAAATCTGAAAGAAAAATTAAGGAAGCACTCCCATTTACCATTACAACAAAAAGAATAAAATACCTAGGAATAAACCTATGTAAGGAGACAAAAGACCTGTAGGCAGAAAACTATAAGACACTGATAAAAGAAATTAAAGATGATACAAACAGATGGAGAGATATACCATGTTCTTGGATGGGAAGAATCAACATTGTGAAAAAGACTATACTACCCAAAGCAATCTACAGATTCAATGTAATCCCTATCAAACTACCAATGGCATTTTTCATAGAACTAGAACAAAAAATTTCACAATTTGTATGCAAACACAAAAGGCCCCGGATAGCCAAAGCAATCTTGAGAAAGAAAAACGGAGCTGGAAGGAATCAGGCTCCCGGACTTCAGACTATACTACAAAGCTACAGTCATCAAGACAGTATGGTACTGGCACAAAAACAGAAACATAGATCAATGGAACAGGATAGAAAGCCCACAGATAAACCCACGCTCATGTGGTCACCTTATCTTTGATAAAGGAGGCAAGAATATACAATGGAGAAAAGACAGCCTCTTCAATAAGTGATGCTGGGAAAACTGGACAGCTACATGTAAAAGAATGAAATTAGAACACTCCCTAACACCATACACAAAAATAAACTCCAAATGGATTAAAGAACTAAATGTAAGGCCAGACACTATCAAACTCCTAGAGGAAAACATAGGCAGAGCACTCTATGACATAAATCACAGCAAGATCCTTTTTGACCCACGTCCTAGAGAAATGGAAATAAAAACAAAAATAAACAAATGGAACCTAATGAAACTTCAAAGCTTTTGCTCAGCAAGGGAAACCATAAACCAGACAAAAAGACAACCCTCAGAATGGGAGAAAATATTTGCAAATGAAGCAACTGACAAAGGATTAACTTCCAAAATATGCAAGCAGCTCATGCAGCTCAATATCAAAACAACAAACAACCCAATCCAAAAATGGGCAGAAGACCTAAATAGACATTTCTCCAAAGAAGATATACAGATTGCCAGTAAACACATGAAAGGATGCTCAACATAACTAATCATTAGAGAAATGCAAATCAAAACTACAATGAGATATCCCGTCACACCAGTCAGAATGGCCATCATCAAAAAATCTACAAACAATCAATGCTGGAGAGGGTGTGGAGAAAAGGGAACCCTCTTCCACTGCTGGTGGGAATGTAAATTGATATAGCCACTATGGAGAACAGTATGGAGGTTCCTTAAAAACCAAAAATAGAACTACCATACAACCCAGCAATCCCACTACTGAGCATATACCCTGAGAAAACCATAATTCAAAAAGAGTCATGTACCACAATGTTCATTGCAGCTCTATTTACAATAGCCAGGACATGGAAGCAACCTAAGTGTACATCGAGGGATGAATGGATAAAGATGTGGCACATATATACAATGGAATAGTACTCAGCCATAAAAAGAAATGAAATTGAGTTATTTTTAGTGAGGTGGATGTACCTAGAATCTGTCATACAGAGTGAAGTAAGTCAGAAAGAGAAAAACAAATACCGTATGCTAACACATATATATGGAATCTAAAAAAAAAAAAAAAGGGTTCTGAAGAACCAGGGGCAGTACAGGAATAAAGACGCAGAGGTAGAGAATGGACTTGAGGACATGGGGAGGGGGAATGGTAAGCTGGGACAAAGTGAGATAGTGGCATGGACTTATATATACTACCAATTGTAAAATAGATAGCTAGTGGGAAGCAGCCGCATAGCACAGGGAAATCAGCTCGGTGCTTTGTGACCACCTAGAGGGGTGGGATAGGGAGGGTGGGAGAGAGACGCAAGAGCGAGGGATATGGGGATATATGTATATGTATAGCTGAGTCACTTTGTTATACAGCTAAAACTAACACACCATTGTAAAGCAATTATACTCCAATAAAGATGTTAAAAAAAAAAAAAGTAAAGCACTTTTCTAGGCTGTGGTGAAAGAGGGATGTGCCAATGCAAGACGCTTAGAGGGCGGCATCATGAGAAGGATCTGACACCTGCTGTTCGTTCTGAGATGCAGATGGGTATGCAAGGACCCAAGAGAGGCTTTTGGGAGATAAGGGACACTCTAAGTTGCCAGCCAGCAAGGAAATAGGGACCTTGGTCCTACAACCTCATGAAACTAAATTCTCTTAATGTCGAATGACCAGGAAATGAATTCTCTCCAAGAGTCTCCAGAAAGGAACAGAGCTTGCCAACACCTTAAGCCCTGGGAGACCCACGTCGGACTTCTGACCTACAAAAGTATAAGAAAAGACATTTGTGTTGTTGAAGTCAAAAGATGAGTGGCAATGTTATAGCAGTGACAGAAAACTAACACAACGGCAGGCAGGATATGGAACTTAGGAAAATGTTTGGTCTCACGTTATAACTCCTCAGACAGGGAATTCGTCAAAGGACCAAATCAGGGATCTCTGCTCCTATGGCAATGGTCCTCCACCTCCAGGCCTTGAGCATCACGAGGCACCAGATCAGACTTAAAAATCTGTGTCTGAGGCCCAGGGAGCTGGGCAGCTTTTGGCGGGGTGGGGGGGGGGTGGGTTCTGATACCAAGAAGTATGGGATGGCAGCTTTAGCATCAAGTCTCAAAACATGCTGAAAGTCTTTGAGAACCCTACAGTGGCGGTTTACGCTCTACAAATTTAAAATCTGTATCACAAATAAATTTGTTCCCATATGTTCCATTCTCCTTCTGGTGAAATTTTACTTAAAAGATAACTGCTGAACTTGTCACATTGACACTATTTGATCTCAACACTATGATGTTATAAATACGCTCTCCTGGATTATCAAGGTGTGCAGATGATCTGGTCCAAGGCCAAGGTATTTCGGTGTCTACAGTAGAGCTGCAGAGTGCGGTCCAAATAAAGCCAGACAGTTGAGAGAAAGTCATGTGCAGGTCTGGCACTTTCTTTGAGAATGAAAACCTTTAATTTTTATGTGTCCCTTGGGGTAAGACAAGATGCATTTATCCAAAATGGATGAACCTAAGAGGCTAGAGCTCAGAAAAGAAGCTTGCATGACATGGGGAAGCTAGTGGTGCGGGCTCCTTGAATGTGTTCTCCAAAACCTCAAAACATGTGAAGGCCAGGATGAAAACACAAGCAAAGAGGCAACCAAGAAACTGGAGCCTGTCTGTTCAACACACTCGTTTACTGGAGAGAGCGCTAAAGAGCAGTGAATGCTCTTATGTGCTTGGTGCTCAGTGAAGGGGCAGAGGGCATATTGAAAAGAAGTAAAGGGTGGTAAATACCAGGGGGCCCAGGCAGAGGTAAAGGAACGGGCAAGTAGGACAGGACAAGGTATGAAGGAAGGAAGAGAAGGTGAAAAATGGAAGCTGACAAAGAAAGGAAAAACCAAAGGGTGATTCCACAAAGTAGTCTTGGAGACAATTATTCAACAATCTAAGAAAAATGCAACTGTGATGAAAAAACAGGTCAAACAGTCCTAGGAAAGACTATAAAGAGCCAGAAAGTCCAGTTCTCACGAGTAATTATATACAATTCTTATACTATTTATTTAACAGTGTAGAAGTCAGAAATATCTGCAAGAAAAAAGTTACTAATATTTGCATATTAGGTGCATTTCCACATATCTTAATTATTTTCATACCATGTGTGTTTACATATATAAATCAATGCTTACAAGGATCTTTATAATCTGAATAAATGTATAAATGCATAAATTATATTAAATATATTTATACATAAATATTAAAATTTCTTCTGAATAATACCATGCAGAATGTAAAGTTCTTTACCTCCATAAAGACATTCCAGCAAAAGAAACGAAGTTTCAGAAAAATCAAATGACTCTCAGGGTGACGGACAGAAACAAGTTAACCCAAGTTAACAATTCAGACAAGATTCCTATCCAACCCCAGAAGTACCATACAGTCCAGACTCATTCTTCTAGGAATAATTCTTCATTTTACAGCAATTCCAGATAAAAATAAGTGTTTTTAATTTAATAGGGACTTTTCACCATTGATTAGGAGTTATCTGGTTCTTCTCACTTCTGCCACAGGCCTGCTCACTGACACCATCATCCTTGGGTACTAAAGCATGCGGATTCTACCTTCCAAAAGTCTTTAAAATGCCTCATAACTCTTATTCTCTCTCCCAGGACTGTAATTTAAATAGCATCTAACCTGAGTTCCTCCCCATCAAGTGTCTACCCCAACCTGCTGGGCCCCCAGACACCATATTACTTTTCAAGAATCAAAGCATTAATCATCTATCGCTCCCATGTTCAAACTGCTTCATGGCTCCTATACGCTACTTACCTGAGCACAAGCTTCACATTCAGGTCCAAAGCTCTCTACCCCATGTCCAACTATAACTCTCAATATATCTTCTACCACTTTCCCCACAGCCCTAAGATCCAGCGAAGCCAAACCCAGAACCCCTCACTCTTCTCCAAACACACCCACGTGCATTTCTGCTTCTAAACCATTCCTTGAATTTTTCTTCACTCAGAATTCCAAAAGTCTACCTCTTGGATTAAAAACCTCCTTATACCTAAAGATTTATGTCCAATGCTACTTTTTTCTAGAGAACTTTTAACCACAATATTTAATTCCTACCTTAATGGAACCCTCATAGAAATCTGTAGAAACTCATAGTCTGCATTGCTTTATAGGCATTTGGTATTTCTCTGAACCTTCCCACTCAGTGGGAAGCTGTAATATATTCGTCATCTTTTATAGCACCTTTAACAGCAAACAGAGAGTCTAGCAAACATACAGCACTTCATAGTATTTGCTAAATTGGATTCAATTAGCTCTTCCAAGTTCCTAAAACTGAAACTCTTTTTTTTTTTTTTTTGCGGTACGCGGGCCTCTCACTGTTGTGGCCTCTCCCATTGCGGAGCACAGGCTCCGGACGCGCAGGCTCAGAGGCCATGGCTCACGGGCCTAGCCGCTCCGTGGCATGTGGGATCTTCCCGGACCGGAGCACGAACCCGTGTCCCCTGCATCGGCAGGCGGACTCCCAACCACTGCACCACCTGGGAAGCCCCTGAAACTCTTTTAAGTGATATATTTCAAAAGTGATTTTAAAAGATGTTTAAGAAACCTATATTTTATTTAAGTGTAATCACAGGTATTCAGAGGGTTATCCAGGATGCCTTGAAGTACTAAGTGAAAGTTTGTTTTATGCATCCAAACATTTGACTGTCCTCAAAGAAATGAGAACCAAAATGAGTGTACTCCTCATTAGATAATCACACCCACAGGAACAATCGCTGGGCCAGACCTTTATGCTACAGAAGTCCAAGGAAGATTCATGTGCCAGGAGCCAGTGGAGACTCGGAGAAACAGACCACCTGTGATAGTGTAAACGTCATCACTCTCAACCAGCGCAACTAAAATAAGTATGTCTCTTATGATTCACAGTGTAAGGATCCCAATGTACTTGACTTTAAAAGGGCATGGTGCATCTCCTACAGCTGCTCTGAGGCTGGGCCAAAATAGTTATCCTTACTTGACCTTTTGAGCTTTGGATCAATAACAGGCACAGACTACATTAACAAAACAAAGTTGCTTTCACTGCATTAAATGACCAACAAATACAAAGCCAGCTTATGTATCTATCAATCTCTCTATCTTTCTATCCATCCATCTATCCATCCCAGCTCACCTTTTGTGCATCACAAAATAATGTGTTATGTAGACATATATAAGCATATTAATGTGTATTGAGCACTTGGTGCAAAACACTTTTCTAAGTCTTTTGCATGTGTTAAACCTCACAACAATCCCATAAGGTAGGTACTTTATTATTCCCATTTTACAGATGAAGAAATCAAGGCTCAGGAAGTTTATGTAACTGCCCAAGTTCATACAGCTGTTAAGTGTGGGATTTGAATCCTGGAAAATCTCCCCCAGAGCCCATAGTCTTAACCACTCTACGAGACACTCCCAGAGCCTGATTTTGTTCTCTTCACGGAGGTGGGGGAAGTCTCTGGAAGCTACTCTACTTCTGGAAATCACCTATCGGGGCTTATCATAGAGGTAAAGGCCCAGGTGCACATAAAAACATAAAAGACAACCTGCTACATTTCTATCTTGCTGGCTATAATATAGGAATTATTTCTTGAAGACGTAATTGAGTAGCTAAACTTGAAGCACAGAACAGGCAGGCAAGCTGGCAGGACCACCAGATAGGCTGTGTGTAAGGCTGTCCTCACTGCCCTTGCAAATGTAGCCAGCACATTCACAGGGGCAGATTCTGCACCAGGCCTGGAGAGTAGGTGTCAGTGAGAAACAGTCAGAAGAGGATGGAAAACGAACACAGTTATTTCATTCAGCCTTAAATAAAGAGACACATTTCACCTTCTACGGGAATGCACACACTAGCAAACAAAACCATGCATGACTCAGTGCCGCATTTTGTACCAAGGAGGAAGGAACGTAGTGACAAAGATGGTAGGAGGAAACAATGAATCATTTCCCATGGGAGGTAAACAAAATTATACATACCATACCATTAGTTTCACAGAAAGGGAACCGATCAGCTTCCTCAAAAGGGGAGTTTTATCTGGCAACCAAAACTAGCTCACTGGCTGAAAAACTGCATCTTGCTTCTTACTTTTCCAATGAAATGGCGATACAAAAGGCCCGAAAAATGTGTTCAGACTCATGATATTGAAGAGGCCTTGCCAGAGGCAATCAAAGCCGGAGAAGCCAGGTAGCAGTTGAATTTGGAATGAAATATTAGACAATACTTAGCTTTCATTCCAAAGGGTTGCCCTTAATAACACTGCAGCTTGTGGCAGTGACAAAGCTAAAATAAGTTGTGGCATTCAATATGTTTGAAGGATTGAGCCGCAGTCTTCAAGGCTAAACAAACACTCAGAAGCACCTGTGCCCCTCCAAATTACTCATACGACTATATTTTTTTCATGGCCAAACAGCCTGCATATTAAGTATCCCCCCCCCCACCGCCGCACTTCTGGGCCCAGATGCCAAGGAAAAAAAAAACATTTTGCTATAAACTGATTCGTGATCTCTCTGTTAGTGTTGGACTCTCATTCTCAGCTACACTGTGGGTAAAATAAGTAGATTTTTTTTTTTTCCTACGTATTTGCCAAACCCTGGTGGGAAGGCACTGTGTAGTCCTTTTACTGACAGAGTGTCTGGATCATTCACAATGACCTGATTGAGGTTCTTTGGCCCTAAGCAAACAGCTCGGTTATGTGACACTGGTTAGAGGTTAGGGGTATTCTCTATGAAGAAACAGCTTGACCCTTTCCAGTATCAGAATCCAAATCACTCCTTAAAAATGTGCAAGGGAAATGAATGTATTTTCACGCCACCCTTACAAAATACCAAGTTGCACCACAGCCGAGAAACTGGAGCCGCTAAAACAATACAAAAGCCATCGCTTCCAAGAAAGTAGGGCCCTGCTTGTTTTTCAGATACAGTTTTCTGATATGTGCTTCTCTTTGTGAACTATATGCTAAGTATGAGAGGGCAAGTCCACGTTCAAAGACACAATCTGCTCCGCTGGAATTTAGGAAAATAATATCCCCCTGTGTTTCCTTGGTAAAAATAAAATACAGGCCAGAAACTAACACAAGATTGTAAATCAACTATACTTCAATTAAAATAAAATAAATACAGGCTTACAGTCTGCAAATATTATGATTAATATTTGTGATTAGAGTAGGAGAGCCCAGCGAAATAATTCCATTTACGAGGCAGTTGGGAGATTTGGTCCGTAATACGGAACTAAAAGTAGAAGCTAAGTGAGATTTATAATTAAGCGAATGAATCTTACACGTATTATTTCCACTGAAGTTTGGACCCCAGGGCGGAGACAAGCGTTAAGAGACATGATTCCAGAATTGGGGAGCAAAAGGAAGGCCTCCCCAGCGGCGATAACTTCCAGGGCTGTAGGAGGGGCCGTCCCCACCCCTCTCGCCCCGGGTGCGCGTGCGTCCGCGCCCCAGGGGGCGCGGTGGGCCAAGCGGAGGGGACAGCGCCACCCCCTTACCTGCACAGGTGCTCCCGTCGTAGGTCTCGCACATCCACTCATGGCACTCGCAGAGGGGCCCGAAGTACACGCCGGGCTCGCTCACGTGACAGATGCAGACCCCGCAGTCGCACCGGCCGCGGCCGTGGCACAGAGCGCCCCCTGGGGGCTGCCCGGGCGCCCGGCACCGGCGCTCCGACTCGTCCCGGGAGAGCCGGCACGCGGCGCCCAGGCCGCTTCTGCAGGGGCGAAAAACCACAGCAGGGCCACGGTCAAGCCTAGACACTGCCCCTTCTGCTTGGGGCCCACGTTGCCTCCCAGGGTCCACCCAGATCCCAGATCCCAAACGGAGACGTGCAACCCCATGGATAGGACCAACGTTTCTGGGACCCCACGTTTCTCTGGGGACCAAGCTGATACCACCCACGGGCCATCCCTTAAGAAATGACCACGACCCAAAATGTCCAAGTGGTGACCTGCCCACCTGAGAACAGGACCGTCTTCCAGGTGGACTAGGTGATCCGGCCCTGCCTCTTGGCGTTTTGCCACTGAATCTTACATGCATATTTAAATACAAATTAACCCAAAGTATGACCCTTGGCTGACTTTTCAGTTCTCTTTAAAAAGTCCCATTGCTAGCTGGTGGCCAGGGGCAGTTATTTTATGAAAAATAAGAGATGAATATATAGAAAGAGCTTTACATGTTATGATAGCATAGTGCCTAATGCATTTTCAAGTTGCAATAAGCGATGCTTATGAACTATACTTTTAAAATGTAAAAGTTTGGTTATTGTGATGTGCCCCAAATTCTCTTTTAAAATGTAATGCAGAATGTAATACAGACCCCATGGAATAACTCTGCCCTATAGGCGGTGTGTACACCCAGGTACACATAGGATGGCAGATAACCCTCCTGATATGTATTGGAATAGGAGGAAACTATATATTCATTTAATGATTGTATTTTTCCAAAGGAAAAGCAAAAGGACAAGGGTAAAGCAATACACAGTGTAGATGTAAGGAAAGGAATAGGAACAGGTTGAAAACAGTTTATCCCGTGTCCAACTTCCTAACCGCTCTTGGCTTAGGGCAGCCATCCTGAAGCTTGAGTCCTGCCACGCAAAGCAGGGCAGGTCTGTCTGAAAGAAAAACAAATCAGGCTTACCTCAGAGATGGCGAGAACCTTTGAGGAACAGCTGACAGCCCCACGAAGAGAAGGGAGGACGCCAGCAGCAAGAAGTTCCCGAAGCCTGCGGGACGCATGCTGAGTTTCCCGGCTGCAGAGGCCAGCAGAGCTGCTGCAAGGTGGCGCACACGGGGCCGGGGTCGGGGAGGTTCGGGGGGGCAGAGGTGCCACCAGCAGATGGCCGGGCAGAAGGACCCACAGACACCCAGGCGTGCAGGTCTGGGGCTCTCCCCGGAGCTGCAAGGGTGTGGGTGAGCTGCCTGCTAGGATTTAGTCAGCAGCACTGCTCTGGGCGGGGTGCTGGTACGAAACCCCTCAAGTGGAGAGTCTAGGCAGGGAAGTAATTAGAAACAGTTGTACAAGCAGATGGTTTATTTTGCCATAAAAAAAAAAGAAAGAAAAATTCCTGTTCACAGATTTGAGAAAATCGTTTCTTTCTTCAAGTGCAGGCCCCAGAAATATTTGACAAGAGGATATTTGGGCTGGCTGATGTTAAAGGGACAGATAAAATAATCCCTGCGATGGGAAGGGGAAGGGGGAGGTTGGTGATGTCAGCAAGAACACTTGCGGAGGGAATTAGTTTCACCACATGCTTTTCAAAAAGATGCACTGTTTGACTCTTTGAGGTATGAGTTGTGAGGGGCAAGCAAAATTGATAGATAGCACTTTTTTGGACTTTTGATCCTTTGTTTTAAATTATGGGTCTCTCGTTTCTTAATCCTTTAAAGAGGGTGTCATGCTTCTAGTTGTTTGGGCCAGTAGTTTATCACACCACATTTTTTCTTAACTTGGACAGTTCAAAGTGTAGTTGTCCCAAGTTCACCCTATTCTCTGCCATGGATCAAGTATGAGAAAATAAAATGTGTGATTTGTGTCAATGGCACTGAAGAATCATCAGTGTCATTTATGAAGCACATACTGTGTGCCAGTCACTTCATATATTTTATCTCCAATTGTGACAATAACCACACATTCGTTTACTCATTAGGCAAACACAGGTTTAGCATCTGTTAGGTACCAGGCTCTGGGCCAGATAGGGAATTAATGAGAGAGGATCCCTGCTCTCGGAATCCACTGGGCTAGCAGACATAAAACAAAATCACAAATATAAAAGGAAGGAAGGTTGAAAGTTACTTCTAGCTTAGCTCCAGGCATCTGATCTAATCAAATGGCATTTGAGCTGAAGGCTGAAGGAGGAATAGAAGTAAGTTGGGTGGAAATGGGGATGAGGTGGCAGAGAGTGGGGTAGCATTCTTATTCCCATTATAAAGATCAAGAAACTGAGGGCAAAGGATGACCTCTTGCTCAAAGTGACTAATTTGCTCAAATTCACACAGGCAGTTGGGGTTCAGCTGAAAGCTGTGAGCCCTCAAAGCTCCCACATTGTCCCCTCCGTTGTGTGGTCATCTGGGAGAGGTGTTGCGGAAGGTTCTAGGGAAGGGAAGAAACATTCTCCCTTTGCCCTAAGAAGACCTTTAGATGCAGTGGATCCTCGTGAAATAGAACCATCCAAGCAGTGGCCCTGGTCTTAAAATCAAGGATCATATGACAGGATGGGATCTGTCCTGTCATTTACCTGAACAGATATAAGACCACCCCCAACATTTACCAAGAAGGAAAAAGGAGGTCTGAACAGAGCCCACACTTTTTCTCCTGCTTCACCAGACTCCATCTGTACCAGAAGAGGCTCTGCCTGGGGCACATCCTTAGCCCAGGCAGCTAAGCCTTCTTCAAAGGCTGACCCTTGGTCGACCCTTGGGCCCAAGCGTGTACACGCTGGTGGAGGGATCTGCCATCCGGAGGACAGACTGGGGAGAGGTGTGCAAAGGCCAGAGAGTGGTCTGGGCAGGGAATTCTGGAGTCATGGGTACCCACAGTGTGGTTTAGAAGGAGCCGCAAATGCTCATTGGCAGGTGCCCTGGATCACGTGAGCTACTCATCCTGTAGGGGAGGAGGTATGTCTGGAGAAGAGACAGAGGGAGTCACTAAACCAGTCATTTCCTAAGTGTGATTATCTGTGAATGAGCCGCAGCAGCAGCAGCGCCTGGGGACTTGCTACAAATTAAAGTTCTCAGCCCCACCCCCAGACCTACAGAATCACCAGCTACATTTTAACAATACTGCTGAGAACACTATTTGCACATCATATTTGGGAAGCTTTGCAAGCCCCGGGGCCCAGGGCTGGGGCCACGGATGCCTGGATCTAAGGATGGTAGCCATACTCACTCCTAGCTCAACTCCTGGCATCCTGTTCCTTCCTGGCCACGTTGTAACTCTACGAGGACGTAAGAACAGGCTCTCCTGCCAACATCTAAAAACCTTGGTGACTCAGAGAATATGGGAACCATAGAAGGGAAGCATCAATTCCAAAGCCTCACTAGGAATTTGCAATGAAAACATGGAACTTTTAATAAATGAGTCATGTATTACTTTTTGCGTATTTTCTGAGGGGAAAAAAAGAATCGCTGTGGAATAGGGAACTGGTGTTTGAACATTTCTTTCAGGAATTAAAACATTTCTTTTAATCTCCTACAGTGTACCGTGCAATGAGGAATATTATCATGAGCAGCGTGCAGCTGTGAAGCAGAGATAGTATGTTCTAGGTGACTGAAAGTATTGAAACATTCAGATCATTATATCACTGCGACTCAGAAATAACATTCCCAGAAAGTTGAAATAGTTATATTGCAGCTTAGTTGGTAACTCAGTAGAAAGTCTAGGATCCACACAAATTCTGGCAAGATAAAAGAAAATAACTTAACATTTTCACTTTTTAGCAAACTTTGGTTTAATTTTTTTCTGCCAAAGTACCAAATATCTTGGAACGACCTACTTTCTTCCCTCTCCTAGTTTGCAGAAAACTGGAGGACACACATCTCTTGAGGGCCAATGTGGAAAGGACCCAATTGCTGTGTGAAAGGTCCTGGGTTTCTCACTGGCCCCAAAGACCCTGTGACAGCTCTGGGGGAAAGGCCTGGGGGGTGTCCTAGTATCTGAAACCAAGCTCAAAGGGATTGAAAACAACTTAATCCTTAAATATAGTTCTGAGTCATCAAGTCACAAACTCATAGAATCTGGGGTTCAAGAGATATTTTAAAGGTCGTCTAGTCCAAAATTAAACTTATTGACAATGTACAGCACCCCTGCCAAATGATTAGGTACTGAGTCTACTCGGTAAGAATGAAAACTAAGGGAAACACACCCTTCCTGAGAGCAGCTCTGAAGTTTTTACCCCTTGGTTCCAGATCTGCTCTAAGAGGCCTTTTAAAATAATGTCCTGGCCATGAGCTGCTTAAAATATTTTAAGATGTCTAATATATGTGTTCCCCAGGCCCACCACCTGTCCACATACTCCCCAAATAATTCTACCCTTTTCAAGATACACATCACCATTTCCATCACCTCTTCCTTGTGTATTACACTGTCAAGCCTCTAATAGCCTGGTTTCCTGAGCATTTTTGCTTTGTCTGGTGTGGATGCTTCTGTAAAGCGTGGCAGATACCACTGAGACCATAAGGTAGGTGTGGTTGAAAGTGTGGGGAACTGCTGTTTGGGAAAATGGGCCTTGTACATGAGGGCAGAGAAAGACCGAAGAAAGGCAGACCATTCCAGATGGCTAAGGGGCAGGTGTCATAAGCAAGGGAACTTACATACGAGGCTTGTCTTGGATGATGCAGAATGAGTAGATCTCCGCACCTGCACGCCAGTATCTTAAAAGTTTATTCAGAGGCCTTAACGGAGCATATACGGTCCAGATGGTCTTGACGACACGTTGCTCTCTCAAGGCTGCATCCTTCCAAAGGGCTCTCACTGTGGAAAAGTGGACAGAAGGTACATTCCAAGGGCAGAGGAGGAGAGGAGGGGCCTCTGATTTCCGAGGTCCAGCTCACAGGTCAACTGGTGGTCACATCCTACCAACTGGAAACAGCTGGGTGCTTTCACCATTCTTATTTCATATATTATATTTCTGCTAATCAACTGAAGACCACATTACCTTTTTGACTGTCTCATTACTCCAGTCGTGTGCTGTTACAAGTGTATGTGCCCCAAATAGAAGTCAATATTTACCCTTGTTAAATTTTATTTAGGCTCAGTTCTTTTATCCAGACAGTCAGAATCATTATGGATACAGATTTCATATTTCTCTCACCCTTTCCAAAGTAAATATGATGAGCATGCTTTCTGTATCTTTCTCCAAATAACTGATGAGGTAGTTGAAAAAAATTAGGCTGAGGACCAAGCTTAGGAGAGACCTTTCTTCAAGACAGTAAGAATTCCTTTATCAGCACATTTTGAATATGAAATCTAACCACTTACCAGTGTCCTGAGTTGTATGGAATCAGCCCATGCCTTCATTTTGTTCACAAGAATGTTATGAAAGTTCCCATCAGTTGCCATATTAATCTTAGTTTACCAGGTAAAACTTGGGCTTTTACGTGTTTTTGGCAGGTCCTAAAACAGTACCCAATACATATTATATACTCCATACATATTACATTTCTGTCATGAATAAATTAATTGGAAATGATGCACAATATGAATAATAGATCTAGGAGTCAACAAAGTATGCAGGTGATGTAGAGGATTCTGGATCATTTGCCAGGTGGCATTTGCAAACTTTAGTATCCTCCTACCATCATGCAGATACAACACGAACCCGAATAAAACCAGATCCTCTTCCTATATTCCCAATTTTTATTCATTATATCATTTTACTGAATTCTTATAGTCTTTATTCTGATAATTATTTTTGGTTCCTCTCTACAATTTACCTGGATTGTCCAGTAAATCACTGAATCATGTTGATTCCTCCTGCTTCAACATCTTTATTCTTACTTTTATTTTGCACGCCATTGCCGTAGCCTCCAAACTGGCCTCACTGCATCCAGTCTCAGAGTTTTGTGTCTTTCCTTATCCCACTCCCTAAGAGGTCTTTCTAACATACAGTTTTCATCACGTTCACTCCCTGTTGAAAAATATTTAATAGCTCCCCGTTGTTTATAGTATAAAGCTCAAATACTCTAGCACTTCACAGAAGACACTTTATCTTTGGTATCCATGGGGGATGCCCCATCCAGATCCCCTCCCCAGGGCTTATGCACCCATCCCCTGGCTGATGGCAGTATCAGCCGCTGATGGCTCACAGCTGCACCCCTTGCTGGACATTGCCCTAGGCCTCAGGAACAGCCTCCCCTGAGGCTGATCCCTCAGATCCAAGATGGTACCCTAATCCCCACTTGCAACAGTATGGACATCCTAACACACCTCCCTTATGGAAATTGTAGAGCTGGATAGCTCCATCATTGTGATTCTTGTCGACAAGGCAGAAAAAGTGTCAAAAATTGAAGAAAGAAAGATGTGTGAGATGTGAGGCTGAGCAAGATTTTTCAGAAGTATTTATTGGTTTACTTATTTGTTTATTTGTTTATTTATTTATTTATTGTTCCCTTCCTTCTTTCTTCCCTTCCTCTCCCCCTTCTTTCCTTCCCTCTTTTCTTGCTTCCTTCCTTCTTTTCTTCCTTCTTCCTCCCTCTGTCTAAAGATGCCCTCCAGACCAAGCACCCTTTATTCTGTCTTATTTTTTTGGCAACCCTTCCCAGGATCTAACATTATGATTTTCCTTTGTTCACCTACTGTGTATAATCTACCTCTCCCCAATTAAATACAAGTTCCACGAAAGCAGGGACTTTGGCTCCCTTGTTCTTGGCTGTCACTCCAGTGCCTGGCACAGAGTAGCATCTCAATAAATATTTGCCTAGAGAATGATTAAGTGAATGAATGAATGAATGACTTTTAAAAGTTTGATACACCTTGATTAGATGCAACAATTTGATCTAAAGGATGGTTTTTCAGGTTTAATGGAAGGGAAGAATTAACACACCATTATGAGATAAATTAAGGCAATTAAAATATAAAAATCATCAAGAAAATTATATTTGCCATGAAAAAATCAAGAAAGCTAATCTAGAGTCAGGTAATCAACAGCTCTTACTGATCTCTCCATATATGTGCCACACTAATTGTTCAATCACTTAGAGTCAAGTTTGAAGTAAAAAAAAATCACAATTTCACTCAAAACTCACTTGGATAATATTTGCAGCTAAAAAGAAATGTCCAGGTTTTCAAATAGTAAAAGATACATCAAAGCTTTCAGGAAGGCTAAATATTCTGGGGCAGCAATAAAAATAAGTTTCAATTTCCAACAAAAATAACTTTTCAGCTGGGCCAGAGTTGTGGAATAAAAAGGTGTCTAGTTAACATCTTTTCCAGGCATTACTGCAGAACCAGAAACATTTTTTTTCCTCCCACGTAGTAAAAACACCTGGAAATATTAGGCACTTCTGGGATAAGAAATAATCTTTCAGTCTTCTGAATATTTTTACAGTTCTGGTTGACGCGGAAGGGAAATTTTGGGAAAAAAATATAGAGATGGTTTTCACTGACTTCAGGGGAAAAAGATTTATCACTTCAATATTATTTTACCCTGACTAATAGACTGAATTCTTAAAGTCATGCTCAACGGTTAATCAGTTAATAACAACCGGGAAGATAAAATCAGGAGCCCACAAGTGGAGAGAACACTGAACTGTTTGTTCAGAGAAGGGTTTCTGATGCTGGCTCTGCCATCTACTAGCTGCCTGATCTTGGCTGGGTTCCTTAACCTGTTGAATTTCAGGTTCCCAAATGGCGTGGGTGAAGAGAATGTTGGTTTTCCCCAATTCTAAATTTCTGTGATTAGATTTTCTTTGTATATTTGTCCAAAGTCTTCCAATAATAAAGGGGGAATATGAAATAGATATATATATATACATATGTGTATATATATATGTCTATAAATATATGTAAGTGAATGTAAACAAATATATATATTCACTTACATATGCACATCTATTAGAGGTGGAAATGATAGAAAGTTGTATTTAGTCTTCTGGTAATGGACATTTATGTAGCTAGTTAAAAAGAAGTTAAAAATATATTTCATTTATGTGTATTTTTATGTGAAGTCTGTGCTGGTTGGTGCCTTTCTCACTATGCAGGCTGGTCAGTGACTTAGCCCCTCAGCTTTCTCTTCATCATAACTACTCACGGTTTTTGTGCAGTGTACATCATACACTACCCTGTTTTAAAACTTATGTTTATACGACTGTTTCCATTATTTTCAATATTATTCCAACAGGAGAAGGATCCATTCAACATAAATCAGAAAAAAATAAGCAGACTAAAGGCACATTATCTAGGTGAAGAGAGATGCTTGGCAGCCCCTGAGTCAGGGGCCCTGAGTGTGTTTTCTGAGACATTGATAAGCATAATAATAATTGATAGACATTGATAATAATAATAATAAGTGTATAAAAGGTCAGATCAGAGATGAATATTTTTCTACAATAATATGCAACTTATAAACTGAAATTATAGCTATAAAAATATTATGTGGACTTTGATGTAATATGTTTGACTAGGCAGCTTGCAAACATTTTCTTATTGTGATGAAAATTGTCAGCAAACCTTTTTATCTTCATAAACAATGAAGAAATTCAGTTTTCCAGAAATTTTATTTGATAGAAGCCTGGTAATCAATCTAGATAAATTACTGTAAATGGGATATGAATTAAATTGCTTTAGGAAAAAGGAGAGGGATTAAATGAGGTCAGTAACCAAAAAGAATAACTGAGTAGCTGAGTAAGAACTGGGATGATAAAGCCAGTTGTGGAAGAGACAGCAGCTCATTATCTTGTCTTTGAGTAACTCACTCGATTTCTTCTCCTTTTCACCTTCTGCTTTCCTCTTGACCTCGGCAACACCCTAAATTTTACTTGCCTTTCAAGCTCTGGTCGAAATGGTCAAACAACTCATTCTTTTAGTTAATTTTGCACCTAAATCAGTTGCTTTGGCATTGTAGATTAAAATGAATCTTCACTTTTAACAGTTCTTGAAAACCTAAATATCTTTAATATTGTCCTGATGTGTTGAAAGGATATTTAAAGCAATGGGAAAATTGAGTTCATTGTTTTGTAATTGTCATATTTTAAATTAACTCTCTTCCTAGGACTATTTACAACTGATTGGATATAAGCATGTTTAGAAAGAGAGATGGCATCTATGTCTTTCAGTTAATGATAAAACTACAAATATATTTAAAAGATATTAATTACATGATTAGTTTTTACTTCTCATTGTGTTCATTCTTCCAAAGCATTATTGCAATGACTTAAATACCTAAGTTCTTTTTTTTTTTTTTCTTTTTTGACTCCACCATGCAGCATGCAGGATCTTAGTTCCCTGACCAGGGACTGAACCTGCGCCCTGTGCATTGGGAGTGCGGAGTCTTAACCACTGGACCACCAGGGAAGTCCCTTAAATATCTAAGTTCTTTAAGATTGGTGACTTTACAAATAACTGAAAAATCAAGTCCATTCACTTTCATTGAGAACCTATGATGTGTCAACCATTTTCCATGCTATATTTCATCAAATATAAGATTCATTATTATTTTATGCACCACTGAGAAAGAGAAAATGTGGCCAACTAAACTGTGATGTGTTCTTATCAGTTAGATGTTTTATTTTATACTGATTGAAAGAGATCTTTTAGACTTATTTTTATATATATATATATATATATATTTTTTTTTTTTTTTTTTTTAATGTGAATTTTTGCTCCGGACGCACAGGCCCAGCGGCCATGGCTCACCGGCCCAGCCGCTCCGCGGCATGTGGGATCTTCCCGGACCGGGGCACAAACCCGTGTGCCCTGCATCGGCAGGTGGACTCTCAACCACTGCGCCACCAGGGAAGCCCTATATATTTTATCATATCTCTCTATTCTATAAATCAAAGGGAAAGCACAAGTGAAATAAATTGTCCTTCTAGAGACTACATCAGCTTTCCAGTCAAGGTCATGACTCTTCTCAGGATGACCCATCACTGGCTAGATAAGGCAGTGGTGTGAGAGTCCAGCCATTTCCGCTCAATGTGGTGTCACTATGGAACAATCACTGTGCAAGAACTGCCCATGGGGCTGGCACGGGGCAATGTCAGGTTGGCATAGCATTCTGATGGTTCTCCCTCCCCAATCTTGCTTCCTCTATTTCCCTTCCCCAGGTGTTACTCCCCCCAGACCTTCTGTATCCCTAATTCCTTCTCAACATTTGCTTCCCAATCTGCAAAATTTTGCTTTTTCATCCACTTAAAATGTCCTCTCTTTCCCTCCATGCAATTAAATCTTCCAGGCTGACTTTAATTCAATGCCTTTCACAAGTCTATTCAGTCTTCTGCAGCCCATGTGAATAATCTTGACAGTCTCAGCTAACGTTGGACTTATAAGTGACAGCTATTTAACTAATTCTTGCATTGTACTATAACTGCCTTATATATGTTGGTTGTAGTTTCTCAGCGCCTTGAAGGCATCTACCATAGGTGGCAGACGTTGTTGGTGCCCTGCCCAGTTCCCCTCAGTTTCTCAGATTCTGTTGGTATAAGTGGTGCCCCTTTGGTACACTTTCAAAGACCGGCACCCACAGATCTTCAGGGCACTCTCTCAGACTGTTGGGACCACTTTGTCGATAAGTGCAGAGAGTCAGAAGTGCCTGGATGTTCATTTTTATTGCCTTACCTTCTCCTCTTCCCTCCCCCACTTACCCTCCTGAAGCCATTAACTAACAGTCATTAGTCACCCAATGACTGTTGGGTGAAAGCCCAGCAAATTTCCTAGGTTTAGACATCTCTGAGGCGTAAGTTATAATTCAGCATTCCTTTACATAATCATGTTAAATCCTACTCTCTGTGAGTCTTATGCCTCAAATCGCTTCTTTTCCTCCTTCTCTCCTGCTTCCACTTTGATCTACCCTGGGAGCACTTCTTTTAAAATTAATTGTACACACATATTCATCCCAGTGTCTGCTTCTGGGAAATTCACACTAAGATACCATATCATATATTTTCTGTGTACTACATGTAGCGCCTAATGTTATGTGGGTTATCTTAGTTTAAACCACAAGCAATTGCTGCTATTCAACTGTTTATGACCAGTGGAGATGGTAGTGATCTAATAGTTGTGATCTAACAATTGTTCAATATAGAATGATTGATCAAGAGGTAATTAATTACTTAACTTGGAGAAAAAGATTAGGCTAGATTTAGCAATTGTCTTTGTGAATTAAAAAATTCATACAATAATAATAACATATAGGCATATACACAAATACAAAATAAAATTCATGATAAGAAACCATTTTATATCCACTTATAATGGGACAAAGGCAGGAAATAGGCTTAAATCAAGAAGATTTCTGGTGACTATTTGGAAAAACAAATATACTCTTGGATCACTGGAAGGATTTTAATAACAAGAAAATCGTTGCTGGAGTCTGCAATTTTAGTTAAAAAGATCCATTACTCCAATGGCTTAATGTTATATAAACACAACAGCCAGATCATATCTATACTTTTTATTTTGTTATATAGTGTTGTGAAAATTTATAGCTAAAACAATTTTATAAGTTTTTTCACTGAAGGTTCTGATACAAGAGAGGCAACAATATTTTTTGTATAATTTAGTTATCATCCTGCCTAGATGTAGGTACTGAATCTAATGGCCTCTGCAGGTTTTTTCCAGTCTTACAATGTGAGGATGTTTCAAAAATTAATGAGGGCATACTTATTCAACATCATCCTCTATTTTATTTTCACACTAAAGTAGGAAGCTTCAGTTCCCTGGCAGTTTAGTAATTAGACATTATTACAGCTGTGTTTTGAGATTGCTTTCTGGTAAGGGAATGGAAAATTTTCTGTTCCTAATATAAAAATATTTGACAGCCTCACTAAAAATACCTTTTGCATCAAAGGGAAAATTATTCATACAAAGTGTTTAATCTTGGACAATTAAATTTGTGAACTAATTGGTATTTAGTTAATTCGTTAAACAAATATTGATTGAGAACCTTACTGGGTAAAAAAAGTATTAGACAAAGCAAAATAGGGAGGCAAAGGCTTATAAGGTTAAGTTTAAGGGCCTTTAAATAAGTAGACGTGTTTATAAATAATTACCATAAAAGACAGTATGGAAACAAGACCAACTTATCCATTGGAAAATATTAATGTAGAATAATACATCAGGTGAATATATTTCTCATACCTTTTAGAAATTTCCCTTGATTACTTGTGCTCTTTAAGGAATAGATGTGTTTTGATAGATTCAAGCTGAAAACATCTCAAAATCAACTTTGCAGGTTTCCACTGAGATTAATGAGGTTGAATAGTTTTGGAGAGAAACCACAATGCATATTCTTTAAAGAATCCTTTTATTTACTTGCTATTGTCCAAATGGCTTCATCTTTCCTTCCCCTTGATAATATATTTTCTCATTTCTTTTTTCTCTCTGTAGATATCTTCCATGAGCAAAAGGGCTATTGAATTCAAAGAAACCTGTGTTAGAGCAAGATTCATCGACTTCAGAAAGTAGCATAAATCTGACGTCATCTTCTTAAATTCTATTTTTTAAAAAATTTTGGGCCCAAACAGGTGCAATACCTGCAGGAATAATGTGATGTGAAACCAATGAACTTTCACAAGAAGCCTTGCTACTATGATACTGGGCTTGAAGATATTGTATTATTTGCCAGGATAAACTACAACCCGGAGAAAACCAGATTTCATAGGAATTACCTTCACTCATGCAACTAAACAAGGCTAGGAAAAAATATGCATTTCTTATAATAAATTCATAATCAATAATTTCAAATGGGTCCTTAAGATTACCAGTAATCATGTTCCCTAGTGCAGCCACTCCCCCACTGTCCTAGTTGACAATTTCCCAACTTATTTTTCCCTCAAACCTCCAACACATCCTTCCTCAATCCTTGCCCTCACTTGATGAGTTTCTTCCTCTTTCACTGAAATAAAAAATAAAATCAATTAGAAGATAATTTCCACAAGCTCATGCCATCCAATTCCCCACCTCCCTGCATTTAGGACCTGACACTCTACGTTCTCTCCTGTTAATATGAATGAATGTATGAATCATCTGTGCTTCTTGGTCAGGCCAGCCGTCCTTTGTCTAGTGAAGTTCAACCCTCTCTTCTACTCAGGGACATGCTTTACTTATCATCTTCTTGCATCACCAAGTTTTCCCTATCCACTGCATTAGCAAAAATGTATTGTTATGTCTCCCATCTTTAAAAGAATAATGATTGTCTTTTCTCCGCTTCCTCTTTCAGCTCCCACACCATTTCTCTCCAAATGTTTGCAGCATAACTCTTTGAAGGAATTGTCTATATATAACTTCTGCATTCTCATTTCCTTGGCCTCGAAATGATTGTGTGTCGATTGTGTGTCCATTTTGTGTTGTGAAGAATATTTCCATATGGTTTCATTTGTTTAAAACTTAGCTTTTTATATAGTTGGTCTTTCTAAAATCTTCAGAAAAATATATTCCACATGGTTCTGTATTTCATGAAATGCTAATTATTTTTAAATTTCCTCTAAATAATAAAAAGTGCTAACACTGGCCCAATGTGAATAGATTGTGCAAGGGTTTTTTTTTTTTAAATGATAAGTTAATTAAATATGCAGAACTAGAGATTTTATTTTAAAAATGTGTGTATGTGATTTTACTCCCATCTCTTGGACTATAATTTTGTAATAGGGAATTGTTCTTCGGTTTGGGGTTCTGATTTCTCTTCTAGAGGAAGTTTCATTCAGTTTTCTCTCTCCCTGTATTTATGTGCTTGTGTGTGTAGACAGGACCACACACAAGCACTAAATCACTGTCAAGGACTCTTGGTGGGTTTAATATCTGACTACAAAGCAAGATGCCGGCGCCTGAGTAAACTTTTCAACAAATGCAGCTGAGAGGATAATGTCCCCTGGGTCTGAGCAGGGTGCTCAAATTTCCAAGATTTCCCCAAACCTGCTCCGCTGGGAGTCCCAGGAAACATCAGGTGCAGCTTCCTGTCCGGGTATCCTTACAGCGCCTGGAGGTGACCACTTTTTGAATGGGCATCCAGCCTCATGCACATAACGAAATATTTTAATGTTAAGAGAAAATGTTAACATGCTTAGAAGAGATCAACGTCACCGATGCCCTCATGATTTAGCAGTTTCATACTCAAGGGTGAAACTAGTCCTCATCCTCAGATACTGTGTCCAGTAAGACAAGACCACACGTACACGGGCCCCGCTCGCCTGTCCGCGGTGGCCGTACGTGTGCCCGTCCCGAGTGCGCGAGGAGCCCTCGGTGAGCACACCAGGGAGCACAGGAGGAGCTAGCTGGTAGGGGAGAGCCCAGCTGCTGCTGCTGGGAGGCTGGGCCAGTGGCGGCGGCCGGAGACAAGGAATCTGATGCCACCGACCTTCCCGCTCCCCTCTGCCGTCTCCTCCCTTCAGCCCGGGGTGCCTCCAGCATCCCAACCCCTGCGGCAAAGCCAACTCTGATTTAAAAAAAAAAAGGCAGAAAGAAAAAAGCCCTCCCCCCCCACCCCCGCCCTCGCCCTCGCCCTCGCAGGCCCAGCAGCCCGGGTGGAGCGCGCCGCCGGAGCCGCGGGAGGTGAGGGGCCGCGTCCCCGCGGTGGGTGCGCGCCCCGCCCGCTGCCGCCGCCCGCCGCCGCCCGCCGCCGCCGCCGCCGCCGCCGCCGCCGCCCGCCGCCGCCCGCCGCCGCCGCCGCCGCGGCACCATGACCGCTCTGAGCGCCGGGGTTACAGGTTGGTCACGGCCGCCGGAGGCCCGGGGGGGCGCGCCGGTCGCTCTGGTCCTGGCCGGGCCCAGGCGGGCCGGGGGCGGGGGGCGAGGGCCGGGCGCGGAGAGCGGAGCGAGCGCCCCCCAGGCTGCACGGGGAACGGGCGCGGGCGGCCAGGAAGCGCTCCCCTGCCCCGCCGCGGGGTGCGCCTTCCCCGGCCTCGGATGCGCGCTGGATGCCCCGGGCCGCCAGACCTCGGCCTGCCCCGCCAGCACCCGGGGGCCAGGTGCCTGGGGGAGAGGCGGCCGCGCAGCGCTCCCCGGGGCCATCGCGCAGGTGTGAAGGCCGCCTGCCTCGGCAGGTTTCCGGGCCGGCCTTGTCCACCCCGCCGCCAGGCTCCTGGGCGTCGCTCTGCGCTTCACATCCGTCCCTTTATGAATTGGCCTGTTTGAGTGGCTGTCATTAGGGTGGCCACACGGCGAGCAAAGCAGGGTCCTGCCAGAGCCACACCGTTTTGTCATTGAGCCCTTAAGAGACCGGTGTGGGTCTCCTGGCTGGAAACTCAAGGCGGGCCCAGAACCCTGAGCAGGGCTGTATCTCTCGGACTCAGATTTTCTTCTTTCAGGGCAGCGTGGTAACTCTAAACGCAGGTCCTGATAAATGCTTGAAATATCATAGGGTAAATCTTCCAATTTTAGGCATAATTGTTCAGGGAATATCCGATCAAGGATGCGTGTTCAGACACACTCAGGTTCAGGCCTCGGAAGGATGTGTTTTTAATCTCATGTTTGTACAGTCATCAGCTAGGCCTGGATTGCCCTCGCGGTGAGAGTTTGTGTACGAGGAGGTCCGGGTTGGCGAAGACCTTTAATAGGGATCAGAAAGTAACAGGTGGCTATTTTTTAAAAAAAATTATGATTCATATTTTCATAGCTACAACTGTGACTTGAAATTAAATAGGAGAGGAGAGGTTGGCCTATGGCAGTTATCCGCAAGGCAGATATAGAGCAGGAATGGTGTTTTTTTTTTAACATTCAAATATTAAGTTTCAACAGTTCTAAATAAAAATCATGGCTTCTCAATCCTCTACAACAACAGCAAAAATGTATTTCCTAATCGGTGGGCTTTTGTTCTGTGGGCCTTTGATGTTGGATTTTCCATTCATCTCTAGTATATTTGATCTGGCTGTTGCTAAAACTAGAGTGAAGGAAAAGTCAAGTTTAAGAGAAAATGAAAAAGTGAACAGGCTGGTTGGACCCACTTGGAGTTCATAGAAGATGTGACATTTTGGCAGAGTAGATGGTAAGCATACTAGGAGCTCTGCAAAAGTTGAAGACAAGCCATGTGAAATGGTGGTAAACTTTAGCTATGACATAGTCAAAAGAGGAAAAATATCACACTTGTAAAAGAAAAAATATCGACTTGAAATAGTAGCATTTGCTTGCAGTTTAGAGAATTGAAGTTTTGGGTACCATTTTTTTCTTCTTCTTTGGGTATGGCATTTCTTTGAAATGAGTTCCGTTTGCTTCTCTTCTCTTTCCTGCATCCATTGTGAGTGTGTATATGTGTGTGTACACTTGGGCAGGCATGTACATATTTGTTTCATCCTTTATCAATGATGCTGTGATAATTTTAGAATTTTCATAGCTATGTGAATATATCCCAGGGGAAGAGTGACAAGTTTGTGAAGAAAAAGAAAACACATCTCCCCATAACATTGTATCCCAATGTAAACCAGGCGCTGGGCTAGGAGCTGGAGGTTCAATGAGGAAAAGAGATAGACCAGGACTTATGAATCTGTCAGGAAAGACAAATATGCAGTCAAGTGGAGAGACAATGAGATAGCCTATTTTCTAGTTTTGATTTGGAAACTATGACCTTCAGTTTAAAGAAATTATAAATTGCCCCCCCCCAGTATCAACATTTTGGAGGTTGTCATGTTATATGATTCTTACCTGTCTCAAGGACTTGTGCAAGAAGTTTTTACACCTTCAAAACTCGTTGTGCACAAACTTTTAACATTTTAAAATTAATCCTTTCAATTTAAAAATAATTAGATATGAAAGAAATGACAGAAAGGATTGTGAAAAGAGAATAAACAACCATAGTCCCGATAACCTAATACAAAAGATTGTACTATCTGTGTATTTTTAAGACTATATGACTTTTGTGTAGCTGTGGTCATGTGTTGTACATTTTTTTATGCTGTTTTTTCCATTTATTATTTGTCATAAGTATTTTTCATGTTTCTATACAGTTTTCTTCCTTAAAAAATTATAAATATAAGACTATGCCCTATGAATATAGGCTCACTTAACATGGCTATAACTCTATCATGGGATATTTGCTGTTGCCAGCTTTTCATCATCATAAATAATGTCCTGATAGATAGTTAGAGTATAGGGATTTATTTCTATTGGAAGTTATTATTTTTCATGATAAATTCCAAACAGTGATATTCCTGGAAAAAATGGATTATCTAAATTTTTAAGTAGATATATATTATATATAAATTTATGGAAATATATATAATATATATTATAGGTTACGGATATGTACATAGCTCCAAGTTGGCTTTCTAAAGGTTATAATTCTGAATAAGATGATTTATATGCTTTCTGAGGTAAATCTGCCTTTTTAGTATTTGTGGATCATCTTCCCTCTTTTACAGGAATAATAGAAGATAAAATATCTTGGATTTATGACCTTTGCACTGTATAAAGACTTGACCTTTAACAAATTCATCTGAAATCCAGCTGATAAAATATACCTCTTAGAGTAAAATCAAAGTAGGAATGCTATAAAAGTTGTAAAGCTGAATAAAAAGGTCTTTTAGGAAAAAGTGATTTTTGAGCTCAGGTGTCTAATTCTGCTTTTTGCTTTCCTACTCAGACTTCAAATAAATGATCAAAGGAATTTATATAGTGAGAAATCTGTGCCCTAAAGGTACAGAGAGAAGAAGACCGTTTGTTCCTAGGCTGTCAACCCTAAGGCATTTCTTGTAGATTCAGTACTGATGGAACTGGGCTCATGAAACTGATGGGTAAAACTAAGGTTCAGGTCACAATTCCCTTTCTCAGAGATTTGTACAAAAAATAAGTAACAGAGCTTCTGCAGAAGCCCTTAATGTGAAGGGGTGAAGGTTAAAGGTGGAGCTTTCTGTTGGTAAGATGGAATTCATTGACTTCTGAGGCAGTTTCTCCATGAGACCCCAGGGCAAGGACAGCCACACCAAACAGAATGTGTTCAGATGACAGGGACTGACCCTGTGAGTCCAGAGGTTGGGGCAGGAGATGGGGTTCCGGGGAGGGAGTCCGGGAGAATTAGAAGTATGAGAAGTCAGAACACTGCAGCCAAGGGAATCATTTATGCAGAGATCAAGAGTGAGACTTATCTCCAGTTATGCAAAGGAAGGAGATGAAAAGAGGACTTTGTTTGGGGCAAGGATGCTATATGTGGAAGACAGCCAACACAGACACACAAATCAGTGCTCTTCCTGATGGGGAGAACAGAGCAAATGGAATACAGGCCTTGTTCTAAGGGAAATATAATAATTATTTTGTTTTAGATGGAAAAATATTCAGATGAAGATGGGTTATCATGGACCAGGAAAAATTAATTAAAAGTAGCCCACATGTAGATCTAGCCTGGTGAACACTTTGAATTTGAAAAATAAAAAAAGGAAAATATTCCATCGGTATTTTTATCAAGTTGAAAGAAACTATTCACAAGGGAAAATTTAGACTAGCTTCATTCTCCTCCAAAATTAAAGGATCAGTAAAATAATATACTGAAAATGTGTAATTCTGAAAAATAGCAGAAGACTGTTCTCTTACGATACTAGTATGGCTCAAAATGAAATATAAAAAAGATGAAGAAATACATATTAGGCGCCTGCTACCAAAAGAAATAAAAGGTGAGGTAGAAGTATGTAAAAACAGAATAGTTCAAAAAAGAATTAAATGAGAAAAAATCACCTTATAATAATAAAAGTTGCTATCTTTAATAAAGTTATGATTACAAGCTTTCTATATATAATACATATACTAATTATCATAGCATTATAGTGTAGATAGGCAAAAGTATTCTTGTGTGTATTCATTTTGGGCAACATGGTCCTTAGATGTAGTATTTCCTCAAAAGGTCTATGACCTACGATGGGATAAGGAAGCAGCATTTCAGCTTAGGAAGTAAAGAAAACAACAGAAAAGAACTAGAGAGGTGAAGAAAGAGGAGAATGTTTAAAAACATGAATGAATTCATGATGAAATAGAAAAGGTTTAGATCTGATAGAAAAAAAGTAAAGCCCAGCATTCCAGTCTTTAAGGCCTATTAATGTATAGCTATCTATAGGAGGCATCAGTGTGTCAAGAACTAAGAATGAGGTCGGGCTTCCCTGGTGGCACAGTGGTTGAGAGTCCGCCTGCCGATGCAGGAGACGCGGGTTCGTGGCCCGGTCCGGGAGGGTCTCACATGCCGCGGAGCGGCTGGGCCCGTGAGCCATGGCCGCTGCGCCTGCACGTCCGGAGCCTGTGCTCTGCAACGGGAGAGGCCACAAAAGTGAGAGGCGCGTGTACAGCAAAAAAAAAAAAAAAAAAAAGAATGGGGGCCAATGAAGGAAGGTGTTGAAGAAACGGCATGAAATTCTAAGGATGGGTAACTGACCTCAGACTACAAGAATGGAAAAGGAGAGGTGGATGGTGATTTATCAATAGAACAAATGCTAACAGAACTTGGTGGCTGAACCAACAGAATGAAAGGGAGGGGTGGGTGAGGAATGAATCCAGGACCTCAAGCTTGGGTGATCGTGGGCATTTTTGCACCTATTTGTAACGCCTAGGTAGAACAGCTAATCACTTCTTTATCTTTCAGTTAACTGTATCTGCAGGTTAAATCCTTTGCTTCTTTATTTCTTTGTTAGTTCTTTATTGTTATTATGAAATCCACAGGAGATCAGCTTCACGTATCATGTTTGGAGTAGAGGAAGGATTTTTTTAAATTACTTATTATTTCTGAAAAGTACAAATTATGGAGGCCTGTGTCAGACAAGATACAAATTTGTATCAGACAAGATATGTCAGTGATGGCTTAAAATACTATTGAGTATATGTTATAAAATTTGCCTGGGGTAAAAAAAAAGCTAATTCAAGTATGGAAACTTCCTTGGCTATTCCTCCCAGGAGCTGAAGCTCAGAGAATAAGATAAATATTGTAAATAAGGAATTTAAATTTTCAGAACTAGAGCTTGTTGGATTAGTCTTTCTATTTCTCTCAATTCCATATGTCAATACTTTGTGGAGAAAAGAAATTTTAAACTCTGGGGAGCCTCAAAACAATTTTCTACTTTTTGTTAAGTAAAAATTGAAAGCAATGTTAAAAGCTAGTTAGTTCAACTAGACAAATTGTTTTTGCTTTGTTCCTTTCAAGAAATGAATAGCCATATTCTAGACTAGAAAATTATAGTAGAAAAGTCAAGGAAAAACCAAATTTCTTAGTTGTCTTCTCATAAGACAAAAATGTATTCTTGTATATCAAATATATTCAAATATATTTCAAATATATTTAAATATATCGAATATATTTTTGTGGAAAATTCTGAAGTTCTCTGAGGAAAACTTAGAATATACTTTATATACATTCAGTTATAGATCAAAATTTTTGTCTCAGATTTCTATTTTACCTTTATTGTTTATACCAGTCTCTCTTATTTTTTTCCCCAATAACCAGTCTTGACTCTCACCTATAATTTCTGTAGTGTCAAAATGCTCTTCTGAGCATCTAGACCAGCGGTTCCATCACTATTGGGACCAGCACTGGGAGAGTGTGTTAAGAATCACCTGGGGAGTGTTTTTTAAAAACACCATTTCCCATACTTTACCCTGCAAGGTTCTGTTTTAGTATGTCTGAGGTGAAAGATGCCCATGGTTGAGGGTGTTTACAAACCTCCCTAATGATTCAGATGTTAATCATCTTTGGAAACTACTATTTTAAAACATTCACCATTGTCCAAATTTTGTGAATTCATGTTACAAAATTAAACAACCACACACATACATAAATAGATAGCTCATTTTCATTTTCCATACTATTTAACTACTGTATGGAAAAGTTTTGAAAACCACTGTTTTAAGCATCCATCTTCTTTGTCCAACCATTGCAAATTCATGATGAGGTTAATTGACTACAATAAAAAGAGGTAATCTCCTTTTCTGATCTTTCATAATATTTAATGATAGTAGCAGTTTCTTAAAATAATATGCCCGTCATTGGACTATTGGATGATGAAAACCCATGAAACTTCTGCCACGACCTGGAGGAAACTGGACCTTTCTAAAAAAATTATATCATCAGCCTGTGGTGATTTTTAACTCTGATACTCTTTTCTTAAAAATTTCTTACACCTACCTTGTACCCAAAATAACTCACAAAATTAAAAATACATATCCTTTCTAAACTTGGAGTGAAAGGCTAGGGCCTGTTAAAAGGATTGACTGAATTTTCTGAGTAGAGAGGTTGGAAAGAGGATGGTCAGCCTACATGTGTGAGCTGATTGCCTCATTTTGTAACCAATACAGTGGTTTAGGAGACAAATACAACTTCTAACCCTCTCCTACTGATGGGCTGTTTTAGTTTGGCCTGCAGGGTGCAGTGGTGTTGGGACATCATAGTCTATCCTGAATTCCTTTACCAAATCTAGTGATTTTTAAAGGTCAAAGAAAATTCAATTTTCACAATTAAAAATGAAACAGAACTGAATCTTTGAGGAAGTAATGAGACTGTTTTGAAGTATTTGTAGAAAGAACTAGAAAAAAATATGCTGCTTTTCTTTGGGATGTAGGAAGTAGAGTCAGTATAAAAAGTGGGGAACCATTTTCTGTTTTTAATCAGTGTGTTGACAAAAGGAAACGAGAAAAGAAGAGCCGGCGGTTGGAGATGGCCCTTTGAAATGTTTAGCTTCCTCTGTTTGGTGGCCCATCTTGGGTGGCTCTTGCTATCCTGCTGAGACTGGACCACGCATATAACACTGTTTTTGCAGGGCTGCATCCCGATTTAGCTAGGGCCAAGACGTAGATGAGAAAGCACCCAAACGGAAAGTGCATTTGGAGAGAGAGAGGCAGAGAGATACAGAAAGAGAGATTGCTGCTGTGATCTGGGGTCCAGTTTTAACGATGTTTTAGTTTGCCTGCTAAGTGATGTGCTCTGCTGTTGCTAAGGCAGACCTAGGACTCAGGCAGCTGCCTGCCTTTCCTCCAACCACTAGGAACCAATTAGAAGAAAAGATGCATCGCATTGGGCCAATTAAGTTTCAAGAGCAAAGGGTACTTTGGGAACAGGATGCACTTGCCCTGGGGCATTGCAGTCTAGGTGCTGCCTTGCTCTAATTTAGTTTCACTACTCAGACTTGGGAGAGGCCAGAACTTGGAGACTCCCCATCTCTGTTCGCTGGGGAAAGAGAAAGTTCTATTCACAAAGCCCTGGAAAGGTCAGGTTGAAAGACAAGGACAACTGAATATCATGGGGGTAAAGGTCAGAAAGTGACCTTGGGTAAGGCACTCACCTTCTCTAAACTTCATTGTCATCTGTGAAAGAGGAATAGCAGAGACACCTGCTTTATTGGGGTGTGGCGAGCAGTTGATGAGATAATCCACTCAAAGCTCTTAGCCTCACACATGATAAATCCTCAGCAAATGTCAGGTGTCATTTGTTTATGCTTAAAAACGGATGATTTTCATATTTTACTTGTCTTAAAGAAATTACAATGAAATTCATCACTGTTGCAAAACATTTGAATTGTACAAAAGGTCTTGAAGTTAAAAAGTAAGTCACATTCTCTGCCCATTCTCTCCCTCCCTCCCCTACCTCTGTTCTCCCAACAAAATGGACTCCCTGGGTTCTAAACTTGCTTCCAGTTCATGTGGATCTGGGCAAGCTTGCCTCAGACTTTTAATCTGTACAATGGGGATAATACTAAAAACTACATCAAAGAGGTATTACAACCTTGGAATAGTGCCTGGCACAGAGCCAGCTTTTGATAAATGTTTGCTCTCATCTTTCAAGTGGAAAAAAAAAAAAGAATGCATAATGCTTAAGCTTGATTCTCTTCTAAAATTAGGTACAGTAATTTACAGACCACCATTCTACCCTGAGTTGATAAAATGCATAAAATTATGAGCAGCTTCAAGAGTGTGTTAAGAAATTTTGTCATTGGAAGTCTCTTGGGAGGTGATCTTTTGCAAACTCCCAGGTGGAATAGAAGTCCTTTCTGCAAACTGCACGATGTGTGTGTAGTCATTCTCTCTGAGAATATCTGGAAAGAAGTGTACCATTTCTTGGGATGGCCAAACACATTATTATTAGAAACTTTTAGATTAAACGGTTCTTTTGTTGAATAAACAGCTGCCACTTGCTAACTTCTGATTGGTAGCTTCTATTTAGTCTGGATTTTCTTTGCTAGAAGAACAAAGAACACTACAAAATAGAATCACAACCCTGAGAGTGCCCTGAGCTTTGCATTTTGACTATGACAGAAGGACTTCTCTCAATAAAGCTCTTCTTTCTGCCCTAATATAATCTCTGCAGAAAAACATACACTCTTTTACCCATGTATCATAAGTCAGATCTGTTTTCTATTTTTCATGTTCTCAGCACATTTGGTCAAGAATTTATGAGACTAAAACTAATTCTAAGAAATGAAGAAATCTGTCATCCTTAGGAAGCTGTCTCTTTTACTGTCTCTTTACTACAGCTGTCTCTTTACTACATGATGTAAGATTATCAGATGGGAGTTAATAAATGCTTCTTTATGTGTTTTTTTTCCCCACAATTTAGACAAAAGATGATAAAAGCATAATAGACTATTTCTAGGATTCATCCTCAAGGAAAAAGGCTGGATATATGCATACTAACTTCCGCTATCTGAAAGTGACATTTAGATAGATTTGATAAGGCGTTTGATGATTTCTTACCAGAAAAAAAAATCGACACATTTTTATCAATGTGTGGCTGGAATAACTATAATATGACTCATATAATACAAACGGATTCAGTTTTAAGAAAGGAGAATGTCTGTAGTGTTTTCGCAAACAATAATCAATGCTAAGAGGGTTTAGAATTACAAGGTTGTATGATGAGAAAGTGTTGAGGGACTTCCCTAGTGGTGCAGTGGTTAAGCCTCCGCGCTCCCAATGCAGGGGGCCTGGGTTCGATCCCTGGTCAGGGAACTAGATCTCGCAACTCAGAGTTTGCGAGCCACAACTAAGACCCAGCGCAACCAAATAAATATTTTTTAAAAGATTCATGCTTTAAAAGAAGAAAAAAGAAAAAATGTTGAAAAGTAGTTTTCTTTTTATTATCTATTTTATACTGTACTTAATTTTTAATTTAATAGTTCCGTGAATCACTTTGTCTTGGTTTATATCCTGGCTCATCTCTGTACCTAAATTTCTTGATCTGTGAAGTGGTTCTTGTAAGAATCGAATGACATGATGTATGACATGCTTAGAATCAGGCCTGGCACGGGATAAGCCCTCAGTAAACATCCGTGTGGGAAGGAGTCTTTTACATGGTGGTCAGCTTAATTTGGGAGGAAATCAACTGATGGAAGTCACAGTGGATTCGTAGTATTTTCTGTGTGAATGAATGAATGGGAAACAGGATAAGGGGAGGTTGCCTGGGTTACAGGAAAGACCATCTCAGTGTGTTGGGAAGCTGATTCTAATATAAAAGACAGGACATATTAGAAAGGGTGATGTCAGCAATTCCCTGGTGGTTCAGTGGTTACAATCTGTGCTTTCACTGCCAGGACCAGGTTCGATCCCTGGTTGGGGGACTAAGATATTGCAAGCTGCACAGCGTGGCCGGAAAAAAAAAAGGGGTGATGTTTGTGACCATCCAGACCTGAGGTCCCATGGCCTGGAAAGGGCTCTAGTAACGGGGTAAAGGGAAAGGGGCCTTGGACATACGTGGAGTGAGGAGGGAGGAAAGAAGTCACCAGTGAGGATCTGTGACGAGGGAATCTGTGCACGTGTGGAGACCTGCCTGCGGGGACTAGGAAAGTTCAGGGCAGTAGGATCTGAGAGGAAGGGGTGAAGTAGAAGTATGTCAGACCGGTAGCACCTGTCCTGTTGATTTTCAAGTGATGATGGTGTTGGCATGGCTACAGTTGAGGGAGAAGCCACGTAGGTACATGACTCAGTAATAGAAGCTGCTGGCCATCGACAGACAGTGATGGAAACTGTGGGAACAGATGCTCATTTGAGGGGTTAAGTACAGAGGACAGGCACACAGGACAGCAGGTAAAGGACATGCTAGAAACCATAATGTAGAAGATGGAAGATTCAAAAGACGAATGCAAACCCAAGAGAGTTCCAAGGAGAAGAAAAGACCAACAGGGTTGCAAGTACCTCACAGCTAAAGAAAAATGAATATATTTTCTTTTGGTCCAGAGAGAGCTGGGGTGACTACAAAACTGGATTTTAACCATTTAAAAGAGAGCCATGAATCAAAGTGTCTTTTCTCCCTGAGTTGCCACTAGCTGTTTCCAAGTAAAAGATTCACCAATGAACATATTATAACTGTGCAGCCTCCACCCACTGTTGAACTATTTAAATACCAGCTGCTTTTAATAAGTATGAAAAAGCAACTGGAGACCCCGCTTGTCAAACTTAGCGCACTGCCTTATGAAGGACACTTCTGTAAACAGAGAAAAAAAAATCGTGTTATAAGTACATGATAATGATAAGGCTAAGATACACAGGAGCAATTTCCCATCAAAATAATAAGCGTACCCAGGATACTTAAATATTCCTCCTGGTCTTTATCAGGGGAATAATAGGTTTGCTGTACTCAGTTATATTGATTCAACCTGAATGAATGTGTATGACAATATTTCTGTATATAAAGGAAAATTATTACAATTAATTGCCTCAAATTAATTTTGGATTCTTCATATATTTGTAACTTGAACTTATTTAATATTATTAAATCAGTTATAGGTTCAGTGATTCAGGAGCTAGTTGTTGATAAATACATATTTGTTGAGTTTTAATATATATGTGGATTAACCAGGTTTTCCTGGGCACTGTTTGATTTGGTGACACTTTTGTATTAGGTAAATTTTGAAAGTAGATGATAACTAATGTCATTCATTGTAGTTGCACTGTTTTGGTGGCTCAAATATAGCCATCGTGGAGATTTTTTTAAAAAATAAATTCTGGGTGTCTACTTCTCTAAGATAACAAATCCATAATCAAAAATCGGCTTTGCTCCAGATGGAATATTAGTAATACAAGGTGCATGGAATTCATATGTGAAGATTTCACATTTATACATCAAAATTTTTTGAGACCTTAACTTACGGCCAGATCACAGAGCAGTTAAATGGCCATTCATAAGCTTCCACTGGCTCAGTGGAAAGGTATTATGGCTAGTAGCTAGGCCTATACATTTTTCTTGTATCATCTTTGAGCTACATTGTAAAACCTCTCTTCATTTCCTCCTTTGCCTTGTGTAATCTTGAAGGATTTCTAAAAGATTCTGTATCCAGTTTTGGGGTACATAGGAGACTGTCATTCAAGAAGCATCCCAAATTGAGGCCACCAGATGTTCCCCCGCTCCACAGTAAATCCGAGAACAAGCATAATTTGAATATTCTGCATATATTTACATATCAATGTCAAGAGTCCCTAACTCCAATTATGTAAAATAAAATTAATTAGTGCAGCCTGCTGCAAAACCCATATTCAAATCCAATATTCAGGGCAAGGCAGCCTGGAAATACCTAGCACATCTTAAAGGCAATTAGCTTGATTTCTTCTGGGAATAAAAGGGCCAGGCAGATGCACCTACCTTGGTGCATCAAGGAGAACAGACACAGAGGTAGGCGCTCGAACACAGGGAATCGGATCAAAGGCGATTGGTCCTGAGCTTCTGTGTTCTCTTTCCCAGGGAACGTTGCACACAGGTACACAATCTGCAAACACATTCTTATTCTTCTCCTGTTCCCACGAGGATTGAGTGGCACTCGCTGACCTTGGTTAGGTTTCTTTCCCCAGCCCCAAGGAGTAGCAGAGAGCAGAGCCAGCGCACCTTCCTGGTGATAGAACTACTGCATTTTCCTGACTCGGCGTCGCCATGGCTGTGTGCTGCCTGGAGGACCTTTACCCTCCCTCACCTGCCTTTAGAAATTCTCCTAATCATTCCTCAGCACCAGTTTGGTCTACGACGAACACCTTAGACTTTGTAGTCAGAGCTTCTTTTAAAACCTCAAGTTTGCTTTGGTGACCTTGGTTGCTGCCTCGAGACTGGACTTCCTCATGCTTGCATAAAAAGACAAGATGTTTCCTTTCTTCCACCAGTTGTAAAAATTAAATATCATTGCTAAGTGCCCAAAACATAGTTCATATCCAGAAAATGTTAGCTCCTCTCCTTCCTTTAAGACTCAAGCCAGGGACTTCCCTGGTGGCGCAGTGATTAAGACCCCGAGCTCCCAATGCAGGGGGCCTGGGTTTGACCCCTGGTCAGCTAACTAGATCCCACATGCATGCTGCAACTAAGGAGCCTTTGAGCCGCAACTAAGATCTGGCACAACCAAATAAATAAATAAATATTTAAAAGAACAAAAAGATTCAATGCAGGTGTTAATCAAAGGAGAAGTCTCTGTGGGTGCAGGGGTGATCAGGCACTGCCTGCCTTTACAGTATCTCCTCCCACATTTTTGCACTTATATTTGCTACTTGTGTCCTGAGGGCCCAACGTGTAGCTGCTGGATTGTGGCTGGTGGTAGTGATGGCTAAAGGGAGGTGACATGTATAGCAAGATGGGGATGACTCAGAATTGTGAAAATCTAAGTGGAAAGCAGGCATTTCATCATACCCCTCTTCGGTATGCTTTGGGTTTACTTCAGGGTTGGTAGAAGAATTGATATAGTTACAAAATTCATAAAAGAAAAAAACGCTTTATTTAGAGTAGATTCTGCCCCATTCTCTCTGGCTCCCATCCACCATGGCAAGGACAAAATTGGGAGGTCAACCTGGGTCTATCCTATTGTTGGCAATAAATGTCTGTGAGTGTCATATTAAATTAACCCCGGGGGAAAATTCTGAGAATGATCTGAGTAGTTTATCTGGATTGGTCAGCTGTGCTCTGGCACAGACCACCTTTAAGTGGAGACAGCTCTAGGTATATGAACATAGACCTCCAAAAATTCCCTATTAATATGTGAACCCTAAGAGGCAAAGCTATTTTACCCCAGTTAATCTAGACCCCAGTGGTCTCTAAAGTAGCACACAGAATGTTGTATGACGTGCACAAGACGATCTGTTGGGTTGAGAGAAAAAAATTCAAGTTTTTTTATTAATTTTTATCTCATCCTTTAAAAATTCCTAGCTGCATGTATTGATTATATACAGTACAATAGAACAGGGGTGTAATTAACAAATGCCTAGGCACGCATGGGGGACTCTGTTTTTGCGATTAGCATAAGGATGGGTTAGGGCACTAACACACTCTCCATTTCCTCTTCCAGATTGTGGTTTTGAACTTGCTCCCCAGAGCTAACTTCAGCATGCTCAAAAGGAAGCAGAGCTCCAGGGTGGAGGCCCAGCCGGTCACTGACTTTGGTCCTGATGAATCTCTGTCGGACAATGCAGACATACTCTGGATTAACAAGCCAGTAAGTTTCTTTTTGGAAGTGTGGAGAGGCCCACGCTGATATAAAGGAAATTTGAATCATTTAATTCAAAACTCATGTAGGTTTGGCTTTGAAATGTCTGAACTGCAGTAGAACGTGGATGAGTCTCAGAGTCTGGAGGTTGAGAACAATCCCGATGAAATAATGAGGTGCCGCTGTGAGTTATTCGCAGAGGAAGGCATGAGAGGTGGTCTGGCTCCCCCTTCTCCCTTCAGAGCCACGAAATGTAGAGTTAATACCACTTCTCAGATTGACCCAAAGCTGGAGACCGAGATGAGGAACCTGTTCGACCAGACTTCCTTTACTTACCTTCTCATGATGCAGGGACCTGAGGAGACAATCAGATGTTTGGAATTAAAGGTCTCCTTCTGAGTTGCACGGAAAGGTTAATGAGATAGTGGATAGTGTCTCTGAAGAATTTTGTCACCTTCTCTGCCTAATTAAGCTGATGGGAACTTGAGGGGAAGCCTGGCTACACCAAGTGTCATTGTACACGAGACAGTCTAGCAGCCAGAGCTGGGGCGGAAGGCATAGCCACAGGGCTGGAAAGTTCAGCTCTAGGATCCTGAGTGGTATAAACTCCTTTGTCAAACCAGCAACAGGGGCTGAATTCAGGAAATGAACCGCTACTCTCGCAGTGCTTGCCTTTCCCTTGACCTTGACCATGATAAAGATGATCGGCCTTGGTCCCCCTGTCCTTTCCCGTCTAATCTGTCCTCAAGACTGCTTCTCGCCCGCTCACATTTCTTTCCACATTTCCGTGTCTGTTTCCGTCACCCTTCTGCTTTACGATCATTGAAACATCCCTTTTACCTACAGTGCAAATCAAAATGCGTTAGTATCACATGCAAAGCCCTTTATATTGTGGTTCTAACTTGTTCAGCAACTGCCCTTTCCTGCATCTACATACACTCTGTTCACTTGTCGGTGGCTTCCTGCTCTTCCGAGATGTTCGGCCAGTTCACATTGTTTCCTTTGCCCCGAGACCCTTTCCCAGCAGCTCAGATGAGTCACATCACCCTCACCCATGAAGGCTCAGATGTGACCCCTGCCCCCATCCACTCTGAGTTTCCTCCTTTGACCCTTCCCCACCATAGATGGAATGAACCTCTTCTCTTTCCACTTATCCTACTTTATATGTAAATAGAAATGATATTGTATATAAATATCTATGTTACGCACATCAGACTGAAAGTAGTGTTGAGTCAAAACTGTGTTGTTTCCATTTGTGTGTCCTCAGAGCCCAGCATAATTTCTGACACATAGTAGGTCTTCCATTCACGTTTAGAGACTTTGAACAGAATAGACAATAAAGCAGTCGCTAACTTTTTCTTAGTATCCACCACATACAGAACTTTCTGAGAACTTCTGAAGAAGGTAGTTTTATAGATGTAGGCGTGTAAACACTAGAATGATTAATGCTTAATGAGAATTCATTCTTTAAATTCACTACAGTTTTGTTGTGGGAGAACCCATCTTTTGAAACTCTTGGGTAATTAGATCCTTTGTGTTGGAGGCCCAGATGGGGCTAAATTTACACACTGATGTTTATTGAAGCGCTTCCTAATTGCCATGAAAAGTACATCAACTTTTAAAGTTAATCATCAGTGACTTATATGGTATGGAATTAGCAGCATTATGTCTTCATGAAAATATTACAACTGTCATTAATATTATAACCCACTCACCAGCCTACAAGTGTCTGAGTCTCCTCAAAGTTCTGACAGGTTTTCTGTTTCTCATTGTGGGTGCTTGCTAGCTTGTGTAGCTGCAGAACCATCTACTATGAAACTAAAACATCTTCTTTCAGTGGGAGTATATTAAAGGATTAATGTGACTGCATATATATACAGGACAGTCAATAAATAACACATTGAGATTACGTTTAGGAATTGTGTAGTAACTGATTAGCTAGTAATATAAATTGTGTAGGTTTAGCATGCAGATGCGTTAATATTTTTTATCCTAGGTATTAGTTTTCATAATAAGATGTTATACATGAGTAATTTTATGTCTTACACATATACAGATGTATACACACACATTTATCTTTTTAATTCCTACTTCTTTAGGTTGGGGTTAAGGAAAGTCTTCAAACAGCACGTGCACTGCCAGAATTGCACACAAACTTATTTTTTGGCATTTTAGGAGAGATATCTGGGCTAAATTTTTATAAAACATGTTCTCCAAAGTAAAGAGGAAAGTCCATTTATTATTAAGCTTTGAAAATATAGGATGAGAGCAGATTTTAAAATATATTTTTATACAAGGGTGTTGCATATAAGATAAAATAGAAAGAGAACCATTCTTATGGAATATGTATCAATTTATTTTAAGAAGCATTTGAGGTCTACTAGGCTAGGCCACTGTGCTAGATTCCAGGGAAGTTACAATAAATATGGTCCCCGTTTCTAGGTGCTCATAGTGCATAAAAAACTATGAAAGTAGGGGCTTCCCGGGTGGCGCAGTGGTTGAGAGTCCGCCTGCCGATGCAGGGGACACGGGTTCGTGCCCCGGTCCGGGAGGATCGCACATGCCGCGGAGCGGCTGGGCCCGTGAGCCATGGCCGCTGAGCCTGCGCATCCAGACCCTGTGCTCCACAACGGGAGAGGCCACAACAGTGAGGGGCCCACGTACCGCAAAAAAAAAAAAAAAAAAACAAAAAACTATGAAAGTAATAGCATATCACTTTTCTATCAATACATATATTGATTGAATCAGAATCTCCCTATATTATGGCCTTATGCCCTGGTAAGTATCAGAGCCATTGGGGTAGCCTGACCTGGTTAACATCGAAGCTTTGGCTTTTATTAATGCAGGACCACAGACAAGCCCCTTAACCTTCCTGAGTCTTAGTGTTTTCATGTGAAAATTAGGCTGCTTTGAGAATTAAACGATGTAAAATACGTGAAAATATTTAGCACGTTACACGTATTTAACGTGTTAGTTTCCTTCTTCCTTTTCTCCCTACTGGTGAAATATTTCCATCTCGTTATTACGTTTTCCAAATAGCATGGTTCATAACAAAAGTTTAAGATATTTCGTGGCATCAAGATAGTAACTCCGGACCATCTCTGCAGTGGGTTCATTCTCTGCTGCGCATCTGTGCCATCATCAGCGTCATTTCTGTCTGCATGAACACGCCCATGACCTTCGAACACTACCCTCCTCTGCAGTACGTGACGTTCACCCTGGACACTCTGTTGATGTTTCTCTACACGGCAGAGATGATAGCAAAAATGCACATCCGGGGGATTGTCAAGGTGAGTGCTTCCGTGTTATTTAAGCTGAAAACCAAAATGCATTGAGAATCTAAATCAGTTTAATGCTTTCACATTAATTTCGGTCAAACAAAACGTCTCTTTATTTTATCGATATTGAAGTCTTTTTAAAAAGGGTATAACTCCAGATGTTGGTGAAAATATAATACATTAAGAATAATTAAAAAGTGAAGTCAATTGTGTAAGGCACAAAGTCTTGGAATATCTGAGAAGGAGCTAGATGGCCCCACTGCTGACTTCGTGAAGGCTGGAGGAGGGTCTTTCATGCCACCTATGGGGTGAGCATGCCACCTAGGCCAAGGAGGCACCTGTTGGTTCATGGAACGCAGAATAAACGTCATGTGATAAATTTGCAGTGCGATGGTAATCAGCAGGATGTCATTCACCTGAGGCATTCTGAACATATTAAGAGGGAAAAAGAAAGGACTTGAAATGGAAAGGAATTCCAGGACTGTAACACAAGGAATGTGTAACATGAAATTGGCACCATTGGGAGACAATAAATAAATAAATAAAAGAAAAAGGAAAAGAAAGAAAAAGAAAAGGAAGAAAATTTCTGTCCCGGGATATCTCTTTCTTCTGTAACCCTAACCTTCGCAGAGGGTTTTTATTTATTTATATTTTAACCTTCATTAAAAATATGTAGATGATGCTGTCTCTAAAGTATTTCAAATTGTACTATTTAGAGAGACAATGGTATAATGAAACAGCAGATTGGGTGTTAGGGTCTGACAAATGACAGATTTGACTCAAACCCTAGCCTTTTCTTTTACTGGCTGTATCAGCATCTCAAGTGCGGTAATTTTGATGAAGAAAGGCCTTATTTTGTATAAGCGTTTCAAGACTTTAACAAGATGATGCCTAAGATATAGTTACTGGGTCAATTTTTTTGCTTCTCTTTACAATAATTCATTGTGTGCTATCTTTAAAAAGGGAGTTCACAGTCAATGCACTACTTTTTTCACTTTAACTTTTTAAAAACTTTTTATTATGGAACTTTAAAAATTTACAGGAAAGTAGAGATTATAGTTGTAATGAATCCTGTAACTCAGCATCAACAGTTATCAGTATTTTCCCAGTTCTATTTCATTTTAAAGCAAATCTGAGAAATCAGATTATTTCAGAAACAACTTCTTATGCATCGCTGACTGACAAAATCTTTTTTCTTACATATTGCATCTAGCACAATTAACAATAATTCTTTAATGTAGGCTAATACCCCATCTGTATTCATAATTCCCCAGGTGTCTAAAATATTTTCTTTTACAGTTAGCTTCTTTGAATCAGGACTCAAAGAAGCTGTACAAAGTGTATTTGTTATATTTTAAAATCTCATTTAAGTCTCTTTAAATCCTTTAGGTCTCAGCCCCACATGCCCTGCACAAAAATTTTCCATGTCATTGATCCATTGGGAAAGTGAGTCTTTTGTCTTGCAGAATGTTCTACAGTCTAGGTTTGGATAATTGCTTCCTGGTGGCTCTATTTAATAGTTTCTGTTTACCCCGTATTCCCTGAACCTTTTTGACTGTTGACCAGTGATGTACACAGGTGTCTCTTTCACCACGTGGTCACCACAAAACAGGTTGTCAAACTTTTGGATATTTGCCAATCTGTTGGGTGGCAAATGGTAACTCAGTGTGGTTTTAATTTGCATTTCCATTTGACGAGTGAGGTTGAACCTGATTCTATGTATATAAAGGCCATTTTCAAGTTGTCATTATTTTTCACTCAAATTTTGGGCACTTTTTGTGTGTTAGGAATATTAGCCCTTTATGATGTAAATTGCAGTTATTTTTCCCCATTTGTCATTGTCTTTGGCTCTGCCTGTGGTTATTGGTACCACACACACTTCTTCCTGTCCCAGATCATGGGCAATCTTTCCATTCTATCAAGTCTGCTCCCGCACCTTAAAGGACTGTTTTATAGTTTTCCTCATGTAGATTTTGCACGTTTTTTGCTATATTTATGCTCTGATATATATATATTTTTTTGCTCTTGGTGTGGGGTCTTGTCTTTTATAATGTATTCTTACTTACTGTTGTTCTTCTAAATGAAGGCTGTTGATTTCTGTTTGTTAATATTATATCCTGCCACTTTACTAAATTTACTAAATTTGTGTATTGTTTATAGTAGTTTTTCCATTCATTCTTTTGTTATTTCCATATCATCATATCGTATACAAATAAAGACAGGTTTGCCTTTTTCTTTCCAGTTCTTATGCCTCTAATTGCTGCCACTAATTTAATTGGGCCAGCTAATAATACCTACAAAATTTTAAATAGTTTTAGAGACAGTGCGCATCTCTGCTTAGCTCCCGGCTTTATTTAGAACACCTCTAATGTTTCCTAATTAAGTAATCTGAAGGATTTGCGTTTTAAGTATGCATATTTTATCAAGTTAAGGGAATAAACATTAATTCCAACTTTCAAGAGTTGCATCTTGAATAGCTTTTAAATTTTGTTGAATGATGATTTTTCTCCTTAGCTCTTGTAATAGCGTGGATTTCCTAATAATTGAACTATCCTTACATTCCCAGAAAAAACTCAGCTGGGTCATGACACAGTTTTGTTCTGTTTTAATCGGTTATTTCATTATATTTGTTATTATTTTCCTTGTGTAAATTTTGTCTAATCTTTGTCAGGTTTTGATGTTAGATTTTCTCTGTGTGTGTGTGTGTGTGCACTTATATGCTCTAAAATAATCTGAGTAATCTTGAAATTATTTTAACTTGGAAAGTTTGTTCGAAATCCCCTGTGAAACCATCTGATTCTAGTGCCTTTTTGGTAGGACTCCCTCTTCTTTCTGTTTCTCCTAGGGAAATTGGTCTGTTTAGACTTGCTTGGTCTGTTGGGGGTCTGTTTGATGAAGTAAATTTTCTTATGAAATTATTCACTATTTAATTTGTTTAATTTACTAACAGTGTATGTTTATTATGCACTGATTTCCAGCTAAAATATCTGTACAACTCTTTGCCAAACAATGTGAAAACTTACTAAGAAAAGTGTAACCTGATGCTTAAAATAGAACACGATGCACACATATACTTTATTTGGGTTGGTAGACTCAAGTCCACGTCCCTGGAAAGGCTAATGGGAAGAGAGGGAAGAGGAGGTAGTGATACACTTAACGCTTATCAATTGTTAAGTATTTAGATAAACATTGCCAGCACAAGATTTACCCCCCAAGAACAGCAGAGCTGCATGCATGCACATCTTACCTCCTTGCAGGATTCACGGACAACTTCAATGTTTCCACTGGCACCTGTACAGATTCGCTATAGTGGTTCTTCTAGTTACATAGTGATTTGGGAGCAAGTATTTTAGCAAATGTAAATAGCAAAGATTTGTGTAGTGAGAATTCAGATAGTGAGAGATAGACCTTCAGTATTTTGTGAAAGTGCTGTAATAATGGTCTGAAACAGGTACAGGGGAAGGGGGCACAAAAAATAGTGAAAAAAATCTGCTTGAAGATGTCAGTGAAGAGCAATGTGAAGTGATGTCTTGAAGTGAGGAGGTGTAGTCTATGGTGGGGGTATTTGCAGAGGGAAGTCAAGGGTTTCACAGAGAGAGAAAAGCAACGCTTTGAGACACACAGGCTTGGAACACCCTGGAGCCTTGGGGCACTCTGCGTAGTCAGAAGTAGCAGATGGGATGCTCAGGGAGCAGCTGGAAGGGACCCTGTGAAGGCAGCCCTGCTGCACCGTGGAGGGCCTTGCAGCCCTGCGAGGAGCTCAGGCTTCCTTCTGTGGTCAGTTAAGATGCATGGGGCATACGAATCTGAGAGTGACACCCTCTGATTTGTATTTGAGAAGCTCACTGTGGAGGTCACACGCCCCACGCACGACAGGAGAGAGAAATTGGAGCACAAAGTCCTTCCGGCAGAAAATGTCCTTCAAAATTTTCATTAGAGGAATTTATGTGTTTAAAGGATTTCACATCTTTTATAACATCCCCCAAACTTGACTACATCTGCCAATTAATTCCTACTGCCCAATAATTTGTTTCTAATTGCCTCCCCCACTAACTCTTGTTCCAAGAAGCATTCTAGCTCACCAAATCCCTACAGGCAAAAATAAAGCATTTGGGTGATACATGTTTGTGTTGCTGCAAAGCGTTCCATGTAGTGCAGACTGAATTCTTCAGACAATTCTCAGTTGTCTATTTTTCGTCTGGCAATAGACCTGGCTAAAAGTAGCATGCATCCTCTGAGCACTGTTGAAGTAATAAAAAATAATGCTAAGACGCAGTGACAGATGGGCCCTGGGAACTCAGAACAATAAATCATATGCTTATGAAACTACACCCATGCATATTGTTTTGTAACTCCAACCTATATCCCTATAACTGTCTTCAGGTAAATGTGTTTGGTTTCTCTGCTTGTGAAGTCCTTGCATGGCAATTTAAGTTCCTCTCTTATACTGTATAATTGATTGGCAGCCTCCAAGTGTTTATCTTTATAAAAATTGACGGACAGCTCTTGAATAACTCATCTCCTCAGACACCAGCCTGCTGATTTCCACCCATAACTCAAATACTCTCTGCTCTCCCTTTCTTGTTGATGCAACAAACAAGTTAAAACCTTTCTTTCATATTGGAGGCATTAAAACTTCTCAGATACCACTGGGCCTTCGTGTGTGTTAGGTTCTGGTTACACATTTTGGAAGCAGGGGAAAGGGACAATTTATTATTTACAAATATTGTAACTTGAACATTAATACAGTAGGATTTTAAAGGGATCTGGACGTACTGACAAATTGAATCATAGCACCATTTAACCAGTTATGGTGAAGAGTCTTTGAAAATACAAATTGAAAAAGAGGCAACTTGATGAATACGTCAGACACAAAATGCAATATGAGATTATGTTACCGAACCAAACTTGGGTCCGCTCACCCTCCCGCAGTAAAGCCAATCTACTGACACTGTGTTGTGCTGAAGGAAAGTGCAGTGTTTATTGCAAGACCAAGCAAGGGGAGTGGGTGGCTAATGCTCAAGGACCCAACTTCCCTGAAGGCTTTCAGGGAAGGAGTTTTAAAGGCAAAGTGAGGGTGAGGGTCAAGTAGTGCATGATCAGCTCATGGAGCTGGTAGTGAGGTGACTGCCTTCTGGTTCCAACCAGTCTGGGATCTAGGTGCTGGTGGTCAGCATGCAGTTGACTTCTTCCACCTGATGGAGGTTTTAGTATCCTTTAGTACCTCAAGGATATGGGCTCAGAATAGTATCTATAGGCCTTGAAGAGGAATTAAAAGTCTTTGACTTTGTTTTATGGCTAAACTATTATTTTGCCTTGTTTTCCTTTGTTTCTGTATTTTCTCACTTCTGTGGTTAAACTTGCTCTTTGGAACTCTGGGAAGGCCTAGGAGGCTAGAGCTTTTCTACAAACAAGAGGTGGGGGACAGGGCAGAGTCCCACTTGGCTTCAATTATATTTCAAAGTGCCAGGTTTCAAAGTCCCTATTCTGTTTATTAAAAGGTATTTTACACTTATGGAGCCTTGGTGATTATCAATAATGATTGATATGATATCAATTTCAATTCATATTTACAATTCAATCGTATCTACAATTTCATTAAAATGCAAAAATTATATAAACCCTGACCTGGTTCCTATTTGCATGGCACATGGTCTTTGCTGATTCAAACTACACTAATCCAAGAAATATCCAAACGTTATCTCATCATTTCAACTGTGATCTTTCATGATTATGAAGGAAAAGAGTCTTAACTCTAAGGTAGTGCATTGAAAGGTACTCCATCTTTCTCTTTTTGCTGCAAAGAATCATTTCTTTAAAGGAACAATTTTAGTAGCTTCAGTGAATGGATAGATGCATGGATGCATTCATGAAGCATATGCATTGACTTCTTACTGCCTGCATTGTAATCTACAGAGGCTCTAAGACATGGTTCCTGTGCTTATCTCATCAATCATTTAATATCTGCTGTATGTCGTACATGGTGCTAGGTGGTGGGAGTGCCATCCGAAGTAGTCTAGTAAGTTTCAAGATGCTACTAATCTTCAGAACAAACTCAAACATTTACAGTGGGGAATAGACCTTTTCTTAAATGCAACACCAGAGAATACGTTTAGAGAAGATTTAAGTAGGAAGCCTAAACTGCAGGGACTAAAATATAAACTCATTAAACGACTGGATGGGGATTACAAAGGACTCTTCTGTAGGTTACACAGTATGAACCTTATTTATTTACATGAGCTGAGTTGCTGGTGGTAGCATGATGTGTGAGCAAAAGTGCTGATCAGAGTAGGCTGTGGTCAGACCAAAGTATGGAGGGAAAAGTTGGCACAGACTGTGGGGAATTTTTCAGGAAGACGGAACAGCATGAAGAACAATGGATGCTAAAGGGCAAAAGGTTAAAAGAAAAGATGGGAAAAATCTGGGTGTTATTGGCCTTTGTATCCCAGGTCACTATAACACAGCTTGTTAAAGGTTTTTATAAATAATGGACGACCCCTGGAAACAGGAACCAAAACATAATGTATAAAACTTCTGCTCAGCGGATTATTTCACGTATTATACCAGAGAAGTAAAAAGAAGCCAGTTTTAGTTGACCATTATGTGCCATCTAGTATGTGGTGGTTCTTACTGGGGACAGCCAGATGCCACTGTGAATTTCTGGAACGTGTAAATCAGAAAACATTCCAGATAATGCAACTCAAATGACTTCGTAATTCAGAAATAGTTTTCTACGTTATACAGTAGTAGTTTTTGCTAAGCCAGTTTTCATAATATGAGGTCATCTGAAATTCGAATGTGTTTTTATGCTTTTGTTTTATTTGGGACCCTAAATGATTTAAAATAATCCTTTTATGTAGTTCAAATTATACTTCAGGGCAGATTTGCAACATCAATTTCTTTAGCAGACAAACTTATGTAGTAAATAAAAAACAAAAATTCAGCCAACTCTGTTACTGATAACTTTAGGTTGTGAATTTGTGACGCCCAAGTTTTTCAAATTTGACTTTATTTGCGCCAACTGACAAAGTGATTTTTGTTAAAGCTAAAATTTTCAACTTAAAAAAAATTTAATATTGAAAATCTATTAAAAAATATATAACGCATGACCATTAGTCAAAAGACACATGTATGGATATTCTGTGAAAATTATGTCTTTCTTCCGCCCTTGGTTCTCGCCATTCTGTTCCCCTCCCAGGGAAATACCACTATTTATCCTCACTTTTTATATTTTAAATAAACCTCAATATAATGAGAAGCTCTTACCCTGTATCTAATTGAACATAATTTGTTACTAAAGCAAATTATGAGCAACAATAGAGGTTAAATGTAGTAATACTACATGCAACATTTTTTAATGCAAAATAGGAATAAAATAGTAATAGTGTTCGGGAAAAAATATTGTATAAGCTCATTCTATTTGGGTGCCTGTGTACCCAGTGATCTGTAATTATTCTCTTTCTTGCCTAATATTTACTTTTAATTGTTACTATTTTAAAATAGTTCTCTGCTGAGCCCCATAAAATTTCAGTTTTCATTTTTGGAATTTTTTACATTTTTTAAGCAATCACAATTATGCCTAGTTCTTCAAATAAAGATCAAGTAATATTTTTCTCTCACTTTTTGCTCAACAACAAGTAAAGAACACATTTGTTTACTAAAAGTCAATTTGAAAATATATACTTGAATTTTTCTGTGTAACACTTATCAACATCATATACTGTATATTTACATTTTTAAAAGTTAACATTTAAAAACATTTTATAAAATAATGCATTCTAATGTCAGAGTAGACTCACAAGTAAAAAATGAAAGTAGTATGTCTTCCTTATCTTTCTTTTACATTTAAAATCCCAATTAAAGTTAAGTCGATATATGTTTATTTTGAAAATGAAGGCAAGTTTCTTCATCTTCACTTCTAATTCAGTTCAACATGAATTCCTGGCTAATTTTCCACTAATGATGGTTGTTCCCAGAGATTTAAAGTCCTTCACTGACCACTGTGTGCTCAATGGCCAGTGAAGGACTAACCTTGGTTCTTACAGGAAGAGGTGGTTTTAGGACCTAAGCAGCCTATTAAGTAGGATGGCCTCTGGTTCCTTATGTGGTGGACTCTGTGTGGCTAAGAGAAAAAACAGTGATGTTTTACCTTTGCATGAATTTAAAATTTTACATGCAAAGTTCTGCAGTTACTTGTGTTTTATAAATTATTTTCCTCATATATAATACCACTTAAAATGCTAAAAGTGTTCTTTTGGAAGGTCTGCTCAATTATGATACAAAAATTGTACATAGCTTATACTGAATTAACACTTGATTATTCCCTCCACAGGTGTTTTTTGAAATTATTCATTTTGTCTGATAACGCCATGTGAAATTTATTTTTAGGGGGATAGTTCCTATGTGAAAGATCGCTGGTGTGTTTTTGATGGATTTATGGTCTTTTGCCTTTGGGTTTCATTGGTGTTACAGGTAATTAAACACTTTTAAATTACAAGGGGGTATTTTCCAAAATGGGCATGATTTTACATTGAAAATCTAAATAGATATATTAAAGAGTATATATATATTTCATCCTGCATATTAAATGTGTTCTTTTCCATTTAATAACTATTGTATGATTGACAAACATTTCCTAATTATCATCTTGCCTCTGCTGGTAAATGGAATTCTTTTTCATCTTTTTCATAGTATTTTTAACCCTTTCGCCATTACTTTGTGTTCTAGATACTCAAATAGTTCCACCAAAGACCATGTGATTGTGTAATTTCCCAAAACATTATTTTTTTAATGTTTATTGGTTTTAAAAAGCCTAACATTTTAATCATTGTCAGTCACATTTTTGAATTATTTCTCAATCAGAAATAAAAATTAGTACCATATGAGATTATTTCTTATTAAGCAGATGTTAGAAATATATTCATTGAAATGAAGGAAAGAACATGGAGTGAGGTTTCTGTATTTGTAGAATAAAAATTTGAATTTAAAAATTAAAATTCCAGTCCTTTATGTGACTGAATTCTCACTAAAAATAGCTAAAATAATATAAATACATTGGGATAAATATTGGTTAACATAAAATGCTGTATTGCTAATAGAAAACGCCTTACCATGAGAAATGGGGAACATAGATTAAAAAGGCCTGAAGGACGGATTTTATTGAAAACCAGTAGAATTCATTCCCATGCATTCATTCAGGCTTGATTTTGCATTTAATTCAACTGAAGTTACTGTATTCTTCATTTAAAAAAAAATCAGAATAAAATAAGTTCATAGTGCATCCTGCAAACTCATCGTGGTGCTTATTGATAAGCTGTCCTTATTTTTACAAAGCTCACCTCCCCAATAATTAATTTCATCCTACATTTTAAATATGTTCTTTTCCATTTAATAACTATTGTATGATTGACAAACATTTCCTAATTATCATCTTGCCTCTACTGGTAAATGGAATTCTTTTTCATCTTTTTCATAGTATTTTTAACCCTTTCGCCATTACTTTGTGTTCTAGATACTCAAAAAGTTCCACCAAAGACCATTATTAGTGAGGAAGGCTTAGCATGCTTATTCTGTATTCTGCGTTGGCACTTTGTAATAAAAACTGTGCCTTGATGGATTATATAGGAAATGAACAAGATTAACGACACTTTCATTAGTTTATGTATTTGTTTCTCTTAAGAATGCTATAGCTTCAAAATGTACTCCAAAGAAAGTTGATTTCGGTGGAAGATAATGCAGGGCACAGGATGAACCTCTGATGCTGTCTGTATAGTCCTGACTACAAGCATTGCTAAGCGAAAGTCTGAATTGTTTGTTCACCTCTGAATTTGCAGGTATTTGAAATCGCTGATATAGTTGATCAGATGTCCCCTTGGGGCATGTTACGGATCCCACGGCCACTAATTATGATCCGGGCATTCCGGATTTATTTCCGATTTGAACTACCAAGGACCAGAATTACAAATATTTTGAAGTAAGCACTGCTTTTACGTAAGTTAAGGGGATAGGTTTATGATTTTGGGGGGTAAGTTTTACCTACTTTACCTATTTTTTCCCCCTAGGCGATCAGGAGAACAAATATGGAGTGTTTCCATTTTCCTCCTTTTCTTTCTACTTCTTTATGGAATTTTAGGAGTTCAGATGTTTGGGACATTTACCTATCACTGTGTAGTAAATGACACAAAACCAGGGTAAGTTTATCTACTAACTGCATTTTTCAAAAAATAGATCTTTATTGGAGTATAATTGCTTCACAATACTGTGTTAGTTTCTGTTGTACACCAGAGTGAATCAGCCATATGCACACACGTGTCCCCGTATCCCCTCCCTCTTGAGCCTCCCTCCCGCCCTCCCTATCCCACCCCTCTAGGTCATCACAAAGCACCGAGTTGATCTCCCTGTGCTGTGCTGCTGCTTCCCACTTTTATCTAGGTGATTCATAAGGACTTTTCTGCAGTTCTCATGAGAAAAACCTCTGTCTCAATTTTTAAAAAAGTATTTATGTGCCCTCTATGTTCTGTATTCTCTGCTTCAAAATTGTTTTGTGCAAATGTTTAAGACAAATACTCAAGACAAGCCAGACTGAAAAATGTAACCCTGTGGGAAAGTAGATTCAGCGAATTCAAAGTGTACATTTAGAAAGTTTCCTCAGCGTGGGAACATAATACCGTCAGGATATTTTCATATCTTATTTAAATAAGATGGGAATGGAAAATGGTATAACTGCTTTGAAAAACAGTCGGGCAGTTTCTTAAAAATTAAACAGACATCTCCCATATATCCCATTCATTTATTCCTGGGGCTTAACCAAGAGAAATGAAAACTTATGTCCATACAAAGACTTATACATAGACTTATGTATGCTTATACATACAAAGGCTTTATTTGTAATAGCCCACTTTGGTAACACCCCAAATTTCCATCAACAGGTAAATGGATTAACAAATTGTGGTATATCCATGTAATGACTACTATTTAGCAATAAAAGAAGTATGAGATATTGATATACATAACATCTTGAGTCTCAAGATAATTACATTGAGTAAATGAAGCTAGATGAAAAAGAGTACATATTCTGTGGTTCTATGTATATAAAATTCTAGAAAATGCAAGCTTGTCTATGATGATATAAAGGAAATCATTGGTTGCCTGGGAATAAGGGTTAGGGTAGGAGAAAGAGATGACCAAGGGGCACTAGGAAACCTTTGGGATTAGTCAGTATGTTCATTTTCTTGAGTGTGGTTCTGTGCATATGTCAGAATTTATCAAGCTGTTCTTTTTAATATGTGCAATATATTGTATGTCACGTATACCTTACTACAACTGATTTTCATCATATGGTAAGGCAGTTTTCCCCGCACTATTTATTGTGTGTCATTACTCACAGAACTTAACACTACGTTTCTCATTTACTAATTCCCTGTCTATATTTGGGTCTGTAACTATAATCTCTATTGTGCCTGATTGACCTATTTGACGATCCCTTCGCCAATATCACGCTCTGGAGCTCGTTTAAATTATAATATGTCTGTATGCCTGGGAGTCCCATTTCCTGCTCCCAGACTCACATGGGCTTAGGACCCTGTCTTCTGCTTCTTGTAGGCATTGAAACCCAAGCTCATGGCTACTGGGTACTTAGTCCCCATTGAGACCACCATTTAGTCAACTCATGTATTTCCCTTCCTCTAGTTTTTAGTTTCCTCTTATATGTTGCCATTTTGGAATGTATTTTTCTTTCTTCTAAGCCCAGATATGCATTTTTAAATGTTAGTGTTTATCCAACAGATCTAGCTGTTTGTAGTGGAAGGAGCTAAATTTAATGTAGTCCATCTTGCTAGAATTAGCACTCTGGCACTCACAGCTATTTTTTTCCCCATTTTCCTCATTACACTGTGAGGTCCTTAAGGATACATTTGGGAAAGGGTCGATAAGATTCATTTCCCTGTGGTCAGTACCTAGTATCCTAGCACAGAGTAAGTACTTAGTAACTATTTATTGACGGCATGGTTAATAACGTGTTATATTTAGACAGATAATGACAACTTTATGACAAATTGATAAAGAAGAGGAAATAAAAAAAGAACAGAGGAAGAAAAGCAAGTTGCTAAAAGTGACAAAGGAGAAATTGTTAAAAAATAGAAAAGCAACTTTAAAAGCAGAGGATAGCAGTGAATTAGTACAAACACAGGATAGGAAAGTTGAAGGAAGTGGTGAGTAAGGGAGTTGACTTGTGTGGGTGAGGGAAGAAATGCGTGGAAGGAAACCTGTAGGTAGTTTTTTTTTTTTTTAAATGTATGTGGGCTGTAGAATATGTCTAGATTGTTCCATGAATGAATATGAGGGTGGAAAAATATCGTGTGGGCAGAGACAATAGACGTAGAAGTGACGAAAAGAGAAAGCTTCTGGGTAAGGAAGCAGCTGTGTTCTAACCGCAGTGAGTTTAAGAGGCTGGTTTAGAGTTCCCATTTTATTAAAAACCAAGTTGAAAGGCAAGAATTCTCAAACTTGTTAACCCAGCTAGGAGATCAGGCATCATGCTGCAAACTTAACTTTGACACAGAAAATATAATACAAATAGGGCAGACAGGTATGAGAGTCATCTGAACTCATGGCCTTTGAATCATTCAGTAAGTCCTCTTAGCCAGCTCCGTGCTGTACTCTGTTCTCAAAAATGAGTGTCTGAAAAAAATGTTAAAAGACCTCTCATATTCTATTAGCTCCAGCTCATTACGTTATCCTAAAAAAAAGGAGTGCACTGGGAAGAATTTCATACGTGTTGGCAGACTTTTCAGTTACTAGAGACATAGCAGTTATAGGGAGACGTCTGCGTTTTCTCTTTCTTATATTTGTAAAATCTGCCCAATGGCTATGTACACACACATGGATTTTGCCTTCTCTTTATGTGACTCTTAATTTACTATTTGAGAAGAAAATACATAACTGGCCACATGGTTTTATGAGCAGTGTTACTGATGAAAACAATTTTCATAGGTTTGATGACTTATTTCAAGGACCAATCATTTCCACCATTTTTCTTTTATATTTTCAGTTCAGTGTTAACTGAGTTTTAAAGTCTCGCTCATTAGCAGAAAAACCGTCAATACAGTTTTACCGTTAGTTCCAGCCCAGACATTAATTTACTTTCTTTTTAGAGACTCAAACAGTGTCCAAAGTCAGAATGAAACATATAAAAATCCCCATTTAAAAGAATTTCCCAACTTTTTTCTTTCCTTTTGTTGCTTCTTAACTAGGAATTTCTCATAAACATCTCTGAGTCAGATATTAAGCTTTGGTATGATGGTTGTGTTTCCAGAGATAAGTGTTGCCAGTTGCTGTCATGACCTCATTTCTCTTCATCATCATCCTTTAACAATTGTTCCAACCTCTGCTTAATTTGCATGCACTGTAGCCTAATAACGGGAGAGCTTTCAGGCAGAGATGCGCCTGTTCAGAAACCTGTATGTCCTAGGTTTCACGGCTGACCTCCAGAACTGATTATGTTTAATCTGTGAAGCAAACAGGATAAATAAGGAAGGAATTCAATACATGGAATTTTGCTTTTGAATGGAGCTGATTTCTTATAAAGCAGATAGAAGGGCATCTCAGCTGTGTCCTCTGTAGCATTACTAGTAAAGCTTTAGCTTCTTCTCTGGTAATGAATTGTGACCTAAGGCAATTATGGAAGAAGTAATGGGGTTTGACTAAGCAAGGCAGTTCATATCCTAAAGAGAGCTGAGGAGGGCAGTGGCCTGTGGCAGAAACAGGTGTTGCAAAATGCCAAACGTGCTGGCAGAAATCTCCCTGAAGCTAAAAGAGGGACATGTAAAAAGGAGCTGGTAGGTGAAATAGAAAAGGTGAAGATTTACCTGACACCTGATTATCATTCCTGAGAAAGGAGAGAAATTTATTCATAGCTTAGTATCAAATAATGACATCTCATCCCCAAGACTGAGATAATTAGAAAAGCTTTAAGGTAAGGAAATGTAAATGTTAAGTTCATAAAAGTTTACTACGTGGAGAGAAGATTCAACCACGAGTCTGGGTGAATATTTGTAATGACTGGACCATCAGCTTTAAGACCCAGAGTAGGGGACCACACGTCACAGGCACCCAGGACAATCCTGGTGTATCCCTGTTGCTGCAGAGTAATTACTAATAACTTCCTTTGTGATCTCAGGAGAGCCTCAGTATGGACAATACATTTTATGGTTACCCCACCCAACGGCAGTTTTTAGGACTTGGTGGTATTTTACAAAATATCGCTAAGACTTAGACCAGAGACAATATAAAGCCAGATTTGGGGCAGTTTTCTATTGCTGGTCCAAATAAAAAATTTTTAAGTTTTCCCTTTAGGGTACTTATAAAATAAATGAATGATTGTCTTATAAATTCCGTTCACAACATAACGAGGTTTTTTAAAAATGGAGAGGTCAGAAGAATTAAAAATAGAAACATGGGACTTAGAATATTAATTTTTAATTTCCATGGATTTATCAAGAGAGGGTTTTGTAGAATATGTAAAATCATAAGTGCCTCAAATTCATGCAAAGGTCTGTGAAGTCTTCTTGATTAATATTTAAACTTCTTTTGAAAAGATGAAAAAAGACTACTCTATTTAACTTACAGGGCTCAGGCTGAGATATCTGCCAAGTGGGAGATATAAGAACAAGTTTGGATATTGGAAACATTTTCTTTAATATTTAAGAAATGAAAGTACTCTGATGATATATGTAGATTTCTAAATAAATTAATAGCAATGATTGTGGAACACCTATTATGTCTCAGATATTTTGCTTGTAACTACTTTTTAGAACAATCTGAAAGGATTATTTCCCCCATTTTGCAGATGAAGACACAGCCTCAAAGAGGTTAAATAATGTGTCCACATGGTAAACGAGAGAGCTGGGATTTGAACTCCCAGCCCATGCTTGTGCCGCCATTTAACCAACCTCTGCAATGTTATAATCCCACATTCATAAACCTATTTCACATACAGACCCACATCTGTAACCATAAACTCTTCATAATATATGTCGTAGAGAAAATTAAAACCATATTACAGCTGGTTTCTATCTCTATGTTGATGTTATATTCCAGGGGGTTCAGTCTCATCTGAATCTATAAAATAGTGATATGCAATATATTTGTATTACTCCATATATCTCTTTTAAATTTGTCGTGCACATGCATCTCAAAGATGCAGACCACTTGAGCCACCAGTTAGATGAACCTTTCATATGATGATAATGGTTTAAAATTAAATGTAAGAAAATATCTGAGGGAGTTCCTTGGTGGCCTGCTGGTTAGGATTCTGGGCTTTCACTGCCATGGCCCAGGTTCAATCCCTGGTCAGAGAACTGAGATCCCACAAGCTGTGTGGCATGGCCAAAAAAAAAAAGAAAATATTTGAGAATCAACTAAACTCCCATATGAAAAATTAATACCTGTGTGATTTTCACCAAAAGAGCAAAAGCATTCGTGAGAGTCTTCAGGATAAAAAAAGAAAATCCTACAGTTTGAAAAGGGTAGAAAAGAAATCGAGTAATTTATTTTGGTCAGTTATACTATAGCACTTCTTTTGATCTTATGTTTACTTCCCCCAAAGAGGATAATGTAATAATATAGATTTTATTATTAATATGATTAATAATATATTTATTATATATTATAATCATATGCAATGCTAATTTATAATTATTATATTGTAATTAATATGTTAATAATTATAGTAACTAGTTAATATAATTATTAATATATGACTCCGATTTATTGTTAGTGGAAATAACCTTCATTGAACAACTGATATCTGTTATTTTCTCATTTAATACTCCTAACAATCTGGTAAGTTGTGTTCTACTTTTACACTCCTTATTACAGAGAAGGAAATTGAAGCTCAGTTTCCTTGAAGAAGATGTCTAAGATGAAACAGCTTGGAAGTACCAGAAGCAAGGTTTAAAACCAGATCTCCTTGACACTGATTTCTGTGCTTTTAAATGTTTACTGTAATTCTGTCAATATGTGAGGTGATCTTCAGCATGTGTCTCTCCAGAGTATTTGAGTAAAACCTTTAATTCTTCTTTGGTTCCAAGAAGCGCATGCTTAGGAGACAAGTTCTAAATGGGCTGTATGAGTAAGTGGTTAAGGCTGCCTGTTTGAGGGCTGAGTTCTCAGATGATGCACTGCCACTTCGGAACATACTGCATGAATGGGAAATGAAGAGCGTGCCGATCCAGCCCCTGGCAAAGAGTGTTGACTGTAGCTGCTTTCGTAGACAGCATATGTAGTATCATTGTGATGTCTCAAGTTCAGCCAGACCAGCCTGCTTTTCCCCGGGATAGAAGCCGCACCAGCATGCCATGACTATAGCGGAACAAGCAGTCCGTTTCGGGAATTCATTTCTAGGGTTAGCTCTCTTAAGCAGAGAGAAATAGAGTCAGTAGGGTGTATACGTATAGAGAGAAAAAGAGATTTATTTAAGCAGTTGGCTCATGTGATTGTGGGGACCAGCAAGACCAAAATCTTCAGAGCAGGCCAGCGAGCTGGAAATTCCAGCTGGAGTTGATATTGAAGTCCTGAGTCCAAAGGCAGTCTGGAGATAAAATTCTTTCCTCTTTGGAGACTTCTCTCTTAAGGCCTTCCACTAATAGGATGAGGCCCACCCACATTATAGAGGGTCTTCTGCTTTACTTAAAGTCTACAGATTTAAATGTTAATCACATCTAAAAAACACTTTCATGGCAACATCTAGACTGATGGGGACCAAAGATCTGGACAACACAGTCTATCCAAGGTCACAAATAAATTCAGCCTATAAATTTAGACTGTGTCAGGAGCTGTATGAAATTGAAAGTTACACTGGGCAACAGTCGAGTTGGGAAGAATCCAATGAAGAGTTGACCACACAAACATGAGTGACACGGGTCCCAAGTGCCAGAAATGAAAAGCGTGGGTGCTTTGAGAATTTCTAATAGGGAAACCTAACCCAGTCTGAGTGACTTAGGGTGGCTCCCCTGAGAAGGTGACATTCAGGCTGGGCCCTGAAGGCTTAAAAAATGGGACTAACGAAGCAAAGATGGGAGGAGAGATTTCCAAGCAGGGGAGAAGGTTCTGCAGTAGATGGAGCTCATGGAGAGCTGGGGGAAGACAAACATGGTTGGATGCTAGGACACTTGGAGGGGCAGGAGCCAGGTCCTTCACGGTCTTGTAGATCATATTAAAGATTTGTCACTGACCGACACAATGTAGGACAGTGATTATGAAAAGCCTCTCTACGTGCCTGTGACAAATGGATAAGAAGGGCTGAGAGAGGCTGCAGAATGACCAGTTAGGAGGCCGGATTCTGGTGCAGGTAGAGGTGGACATGGAGAGTTGAATGAACCCAAAAGATATTTTGGAGAATATTTAGGGAACATGATGATTAGTTATAAGGGTGACAGGAGAATAAGGTATCAAGGTGATTCCAAGATATCCGGATCGCTCAACACTTTGGATGGTGGTGCTCTGGTGCTGCTTGTGATGAGAGGGAACGTTGGCAAAGGGTCTGAGTTTAGTATGGGGTCCATAGAGTTGGAGGTGCTTGTGGTGTAGCAAAGTGGAGAGATCTAACAGGCAGTTGGACATCTAGCTCTGGGACTCTAAAATGGCATCTAAGATAGTAGAGAATTGAAACTATGAAAGTGGACTTAATTGCATAGGGAGAGAGCATCATGAAAGCCAAGGACCAAGCTCAGAGCAACTCAGTACTGAAGGTGAATTACAGGAGGAGGAGATGGAAAAGGAGAATGACCTGAGACATATGGACAGAACTAGCATCTTCAAAGCCAGCCGCGTTGTGTCTCTCTGAGCCTTCCTTTCCACACAGGCACAGTTCTCTAACCACAACCGGAAAAGGCTTTCCACATTGAAGAACTTGTGCGATTAGGTGGGGCCCACTTAGGTAATCCAGGATGATCTCCCCAACTCAAGAGTTTTAGCCTTGTTCACATCTGTACCTTAATTCCTTTTTGCCAGGTAAGATAGTATATTCACAGGTTCTGGAGGTGAGAACGTGGACGTCTTTAGGGGGCTGTGAGTAAGAAAGTATTGATTCCCACTTAAGCATGAATGGATATTTATTATGACTGGGAGAATCATTGTCTCTATTTAGGATATGGCTGGTTGGAGCGAGAATTTCACCCCCTTGAAAGTGGCGGGGGTGGGGGGAGGTGGAGGTGGGATGAATTGGGAGATTGGGATTGATATATATACACTAATATGTATAAAATAGATAACTAATAAGAACCTGCTGTACAAAAAAATAAAATTCAAAAATTCAAAAAAAAAAAAAAGAAAAAAGAATTTCACCCCCCCTAATTCCAGAGAGCCTCTTGTTCTATCCTGACTATCTGAGGGAAAATGAACGAGGAGGTAATTAACAGTAACAAATAAAAATAAAATCTACAAAATTCTTGTTAACTGAGAAGATGAAACTAAGATAAATAACCAGTAGATATTCTGAAACTCATGATGTTCATCTCAGTTTTTAGAAAGGATATTTATCATGTGGTTTTAGATACGTAAGTTCCAGAGCAATTAATCATCTAATAAATATGTCTCTAATAAGCATCCTCTAAGAGCTTGATGTTGGCAAAAATAACATGTTTCAAATCTGCTGCCTCTGAAGCCAAAAGATTTCAAAATACTATCTGTGCTGGTGAGGGTTGTGCTTCAAATGGGAATCAGTACTAATATGAAAGAAAAAACAAGTGGAATCAAAGAGGAAAAAATACCCTAATATTTATAAGTTAATGAAAATGATCAAAATAGTTAACAATTATTGACTGATTAACTTATTTCCAGTGCTATTCTGAGAGTGGTACATTACCACATTTAATCATTAAGACCCCCACACACAAGGTAGGTATAATTGCCATCCCCATTTTTGAAATGTGGAAACTGAGGCTGTCCTTGCCAGGGCTAGGGGTTCAATCTAGGGAATGTACAAACTTCAAACTATAAATTACAATAGGTCACACCTAGCACTTATTGTCTACCAAGTGCCTGTTTTAAGTATTTTACAGATGTAACATTTTCCCCACAGCTCCTTGAAGGAAGTATTTTCCCGCCATCATAGAGATGAGGAAACTGAGGCACAAATTGGCGAAGTCACACATGTAGTAAGGGCTGAGCCAGAATTCACACCCAACAGACTGGCGCCAGAGTCCAGTTATCCAAATAACTGAAAGATGATGTTTTTTGAAACCGTTTTGTGTAGACAGAGTGTTTTTGTCAGATATTTGCTGCTGTTGTCTTTTTAAAGTATTGGAAGTGAAAAAAAATTACTGATTTTGATGGGCTAGTACACTTTCCCCTTCCAGCACTTCACCTTACCTTCCTCACTTACGAATTAAGAACTAGGTCATCTATAAGGTTTCTTTCAGCTGCACAATTCTGTGAACAAAATGCTTTCAGGATCACGTACCAAAATTCCTTCTGTTCTTTTGAGAATCCTTTATTGTTGTGTTTTCACATGCCAGGATTTATGTTACATTTTATTATTGTAATGACTAATAATCATTTATAGTAAGCATTTATTGAGTGCTTGAAACACGCTAGGTGCTGTGATGAATGCATTACTTGGTTTATTTTACTTAAAGCTCACACAAGCTTCTCTCCCTGTTTCACAGATGAGGAAACCGAGCTTAGAAACATTTAAAATTATTCAAGTCACACAGCCAGTCAGTGGCAGAGCTTGGAACCAACCCAGAAAGCCTTCCTCTGAAACTCTGAAGCCCAGTCCCCTTACCACTTTGTTCTGATGTGTGGGTACAAACTCAAGAACATAGAGTCAGGCTAGACTTAAGCGAAGATGCATCATTTGGCCTGCGTATAAGAATGTAAAAGGAGGGGAAATAAGTGACGTGTGTGCCTAAAATCATATCTTTCTGACACACCAAGTGGTGATTTCCACAAGCAGAGCCTTTCCTTTTGCATGTGGGGGTCCAAAGGACCAGCTTAAAATATGACAATTATTTAAACATTCCCTGAGATGTATTGACAAATTAGTTCACTTGCTGCTAACAAAGAGCAGAACCCTGAAGGAGTAAACATAGAAGTTTGTTTTGACTGAGATGGAACTGGGCAGTGTATTACCAGGGATTGTGTGCATGTGTGTGCGTAAGACTGTGTAAAATTGTGTATGTCTTTGCAGGAGATTGTGTGTGTGTGCACATGGGCATGGTGGCCTCCAGCAGCTAAGGGATCGTGGAGAGTTAGGCATCATACTCTAGAGAAAACATGTTATATAAAGGGAAGTGGCCAACTGAATGTAAGAGGATATTAAAAAAAGCAATGTGACCCAACACATCTGCCTCAATTTGGCCATAAGCAGAGGAGACTGAGACAGTCCTAAGGTTGGTCCCCATTTAGGAAATGCCTGGAAACATTGATGTAGTGGGAAATGACTATAATAAAGTCATGGGTTTGTAAGGTTTGTGGAATCATCTAGCTTAAACTTTGGCCCCTACACAAGCCATGTCAGTCATCTCAGATAGCAGCTATTTGGGGCCCATTTTAAGGTCCCAGAATGAGATTCCACAATCACCTTTCCAGTGGTTACCTGTACTCACTACCAAGAAATCCATTACACTCTAAATCCTTCTACATCAACTTAATGTCCAGTGTGTTCTCCAGAAAGATGAAAAGTAATTATATCACCAACTACCTAAAAAATAAATAAAACCCTGTAATACTCCTGGAGCTATCACTAAATCAGCCCATAATCTCTCTCTTTCCAATGTGATATCTTTAATTCCTTCAGTCTCACTTTATGTATCTGGTTTTTTTTCTAAACTGAACATCTGACAACCCAGAAGAAGGCCAAGTATCACTTATGAGACTTACAGTACTTTTGTACCATATGGAGAGTGATTGTCATCATTTACTGTTGCTTAGAAGTGAAGTAGCATTTGTGCCCATAGTAGGAGAAGGATTTGTGGATAACAAGGAGTCCCCAGACAAGTTAACATTCCTTGCAAGTCTACAGAAAAATTCCTTCCTTCGCTTTTTCTGAGTCTTGGTCTTCAATGACAAAAACCGTCATGGCGATAATGTTCTTATAAAGAGCTTCTGTGTGGATGAATCAGGTACCGTTTGAGAATGTTCATTGCATTAATGTTATGAATACCATTCATGAATCAGGAATCTTAAATCTGTGTCCATATGCAGCAGTTACTAATGAAGAATGATTACATTATGCATTTTAATCAACACTTACACTTGTTGAAAGTGTCTGATCCTTTTCTGTGTTGTTTGCAGAAATGTAACCTGGAATAGTTTAGCTATCCCAGATACACACTGCTCACCAGAGCTGGAAGAAGGCTACCAGTGCCCCCCAGGATTTAAATGCATGGACCTTGAAGATCTGGGACTTAGCAGGCAAGAGCTGGGCTACAGTGGCTTTAATGAGATAGGTCTGTCTTACTGATAAAACACCTTTTCAGTTTCTATTTTACAATGTTTATGAAATGGAGAAAATATTTGTATAATTGATATTTTATGTTCAGACTGGCTGTAGTTTTTAAGAAACACAACTGTAAGTTTTAATATATTCTCCCTTACAGTCTATAACATACAGTCTGTGTCTATGTATATTCAGCAGTGTCTGTATAGACTTAAATATCTCTCAATTCTTAATTATAGCATTTAAAACTATTTGTCTGTTGAGTAAGGTTCAGGGTTGTGGACTCAAAGAACCCTTTGAGTCAACAAGACTTGGTTTCCTTCCACATTTAACTAGTAGGCAAGGTAAGTCTTAAGTAACTGGAATACTAGACATTGAGGAGTGCGTGAGAGCCGAAAAGTAATTCTGGAACAGGATACAGGTAATGAGATACTTAATGAATGTGCATCAACTATATAACAGCGGTATGGGAAATGCTTGTATGTGAATATGATGTGCCAAACATGTACATTGATACGTGCCTTGTCCTATTATGTCCTGAAACGTGCCGTCACGCACAGTAAAGAAAGAACTTGGCATCTGCCGTTTAGTTGGTATCATTGCATTTGTTACAATTCCATGCAAGTTGCACATCTTTCATGATTGAAGCAAAAAAACATGGGATTCTAAACAATTATTTTATGCTCTGAGAATTTGTCTCAGTCAGCTCAGGCAGGCATAACAAAATATCGTAGACTGGGTGGCATAAACAACAGAAATTTACTTCTTACCAGTCTGAAGGCTGGAAGTCTGAGACCAGGATGCACCATGGTTAGGTCTGGTTACCCCTCTCCCTGGCTTGCAGATGGCTGTCTTCTCTCTGTGTGCTTATGGGATGGGTTGGGGGGAAGAGAGAGAGAGAGAGAGAGAGTGGGGAGAGAGGGAGAGAAAGCTCTCTGGTCTCTTCTTATAAGGACACTAATCCCATCATGAGAACCCCACGCCTCAAAACCTGGTCTAAACCAAATCAACTTTTAAAGGCCCCACCTCCTAATGCCATCACATTGGGGGATTAGAGCTTCAATATATGAATGGCAGGGGCTGAGGGAGTGGACATAAACATTCAATCCATAGCAGAGTTGTTGGAGTCATTTGAAAAAATTTAATTTTTTCTTAAAGTTTTAAGGCCCAGGTACATTTAAGAGAGTTCTAGACACTTTTACCCAGGTCCTAAGAGGAAAGTCTTTCAGTGTGTAATGGGATGGTGGTTGTGCTCTTTTGGAAGCCAAATCTACTTATTTTTAATCTGTCTTTTGGTGTGGTTTCACTTTTTATTGGGCCAGCTGTACAATGGGGATCTCATAGCCAGGAAAGAGTGCATCACCCCTGTCTACCCAGGAGGGAAACTGGTTCAAACCCAGCCCATCCACCTTCACACATCAGACAGAGTGGCTGATAAATCCTATTCCCACCCTGGCCTTTGGTCCTAGCAGCTCCTGGATAGTGTTATGCAGGATGGCATAATGAACTCTGGGATAAGTGTTTGAATTTCAGAAAGAACATGTGAAGATCTTGCACTGAGTGAGGAATATGTTCTAGATATATGAACTAAACCACAAGGCTACAGCCTTTGGACTGAATACAATACTGAAATTGGGCTGAAAGAAGCATAAATAGTTGGTATTTTTAAAGAGTGCATTTTGCAAATAAATCCCTAAATTTTATTCTTATATATTTAGTATGCCCTCATAGTAAATGTCCAGCATTGTATTGATAGTTAGATGGGCATTCTTCTTTTGGCCAATGATACAGTTTTCTGGTTCATAAAAATTTAGAAGCCAACAGAGGTAAAGCATTTTAATTTGCTGTCTCTCTTATACTTCCCTGGCTTTGGATCAATCTTACATCCTTCCCCCTGTCTCAAAAGTGCAAAGATTATGCCAGTGACTTTCAGGCATGAGCAGGAAATCACAGGTGTGGTGTGGGAGATGAGATACGTTATAGATTTAGTAACCTGCTCGGAGCAAGCTCCCAGCTGGGGCAGGACTGGCATGCATGGCTGGTTAGAGCCTGTTGCTCTTTCTTTTAGGGGCTGAGTGTGCCCATGTCTTGGATGGAGAGTGGCCAGCATTCAAGAGTTAGGCTGTCCTTGCACTGGAAATCTCCAAGCCTTTAAAATCATGTTGCTAAATCAAATCGCCCCCTGACCATTTTAAATGCAGCAGTTGTGCCTAAACTCCAACTGCTGCATTATATTAAAGTGGATTTATCTTTTTTTCACTGTGACTTACAGTAGCTTCACCTAATGTAGGGGACAATATCTCTTTGAGCAAGGAAGTCTCCTTCTAAAGCCTGTGGGCTTAAGAAGCCCAGCTGTAGGAGGGAATTGCCCTGGAGGGTGGTAAGCTCCCACAAAGGCAGTAATCTTACTGTAGCTCTACTGTTTATTTGCACATTGATCTCCCAAGGATTTAAGCTCCTGGAAAACAGGAAGCACATCTTTTTATCTTCATGTCTCCAGGGCCTGGAGCAATGCCTGCTTGGTAGGAAACCCTTTATAAATATTTACTAATGGACCAAAGTATGTACCCTTTTGAATTCATAGGTGACACGTCATATTTGTATTAGGATGTAGAGCCATAATAGAGAATTAAGCTGTTTTCTCATTGTTCTTTTCCCTGATTTCGTCTGCTTTTGTTGGCAGTGTTCATTCTTCCTCATGACTTCCCTTTCTATACAAGCTTAATTTGGTCTATTTTCTTCTTTTTCTCAAACGATGATTGAATTCAGCATCATTGTAGCACTAATGGTTAGATAATGAAAATGTTGCCTTTGAACTATAATCAAAAAATGTTAACATGGTCCCTATAGTTTAGATTGAAATTGGTAACTATTTCCTGATATTATGTATCTATGTAGATACACAAACTAGTGTTTTAGATTATTTTGAAAGTTCTTATGGAAACAAAAGATAATGTTTCACCAAAATGAGGAAATTAATTTTATTAGGTACATGTGATCATCTCTTTCTGCATGCAGCTAAACTTAGAAGATAATTAGGTACCTAACTGTGTATTTAAATTTGGCCGGTGTACTCTCTATATAAGTAATCATGGTTAATTTAAAAGGAGCATGTTTCCTTTTCTTACTAGTCCAAATTATCATGCAATACATTGAATTTCAAGCATTTATAAAATTTTATTTATAAGTAGCTTCATGTCTCATTAAAATTTAATATTGATGATGTTGAAAAACTCAATTTTTAAAACTATATTAAGAGCCAGAGTCATTAGGTAGAAAAAATTACAGAGAGCCCCTATTGTAAGATTGCGGAGTAAAGAGACCTTTTCGTCTCTAAAATCATCCAAACGTCAAGGATACTGAGAAACAGAAATGCAGTGTCCATATTTAAGGACTCTGAAAAGCTTATAACTGTAAACCCCAATATCAGAGGGCCAGGTGTCTAACAGAAAACTTCCCGAAAAGACTCTGGCTACTGAGGACCTCAGAGCGGAAAGAAGACTGGCGTTCTACAACAACCAGTGTTCATCGTTCATTCAGTTTAAAAATTCAACAATAAAAATTAAATTATAGAAAATAAAAATAAAATGAAATAAAATGACCAGTGTTCCCACAGAAGCAGAATAGTCCTCTCTTCGAGTCAGGGTATCACTGTGTAGCTGACGGTAGGAGTTTTCTGGAATTCCATGTGGCATCACAGAGGAGAGGCCCTTATTCTGCAGGCAGCTGGGAGAGAGAGAGCTGTGGGCACCCCGAGACGGCTGATCAGCATAGACTAGGATGAGGGGAAGACTCCAGCTTTGCAAATCTGGCTCTACCTTACGATGACCTCACCGATTCTCAAGCATCATTCTCAGGCCAATTAAATCGAAACCTTACAGTGATTGAAGGCACAGATGGCTCTAAAAAGTTCTCTGGGTGATTCTAGCGTGCATGCCGAGTGTGAACCACTGAAGCAACACCGATACACACCCAACTTGTGAAAATCTTCACTTCTACCCCACAGCATAACTTCACCCTTCCCTACGTGAAACAGGACAAATATCTGGTGCTGTCAAAATCAGTGTCAAAGGTGAAGGATAATAAAAAAGAATCAGGACCATTTCTATAAAAATGTGCCTTTCAGTATATTTAAAATTGAAAAAAAATACTCAAGATATATATAACTCAAAAGAATTGCAGAAAAAGAAGACTTAAATATACACATTAAAAGGGTACAAATTGACTCAGTAAATTGACAGAGAACAGTCAACACTTAGGCCTGTCTTAGTAAAGATGCTAGAATTCAAAGCTAAAGAAAACATCCATTGGGTATCTTGAAAAAAAAGAAAAGATCAAGTCAGTTCTAAGGCAGACCATCAGAGGGGCCTGAAACTTCATGTCAATATTCAGCTCTCAGATATAACGTCACAATGCTTACAGGGTCCTTAGGGAAAGAATGTGTCAAACCCTTTTTGATTATTTTTGAAGAGGCAAGAATTCCGAGACTTCATTTTACATGAAGTCTTCTTGAAGCCATTCAGCCAATCAAGAATAACTAACTGGTCATGGGCCTGGTCTCTAGTATGTATTCACTGTAAGAGCAAAGCTAATACAACTGTAGGATGTACAGACTATAGTGTAAATGTTACAAACTGTGATTGTGTGGAACAGAGGACAAGATCAACAGGGGAGGTAGGGTGAGGATGTGGATGTTTATACTTAGCAGTAAAAAACAAGTATCATTTTATACAATATATGAATCCAGCAATGGAGGCATAAGGATACCTGCCATGAAAATGCATTACAAAGTCAAAAACGACTTTAGAAAAAATTCAAACTTAAAATAATGGCCTTGGGGTTTGGATCATGGCTGTACTGTATACTAGCGTGGTGACCTTGGGAAAGTAAGGAACCTCTCTTGCCTCGATTTCCTCATCTGTGAAATGGGTGAGTGATAGACCTACCTTACAGGGTTGTCAGAAGCAACTGAGAAACTACACATAGAATAGTGTCTGGCACAGCACAGACACACGATGAGCTAGAAATTAGAGATACGGTGGCAAAATAGGAATACATCACTGTTATTTGAGAGTAAGTGACCACTTTAACAAAGAAGGGCAGGATATAGATGCTTTCAGATTAGCACCTCGATGTCTGATATTATTCCCTTTTCTTTGAGCCAGTTTGTCCCTCAGGTTGTTCAGGATCTTACAGCAAAGGAGAAGAGTGGAGGGGATGGGAACAAGGTGTTCTTAACTTTGCATTATTCTGCCATTAACTAATATCTCAAATTTTACTTCATTCTAATCAGTGTATAGAGGGCCAATATTTGGGGTTGTTTAGTCTTTTTTAAAAATTTATTTTATTGAAGTGTAGTTGATTTACAATGTTGTGGTAATTTCTGCTGTATAGCAAAGTGATTCAGTTATACATATATATACCTTCTTTTTCAGGTTTTTTCCATTATGGTTTATCACAGGATATTGGATATAGTTCCCTGTGCTCTACAGTAGGCCCTTGTTGTTTATCCATTCTATATATAATAGTTTGTATCTGCTAATCCCAAACTCCCAATCCATCCCTCCCACTTGGCAGCCACAAGTCTGTTTTCTCTGTCTGTGAATCTGTTTCTGCATTGTGGATAAGTTCATTTGTGTCATATTTTAGATTCCACATATAAATGATATCATATGGTATTTGTCTTTCTGACTTATTTCACTTAATATGATAGTCTCTAGGTCCATCCATGTTGCTGCAAACGGCATTATTTCATTCTTTTTTATGGCTGAGTAATATTCCATTGTATATATATACCACATCTCTGTATCCATTCCTCTGTTGATGGACACTTAGGTTGCTTCCATGTCCTGGATATTGTGAATAGTGCTCCTATGAGCATCGGGGCGCATGTATCTTTTTGAATTAGAGTTTTGTCCAGATATATGCCCTGGAGTGGGATTGCTGGATCATATGGCAACTCTATTTTTAGTTTTTTGAGGAACCATAAGTGTTTTCCATAGTGGCTGTACCACTTTACATTCTGGTGGTGTTTAGTCTTTGTTAATCAATTATTCCTCTCTTGCCACTCTGAAAATTATCCTCACTCTGGTGTTTTACCTGTCTCTTATCCCTATTTAGCCTGTACCATGGAATTTTTACAGTTTCATTAAGGCTTGGATATGTAATTTTATTTATCCCTACGCATTTGAACTTGTGGGCCCCAGATTCCAGCCACATGTGTCTTTAGCAGCCTTTCAACAGATGCTCCTTCCACAGCCCTAAGCAGGGCATCTGGCAGGGCACTGAGAAGAAGCCACGGCTGCGCCGCTTCCTGGACTGCTTCCAGCACTCAGTGGAAGCTCAGTCTTCTGTCCTCCCCTAAATCCCTGGGTCAAAGGGTGACCGAGATGCTGGCTGCTTCTCATTTACAGACCTCTGCATCATCGTTTCAGGGGAACCTTTCCTGTGGCTCATTCTTCAGGACCTCAACGCACACATCCGCTCTAAGACGTTAGCCTGTGCACCTGAGACACCCCGCACCCCCACGGTCTAGGCCTACTGAGGAATAGACGTTATTGAAAGGACATATTTGAAGATCACAGAATCTGTTTAGCAGACACTCAGATTCTGTGATTGAAGCGAGTGTGTGTGGATGTAGGTAGTAAGCATGCAGTGTAAAGGTCTGGGGACAGAGGACACCCAAAAAACCCATGCTGTAGAGGTAAAACCAAACAAATCGTATCCACTTAGTCTATTTAGAAAATGTGTCTACTTCCGCTTTCTGAGTATTTACCCCCCTTGCAGCCTGTCTCTTCCTGTGTCTTACCACACGCTCATCAACATGCAGGACGCACAACCCGAGACACTGCAGTTTTCTGTGATGGCACTAAACGTGGAATTAGAGGAGCTTTGAGCTGGAAAAGATGAGGCAGTCCCGTGGCTCACTGACACAGTTTTCCAGGTGGAGAAACTGAGCATCAGAGCCAGACTGGTCAGAATTCCAGAAAACTCCACACCAGTCAGGGCTAAACTCCCTCCTCATGATTCGCAGACTCACCCCATAACTTACTGTCTCCCTCAGACCTTTTTACATTTCAGATCAGTGTTTAATTCAGAAGGAAACTCAAAAAATACCTTGCAAAGCTTAGCTGTATTCTTAATTTTGTAGTAGGAGGTTAGCGTCACTCACCTTTGGTAAAATGCTGGTGGAGAGGACAGCTATGCAAACAGATGTGATGTGCCAGTTAGAACAAAAAGCAACAACAAGATCCATCACGTGTGGGAAGGAAATCACAGCCCAAGAAACTGGCAATTTTCTTGTCACGATATTTCAAAAGAGGGTAAGAAATTGGGTACAGAAGATGAATACAAAGCTATTCAGATGGTGGTTTTTAACTCTCCATTCATTGTACAGTCAGGTAAAAAACAAAACATGTTTCCTTTCGATAGAACAATCCAATGAATGTCATTTAATGATAAAATTCACCCTGGGAGGTCGCTCAGGAAATAAATAGCTATCAGGCATTTTTTGGTTGTTTGCCTTCAGAATCATAAGAACAAAAAAGAAAAGCTCAATTTTTAAAATGTCAGAATGAACTAAACCTGATTGAAACAATTTATATCAGAAAAAGGAAGCCCATAAGTAAGATCAACCTATAAACAGGGCATTTGGAAGATAGCTAATCAAAAAACCATTTAAATTATACGTGTGGGCTTCCCTGGTGGCGCAGTAGTTGAGAGTCCGCCTGCCGATGCAGGGGACATGGGTTCGTGCCCCAGTCCGGGAAGATCCCACATGCCACGGAGCGGCTGGGCCCGTGAGCCATGGCCGCTGAGCCTGCGTGTCTGGAGCCTGTGCTCCGCAACGGGAGAGACCACGGCAGTGAGAGGCCTGCGTACCAAAAAAAAAAAAAAAAAAAAAAAATTATACATGCTTTTAATGCTACATGGACCGTATATAGTGGACTATTTTCCTTATTCTATCTACACCGTAATCAAAGATAAAGCCAGGAAATAACAAACACCATGTTCTTACGGTGACTCATTGTCAGCAGACAGTCTTTATTATTATAATTACTGTCATTACTTATGACAACTACTGCTATCATTTATCGATTGTTTATTATGTATCTGGCATCAGGCAAAAGGTTTTCCATCCCTTGTGTTTTTTAATTCTCAAATTAAATCCGTAAGGTATCATTATTCCCAACTGGTAAGTGACAAGAAAGAGATGAGAAAGAATTGATTCGCCCACAGTCACACACAGGCCACAGTTGGGAGCCAAGGCCTACTGCCCCGTGTGCCAAGGTCAAAGCCTGTGTTTTCTGTCTGCAAACTCTGCCTTATCTGTGAGGTCAGCCAAGAGTGACCGCCATTCCCTGTGGCTTGTCAGGATGGCTGGTCCATTGTAGAGTCTCATGATGGTGGGAGAGGAGACATGTTCTCCAATGTAATAATCCACCAGACATCCTGCCTTCTCATCCTGAAGTCTTGAGGACACAGGGGTGAGTGTGAAGAAGGGTCATGTCCACTGCAAACCGAGGGCCACTCAGGGCTGGTCTCTGCCTTTGAATCTAGCCCCTTGCAAGGGAGTTGGTGTGTGATCTGTGTTCATTATGTGGACGAATTTCAACATAAAAAGAATATACCCGGAGATTATCATACTAAGTGAAGTAAGGCAGAAGAGAAAGACAAATATCATATGTGGAATCTACAAAAAACAAAAGGAACTTATTTACAAAACAGAAACAGACTCACAGATTTAGAGAATGAACTTATGGTTACCAGATGGGAAGAATGCAGTAGGCCTTGGCTCCCAACTGTGGCCTGTGTGTGTGACTGTGGGCAAATCAATTCTTTCTCATCTCTTTCTTGTCACTTACCAGTTGGGAATAATGATACCTTACGGATTTATTTTGAGAATTAAAAAACACAAGGGATGGAAAACCTTTTGCCTGATGCCAGATACATAATAAACAATCGATAAGAATGGGGGGAGAGATGGATTGGGAGTTTGGGATTGACATGTACACACTGTTATATTTAAAATAGATAACCCACAAGGACCTACTGTATAGCACAGGGAACTCGGCTCAATTCTCTGTAATAACCTAAATGGGGAAAGAATTTGAAAAAGAACAGATATCTATACACGTGTATGTATAACTGAATCACTTTGCTGTATACCTGAAACTAACACAACATTGTTAATCAACTATACTCCAATATAAGATAAAAAATTTAAAAACAAAACAAAAAACAAACAAAAAGAATATACCTGGGCAGCAATGCAATTTTACGAGATACTTACCGAGCTATGGACATTTGGTCAAGGATTAGAGGCAATAGCAGCAAAAATGAGTAAATATGCTTTTGATACAAAGTGAGATTGTAGGCACATTGACTAGAGATGTGGGAGAAAACTTTGAAAGTAACAAAATATGTTATCTGGTACATTGCAGTCAGGTTCATACTTATTTGAACTAAATTCAAAATTCTACTGTGATACATCTATTTACTATTTGTAATCTACACCTACATGCGTCAACTTCTCCTGTGTATTTGAACTTAACTTTCTCTTTCTGAGATATGAGTATTTAAGTTTGCTTTTTTTTTCTTGTGATGAGAGCTCTTAGGATTTACCCTCTTAACAACTTTCATATATAACATACAGTAGTGTTCATTATATTTACCCGTAGTACTTATTTACCTTATAAGTAGAAATTTATACCTTTTGACCACCTTCATCCAATTCTCTCTCCCTCTACCCCTGCCTTTGGTAACCACAAATCTGGTCTCTTCTGCTATGAGTTTGTTTGTTTGTTTGTTGGTTGGTTTTTGAAGTATAATTGCCCTACAACACTATGTTAGTTCCTGTTATACAACATAGTGATGCAATATTTCTATGTTTCAAAATAATCACCACGATAAATCGAGTTACCATCTGTCACCAGACAAAGATATTACATAGTTATTGACTATGTTCCCCACCCTGTATATTTCATACCCATGACTCACTATTTAGCAGCTGTTAAGTTTGCCTTCTAAATACTGCAAATTAACCAACAGTTTTATTTAAGTTGATTTTGAAAATGCATATTAGTTAATTTCTTTATTAGACATATTAGTAAAGAATATTTAACTTATTTGTCCTCTTTATAAAAAAATAATAAAAACCATAAAGCTCTTCTTAAAATAAAAAAGCCCTCCTAGGGCTTCCCTGGTGGCACGGTGGTTGAGAGTCCGCCTGCCGATGCAGGGGACACGGGTTCGTGCCCCGGTCCGGGAAGATCCCACATGCCGCGGAGTGGCTGGGCCCGTGAGCCATGGCCGCTGGGCCTGCACGTCCAGAGCCTGTGCTCCGCAACGGGAGAGGCCACAACAGTGAGAGGCCCGCGTACCGCAAAAAAAAAAAACCAAAAAACAAACAAAATTTTAAAAGCCCTCCTAAAAATACGAGGTAGAAAAACCACAGATCATCAACGTCACAGAAGTCCAAATGTGAGTCTTGAATGCAAATACAAACTTAAGGGATGACTTATAATTTTTGTAATTTTTTTTCTGGCAACAATAAATTAATTGGGCCTTTCAAGAAAATGAAAAAATTAGAGTAGACTGCAGCCTGCTAGATTCTTATACAGATACGCCCAAGTCCCTTCTGAAGAAGGCTACTATGGAAACTGAAATTTGGGACTAGCATTTTTCTCCAAGGGGTAATATATTTTAGCTGTTACTTACTTTTGTGGTATTTTCCTCATTTAACTTTGGGTAGTATTGGCTACAAGATATAAACTCAGCTCCTTGTGTGAGTCATAAATCAGGTTTATTAAATATTGATGAGAAATAACATCAGTGGTTATTTTCATCCCTGGTGGTGTTCGGTGCTTGGAATTACCCCTGTATTTTCCTGCAGGAGGATTGACAGTGAATCCACCTACACAGTCTAATGTTTCAGTTTTAGGATTTGCTTTACTTTAAAATTCCTTCCTATGTTTTTGTCTACTGGCATGCTATTATTTTCATAATTTGTCTCTTATTACATCTGATATTAAATGACATAAAATGTGGTGAAAGGAAATTACTTTTATTCAGATCATAATAGAATGTAAATTGAACTGCCTTGATGCTGCTGCTAAAAATTGATTCCTCAGATTTAAATGATGTTAAACCATATTTCATGTGGCTGTATGTGATATCAGATGAAAACATTACAAATGAATAGAAAATAGAAAATTATTCTGTGTCTATAACTATGATTTATTACAGAATGTACATTTTTATTGCAGTTGCAAAAAAGACACAGTAAAGACTCATCTATAAATTATGTAATTGAGATTTATAATACTTCATGGAAAAGCACCAAAGGGTCATTTTCTCTGCATTAATCTTTATGTTTTGCATTGCTACTGGAATTATTTACTGATTTTTATGAAAACACATGTAGAAGATAAAACTAGGGTACTAGAATTCAACCAAAAGTGCTTACTTTAATCTGTGGTAATTCTCTACTTGATCTCTGAAGGAATTCCTTTATCATGAGACAGGGAAAACAATGTATTTTTGTTAAATAGAGGATAAAATCCAGAAGCTTCAATAAGAGAAATAGTTATGAGAGTGTTTGGTCAAATACCAATGTTTTATCCCTGGGTTCAGTCATCATAAATGCCCTCAGGTTACATGCAAAAGTGTGTGCTCGAGGTTTTCTAAAGGAACTAAGTCTTAGGGTTTCATTAGATTCTGACAGTGTCACAGACTAATTTAAACTAAGATTAGATATGCAGATAAATATTCAGAATATTAGGAAAAAAGGGGGTGTAAAGATAGAAATTGCAGACATGATTTTAAAAAAAGATATACACTGTCTAGTATGTAGCAGATAGGTGTTCAGAAGTTCTTGCTGAATGGATTAGAAAAGGCAGCTGCTAGAGTGACTTTTCATTGGACAGTGAAAGAAGGAATTTTGAAAGTGGATTTCTGAGGGCATGAAGTGATGATTTTTTTCACATGATACATAGAAGACAGTACTCATTGGAAATATCTAGTGGTTTCCAAGAAATTAGCATGCTTATAGTTATATGTTAAGTATTTGTAGATTATAAAAATAATGCTTCAATTTGTGACCACCTAGAGGGGTGGGATAGGGAGGGTGGGAGGGAGACACAAGAGGGAGGGGATATGGGGATATATGTATACATATAGCTGATTCACTTTGTTATACAGCAGAAACTAACACAACATTGTAAAGCAATTATATTCCAATAAAGATGTGAAAAAAATAAACACAAGAGAAATTTAAAAATAAGAAATTAAAAAATAATTTGAGAAATTAAAGAATCTCAAATAACATGAGATTTAATGAAAGTAATAAATTCTGCCATATATAATCCCCTCCCTTTCTCTCTTTCCTTTCTTCCTTCCTTCTTTCATCTTCATGTTTCATGATATTTAATAAAACACCTGTAACCATTTCCCTACCAATAGACACCTAAGTGATTTTCAGTATGTTACTACAAGTAATTCTGTGTTGAATACACACACACACACACACACACATGTCCTGTGCATGTGTGTGAGTATTCTTTTTTTTATAAAGTGAATGGTTTTTTTTAAATTAATTAATTTTTATTTTTGACTGCACTGGGTCTTTATTACTGCTCGCGGGCTTTCTCTAGTTGCAGCGAGCGGGGGCTACTCTTAGTTGCGGTGTGCGGGCTTCTCATTGTGGTGGCTTCTCTTGTTATGGAGCACGGGCTTTAGCCACACACACTTCAGTAGCTGTGGCACGTGGGCTCAGTAGTTGTGATGCATACACTTAGTTGCTCCACGGCATGTGGGATCTTCCCGGATCAGGGCTCGAACCTGTGTCCCCTGCATTGGCAGGCAGATTCTTAACCACTGTGCCACCAGCCCTGTGTGAGTATTCCTAGAAACAGATTCCTAGAGCAATTTCTGGGTCAAAGGGTATGCACAGTTTTAACATAATAGATAACTCATGGTTTATTTCTCAAAATAAATTCACAGTCCAGCCCTTATTGTGTGAGAGTGAGTTTCACAAAGTATAAGGTATTCCTTTCCAATATGCGTAGATACGGAAGTAAAAAAAATAACATAGGCCGTGTTGTATTCTGTCCTCTTCTGAACACCAGCAGTTCATTCTCTTTTCTTTGAATTCTTCATTCCATTCTCCCTGGAATGCCTCCCTCCTACTGGCCCTGTCAGTCTAGGACTCACCTTCCAGGCCTCCTTTCCAGTAGCTTCCCCATTGCACTAGCAGCATTTATCTCCCTCTGTCTGAACCATGACACCAAGGTTTGTGCATAAAGTCAGTGCTCACTTCGATTTCTTTCCCACTAGGGTGAGTGCGTGTATGTGTGTGTGTGTGTGTGTGTGTGTGTGTGTGTGTTTTACCCGTCTTCCCAATTAGCTCATTCAGTCCTCCAGGAGAAACAAAGCTTCCTGTTCTTCCTTTCTAACTCTCTGTGAGCTCATTATTATCTTTGAGGACAGGTTGATCACGTTTAGGAAAATTTTGTATTAGACACATTGCCTTTTTCAATCAACATTCTGTGGAAACCTTTTGATTGAAAATGTAAATTTAATGCAAATATGACTCTAGCCTTTAAGTACATTGTTCACTGAAATTAAGCGGCTTCCACGTTAAGCCACATACTCCTGTGAAACAAAAGTGAGCAGACCAGCAGAGAAGCCTTGTGTTGACAGTCATGGAAACGTTCCCTGCTGGTGATGGCAGTCAGTGGAGCATAATTCCCTGGACTCTCTATGAAATTAAATTAATTCCACCATCTAATCAGTTGGAGCAAAAAGGAATGATGTCATTTAGGAAAGCCCTAACACAGCTCTTCCCTCGAGGCCAGTAGGGCCAGAGGAAAGGCGACTCCCACCTCTCCTGGGGCTGCAAGTTTCCCTGCTTATCAAAACTGTGCTGGGAAGAGGGAGGTGACTCCCCCCCCCCCCAGGGGGAGAAAGCTCTCTGGCCCTTGAAGATGTGTTTCTAACCTGAGGAAGGGAAAGACTCAGTTTCAGGTTGGAGTCTGCATCTCATTCGTGGGTGACATAGGACAGTTACTTACCTCTCTGTGCTTTAAAATCGGGATAAATATCATACATATCTCAGAGGGTAGCAGGAAGATTAGATTATTCTCATCCTCATGCCTAATGAGTGCTCAGTAAAATTTAGCTATGATCATAATGATCACTTTTATTAAATATATAGTTATCAGCTAAATGAATGAATGAATTATAGAGCAAACTATTCTAAAGTCACACAGTTAGAAAGTGAGAGGAATAGGACCAAAACTCATGCGTATCTGTCTTATTATCTATATTATTTCCATGGCATCAGCTTACCTCCTTTTACTCCTGGCAAAGCATTCATGATCATACAACACAATTTAACATATACTCACATTTTACTGTGCTGGTATATGTTCTGTTTACTGGTGTTTTGTCTCCTCCGTGTACACCTTCATTGGAAATAAAATTTTGAAAAATGTTTTCCTATTTCCTGCACTGCTTAAAGATGCTGCCAGTAAAGCCATCTCTAAGCTGAGATACTTTGTCCTCACAGGTCTTCTAAAGAGTTAGAGCAGTGCTGAAGTTGTATGTTTACAACTGACTAGGATCTGCAAACCACCGGCCTGTGAGCCAAATCCTGCTTACTGCCTGTTTTTGTAAATAAAGTTTTATTGCAATTCCATGTCCGTTTGTTTCCCTATGGTCCATGGCTGCTTTCTGACAATACAGCAGAATTTCTAGAGTTCCAGCAGAAATGCTGTGGTCCATACAGACAAAATGTTTACCATCTGATCCTTTACGGAAAAAGTTTGCCAACCCCTAGACTAGACTAACGGTAGGAAAAACTACTCAGCCTGTGCTTCTTTTTTTTAATTATATCTTCCCACAGATGCCTAGAATCCTTGGCAATCCTTATATTCACCTCTTCTTACATCCCTTAGACTTGGGAAGCTCAGAGGTGCAACACATCTCTTATTTTTATGTAGATTTGTGATAAAATCTAGACTCTCCTTCCCTGATTCAAAGCCCCTTAAACTCTAAACATGAAATTTTCAAAGAAAAGTTACCCTGGTTGTATACACCCCTGAAAGTCATCTCCTTTCTGTGGTCTCTCAAGTACACAGACTATGTTCCTTGAATCTGTCATTGACGTTAAGTAAGACATTTTTGAAGAATGAGTGATAGGCTAGACATAGAACCTAATGAACCTTGATTGTTTTGATTAAATGGGTATTCCTTAATTAAATGGGGGTAAGAGCCTCAGTGGTTAAAGACACTGCTTAGAAAATCAGAATCAAAATACTAACAGTTATTCTCCAATGCCTTGTTTTAGCCAGAAAACATTACTGAAAATGAGTGAAAGAAGGGGAAAAGATCATTATGCTTACAAAAGACTAATAAAAACAAAATAAAATAGCATTTATAGCCCCTTTAAAGTATTGCCTTTTTAAATATTCAGATAACTCACCGATTACTTCTTCTAGTAAATTATCTGCAAGGGCAGAGTGACATCCACCTATCCCCGGACACACGCCCCATTTGCCCTGGGACTTTGCTGCCCCTCCCATCAAGAGGTGGAGTCTTTCTCCTCCCCTTGAATCTGGTGCCTGTGATTTCTTTGCCCAAGAAAATGTGATGCAGTGACATTGTATAAGCTTTGGAGGCAAGGTCTCCAGATGCCCAGCAGCTTCCTGTCTTGCCCATTGGAGTGCTGCTCTGAGATGCTCAGGGCAAGTAGCCTAGAGAAGGATGAGAGGCTGTGTGGACAGGAGCTGAGGCCCCCCACTTGACAGCAAGCCCTTGCCCCAATATGTGAGTGAAGCCTTCTCAGACTCTGTGATCCCAGATGACCTTCTGGACGACAGCCGTATGAGTGACCCAGGTGAGACCAACAAAGAATCACCTATTGGACCCTAGACCAGTTGCTTCCAGAGAATCATGAACCAATCAGTGGTGGTTGTTTGAATCCACTGTGTTTTGTGGTGGTTTGTTATGCAGCCAGATATAATTGAAAAACTCTCAATTTACCAAAGAGGAAACTGGGGGTCATGATATAAGCAACATGCCTAAGCTCATGTAGCATTTGGCAAGTCGGGGATTCAGACTCAAGTCAACCCAACTAAATCATACTCTAAAGCACTCCTCTCTACTATATGCTGTATCGTCCAAAAATTAAACGGATTGTACGAGCAGCATTTCTGAAGACTGAGGTAGTTTGGGAGATGTAATTTGCTCACCACTCTGTTGTGTTTTTATTGGGACTTTTGAAATCAGGAATGTTCTGGAAGACCTGAGATATGCAGTCCCCATCTCTGAGCAATGCTCAAGCAAGGACTGTAGATAGTCCTCTGATGTTCATTCATTCACTCATTCATTCATTCAGCAGGTATTTACTGAGAACCTACTATACATTAGGTGCTGTTTTTAACACTGGCAGGCACAAGGAGTATGCTAACGCAGAACCAGAGATGGTGACATTATATTTTCTTTTTTTTAAAAAAATTCACACTTGCTTATATGTTGATTTCCTTATTAAGGGCTGACTTGTTTTAGGCTCTGGAACTCCCAGTTCTGTACTTAAATTTTTTTGCTTAGCCTAAGCATAGTGCTAGATTTCAAGAAATCAATTGCCAAACAGGATTTTCCATTGAGTTTTTTTAAAAAGGAAACATGTAGGCCAAAATACAATTAATAAGAAAAGACCATTTAGGCATCAGCAGAATTTGATCAGTTGCTCAAATTTCAAGCAAGTTTCTAAAACAAAACTGTTTTCTTCTCTTAATCAGTTTAAAAGGAGGGCCTTGTGCTCATTTTTGTAGGTGGAGGTGAACTGAATTTTATAAGCTCTGTAAAATGAGGCCAGAGTGAACAGAAATTGAGTCAAAACAATGGATGACACATCTTAACATCTTCTTAGGCTCTTGTGTCCTGACCACACCCCATTTGAACCTAAGGGGAGTCTCCTGGAGGCTGAGGGGTTCATGAGCTTGCAGCTGTCTGAGACTAGTCTGCAAAAGCTAAAAAGAAAGTCAGCCACAAGAAAGCAGGTGGCAGTGGCCTGGAAGATGCACAAAGGAAAGGGGCAGCTGGTAGGGAAAAGCATATTTGACTGAGACCTTTACAGAGGGATGGAGAGGGCCCTGGGCCACTGGAAATGGAAGCTGGGAGGAAAGTCTTGAAGGCAGACAGCCTGGAATCAAGGGCAGCAGCTGGCAGAACAGCTCAAAACAGGGCGAGTGGCATGATTCAAGAGGACTTATGAATTGTGTTGTACGGTGACCATTAAGCTTGTTAGTGAGGGAAGAGATGCAGTGCTTTCGTTGTGCCAAGCACTGTGAGAGGTACTTTCACCCATGTCAGCTACTCTAACATCCAGGGCAGCCCTTCAGTGTAACAGTTATCCTGTAGGTCAAGTGTAGCTTCTTGGCAAGTGTAAGCGCCTGTGGTCATCTCTGTTTATACATATCTTTGAGAGATTTCCTAAAATCAACCTACTTGCTCATTTCTTGTCTGTAGTCTGTACTGTTTCGTGTGGAAGATTCATGCCTTTCAGTCGTATTCCAAATTGATCAGTACTATACAGACTTCAGCCTCCATGAAGCTGTGGGCAGAAAGGTGAGGTGGTGATATTGCCAGGGGCCAGCTTGTGCAGAAGTTTAATCCTTTGAGGAAAAGGATAGCAAGCCCAATGGTAATTGTCCAAAAAAAAAAAAATGCTGCTAGAGAACAAAATGTATTTACTACATAACCTGGTAAAATATTTTAAAGTCTGGTGTTGGTAAGTTTCAATGGTTCTCTTTCTCTTTTTACAAAAGCGAAGCCCACTAAAATGTTACTCCTTCATATTATTTTTATTTACTTTCATCAGAGTTGAATATTTCATCACAGGGCATGTGAGTTTTGTATGTATTGTCTACTCCTCTGCGAGCTGGTTGAAATATGTTATGAGTACTAAAATTATTTAAATTGATGGTGACCAAAAGTTACAGAATTATGATGTACGTAAGCCATATTATCCCTGATAAAATTTTTACCCTCTGGTTGCGTGATTAAATACAGGTATATTGATAATGTATATTTCCTGAATGTTAATATCATATGAAATTATGAACAGGTTGGGTTTCACTTCCTTCGGTTTGCTGGGTGATGGGCGTTTTGATGAACTCAGCCTTGCACTGTTTATTCAGTGCAGACACGTGCCTCTATATGACAGGGGAGCCTGTCTCAGCAATTCCCTTACCACCTACAGCAAAATGGCAGAGCATAAAGTTAGGGATTTGGGAAAATACTGTATTTTACCAAACACAAGTCTTCAGACAATATATAGATAGACCTCCACAAAGTCAGCATCCTAGGTAAAGGATTTATGAGAATACACAGACATATTATTTGCACGTTAGTACATGTGACTATTACCCTTTTTTATGCTTCCTGAACTCATGGAAAGTCATGAGACCTATTTTTCCTTCACAGCTAAATTCCATTATAAATGCTCTGTTTTTATAGATTGTGAATTCTAACTAATAATTGAACCAAGTCTGTTGAGGCTGTGGACAGAGGGTAAGATTTACATGTGAGACTTCATGTTCTACCCTTTGAATTAGGCCAATATTTTTAGGCGCTGTTTTTTAATTTTTTAGTGTTTTCCCCAGCTTTATTGAGAGATAATTGACATAGAACATTGTATAAGTCTAAGGTTTACAACACGATGATTTGTTACACGTATATATCGTGAAAGGATTACCACGTAAGGTTAGTTATGGGTGTTATTTATTTTTTAATTATTGACTTTAAAAAATCATCATGCATTAAGGAAACACAATCTTAAAAATAAATTTTTTAAAAGATGGAATAATAATGGGGACCTATAGAAACAACATCCAAGAACATATTGTACTTTTGCTGAATTAGTAAAGTTGCATTGCATTGTTCACATTGAGAAGTGTTGAGGACAGATTGGGTGGTGATGTCAATTTGTAATTTGTTTGGCAAATCTTGACAATGCAAAGACATTTATTCTAGTTAAAACAAATGGTTGAGGGCTGTAATTATGAGTTGTTTAAGCCTTGTCATCTGCTAAGGAATTTGGCAAGTTCATTATTTATGATTCTCGATGTACTGCCTACAATCCCAAATTAATTATTAGTTGACTGATGTTTGGTATACTGATACAATTAGTCTTAGGCTGTTTTATGTTAAGTAAACATGTGAAATGAAATCACAATATTATTGAGTTATCAGAAACTGTTATAATAAAGATGGCGAATCATGATTGTTATTTTGTAGGAGTACATTTTTAGAATTTTTAAAGATTTATTTACAAAACAGACTTCTCTTAAAATATGTACACTTAGAGATGCTTAACTAAATTATTTTCAGTAAGCACATAGCAGTTTAAACAAATGGTTCCTACATAAATCATAAATGATAGAAATTAGGGATGAAACAAAATATATCATCAATTCCTTCCTTCTGCCAAGACATATTAGACTTCAAATAAAAGGCACATCAAACATTAAACAGATGATTTCTTTGACAGTCTATTTAAAGATACTGAATTAATGGACTGAAAATATTTTTTAAATTACTGTTCTTTTGGGAGGGTATAAAACCATACTTCAAAGTGAGGAATTTCATACTGATACTCATGAAGTCATGTACTATCTAGCCTAGCATTTGTAAGTATATTACGTACTGTAAAGTGTGTGTTGTACATTGTCAAATAACTTATACTCTGCAATTCATACATTTTTATCATTTGCCCCATTTTACTTTGTATCACTATATTTGTGAATTGTCAATTGCTTTGCAGACTAGAGAGATTCCAAGTATATACTTATAAATCCATTTGTGTGGATTCCCTATATTCCACACGCAAGTGTGCACTCATATACATCCACAGACATACTCCATGAAACTAGAACCAGTTAATGGATACAAAGGTAGCATCATGTAAAAGATAAATTCGTTGGGAAAAATCCTATAGGCGTATAATTTGCCCTGATAGTGAATTATAATCTATGAATAAATATTGTATTTTTTTCTATGTATTTCACTCTTAAAGCGAGGGGCTTCTATAAAACTTCAGTAGTACAGAGCATCTGCCTTGCAATCCATATGCTTCTTGAATTTAAAAAAATTCAATTACATAAGAAATAGTTTTATTCTTTTAAAAAATGTTAGAGTCTTTTTTGATGACTCTGTCCAGTTTTGCCCCCTCTCTTGTATCTCCAAGATAACATTATTCTGAGTTCAATCTGTACCCTTTCACACTTTTTTAAAAAATTTATTTATTTATTTACGGCTGCGTTGGGTCTTCGTTGCTGCATGTGGGCCTTTTCTAGTTGCTGCGAGCAGGGGCTACTCTAAGTTGTAGTGCACGGGCTTCTCACTGCAGTGGCTTCTTTTGTTGCAGAGCACAGGCTCTAGGCACATGGGCTTCAGTAGTTGTGGTTCGCAGGCTCAGTCGTTGTGGCTCGTGGGTTCTAGAACACAGGCTCAGTAGTTGTGGCACACGGGCTTGGTTGCTCCGTGGCATGTGGGATCTTCCCGGACCAGGGCTTGAACCCGTGTCCCCTGCATTGGCAGGCAGATTCTTAACCACTGCGCCTGTACCCTTTCAGACTTTAAACTCACCTGCATATGGGTATGCATATATATGTTTATATAAAACATGCATAGTGCTGCTTCCTTATTATTCACATGAATAAATGTGCATTTACTTCAGTTAGTTTAGCAGCTAGGTAATTTTTAATTCTACAATTGTCAAACATTTTATTTGTTCATTTTACAGTTGATAGACATTTTCTCCTTTTTGTGTGTGATTACTCACAGTGGAGTATTAAATATTCTTGCATGAGTATCTTTGTGCACAGTGTGAATAGTTCTCTGTAATAGATACCTGTAAATAGAAGTGCTACGTATGCACATTTTTTGTTTAATAGGTACTTCCAAATTGCTCCTATAAACTCCCACTAGCACTATGAGTACTATATGTTTTCCATTCAGCATGTCAGTATTTGATATTGTCAAACTTTTCAATTTTAGCCAATCAAATGGGTGTGAAAATGTATTTATGTATCTTTCTAGTAACTAGCGAGGTTTTAGTCAATTAGGCGTCTTTTCATATGTTCATTGGCCAATCAGATTTCTTTTCTTCTGTAAATTGCCGGTCTATATATGCTTTGCCCATTTTTCTCTTGGGTTGTTTGCCTTATTCTTATATATGTTCTGGATACTTGACTTTTGTCTGATATTTGGCTGTAGTATTTCAGAGTTAATGAAAGTATAGGTGCTGAACATCTAGAACTCAGAAAGGTACAAGGGAACATTCTAAGCAGAAGCCATGTTCTAAGTAAGGATTTGGCTTGTGGAAAGAAAGAAAAGAGTGAGGTGTCATGGATGAAGGACTTACCACCAATGGGCAATGCAGAATCAGGAATGTCTTGGTCACAACATGGGCACCATAGAGCGATATTGTCACCTATATCATGATGAAGAATTAACGGGGCTGCTCTGTAGACTGACAAATCCCATTACCCTTTCTTCTAAGCCTAGGAAAGTATTTCTAGAGTGGAAAACGATGTATGGCAAGGGAGTGTATTAAGAGGGTATTAAAATCAAATAAAAGGAGGAATAGATGTAGCAAGAGAGGCACAGTTGATAGCTGCCTCTATTCTGAGAACAAAAAACAAAAATAATAGTGGATAAGTTCATTGAGGGCATCGGTCAGGAACAAGGATACAGCTCTGACGCCTGACTGCAGTTGGTAACAAAAAGCCTTTGAGACAGATTCTAAGAACCTGAAAGACGAATAATGAGTCATTCCTTACAATCAGTGTCTTAAAAGGCAGTAAACTGTCTAATAGGATACAAAAATGGAGACTTTTTCCTTCCCCATCCTAAAGTTCTCCTGTAGAAAAACAACTTTATATGGCACTGGAAATAATAGTACACAGCAAGAATCATACTTTGTGGCATTACTGAGCATCTCAAGTGTCTAAAAGGTATAAAGCTAAAAACCAAATGACTTCAGCATGGAAAATGTCCCAGAAGTTGCGATTTTACTTTTAAAACAGAAAATAAGGGGGGAAAAAACAACCTTAATCTAAAATCAAACCTCAAATGGCAACGAGAGGTTTTCTAACAAGTATTTTATTTAAGGATGTTGCAAATTCATAAAGTCCTCACTTTTTATTAATATTAGTGAGTTGTAATCTGAAGAAACTAGGCAAGTCTTGTAAAATTCTTCATAGCTGAGAAGTTGTCACACATATATGTAAGACTTGCTTTGTTGTTGTTGTTTTTATAAGTTGAATACCTGCAGGTAGATTTAGAGTACTGACTAGCTTAGGGTACACTCAGTACGAACAGGCAGAAAAAGATGGAAGATAAAATTATCAGGATGCCAAGAAATGTTCTCATCACACAAGAGTGAGAAATGAGATGGGCAGAGAGAACAGGAGCCATGTCTATCATGAGAAACGTAAGAAGAATTTGATTTTAGGGATTATGTACTTGAGATCAATTTCGAAAGAAAAACGCCTATTTACAAATCCACAGAGGCTTAGGGAATAATTATTATTTTTAATAAATTGTAACTTTCTATTAGTATATTTTTACAGCCCTGGACTGTGGACTTCATTTAAAGTAAAATCATAATAGGTATGTTTTCTGATTATAGTAGAGTCCACCGTTTAAAAAGGCATCCAAATTCAGCCTTCTTTGTTTATTATATACAAGGAAATCCTTTTCCTATACAACAAATGGGTATTTTCAAACTACATGAATACTAGTGTGTGTGTAGAATATACAAGGTTGTTTGAGTTAAAATGTTTTGTTTCATTATAAAAGTAAAACACAAGCATTCTAGGAATGTTTCAAAAGGTAAAGGTATGTAACAAAAAAGTCACCTTGAAAACATGGTTTACATATTTTCCAAAAGTGAAATGAAATACAATAAAATCTATTTCAGGCCAATATTTTGAAAATGATTAAATGTCTTTGATTCAGAGGGTATATACTTACTGAACATTTCATTTTTTAAAGCAAAATGTTTCATCCTCCAGAAGTATAACTATTTCTCCTTTGGAGGGTCTATATGCTTGAGTCACAACCCCCGAATACAATGGCTGGTCTGGCACAGGATAGAGCAAGGCTCAAACTAGAGGGTCTAAGAAGGACAGGCAGGAGAGGCTGGAGGAACTGAGAGGTCTTGATGATGAGGTTCTTCACCAAATAGAGCAGATTAGGACTGAAAAAGCCCAAATGCCAACAGAGAAAAGAGTTCCTGAGCTTTCATATATCTGGCTACACCCTTGGGAGTTCCCTCCACGCGTCTGCTAAGAGATGCCTCTGACAGCTCTGTATTTCCCATTTGTGTTCAGCGTGGGGTGCTTTCTGTCTGCAGGTGCTGCCCCTTTAATTGTACCCAGCTCATGATCCCCAGCCTGTACAACTCATAGCAACATCCAGCAACACTTCACCCATGTTTGGGTGTTAATTAGATACTTATGGGATTGTATTTCCCTTTCCTTTGGTCCAGGTTTATTGAGTTTGTAGGGTAGTTGGGGACTTCTGTCTTTGTGGTTCATTTGTCAGCTTTGATGAAATCCTTTATGTGTGAAAAAAATCTTGCCCGGTGCCATAGTCACTTTCCAAATGCATTATGTTTAGTTGTATCCACAAAGCTTTTTTATTTTTATTTTATTTTATATTTTTGGCTGCTTTGGGTCTTAGTTGTAGCATGCAGGATCTTTCATTGGGGCGCGTGAGCTTCTCTCTAGTTGTGACGTGTGGGTTTTCTCTTCTCTAGTTGTGGCACAGCCTCCAGGGCGCATGGGCTCTGTAGTTTGTGGCACACGGGCTCTCTCATTGAGGCATGCGAGCTCAGTAGTTGTGGCACGCGGGTTTAGTTGCCACGCGGCATGTGGGATCTTAGTTCCCCAACCAGGGATCGAACCCACGTCCCCTGTGTTAGCAGGCAGATTCTTTACCACTGTACCACCAGGGAAGTCCCCACAAAGCTCTTTGAAGATGTAAGCGTTATTTCCTGGTCAAAGGTACTAGCTTCACTCCTCCAACAATGTCCATGCTTAGGGATCCTGAACTTTTTCAGAAAGAGTATATGGAACAGTAGGATGATCACTTTCTATTGTTGATGCCGGCATAATCTCATCTTGCTCTTCATGTAGGAAGCTGTCTGGGGACACAGTGTTTCATCTTTTACGTTTATCAGACATAGACTGAGCACTGAATGCAAGTCTAGGGATGGGAAGAGGGGTGGGGATGGGATAGAACAGATTAAGGAATTTATAATCTAGTTGGAGATATAGATTTGTAAATAATGCACTTCTGTACAAAAAAAGGAACGTATTTTTTTCTAAATTATCATTGGGTCATCCCAGAAGAATTGGCATTTCGGTGAATGCCAAAAAAGGGAGTAAGGAATTTTTTAGCTTTTTAAAAAAATAATGGAATAATTCACATATATATATATATAAAAGAATAAACATAAGTAACATTTCTGTGAGTTACGTAAGCATAACAATAATAAAATGAACACTGTTTAGCCCGCCAACCAACTTAAAATATAACCTTCCTAAAACCCGAGGCTCCAAGGGTGGCCCCTGGCTCCTCTAGAGGTAACCACTCCAGGGAAGGGTGTTAAAGACAGGCAAGAAATCCAACTTTGTTTTAGAGATCACACGACCAGAGAAAATAAAATACAGGACTCTCTAGTTGATTCGTTTGATCGGTTGTATCATAGGGAATCCTGAGTGATACAGGAGGGTGTAATGGAGGGCTGAGACAGATGTGGAGTGTCAGGCTGAATAGTGACATCGTAAAGCAATCAGGGAGCAGTCGCTGATTATCAGAGCTACCACACCATGTCGTGTGGGTTTAATTTGATGACACTCACAAGGGAGAAGTTAGATTTTCTGGCAATGGCCCTGGTGCTCAACTTTCACCTGTAGATATTGGAGAACCAATGCCTAACAAAGGTAAATCAGATCAAAATTCTTAATGTCATTGATTCTGCAGCATCTCCAGAGCATATCTAGTTCATGGCTAAAATTTCTTGCCATCATCTCGTCAAATTATACTTATCCTTATTATAAAGATGTTCCATATCAAGCATATTGCTTATATCAATAATTACGTGTTCTTAAAAAGATGTTTTGTAAAATAAAAAAAGTGGAAACAAAGTTAAAAGACCCGAACAACCTTTCAAAATATTTGACTGAATTGTTCCCCTAAATTACATTTGACTTTGGTTAATTTATAGAAAGCCCTAAAGTGAGGAGAAAAAGAGGAAGATACATTGAATATTGTGCAATTCAATGAAATGTTTAAGAAAAACTAGAAACATGTAGGTTAATTATGCTTGGTAGTTATAGCAATTTATTTTTAAAATGAAAAGGCATTAAGCAATCTAAAATTACATCAAATACTTTATATTTAACATCATAAAATTACTTATTTGCCTCATTACATTTAGCATCATAAAATTTCTTATTTGCATCAATCAGTGAAGCGATTTTTATCATAAATCTATTCTGTGATACTCTACAGAATGACATAATTTTTAAATTAAAAAGGACTATAGTAGTCCCAACCTGTGAGGTCTTTAGAAAGGGAACGTATAAACTGAATGCTGTTTGTTTTTCTCTTGCAATATATGCAAGAAATTAAAACAAGAATTTTCCACGGTACAGGTATAAAAGGGTGTATTCTTTACAAGAAAGCATAGTGCTGAAGGATGGCTAAAATTTCCATCCAAGAAAAATTTAGCGTTTGAACTTAAGGAAATGGAAAATTTCTTTGCTGGACCTCATAATATTTTCAGTGCCTATTGAAAGTCAGGAAAGATGAATGTGGAAATAAGATGTTTCTTGAAAACATGGCATAAATAGGTAATTTTGAGAAATCCCTAAGATGTATTGGTTCAATTAGATGGTAGGCAGGGCCAGAATTTTGTGTAGATGGAGAATAAATCTAGAATCCTTGGAAGTCTCTCTAACCCAAGTGTCTCTCTCAGTGGTTCACATGAAATGCCCGGATACTTTCTTAAGAGCTCTTGGAGACAGTGTATGTAGTTCAGTGAGATTAAGGGTCATTTGAATTTAGAGGGATAGTGTGTAATTTGATCTATTGACTCAAAAGTATGATAAATTAGACCACTATCATCTGTTGCTGTGTAGGAGAGGAAGAAGATGGGACATACCAGTTCTGATGAGAGGAACACGGTTGGGTAGCATTTTACACTTTATTGAGTGCCTTCCTATATATAATCTAAGTATCTTCACAGTACAGAATAAACAAAGTTTAATTCATTCTTTTAATTCGTGTCAGAGCTCCAGCTGCAACTTGAGTATTAGATGGCTTAGGTTATCTTCCAGTTTGAACACACTGAAAGACTTGGAAAGGAGACAAAGAAGAAAGTAATAAACCCTGTCCTATCCATCAGTTATTTCAGGGAGATGCCAGGACTCAGGATAAATCAAGAGCATATTAACTAAGAAGGAAAAACGGGACAGGCAGCTTTCAAAGGAGGAATCAAGTCTTGCCAACTCTGAGTACCTACCTCTGCCATGATTGTTAATTTTTCCCCTCTTAGAATCTGCATCTGAAATTTCTAAGTATATGCTTTCTAGTCTTTGTGTTAATTACATTTAAGAAACATTATCATTAGATTAATTAATAGAGGTGATTACTTGATCTTAATCATTATCATTGATTCACCATTATTGCTATAAATCAGTGAATTAATTCTCTTAATGGCTTTTTTTGAGAGATTATATGTTTATGGAGTGATATGCAGGAGAACAGATTTCTTCTGTTACATCTTAAATTAACATAGAATTTCTCTTTCAATTTCTACATAGAAACTTAGTAGAGAAAAGATTGTTCAGTCAGCTGTGGATTCATCTAGCCCTACTATCATTTAGGAAGATTGCTCCATGTTTTCTGAAGGATAAAATGTGAAATGTCTTGTTGAAATTAAATGCTACCGTATCTACTTTTCTAGTAATCCAATCAATCAATCAATCAATCAATCCCTAAATAAAAATTTTAAAAAGGAAAGGAAACCAGATTGGAACCGATGCCTTCCTAGTGAGCTTTGTTGGCTCTTGGTAGTTTTCACTTTCTTTTCTAAAGGTCTGCAGAGTATCTAGACTTTCTAAGATTAGTGGTTATTTTATATGATTGATAATTTTTCTTTCTCAAAGTCAAGGCTACTTTGGCTTTTTTCTGGTTTGATAATTGTCCTCATTTTTACCAGTTTTTCTCAAGGATTACAGCTTATTTTATTTACTTGTAAATAGTCTGTTAGGTAGTGTGATTAGGATACCGTACCCACATTTTCTTTCCCTTACATCCCTTAGCCTGCCATTCCCTACTACCGTCTTGGTTGTGTTCTATCCAGTTTAATGATTAACTTCCTCAAGGTATTAGATCAGTCACTCCCTTGTTTTTCCTCATGTTCCACATTGCTAGGAATCATCATTACTTTGCAAATTTCAGCCTCATTTTAACCCTGCCCTTCTTGACACATTATGTACGAAGACCTGCCAACCTAATGTATTTGTTTTTGGTTATAACGTGAAAAAGCCACGCGCCTTTTTCACGTGTTATTTTATGAAATATGAGCTCCTCAGAGAGTCTCTAGGTAGTCAGCTTGGTTTCTTTAGGAATTTCTTTATCGTCTTTATGGGAGTATTTGTTTTTGTGTTGACTAAGTGTTACTCCGTGAGGCCCCTCCTAGCTTCCACCCAGTGCCCTTTTCATTCGAAAAGCATTTCTTTCCATTTCGAAAACTCTTCCTTAGGTTTTCATTGGAGGCAGTTTCTAGGAAGCATTACTTCTGCGTCTCCCAGCGATGTCCTCCACCCACCCGCGGGAAGTGTGAGTGACTAGTAGGTATACCCTCGGGTGAGAACTTAAGTACAGACAATCCGACAGATCTTACCGGCTTCCAGATGACATGTTAAAGGCAAAGTTTGCTCACCTGCCATTGTTCAGACGCTGCTGCTCCTGGGTGTTAATGGGACTTAAACGATGGGTCCATGCATGTTACTGGATCTGTGACTTCTGAAATTCACCTTGTTCAGTGTAATTCGTGATTTGTATTAAGCTGAAAAATTCTTCTGTGCATTTGTCTAAATAGAGAAAATAGAGAACTAAGTGATTCCTGGGTATCTGTGGGATGTGCCATAGGGTAGGTGCCCCCTGGGTATGTTGTATTTTACTAGAAACTAGAGAAATCACAGTGATGGAACTATGCAGGCTGTAAACTATAGACACCATCTGCCGTAGAGGGAACACATTAGGAAAATGCCACCTGTTCCTACATTAGTCTGGCCCTGGCCTCAGGATTTCACATGTACTCTTATGTTTTGTTTGCAGTTGCTCTGACTCATGCAGCTAGCGAATGACTAATGAGATTTTTACACATTCCAACTATGAATATCCTATTATCTGATTCAGGTTTGATTTTATTTTCTTTCTAGTGTATATGTATGTGTTTCTTTACTGTTTTTCTCTCAGTTCCTTTCCTGGCCAGTTATTTGAGAAAATATCTTTATTCGTTCAACAATTGTTTGTTGAGGACCTGCTAGGGTATAGTGAGCAAAACTGACAAAACGTCCTTGCCTTTGTGGGGCTTACACATTCTATCAGAGGAGACAGGAAATAATCAGGATCAATAAGTAAAATAAGCAGTGTGTAACGCGGTGATAAGTGTTAAGGAGAAAAGGAAAGCAGGCAAGGGGGAATGGGGATGCTGTGAGCAGGGATTGCGATTTGGGGTAGACTAGCTGTAAAGGCTTCCTTTAAATAAAAATGTGATCAATGTGATGGAGCAAGCCCCGTGGCTCTCAGGGGGTAAGACTGTGCAAAGCAGAGGGACCATCCAGTGCAAAGGCCCTAGGAGAGAGCATGCTCAATACTCTCTCTTGATACGAAGAAGCGCTTATCTTGAGAGTAGAAGGGGAGTCAGAAAGGCAACAAGGGGCAGATCATTTAGAGCCTTCTGTGTCAATGTAATGACTTTGGCTCTTACTCTTAAGTAAGATGGAAAGCCAGCGGGTCATTCGGAGTAGAAAAACAAGACTGATCAGAAACAACGTGCTTGCTGGGTTAGGAATAGACTTAAGAGAAGGGGGACCCCTTAGGAGACGGTTGTAATAACCCATGTGAGAGGTGGTGGTGGCTTGGACCAGAATGGTAGCCGTGGAGGCTGGGGGGAAGATTCTGGATATACAGTGCTTGTTGAGTTAATGGGTTTTACTGATAGATTGGCTGAGTATTAAAAGAGAAAGATCACTCCAAGGTTTTTGACCTGAATGATGATTAGAAAGAGTCATTGTTAACTAACGGAAGAGCACATTTGGGGAAGGATGGGAAGATGAGGATCTCACCTTCATCACAGATTAAATTTGAGGGATTTGATCAGACTGAAAATGCTACAGCTGTTGGAACCTCTTCATGTAACTTTTTCTTTTAAAACAGGAAACTTGATTGACTAATGAAAAGTGCACATGATTAAATTAAGAAAGCTTACATCCTTGACTCTACAATGAATCAGTGAGACTTGCTTAATTTTAGTCAAAAATACAAAGTCAACAATGGCTGAGATGAGCATATTCTCTATAAAATAAAATGATCAGATTTGCAAAAGCTTGGCTCCACAATGTGAATTTCACTTAAACCATGTGGCATTATTTTATAATCATCAAACATCCTGCTTTAGGAATTCTCTGCTAATAGATAAAATAGCTTGGTTGATGCGCTGAAGTAGCCAATGAGTATGTTTTGACTGACAGTTAAGCATATACATCCTACATTTCATCAGATTCTGCAGTGTTAGATTTATATCCCACTGAGATGGCCATTGTTATGATCATAAATTATGAGTTCAAATAGTTTTGGTGGTTTGCCAGAATACTTCCTGTTCCAGTACTAAAGATTTCTCATATTTCTTTGACTAGAAAAACAAGGTTCAGACTGATAGTCCTTTCCAGTATGTGACTTTCTGTGGGTGTGTCTGAGTTTAGAAATATTGAAGTGTGTGTGTGTGTAAGTGTGTGTCTATTATTCTTAGGACTTTGCCTATGTGTTAATATTTTTCAGCAAGAAATAACACTCCTTTGGCAAATTTTTCGGAGCATTGAAATGAGATAAAGTATAGCTCTTATTCTTGAGAAGTAATTCATCACTTCATATTGTTAAGTCATAACCATTTAGTCATGAAATCCAAACCTTGTATTTAAAAAGTAACAATCTCTTGTTTAAAGTATCTCCTTTGAACATTTCCAAGAATCTTAAGGAAGTCTTTATATGACATTAAATTGTTAATTTTACCTTGTTATTTCAGATCTGTGATTAGAATTCATTCTTTGGGCTGAGAGTCTGTGTAGAATAAGAATTCCTGTGGTTCAGCATGCCAGTAATTCCGGGCAAGGTTAATAGAGTGGTTTTTTGCGAAAAAAGAGCTGTTTTATGGAAAGCCTTTTGGAACTTTGCCTTGTTTTGTTTTCCTGAACTACCAAATCTGCTTCAAGTATTTGTATGAGGTCCTAACATGTTTATATATTAATTTTGAGATAGCATATTTTTCCAGACTGACATTTCCCTGGACACCAGCCATTTCTGTGAACAGTGCCCATGGAATATAAGCTACTATTAGCCTATATAATAGTTGGGGTAAAGTAAGCTCATAAGAGGGAACCCCCAAATGGGACGGTGCAAGCAAAATACAAGTTGGTTTATTTCTCTCTGAAGTCATTGTCCTGTGGGTCTGGGTGGGAAGCGTGTATAGCAGCCCTGCCATCCTCAACACATATTTTCCTAGTTTGCCCTTGGCCTCTCTGTTTTTGTTTTTGTTTTTGTTTTGCGGTACGCGGGCCTCTCACTGTCGTGACCTCTCCTGTTGCGGAGCACAGGCTCCGGACGCGCAGGCTCAGCAGCCATGGCTCACGGGCCCAGCTGCTCCGCGGCATGTGGGATCTTCCCAGACCGGGGCACGAACCCGTGTCCCCTGCATCAGCAGGCAGACTCTCAACCACTGTGCCACCAGGGAAGCCCGGCCTCTCTGTTTGTATCCGGTGAAGGGGAAGGGAAAAATGAGTCCAGTGAAAGGGTTTTCGTAGGTGGTGTGGAAGTTGCCCATATCAGGGAGAACTTTGTCACGAGGCCACACCTCCTTGCAGGAAATTCCAGGAAGTATATTCTCCAGCTGAGCAGCCATATGCCCACAACAAGGGGAGGGAGAGTCTGGAAGAGCGACCGGCAAAGGACAAAATGCCCAGTCCATTAAAAATATCTTCTAAAAACCAGCCATTTAGATTCAAGTGAAAACAAATGCATTTTATATAATGAACTTCTCAATTTTATGTTCTACTTCTCAAATATTTGTATCACAGAACAAAGTCATAGAATTTCAGATAGTATCACTATGCCCAGAAGGTACGCACCCAAACTAAAGTGGCACTTTTGAATTTTATGTGGTTCTGTTTTACCTCATAGACTCTCCCCATAAGTGAAAGTGACTAAAATTTTTGCCATACTTTAAAGTGAGACAACAATCTGAGGAACTTCTAGGGCGTGCAGAGGAGGCGCATCAGTGTTCTTTCCCCACCCCAAACAGAAACACCAAAGAACCATTGCAAATCCAGAAACACTGGAGGAATTTTCACCGCCCCTCCCCTCCCCTTCCTTGGGGCTAGTCTGTTTAATTTTAAAAGCAGAATTTTGCTTTCACAAAGTATACCAGCCAGGAATTTGTTCAGATTCCTCAAAACCAAGCCAAGAAAAGTTTCAGAAAGTTCAGACATGTGTGGCCGAGTGGAAAGAACAGAGTTTTTAGAGGCAGGCACAGATGCATGGGAACACTGCTCCAGACGGCCACTTCTGGCTGACCTTTGGCAAGCTTCTGTCGACTTAAAAAAAAAAGCACAATGTGAGAGTTGCGAGTCAAGTTTTATTTGGGGCCAAATGAGGACTACAGCCTGGGAGACAGCACTTCAGATGGCTCTGAGAAACTGCTCCAAAGAGGAAGGGGGGGAAGGTCAGTATATATGTGATATTGGCAAGGGGGACCAATCAAGCACGTATTTTTTTGCCGAAGGTTTCTGCTAGTCTCGTGAAGGTTACTGCAAGTCACGAGGAGCAGACATCACCTTTGGTGCTTTTCTAGATACGAGGAGATACAAGAATTGGGCTCTTAAAAATGGCTCCTGAAAATATCCATCTAAAGACCTGTTCTGCCAGTTTTCCCCGGAGCACAGAGGGCCTCATTTCTGATCTCCACCCTGAAGTCCTTTCAGGGGGTGTTGAAAGTCAACAGCTGCAGCAGCACATGATTTAATCCTTGTAGAGGTAGATGGCAAGTGCTAAAGGTAAGTGCCGGTTTGTGGTTGACACTTCTTAGCCTCATTGGGCCACAGTCTCCTCATTTATAAATGAGGAGAGGTAAGAATGAACTTGCCAGGGTGTCAATACAGAATTAAAACGTGTAAAGGGCCCCGCATGTACCAGGATGGTTCTCTCCATCTGCGTGATCTATAACGGTCCCAGGGAGCCGGGGTCATTCATTGTCCCTCTGGCTCCGTGGCCAGGGGTCTGTGGTTTCTTCGGGCAGGAGCTGCCTAATGCAGCCCAGGGTGTCACTGCACTGCTTAGAACCTAACCGGCCTGAGGCCTGGCTTTTTCCCCCTGAGACAAAGGGGAGCTTTGGTCACAAAGGCACCCAGTGACCTCTGTAATGCGTGCAGGAGAATGCAGCTGTGCCCCTGTTCTGGCTGAGTCCACATTGATCTCAGGGTTGAATTCAAGATACTAATTGCCAGTCGACACAAGGATCAGCATTTGTCTTTAAGCACCAGGAAGTAACGGCGAGACCTGAAAAGTCAAACCAAGGACTTGCTTTTCCACTCGTTTCCAACGTCAGAAAATATTTATATCCAAATACGATGTAAAGCAGTACCAGTGTTTAGGATTTTCACACAGTGCTCTTTATATAAAACAATCACGATTGTCTAGTTTCCTTATTGTTTTCCAGTGCTTTTTCAGTCTTTCATAAAACAGAACTGATTTTTTTCCCCAGTATTTTCATCTCTTGATTTCTAGATGCCCCACTGAGCAAAGAAAATACTGATCACTGAGGAATGTGCCCTACTTGACTGTACAGCATCTACCCACAGTAGCCAAATGTATGTGGTTTTTTAAAGAACATTCTTTGAGCCTCTTCTGTTGCCTTCATCTTTGTGGCCCAGAAGGAGCTGCTCACGCCTGCCCATTGCCATGGATGTTTCCAGAACAGCATGCGCTCCAAGCCTGCCCCACACGTGGCTCTTGCAGCAACTGGAGACATCTCTTCAGAAGCCCCCACTTCCACCTCAGAAACGACAGGCAGGAGCCTGGGTTCTTAAAGACCAGGAAGATGCGTCCGACAACAGCACCTGAACTTCCACCCAGCAAGGGAAGTCTGATGGGAACAGTGGGGGAGGGCTGGGGGGAGGGGCACCCCTCTGCAGGAATGAGGCCTCGTCCTATCAGGAGGGCCGCCCTGGGGGCCCTCCCCTCCTCTCCCCTGAGCAGGGATGACCCTCAGGGGCAGGAGATGAGCCTCTGCTTCCCCTCAGCTTGAGGGTTACGCAGTCTCAGAAGGAGACGTCAGAATTGTGACTGCCACAGCCGGAAGCCCCCTGCTCCGTGGCAGCACGGGCTGTGGAGGGAACAGAAGGAGAAGGAAGCACCCCTGGAGGCTGGAGTGAGCCTGCTGGCGGGAGGAGGAAGCAGTGGCAGCACGTGCCCTGCAGGGGACTCGGGCCCATCAAGGCAGAAGCCAGACAGTGGCACAGTACTGAGGAGGAAGAGGTCCAAGGAACATGTGTTCAAATCCCGCTTTGCACAGATGACTCAACTTGCCTCCACCCCGGTTTCTTCCTCTGTAAATGGGGTTAAAATACTATGGCAGCCACTTCAGTGAACAGAGTGATATTATAATGCCTGGACTTCCGAGGCTGGGGTGTGTACATTAGAGCAGATCTGTGAGCGTCCAGTGCTTTCAGACCTCGAGAATAAAACCAAGGGTTTATCTGCCTAGCTGAGGACCCATATGGGAGAAGGGTCCCCTGAGGCAGCAGAATGAAGGTAAAGGGGGTGGGTGGGGAGAAAGTAGAGCCATTAAGCTAGAGTGAGGCCCTGGGGAGGGAGCTGGGAACGGGCAGCCTCTCTGTGACCACCGGTGAGGACCACAGAGCATCCTTAGGAGGCAAGCGAGTCTGCTGTCCCGGTGCTGGGAGCCCTGGCAGCTGGTGTGGGTCACCAGTTGGCCCCAGGCACGATCTCTTCGTAGAAATCAAGGCAGACAGTCCAGGTTTGGAGCCCGTTCAAGAAGGCAGCTGAGCCGCCTTCTCTTCTCATTATCCAAGACATCCTTCCTTCCCTTTTACATGCGTTTTTTTTTTCTCTCTGAAAATTTCCATCAGCCCCTCTCCCTGACCTGCTCTCTGCTTTTTTACTTTCATTGGCTCACTTAACCTACTTGTTTACATTTTGTCCAGATGAGCCTATCATTATGTCATAGGCCAGGCTGCTCTTGTGGTGTTTACGGTCTCCAGGGGGAGGAAAATAAAGAAATGTACACTTTAAGATCTGGACAGGGCTTCCCTGGTGTCGCAGTGGTTGAGAGTCCACCTGCCGACACAGGGGACACGGGTTCGAGCCCTGGTCCGGGAAGATCCCACATGCCGCGGATCACCTACGCCTGTGAGCCACAACTACTGAGCCCGCCTGCTGCAACTACTGAAGTCTGCGCGCCTAGAGCCCGTGCTCCACAACAAAAGGAGCCACTGCAATGAGAAGCCCGTGCACTACAAAGAAGAGTAGCCCCCGCTCGCTGCAACTAGAGAAAGCCCGCATGCAGCAACGAAGACCCAACACAGCCAAAAATAAATTAAAAAAAAAAAATCTGGACAAACTTTTTAAACTACTACATCCTGCCGATAAAATAAGATAAATAATGGTATGTCCTATGTTGCAGAGGATTAGCTCATCCCTTAAAATCAAAGCTTTGGGGGAAAACGAGGCAAGAGATATGGTTGGGTGAGAATATGTCATGCAGATAAGATCAGTCTGTTCTCTGTTCGCTCTTTTTAAAGCAAGAAGTATTCAAGAATCCTAGGTCAAAACAGAGGGTTTAAAAGGCTGGAAAAACTAAATGGGCCAAAGGAAAGAGACTTTTCACTCAAGTAGCTATGTAGATGGTAAAAGTCCTTGTGCCCCCTTTAAACTTCAGCAGTTTGTGCTGACAGTGTGATATAAGTCTATCAAAGTAATAGCAAATTTATTCAAGTTTAAGAGAATAATAAAACACTGCTAACATAGTGGGTACTTATTCCCAATTCTTAAGTCAATACCATTGATGAGAAGGCAAAGAATGGTGGTGTTAATCAAGTAAGAGATTTGGGTAAAACATTCAACTCTATTTCCTCATCTTTCAAAAAAGAGGCAACACCTGCCCTGTCCTCTCATTCCTAATCTACAGGGTTGTTGGGTGAATCTGTTATGGAGGTTCGCGAAAACCCTCTTTTAACTGTATAATGCTGAGTTACATCAGCAAATAATAATTATTATGTTATAACTATAATAAGTATATTATTAAATAACAATTATTATTATTATTGATGAAGAAGAATGAGTATGATTATATCCCTGCTGAATAATAGTTAAATAAAAGATTATTAAAGCTTTAAATAATTACTCCATATTCCAGACATATTTCTCTGCATGTTGGATGTTAGGTAGTATTCCCAAGGATGATTTTTCTGTCGTTCTCCTGCCCAGGGGTGAAAAAGTGAATATCATACCATCTGACACAGTGCAAGTGCCTGATGGCTCTCTTAATGTCATGAGCCCAGTATTTGCTAGAAAGGTCCAGTCGCTGGTCAGAGGAGCTCTGACCTGTGTAGCAGTCTGGCCAGTGTGCCTCATGAGAGTGTGGAGAGCCACTTCATTCCAGGCATGGGCCGCCCAGATCACAGCTGCTCAGAGCTCTTTGGCTTTGGTTAAGTTTGTTGTGCTGTTATATAATGGGTACTTTGACCATATCTCATGAATGAATGATTTATTCTTCCTCCTTCTCCACTGTCCTATTATCGTGCTGTTGTCTGTGTCGAATGTTGTGTTAGAGTTTGTTGTTAAAATCAAGCAGAAAAACAGGCAGCTGTTAAGGTGTAAGGAGAAAAACATTAGTAACGGGGAAATCCACATATGGCACAGTAAGATTCTGACACCGTGGCGTGGGGCCGGCCCCAAGAGGCTTTACAATCGTGCTCTAGCCTTACTTTGTGCTCATGATGGTCTCTTCACCCCTACGCTGTTACTAGTGCACAAGCCAAATTGTGACCAAGCAGACTAGACTGCAGGTGAGCAGTGAGTTGTGCCTTTGCCTGTTAATTTAGAACTCTCATTTTATTCAGACAGGAGGCTCATTGGCCCATGCTATTTCTGATCTGTACCTTAAATCAAAAAGAAGTTATTTAACGGCTTCTGGTTTCTGCTCCAACATGTAAAGAGCTTGGAAGTTGTCAGTCCTGTTCTCACAACAAGAAAAAAAGCTAAACAAACTGAAAACCAACAATTCTGAGAGTCAGCAATGCTCTTAGATCTGACAGAGAGTTGAGGTTGCAGGGCAAAGTGCTCTTTGAAATTTGGAGAGACAGCAAATGCAGAGAATCATTGCTCCCCAGGGGCAGAAGCCACTGGTGCCAGAGACACTTAAAGTTGGGTAATTCCTGCAGGCAGAGCATGGACTAGCCTAAGAGTTGACAATCCCTCTAGTCTTAGGGGGACCCAACGCTTTCATGAGTTTTACCTCCAGGAGCCTTACCCAGTTCTTAGGATGATGATCAGAGAAAAATTCCTTCATGCTTCCTGCAGGGGGAGAGGAACAGTGACTATTCTGAAATAAGCCCAGAGCCCTCTGTTCATGACACAGGCATGCCCTGGAGGACATCTGCTTTCCCAGAGCCTCGTCTGACCTCGGAGGAGGGCTGGTAGATGAGCAGAGCCCCTCTGGCCTCTCTGCATCACATAAACTGAGAAAAAGAGCCTAAGAAACTCTTCTGAAGGTCACAGCCAGGACTCAAGACTGACTAAAAAAATTGAGATTTAATCATAAGATTATAGAATGTTTCTCCTCTCCAACACTTTATCATCACATTAACAGGGCTCCAAAATGATAACCAGGTTACAACCTAGCTGCAAGACACAGAGTCTGTTTAGAAGGAATTTTGGGGGAAGCGTAAAGACAGCAGGAGACACAGAAACCAGGACACTAAAGGACACTGAAGCCTTTGACACCTACAGATATGGCATACATTAAGCACAGCCTAACCTCTCGCCAGATTATCATAAAACCTTACACTAAAGGCCTACCTACCTCAGTTACTGTTACCTATATATCATGTCCAGTTTTCAACAAAACATTACAAGGCCTGGTAGAAGGCAAATAAAACACAGTCTGAAGATACAAAGCAAGCATCAGAACCAGACTCAGATATGACAGGAATTTTGTAATTATCAAGTAATTTGGAATTGAAAATACTTTAATTAATAGGCTAAGGGTTCTAATGAAAAAAGTGGACAACATGCAAGAACAGATGGGTAATGTAAGCAGAGAAATAGAAACTCTAAGAATCAAGAGGAAGTACTAGAGATCAAAAACATTCTAACTGAAATGAAAAATGCCTTTGGTGGGCTCATCAGGAGACTAGACACAGCCAAGGCAAGAAACTCTGAGACTGAAGATATGTCAGTAGAAACTTCACAAACTGAAATGCAAAGAGAAAGAAGAATGAGAAAAAGGTGGAACAGAATGACAAATAACTATGAACCACTACAAAAAGGCTAACATACATGTAATGAAAATACCAAAAAGAGAAGAGAGGAAGGAACAGAAGAAATATGTGAGGTAATAATGGCTGAGAATTTCCCAAAATTCACTTTGGATGCAAAACCACAGGTAAAGGGAGCTCAAGGAACACCAAGTAGGGTAAGTACCAAAATATCTACACCTGGGTATATTCTGTTCAAACTTCGGAAAACTAAAGACAAAGAGAAAATTTTGAAAGAAGCTAGAGGGGGATAAAACCCCAAACACCTTACCTATTGAGGAGCAAGGATAATTATTATATTGGACTTCTCCTCAGAAGATATGCAAGCAAAAAAGAGTAAAATGAAATATTTAAAGTGTAAAAAAAATCCAAATAACCTAGAATTTTGTATCCAGCGAGAGTATCTTTCAAAAGTGAGGACATATAAAGACATTCCCAGACAAACAAAATCTAAGAGAATTTGTTGCCAGCAGAACTGCTTTACAAGAAATGATAAAAGAAGTTCTTTAGAGAAGGGAAATGGCGTAGATCAGAAACTCAGATCTACATAAAGAAGAAGAGTGTTGGAAAAGTGATACATGAAGGTAAATAAAATATTTTATTATTCTTAACTGACCTAATAGGTATCTGTTTGTTCAAAATAATAATAGAAACAGTATATTAGGTGATTAGAGCTTATGGATAAGTGAGATGAATAACAGCAGTGTTATAAGGGACAGGAGGAAGGAAGTGGGAATACTCTATTATAAGGTTCCTGCACCGTCTATGAAGAGGTAGAGTATTATTAGAAAGTGGACTTAGATTTGTTGTAAATGTATATTGTAAACCCTAAGGCAACCACTAAATTTTTTAAAGGAAGTATAATTAATATGCTGAGAGGAGTAAAAATGGAATCATATAAAGAGAGAGGCAGGCAGAAGGCAAAAAAGAAACAATTGCAATGAAAAGAAAACAGTTACAAATATGGTACATTTAATTTGTCTATATCAATAATTACTTTAAATGGGGATGGTATAAATATACCAATTATCTGAGACTAAGAGAGTGGATTAAAAACCAATACCCAGCCATATGTTGTCTGCAAGAACCCCACTTTACCTATGAAGACACAGATAGATTAAAAGTAAAGAGATGGAGAAAGATGTACCATGCTAACACTAATGAAAAGGAAACAGGAGTAGCTGTGTTAATTTCAGACAAAGTTGACTTCGGAGCAAGAGAAGTTATCAGAGAGAAAGATGGGTATTGCATAATAATATAGGGTCAGTTCTCCGAGAAAACACAACAGTCCTTAATGTATATGCACCTAACAACAGAGCATCAAAGATATCAGTCCTTCCCAATGCGAGGTAAAGATTCAATGCAGGGCTTCCCTGGTGGCGCAGTGGTTGAGAGTCCGCCTGCCGATGCAGGGGACATGGGTTCGTGCCCCAGTCCGGGAGGATCCCGCATGCCGCGGAGTGGCTGGTCCCGTGAGCCACGGCTGCTGGGCCTGCGCGTCTGGAGCCTGTGCTCCGTGACGGGGGAGGCCACAGCAGTGAGAGGCCCGCATACCACACAAAAAAAAAGATTCAATGCAATCCCAATCAAAACCCCAACATGTGGTCTTGTGGATGTCAGCAAACCAATTCTACAGTGTATATGGAATGTTCAAAAGACCCAGAATAGTCAACATAACACTGAGAAAGAACAAAGTCAGAGGACTGACACTACTCAAATTCAAGATTTAATCTAAAGCAGTATCAAGATAGTGTGGTATTGGCAGTAAAATAGAAACTAGGTCAATGGAACAGAATAGCCAGCCCCCAAATATACCCACAAAAATACAGTCAATTGGTCTTCAACAAAGAAGCAAAAGCAATTCTATGGAAAAAGGATGGCCTTGTCAACAAATGGTGCTGTAAGTACTGGAGAGTCACAAAAAGAAAAGATGAGTCTAGATACATCCAGTACAGCTTTCACAAAAATTAGCTCAAAATGGGTCATAGACCTAAGTGTAAAACGTAAAACGATAAAACTGTAGAAGATCACGTAGGAGAAATATCTAGGTGACCTTGGGTTTGGCAGTGATTTGGGGTTTGGCAACACCAGAAGCATGATACATAAGAGAAAAAATAACTAAGTTGGACTTCTTTAAATCAATAACTTCTGTTATGCAAAAAACACTCTTAAGAGAATAAAAAGACAAGCCACAGACTAGAGAAAAAACTTGAAGAACACATATCTGATGAAAGACTTGTATTCAAAATATACAAAGAACTCTTAAAGCTCAACACTAAGAAAACAAATGAATTTAAAAATGGGCAAAAAACAGACATCTCACCAAAGAAGATAAGCACATGGCAAATAAGCATATAAAAAATGCTCAACATCATATGTGATTAAAGAATTCCAAATTAAAACAACGAGATTCTACTACACATCTCTCAGAGTGACACAAATCCAAAACACTGACAATACCAAATACTAATGGGAATGTGGAACAGTAGGAACTTTCATTCATTGCTGGTGACAATGCAAAATGGTACAGACACTTTAGAAGACACTTGGTCAGGTTTTTGTTTTTTTTTTTTTAGCTAAATATAGTCTCACTATATGATTGAGCAATTATGCTCCTAGGTATTTACCCAAATGAATTGAAAACATATCCACACAAAAACCTGCATGTGATTGTTTATAACAGCTCTATTCCTAATTGACAAAAACTGGAAGCAACCAAGATGCCCCCTCATTGGGTATAACTTGTGATAAACAAAGTGTGGTACATCCATACAAGGAATATCGTTCAGCAGTAAAAAGAAGTGAGTTGTCATGCCACCAAGAGACACAGAGGAATGATAACTGCGTATTGCTAAGTGAAAGAAACTAGTCTGAAAAGCTGTTACTCTGTGATTCCAACTATATGACAGTTTGGAAAATGCAAAACTGTAGAGATAGTGAAAAAGTCAGTGGTTGCTAGGGTTTCAGAGAAGGGTAGGGGTTAAATAGGTGTAGCACAGTGGACTTTTAGGATGGGGAAACTATCCTGTATGATACTGTAATAGTGGATACATAATATTATGTATTTGTCAAGACCCATCTAACTGTACAACACAAAGAGGGAACTATAATGTAAACTATGGACTTGAGTTAATAATAATGGCTCAATATGGGTTCACGAATTGTAGCAAACGTACCACACTAATGCAAGAGCTTAATAGGGTGCAGAGAGAGGGGATAAATGGGAATTCTTGGTGCTGTCTACTCAGTTTTCCTACAAGCCAGAACTACTCTTAAAAAATGAAGTCTAGGGCTTCCCTGGTGGTGCAGTGGTTGAGAGTCCGCCTGCCGATGCAGGGGACACAGGTTCGTGCCCCAGTCTGGGAGGATCCCACATGCCGCGGAGCGGCTGGGCGCGTGGGCCATGGCCGCTGAGCCTGTGCGTCCGGAGCCTGTACTCCACAACGGCAGAGGTCACAACAGTGAGAGGCCCGTGTACCGCAAAAAAAAAAAAAAAAAAAGTCTATTAATTCTCTGGAAAGTTTTTACTATTTGCTCACATTCTTATCTCACCTATGCAGAATTCTGGTTTACATTGGAAATGCTGGCCTGGTAGGAAAACATAGTATCTTGCTTCCTTGTTAACACAGCTTTTAATACATGCAAACTGTTTTTCAATCTTAGTATATAACCTTAAGAAATCTAAAATTATATCTGTGACACATCCAAAAAATAAATCTAAACCAGTTGAAAAACTGAATTTTAAAACCTGTTTTAGCCTTAGGAGTCTATGGAAGAAAATAGACAGCAAATATAGGAAAAATTCTGTGAATATTTTTGTACACATAATATCAATGTGAAGATATATGACCAAATATCTGCCTATGTATAGTTTTAAATTTTTAACAATAAGTAATTATTTCCTATTCAGTTGTAACTGTTCGATTATAGTGTTAATATGAATTATATTAGAACTTGTTCTTGTTTTCGGTTTTATATTATATCAGTGGTTAAATCAATATAATTAAATCTTTCATTGTAAATTATGGAAATTGTATGTTTATCATAACACAAGAACTTTATTTTTAGTTAAAACCATATGTTATTTGTATTTCTTATCTCATTTATTGTTAATTACATTTGGTCAATATCACTCAGGTGTCTTTCTTCTATCCCACTTAGACCTGAATCAGATTTTAAAATGCCTCTGAACAAAAAAGTAAAATTATTTAATTCCAATCTTGGTTGATCTTTCTATCCTGTGCTTATTTACTAGTTCAGTTTTATTTAAAAATAAAACCAATTCTCACAATTGTGGCTATTCTGAGGTAGACTGACCAACTTTACCTTAAAGTTAATTTGTATTTTCCTTGCTTGTGCCTGGTAATGCAGAGATATGAACCATGTGTGTCCCCAGATATGAAGACAAGAAAGTCTTAGTACTTTTTCCAAATGCTTGGTTCTAATTTTGGACTATTATGAAATTCTAATGTCATAACTGGTAACTCCCTAAGAATTACATGACGTTCTGGCCTTTTTGCCTTGATTTCTTTTGAGTGTACTTTCCAATAGATCTTTCACAAGTGAGTGACAAAGCTAAAACACTCTAAAAGAAACCACATTTCCTACGTGGTATGATTTGCTTGCTTTTTGAGAAAATTTTAAAAGCTACCAAAGAACATTTATTTAATGTGTTAGTGGTGACCAGCAAGTACCATTATGGCCAGAGTCTGAGGCCCAGGAAGGTCACATAGGTTAGAAGCAGTGGACAGTTTGAATGCTAGGGAAGGTCGCTGAAAGCTAACTGCGGCTAAGCATAGTTTTGTTTTTTAATCAACTAATGGAAAATAAATTTCCAAGAAGCTCTTTTGATCTAAAACCACTGCTCTTCAAAGGCAGGGGCATGACAGTTACCTGTCACGACCTATGCTTTGCTGCTCTTATTTCCAGCCTCTGTGGACATTGCCCAACTCCAGAGACAGGGACTGTTTTAGTTGGCATATGGGCTCGGCATCCTTGGAACTGCTCTACTTTATGCCTAAACTTTCCTGCCAATGTCAGCATCAGCCTTGTCAACACTTCTTTTCCATTTGTGAATACTGTAGTTAAAGCTTTCACCTCTCCTTTTCTAGAAGTATTTCATATTTAGCACTTGGGTGTTTAGAAATTCTCTCTCTGAAGAAATACATTTCAACTAAGAATCTTTACGACTTATAAAAGAAGTTTCACTTAGAAAATATATATAAACATGTGTGTGTGTGTGTGTTTTTCCATATGGCCTTTGATCTTGTCGCAAAGCTTTAGTGCTGTGAACAGTGAGGTTTAAGGTAACCGACAAAGTGGTCTCACCAGTGAGGCAAAGTTGTGTCAAAAGAGGGCTTAATTGTTTAAAAAAAAAAAAAATTCTAAGCAAAAATTCACCTCAAAACCCATAAGGTTTCTAAATACATTTTGAAGCATTTAGAAGAAAAGAAGTCCTTTTGTGTTTGCTCCATGTTCTGGAAGAGCAAATAAAAAATGTTACTTTGTTTTGTTAACTCAGTGGCCACTCGGCAATCCTCAGGCTGAACGCCCGTGGATCGATCATCAGCTAAGCATGTGGATGAGTTGTGTATAGATTATTATAATCATAAAGTTATACCACAGTGTGTCGGGAAATACTTGTGATAATTAGTTTGGAAATATAGTTTAGTAAAATTAAACATAATTTCAAGGAAGAGAAAACATTTTCATGAAGGTTTTCTTCATTAGAAAGGTGACATCATCCCAAGTAATTTAATTATTGTTGATTTATTTAACAAACCTCTGTAAGTCAGGGTGGGCCTTCCTTGCTGTGTTGGTCTCCTGACCTTCTTCACATTTCATATATCTGGATGCATCCAGCCTTAGTGACAAAAGTTGATTATGCTGAATCCAGATGTCCACCTTAAGAATACACATCTCTCTCATTGTTTTTTTTTTTTTAACTTAACATAGTATATGTTTTTAACTGTCTCATGACAAATAGATTTACTTTTTAATCACCACTGTTGGATAAAATTTATTATCACCTGAGTTCCATCCATCAGATTTGAGGGTACAACTCATGTGAAGAGGTAAATGGGGAGATGGTGAGGGGAAGTTTGGTGGAATAGGAACCCCAAGTTTGTAGCTTGCTTAGTTATCACCACAATTTCATGACCCTGTCATTTGAAAGTCAGATGACTCAATGGTGTCACGTAATGTATGACTAGAAGACACAATAAGGAATATTCCCAGGACACAGTCAATGTCTCCCTTTTTTTCGTGGAAAAAGAGTTCACGGAAGACAACCAAGCAGTAAATATCCTAAAGATAGTCAAAACAGATTGGAATATAATTTTGTTCAGAGCTATTCAAAAAATCCTCTACTATGTCTCAATATAGGTAGCCTGTAGAAAGTTCCCAGGTGAGGATTTATCTTCTAAATGTAGACTTGTGGGTCTTTTTAGCTAGCGAATTCAAACCACCAGAGGAAGAGGTCAAGAAGAATGAATGAAGTTAAGAGAATTGACGAGCTGAGTATCACTGTTGGGATTTTGTTTCTTATATGGCTTGCATTTGTGCTTTGAGATTTTTGGGATCTAAGAAAGCCATGCTGTTCCAGGAGCTTCCCAGAAGTATTTTTGGAGCAGGCCACACGGGCTCCAGAAAGAGAATGCATTCTATTTCCAGGTGCTATTGTAGAATCATTATTCATTTAACAAAAGTGTGGTCTTTTCAGCTAGAAATTTTAGTTCCATAATTCAAATGGACTAAAAATATTCTGGAGTATAGCTAGAAAAAGTGTTTTGTATGTATCAATATGTTGTTTTCTAGCAATGTCCCATTCTGGATTAAACATAGAGGAAAACTTTCCTGTTTCTCTGTAGCGTGAGCTTTTAAATTGCTATATGTGTATGTGTTTTAAGTGAATTGTGAAAATCAGCCCAATATAAAGTCAGTTATAAAAGTCCCCTTTGTTTCCAAATTATCTGTGTAATATTTACACCAAGGATGAATCGATTAAAAAAACCAAGTATATGAGGAAGGCCTTCCTGTGTCTCTATAATATATGATCATTGTTTTATTTATCACCAGTTCTGGAGTGTTTCTCAATGCCAAGTCCAGAAGTGAAAGATACAGTTTTAACTTAGAGTGCTGACACCTGGCTAGGGAGACAAACAAGGTAACAGAAGTCAGTGTGACAAGTGACAGGATACAGGTGAGCTCAGGCCTCTCTGGGAGGAGCAGCGTCGCGAGTGGCCTGAGGGCAGAGGAGGTGAGCTGGGCTGGAGGACCACAGGGGAGTTGGCAGCACCGGGGCAGCCAGAGGGGGCAGGATGTGCAAAATAAGTGTGAGCGGCAACAGTTCATGCTCAGGGTTGCCGGCTTCTCACAGAAAGTAAGAAGATCATACATCTTATTTCGTCAGTTTAAACAGTGGACAGCCTCTTCAAAAGTGATCTTCTTTTCGTACATTTGTTGAAGTCAGGAGCAGGAAAGGGGTGAGGAAGGGCTGTCTTATTCCACTGCCTTTGCTCTTGCAACTCAGTGACATCCCCGAAGCCTTTGACCCCGCATCGTTCATGTACACGGGAAACACTTTTTTCAATAATAAGCATTTTCTCAGGGAGTTTTTTGGTTCCACTTTCACAAGTGTCTCACCTCTTTGTAGCAACAAACCTTGCTCTCTGAGCTGTACTGAAGGTTCCTACTTTTCTTTCTTCGGTGTCGAATTAGGAAAAATGGAGTAAAAGCTTCAAGATTACTCATTGAACGTACTATTTTTTACCTAATTTCAAATAGCATCTACGCTGTAGGTGTAATAAAGATCTGCGCAAGTTAGAGGAAGGATAATTTTCAGTGTTCCTTTCACATTTAATCTTACATTGATGATCCTCGTATGTTACCTGTAAATGCTCAATTGGTAAAGCAGTTAAACTTTAATGGTAATTCATAATGGATTTCTGCAGCCACTTTTCTTTTTTAGTTCACATATCTAGAAAAAAATAAGGGACTTAAATTACGTCATGTTAAAATTGTCCTTCGTATTCAGACCATAAAAGCAAAAACGTTGTATATTTTTAGTATGTAGGGATCATTAATGGAAACAGTCACTTCTGTTTTCTGTTGCCATTTTATATTTGGTGTGTGCTGTTCCTCTGTGAATCTTTCTCTTAAAAGTTATATTCTTGTATGAGTTCCTCAATAGACTATAAACTATAAACATAGTCCCTCAGAAAATAATTATCGATAACTTCATTTGAATTGAGGATAAGAGAAAATAAGGTCTCTCTAAAGCCCCGGTGCCAAGCAAGAATATATATAAGTAAATGGTAAAGAAAAAAAGAGTTTAAGACCTGGAGCCTGATGATGTGCGTTTAGATTCTGGTTTTGTTTCTTTTTAACTCGGACAACTTCATTATCTAGTGACCTTCACTTTGCTTTTCTGTAAAATGTGATGGATATTATCTGTGCTTATACCCACCTACCCATCTACCTGCCTAATTAGACAGGGATTTCCTTAGCATTTAAGTATGTGAAAGAGCCTTGAAACTAAACGTGTGCTACAAATACTAGTTGCTATGGCAACGACTTACCAATGTACCAAATATGATTCTTAAAATGAGAGGCAGTACCTGTATGAAATTATATTTTACATAAACTACGTAGCACAGATTAGTGCCTAATAGGCATTCACCAAACAGGGATCCGCTTTCCCTCTTTGTCTCAGCTTTTCTTTCAAGCCTTGTTATTTCTCATTTGTCCCCATTTGCTGCTACACTTTTCTGCTGTTCTGGGTGCTTTCGAATTCACTGATGCTCTGGTTCTTCTTCTGCATGCACAGGCCCAGAGAGGCAGTCAGACGTCAGGCAAATTTAGTAACCTCCTTCTTAGTTTGGACATTTGATTGTATGCACATTCTAATTTTAAATTAGCACATATATGGGTGGCTATTGGCTTTATATTCTATAATAATTTAATTCATTTATAGCAGTGGAATTTGTTGAGGTACAAATGTTTACCAGTTTTATGAATAAAAACCCATATCATATTTGTTTTGTAAACAACTTCAACTGAGTACTATATTGTTTATTTGTATGGTTTTTCACAAAATAATGAGCAGTTATTTTCATTGTTTATAATAATGCCTAAAACTTATTAAGTGCTCATCAAATGTCAGTGCTTGACAGAAACGAAATCATTTAATCCTCACAATACTTTGCAGTATGTCTTAATTATTATTTCCCCATTTTACAGATGGGGAAACTAAGCCACAGAAAAGATGTCAGGAGACAGGATATTATCACAGTTAAATATGCAGGTCCTCGTTCCTGAGTGCCTGGGTTAATTCTAGTTCCCCTAATTATTATGTGTGCATCCTTAGACAAATTCCCTACACTTTATGTGCGTTAGTTTTCCCATCTGTAAAATAGGGAAATAATGACACATACTCATAATGCCATGAGGCTTAAACACTGGCTTTCCTCTGAATGACATTTTAGATTCTCTTAACCATATGTTCAAAAATCTGCCCACATATTGTTCCCTTTTCCTTCTTTTCATTATCAGTAGTATTTTCAATGAGGCAATTCTCGTAGACGATACAAAGTACTCTTTAATGATTTACTAACTTACGTTTTGGTGTTCAGTGTAAACACCATGGAATCCAAAGACAGGCTCCATCACATGAATTTTTGGAGCCTAAGATACTTTAGTTCTCCCCATGAGAACGTGATTTCAAATGAAACCCAGTTCTCGGACTTATTTCAAGTGCTTTTCAGCGCGCTGAAAATGTTAAGCCCCAAGTGGCAAACGTACATGGTACCCATCCTTTATTATTATATCTTTACTTGGCTTGATTGTTAGTGTTCTTTTCCTCATTGTTAAATGCATTTAACAGCGAAATCTGTAACCTAAAATTGTTTCATTGCTAGAGATATTAAAACTGCCCTGGCTTGAAGTCAGAAGCAACTTTATCAAAATCCTAAGACTAAGAGCAATAAAATGTTGCATGTGATTTGAGTCCCTTTAGAAGAGCTTTTGTCATTGAGAAAATGAGCATGGATAAATATTGATTGCATTTCTGAAAAATGTTTTCTCATTTCAAAAGTCCACCCCAGCTTAGCCAGCTCCCCTCTCTCTTAACAGGCACCAGCATCTTCACCGTGTACGAGGCTGCATCCCAGGAAGGATGGGTATTCCTCATGTACAGAGCCATCGACAGCTTTCCCCGCTGGCGTTCCTATTTCTACTTCATTACCCTTATTTTCTTCCTTGCCTGGCTTGTTAAGGTACTCTAAAAATTAGTACTCATCCAGTCTATGCTTTCTGACAGTTTCTGCCGATCTTTTGTTTGTTTTCAGTTGCCCTCACTCCCTCACGCCCAGTCTTGGTAAATGTGGTTTGTCATTTTCTTTCAGAATGTGTTTATTGCTGTCATCATTGAAACATTTGCAGAAATCAGGGTACAGTTTCAACAGATGTGGGGATCTAGAAGCAGCACTACTTCGACAGCCACGACGCAGGTACAGTATCCGGAGATGATGATGTAACCCACTCGAACTAGGCGTGTCCCTCTGCACCACCCTGGAAATTGATGGGACTTGATGGGACTTGAGAAACCCTGTTATCACCAACTTCAGCAATCGGATTCACTGAGGGAGCTGCTTAAAAATACAGGTGCAAAGCCCCAAACCCAGAGCGACTAAATCAGATTTTCTGGGTGATGGGGCAAGGGCACCTATATTTTTAACAGCCCCATGGGTGGGTTTGACAGAAAACCAGGCTTATCATATTTATTATGTACCTTCGATTTGATTCTACCGTCACATGTCCTCCAAGGACTTGCTGATAAAATATAGCAACTGTGGAATTCCCCATTTTAAAATATTCACGTAATTGAAACCCATATAATGGCCCTTATGTATAGGATTAGAATTTTTTGGAAGGAAAATTTATTTCATTCAGAATGAACCAATCACAATATAATAAATTATGAAGAAGACCCCTCCATCCCAAATGCCTGCCTGTGAATTTTGAGGAATTACTGCTTATTCAGAAGGTTTCCACTATGCTTCCGAGAAATTGGAAGTATCCTAGAATTTGACTACAAGTGGCATGGCATTTATTACATAAGAGGGCAATTCAGATCCAATGTCTTTTGTTTTTATTTTTGGTTTTGTTTTGTGTGTTTGTTTCTTGGTGGTTAGAAAGAGGAAGAATAGGTTTATATATCTTCTTCTGGTATAAATCTTAATAAAAGAGAGAGAAAATAAAAATTCCAGAATTGAGAATGAAATTATGTTATGCCTTGCAACTACTGCTTTAATGTTAAATTTTAAGAGAAATTTAACATAAGTTTGTAAATACTTACACGGGTCTGTTAGGACAAAGGTATCTGTGAAAGATCCGAGGTACAAATTTTACTTTGAAGATCTCCAAATTGAACTTTTAATAATTATATTTATATAATTACTACTTTTAAAATAATATATTATTTTTTTAATAATTGTATTTATGCCTATGTATTAAAATTATAAAGAAAAGGATTCAGGATAGTGGCTCACTGGGAGTGGGGATGAGGAAGCAGAGGAATAAAATTAAGAAGAAGTGCAAAGGTAAAAAAAATTAAAATATTTATATTTAATAGCTAATAGTGAAAATGCTATTAAACATGCTAATATTTGGAAGAGCCTTGTGCAGTATTTTTATGATGTTGTGAAAGTTCGAATGGTCTAGTTCATTATAGATGAAATAGTATTTATATTATTCAGTTTTGTCAAACAGCTATTCAAACTTCCATGAAAGATTTTTTTAAGTGTTATCTAGGTTATGTCACAGATGGCATGTAGGAAAACCTTCAGTGAGCCTGCCACGTCTAGTACTCATTTCTTCTCTCATCTTTTTAGTGAACTATGAGAAATCGTAAAGTTCCAAGTCCATTCTGACATGTCTTTTAAATAGAGTGACGGCCTCGTGGAGGTGTGTTTTCCAGTATAGACATTGAGAACAAAGTGGGACATAGAACTATGAACTCCACACAGAATTCACATTTGATATTCCTGAGAGATGACCTAAAATGTCTTTAAAACCATATAGTGCTTATTAAGTAACTCTTAGTTGTAAAACCACAGCTGGAAAAGTGGTGTTTGGAAGTGCCACCGAGTCAGCCAGCAGTTACAATAGAAAGTCAAATGTGGAGAGACTGTGAACACAGTTGTACAAAATTGCTTTGTTGCAAAATTGTCCTTAATCAGGAGGAATAAGGTGGTAATTCAGACGTAATGCGTCTAGGTATTCAGCAGAGGTAATCACACAGAGAATTGTGAAAAACCTTCATTAAGAAAAATGCTATGGCTGAGGACCTGGTTGCTAAGCAACCGAAGCTCCAGCAGCAGCCTCTCTGATAAAACACCACTTGGGCTGCCTGGCAACAGGCCGCAGGCCCCGCCCATCCCCTCGCCAGCCACTGAGCAAGTGTTCCAGATGCTTTTGTGTGTGTGGAAGGGAGAGGCATCATTTGCCGTGATTCTGTTACGTTTGTAAAATCAGAGACAGCTCTGCACAAAGGCCCTCTCGTTCGATGGTTTAAAACACTAACTCACAAGTTTCTAATTCTAACAAAACAGATGGGCTTTAGGGAAATAAAATAAAGATGGTTGTGTATTGTGAAGCACACAGCTTTTCAGAAATGAAGTCAGTTCTTGTCTTCCTCTAGTATGTGGGACGTCTGCAGTTGTTCTCTGTAAGTTATCCTCATAGGAGGGCAAAGAGGGTCCTGGGGATGGTGGACTTGTTGATATTTCTAAGTCCCTGGACTTTCCAGGAGGGCTGCATGAGTAGAAAGAAAAATTATACACATTAACAGGATAAAGTAGGGGCTTTCCGACATCTTAAGAGGTTCAACAGGAATGGCTCTGATATGTTAAGAGGCAAAAGAGAATCAGTGATGAGAACTCTTTCTTTAAAATAACAAAGCAACCTGCCTCAGAGTCACAGCATAGAAACAAATTACAGAAAAACTAATGCCAAAGGTCTTATGGAGACCATAATAGAGCAGGTAGCAGGAAAACGACGTGGAAATTTGCAGATTAGTAGTCAGTAGTTTGCCTGAACTCTGATGGGGAAGGTGGCTCTCGTACCTGCATAATCATTTGACACAGGTCACTGTTGCCGCATGCTCAGTTATATGTTGGATTAAAGTGCAAGAGATTTGTACATCCAGGATATAATAGCCCCCTGTGTCAACCCACAATAGGACTTCCATGCCACACATTTGTAGGGGTGTTGCCCCAGAGAAAGGTGTTGAGATGGGCCGATGTGCTAGCGGAACACGTCCTGGGCATCGTGCATGTCCGGTCCAGACTTGCACTCCCATTCTCTAATAGACACTTCACCTCAGATACCTGTTGCCAGTCGTGTGGTCTTCTGATCTAGGCTGATTCACAGTAGGAATGAGCTTATCTCACTTTCCCTGGAAGAGAACCGAAAGAACTAAACTTTAGGGCCCTGCAAGGCTAACTTTTGTATATATAGTGACAAGAGACACAAGGCAGCATCTGGCAATCAATCCGTACCTAACTTTTATATACAAATCATGGCCCAGTAGGGTCATATTGAGGGATGGGTAAGTAAATATTCTGACTGTCTAAAGAGAGCAATAATTTCTGGGTCTGTCATTGTCTCTGACTGAGCACACTTGCTGGCCCATGTTTTCTGAATTAATAAGATACAAGACGGATAAGGGTGGAGCTGATAAAAGGACACAGGAATTCTTTCTCCTCTGTAGTTCCATGAACCTTCTCAGAATATGGGTTCCTACAATACTGGAACAACTTCTGTGTCAATGTGCAATACCGGCTTAAAGGCAGAAAGGCATAGATGAAAAGGCACATGATGGAAAATAAAAAGAATTTCTCCTCCATGAAAAGATGTGTACAATGTAATGCTCCAAAACAAAACTTTAGTAAAAATTTGTTTACTGCGTTCCAAGACTATTGGTTTCCACATGAATATACATCATTAAAATATGTGAGAAAGCAATTTAGTGAAAGCAATTTCTGGGAAGGCTTTGGTAGAAGGTACAATAGTGAGCTCCTTCTAATAAGAAACTATAGTAATGGAATAATACATTCATCATAGGAAGCCATACATGAGAATTATATCTTGTGAGTCTAAGTCATTGAGTATATTATTTAATTAAGAAATCAAGTCAAGTGCCCACCCTCATTATTTTGTGTGATAATGACTATTACCTATTTTTTTGTTTTGTTTTGTTTTGTTTTTTTTGCGTTACGCGGGCCTCTCACTGTTGTGGCCTCTCCCGTTGCGGAGCACAGACTCCGGACGCGCAGGCTCAGCGGCCATGGCTCACGGGCCCAGCGGCATGTGGGATCTTCCCGGACCGGGGCACGAACCCGTGTCCCCTGCATCGGCAGTCGGACTCTCAACCACTGCGCCACCAGGGAAGCCCTATTACCTGTTTTTTTAAATGATTGATTTTGAAAGAACCCAAAGAGCATGGGAATTTCAAAATAAATTTTGGATTTTATTTTCATTACCAAATATGTATGTGTGTCTTGGGTTTGGAATTTTAATTCAGTTGCTAGTGGTCACCCGTATTACCAAGATCCATTCTCTACCACCTCCCATTAGATAATCTGTTATCGTTGTCATTGATGATGATATTCTGCCTAAAGTACAATAGAACAATCCACAAAGCATTCTTAGCAAAAGCAAGTGACCCTTTATAAAACGCTGGCAGTTGCAAACAGGCAAGCATGAGATGATTCTCGAGACTGAAACCTCCATGGATTCCCAAGTGATTGTACTAAGAGGAAAGTGCTCGTGTGGTTATTGGTAATACTCCACTAATTCATAACACTTTATTACAATAAATCACATATCTTGAGAGCTGCACTAAGCACTACGCTATTGACTTTACAAGCAATCTTATTTAATCTTCACAATAACATTGTGAAGTTGGTATTATTATTGTCTCTGCTTTGCAGATTAAAAAAGGACAAGGATTGGAAAGTTAATTATTTTATCCAATATTACATAACTGGTACGTGCTAGAATGGGGGCTCAAAACCAGCTTCCTGGGCTTCCCTGGTGGCGCAGTGGTTGAGAGTCTGCCTGCCGATGCAGGGCACACGGGTTCGTGTCCCGGTCCGGGAAGATCCCACATGCTGCGGAGCGGCTGGGCCCGTGAGCCATGGCCGCTGAGCCTGCGCGTCCGGAGCCTGTGCTCCACAACGGGAGAGGCCACGACAGTGAGAGGCCCGCGTACCGCAAAAAAAAAAAAAACCAGCCTCCACAGCCATAAGAGTCTTCAGTTTTGCTCCCTGAGATCCTACCTCCTTTTAATTTGGTCATTACAGGCCCTGCTGTCAATGTGCTATCTTTTTTCTGGCTTCTCTTTTCTATTAAAACAAACAAAAAAAGGTTTTCTTGTTGACTGAAAGGTGGAGAAAGGGGTACTTTCATACATAATTACTAAGTGTGAATTAGAGCATCCTTTCTAGAAAATAGTTTGACAATATGTGTCAAAAGCCTTAAAAACATGTAAACTATTTGACAAAAGAGATTGTACTTCTAGGAATTTATCCTAAGAAAAATTCTGGTCAATGCTCAAAGATGTACATTTGAGAATGTTTATGGAGGCGTTTCAGTAAAAAAGAAAGACAGAGAAAGAAAGAGAGAGAGAAAGAAAATTAACTCTAGTCATAAATTATTGATTATAAATTATGAAATTAGAATAAATGCAAGCCATTAAATCATGATTGAACTTTATTGATATGAAAATATGCAGATAACATATTAATGCAGTAAAAGGGTCTGATGTTTATATGTATATGTGTGTGTGGGCATAATATACCTGAAAGGTTAACTCTGAAATATTAGGGGTGCTTGTCTCTGGGGAATGGGCTTAAGATTTTTTTTTTACAGCTCATACACATTTTCTAAGTATTTAATAGTAAACCTGTATTAATAATATAATGAGAGGAGAACAGTTAGTATCTTTAAAACTGAAATAAATCATTGGACATTCAAAATGAAGCCACTTGTGTTAACTTAGGTTCAGCTGCAAGGGACAAAAAGCCCCAGATAAGTGGCTTCTATAAGATAGAGTTCCTTTCTCTGTCATATAAAGTTGGAGGATGTCATTCAAGGTTGTTACAGTGGTCTGTGTTGCTATAGATCCAGAATCCTTCTACCTTTTTGCTCCACCTTGCATCATTTCCATTCCCCAAATTGCCTCCTGGACTAAAATGGCTGCTGTAGCTCTAACTCTTACATCCATATTCCAAAGAGCAGGAAAGAAAAAAATAGAAAGTTTCTGCTTTCATTTCATAGACCAGTGTATATATATAATTACATGGTCAAGATGAGCTTCAAGAAAGGGAAAGAATGTCCTTTTTTTTGTTTTTGGTGGCCATAAAATTTTTCGTAGTTTGTAAGACAAGAGGAACAGATATGTGGAGACCCCTGCCCCTGCCACACTCCCCTAAGGACTTCACCCTAGGATTCATGGCTCTGGATATCCCACCATGTGCCTCACGTAGCTACTGTTACATTAACCAATCCAAATGTTGTTGTATAATTCAGGGAACTAAAGAGAAATGGACCATGTTTGCATTTCCTTCACTTTATTTCACACAAAGAACTGACCTTGAGAGAGCACTTTTACTAACAATTAAATTGATTCATTTGATTTTAGTCTATTGGAAAAAAAATCATTTAACAGAGAAAATTAGTCTGCTCCTGATGAAAGCAAATATGTGCCCCAGGGATCCTTTGCTCCATGGTAAAAGAGTAGAGGTTGCTTGTACAGAGGGTTCCTACCTTATGACTGGCGGGATTGCGTTTGTCTTTTCTCCTTAAAAAGAGACTCCCAGACATTTGACAGATACTTTAAAAGGCACTTATGCATGTTTGCATCTCAACCAATGTATGTATTCTCAGAATGAGCCTATTTATGATGGATGTGCTTGATTCTACCACTAAACTTACCTTTTAAAATTCATTCTAAAGGGAATCAGAATCCTGTAAATGGGCAGCTGAGAAGAACCATTTGTAATTGGCACCTTGGATCAGAGAATCTTTGTGTAAATGTGCACCGCCATTTTGTCATTTTAAAAATACATGTATGGCCTATGAATTTTGGCATTTGTCACTCTCCGCCTCCCTTATTTTATAGAGGGCAAGTTTTCTTTCTGCAAATGATCTACTACCTCTGTTACCAGGAGTTTGAAATTATAATGATAAATCCTAGGTAATGGGATCTTTGCATCTTCTCATGTTTCCATCAACAGTTACCCTTTTGAACACAGATGGGGTCAGACGAACACGAAGACATAAATATGACAAAGAAAATGTTTATGTCTGTGAGATAGTGAGCTCAGGCTGGAATAAAACAGTGAGTGCTTGTAGTTGGTGTCTTTTCTTAGAAAAATAAAAATCCTTAATTCTACCCTATTCCACCACACCCCTGCACATGTAAGGAAAAGAAAATATATATTAGTGGGAAAATATTTATAAGTGGTACATGCTTTCCAGTGTAGTATATTATTGATAGATAACTAATTTTTTTAATAAATCTATTTATTGATTTATTTATTTTTGGCTGCCTTCGGTCTTCGTTGCTGCACTTGGGCTTTCTCTAGTTGCGGCGAGCGGGGGCTACTGTTCGTTGTGGTGCACGGGCCTCATTGCAGTGGCTTCTCTAGTTGTGGAGCATGGGCTCTAGGTGCGCGGGCTTCAGTAGTTGTGGCTTGCAGGCTCAGTAGCTGTGACTTGCGGGCTCTAGAGCTCAGGCTCAGTAGTTGCGGCACACGGGCTCAGTAGTTGTGTCTCATGGGCTCTAGAGCGCAGGCTCAGTAGTCGTGGCACACGGGCTTAGTTGCTCCGCAGCATGTGGGATCTTCCCAAACCAGGGCTCGAACCCATGTCCTCTGCATTGGCAGGAGGATTCTTAACCACAGAGCCACCAGGGAAGCCCCTAGATAACTAATTTTTAAGGTGGTAGAATATGAGTAAGATAACCTACACATCCAGCAACCTGGATGTCTAATTCAATGACTGTCAGATTTTAGCATCCTGTACTATCCTGAATTTCATCATTTATGTCTTTTAAGCCAAAAGAAACTACTTTTTCCCTTCATAAATATGTATACATAAAATTTCTGCTGAGCAGATTAATTGTGGCTTATACAAGCTAATTTCACAAAGTCTTTTAAGTGATTTGTAATTCTCCTACCATTAAAATAACATTCCCGGACTTCCCTGGTTCAAGCCCTGGTCCGGGAGGATCCCACATGCGACGGAGCAACTAAGCCCATGCGCCACAACTACTGAGCCCGCAAGCCACAACTACTGAAGCCCGCACGCCTGGAGCCCGTGCTCCGCAACAAGAGAAGCCACCACAATGAGAAGTCCACGCACTGCAACAAGGAGTAGCCCTTTCTTGCTGCAACTAGAGAAAGCCCGCACACAGCAACAAAGACCCACTGCAGCCAAAAATTAATTAATTAAAAAAATAAAATAAAACAACATTCCCCTATTTCCCTGTGCACATTATATTATTTATCCTGAGAATATTTTTCTGTTGGTTCAGTGAGAACTGTCTACTAAATAAAGATAAAAGTTTACCACTTTTTGTAAAAACACACCACGCTTTGGAATTCTAATTTTCATTTTCTCTGAGATGTTATATATAATAATCAACATAATGGGGATAAAATACCTACTTTTAAAGTCTTGTGGAGAAGAATATTTGGGCAGATATACGCAAAGCATATGTAAGGCAGAAACGGCCTGATGCATAGCAAGTGCTCAATTAATGCAAGCTATAATCTTTATTATGATTATTCACTTAAGTTTGCAGTGCTAAAATGGAATGACTCATGTTCTAAATATAAAGCCATAAGAAGACAAATCTTTGATAACAAAGAAAACGTAAAAAGCCGCAGACAAAGTTAGAGTTCTTGATGTTCCATGTAAGTGTCTCTGACTCATTTCCCCTTTGTCTTGAAGATGTTTCACGAAGACTCCGCTGGCGGGTGGCAGCTGGTAGCTGTAGACGTCAACAAACCCCAGGGACGTGCCCCAGCTTGCCTCCAGGTGCGGTATGATGCCATTTCTAAAAGTCACCCCCAAAGGTCTTTGATTTGATTTTATACGAGGAAATCTACAGCTCTCCAAGCTCTAGATCCACCCAAATTTTGGGGCAATATTACACTCCATCCTGTATTCCCGGGACCTGGCATCCTTTTTAGATACACACTAGGGATCTGGTAAATTTCTGGTAAATGAACGCACACAGGTAAAAGCAGGCCAGTGGTAATGAATTGATGAAGAATTTTTTTGTCTCATTAAACCTTGTAAAGGTATTCTTCTGCAAAGGCCTGAATTGTTTGGGGCCGGGGGCAGTCAACATCACAATTCACTTACTTGAGTACCTCACCATGTACGCAGGAAGGAAATGTCTTGAATATGTAGTCTGTTGTTCTGCGTCTGCAAGCTCTCCGAGCAGCATGGTATAATAAAGGCACTTCCTTAACAAAGTGCACCTGCAGCAGACACAAGGCGATGGGATTGCAGGGGAGCCCAAAGTCCTGGCAAGTGACCGGAGGATGGGCCATGAGGTCTCTGGCCTGTGAACCTTCTGGACTACCTTCTGCTCTGAGCTCCCCAGAAAGCCTAATAAAATCCTTTTCTTCAGTGGACCACAGAGGCCTCTTCTCTTTCATGTGCCCCCTCCCTGCCCACCAATAGCAGTAACTCATTCAAAACAACATCACCTTAACAAGAGCGGCATCCCTGCCGTTCCTGGGCTTTTTATATTTCCATTTCCCTCCTCTTTAAGGGTGAAAACTCAAGCTGTCCCATGTTGGGAGCAGAAAACTGATTCTTCCTCCTGGAGAATTTTATTTTCTTCACCCTCTTTCTGTTTTCAGTTGTAAATCCTCTTCCTACAAGGGGACTGCTTCTTATAGTTTTTCACATCCCCCCCTATAATTTGGGGAAGGGTTTATCACCTGCTTCAGGATGAGAACACATCTTCTGTCTTTCTTTAGGATCTTTCTCCAGGTGGGGACTGGTGCATTTTAAGGATTGGTACATAAGTAGCAAAATACTGTCCTCTGAACCTCTTGTGTGGGCTGCATCTATATGGCTGTTTAATCATATAGTTATTTGTTTGTATCCATTAAAAGGATAGAGCAGGGGCTTCCCTGGTGGCGCAGTGGTTGAGAGTCTGCCTGCCGATGCAGGGGACATGGGTTCGTGCCCCGGTCCGGGAAGATCCCACATGCCGCGGAGCGGCTGGGCCCATGAGCCATGGCCGCTGAGCCTGCGCGTCCGGAGCCTGTGCTCCACAACAGTGAGAGGCCCGCGTACCGCAAAAAAAAAAAAAAAAAAAAAAAAAGGATAGAGCAGAAAAAGAGGAAGAGTTTACAATGAATACTGATAATGTTAAGTACTATTCTCTGCTTCTCTTTCTGTCATATATTGGATGGTGACAATGCTGCTAATAATTCAACTTCTGTAGCTACCTCTACTACTGCTATTACTGTCATAGCAATAACAATGACAACCATTGTAGTAGCAGCAGCTTCTTGCCTAAAAAGTACTTTTACTTACATTATTCATTAATCCACCAACCGATATTTACTGACACAAAGATGGTCCTGAGCAAGAGAAGCCCAGCCCCTCCCCTCGTGGAGCTTACAGCGTACTTCAGGCAGTGAGGAGAAAACCCAGCTTTGAACTAGCAATCACAGGAGTGATGGGCGTTTGGAAGGAGTAATGCAGGATGCTGTGGGAGTATGTAATTTGGAGTCCGCTCTCCTTGTCTGAGAGTCAGGGGAGGTCCTCGTGAGGTAGTGGTACTTTAATGGAGACTGAAAGCATGAGGCAGGGAGTGAGGAAGGGTGAGACTCAGTACAGCCCTGTGCTGCGGAAAGATGGGCATCCTCTATGGGCCTTTGTAGAGGTGAAGTGGAGACCCAGAGGGCCGCCTGAGTCTCCTGACCTCAGACAAACGGAGAAGCCAGGACTTTTACCTGGTCTTCTGGTTCCTGGTCCCATGCTCTATCTAGCTGAAAAAATATGCCAAGGAAACATTCATTTGTAATAGAAATCAAGGATCAGGCCTGTTAGGAGTACCAAATCAGGGTCTTCCTGTGCCCCAAATGCATTGCTGAAAATTTTAGTAAATGCTTGTTAATAGATGCCTCAGGGTTGCAGTCTGGAATTAGGAAGCGAGCCTCTATATCAAAAAGATTTGAGGGGCTTCCCTGATGGTGCAGTGGTTAAGAACCCACCTGCCAATGCAGGGGACATGGGTTCAAGCCCTAGTCCAGGAAGATCCCACATGCCACGGAGTAACTAAGCCCGTGTGCCACAACTACTGAGCCTGCACTCTAGAGCCTGCGAGCCATAACTACTGAAGCCTGTGCGCCACAACTACAGAAGCCCGTGTGCCTAGAGCCCGTGCTCCGCAGCAAGAGAAGCCACTGCAGTGAGAAGCCTGCGCACTGCAAAGAGTAGCCCCCGCTCGCTGCAACTAGAGAAAGCCCGCACACAGCAACAAAGACCCAACACAGCCAAAAATAATAAATAAATGAAAGAAATAAACTTATTTAAAAAAAAAAGATTTGAGATGGCAAGAGCTAGATGGCAATGAAGGTGTGATGGAGGGGCAGCACGGAGCAGGGACATAGGGAAATAAAGGTCGCAGAGGGGGGTGGATGTTAGGCTAGCCCTGTGTGGATGTGGCATCTGGGAGACGTGAGTATTAGGCATGTATGGTGGGTGTGGCAGCATGCTTGGTAAGTTGTATGGTTGATGGTACATGTGGTTTGAGACAATGGGAGAAGGAATGCAGACAATTCAGGATGAGGCTCCATGCAGCTCAGCATCCCATCTTTGGTCCTGATGCTTTCCAGAAAGAGCTGATCTGTAAGAGTACGGATGAAAAGTGGGATGGCCAAGGGGTCACCTCTTTGTATTGGGCATGACGTGAGCTGTGACTAAAGAGAGAGAGTACATTTCCACGTCTGGGTGAAAAATGAATTAATTATTACCTTATTAAAGAGAAAAAAAGTAAAGAAAAAGTACTGAAGATACAATGGTCGTGAAATACTCACTTGGCTCTTACTAATGATTAATGCTGTCTAAAACTAGTTAACAGGAAAATTTTCGTCTGAACCATACCTCACTCACTGCCTTGGATTATAATATCTCACTCAAAGACAAACTGTAGCATATATTACTCCTTTTTATTTTTATTCTTTCTGTTTGTTTTCTTTTTTATTGAAATATAGTTGATTTACAATGTTGTGTTAGTTTCTGGTGTACAGCAAGGTGATTCAGTTTTATATATATATATAAACATATATATACATATATATTCTTTTTCACATTCTTTTCCATTATAGGTTATTACAAGATATTGAATATAGTTCCCTGTGCTATACAGTAGCTGTATATCTATTTAATATGTAGTAGTGTGTGTATGTTAATCCCAAATTCCTAATTTATCCCTCACCTGCGCCCCCTTTGGTAACCATAAGTTTGTTTTCTGTGTTGGTGAGTCTTTTCTGTTATGTCGGTAAGTTCATTTGTATCATTTTTTTAGATTCCACATATAAGTGATATCATATGATATTTGTCTCTCTCTGTCTGACTTACTTCACTTGGTATGATAATCTCTAGGTCCATCCACGTTGCTGCAAATGGCATTATTTCATTCTTTTTTATGGCTGAGTAATATTCCATTGTATATATGTACAATGTATTGTATATATGCACCACATCTTGTATTGTATATATGTACCACATCTTCTTTATCCATTCCACTGTTGATGGACACTTAGGTTGCTTCCATGTCTTGGCTGTTGTAAATAGTGCTGCAATGAACATTGGGGTGCATGTATCTTTTTGAATTAGAGTTTTCTCTGGATATATGCCCAGGAGTAGGATTGCTGAATTATATGGTAGCTCTATTTTTAGTTTTTTAAGGAACCTTCGTAGTGTTCTCCATAGTAGTTGCACTAGTTTACATTCCCACCAACATTGTAGGAGGGTTCCCTTTTCTCCACACCCTCTCCAGCATTTATTATTTGTAGCTATTTTGATGATGGCCATACTGACTGGTGTTAAGTGGTACCTCATTGTAGTTTTCATTTGCATTTCTCTAGTAATTAGAGCTATTGAGCATCTTTTCATGTGCTTGTTGGCCATCTGTGTGTCTTCTTTGGAGAAATGTCTATTTAGGTCTTTCTGCCCATTTTTGGATTAGGGTGTTTGGTTTTTTGATATTGAGCTGCATGAGCTGTTTGTATATTTTGGAAATTAAGCCCTTGTTGGTCACTCTTTTTATTTTTAAAACGAGCAAAATGTGAGTGTGTTCTTCTAAAATGACTTTTAAACTGTAGAAATAAAATAAAAAGTAAGAGTTTGCTTTAATTTCTTCCAACTATCCTCCCTCATTCCACTTCCCAGAGGTAACCTAGCGGTCAGCGTTAGAAGCCAGTCTCCTAAGACCCTTTACCCCTGAATTTAAACATTATATCTCTTCTATAAAGCAGCATTTCTGCCTCCCAGAGGCCCTGTCATTTTCACATAGTGGTTCCTCTTTCTAGAACACTCTTCTCTCCCATTCAGAGTTCAGAATTCAGCTCAGATGTCACTTTCTTAAGGAAGCCTTCTTCATCCTCAAAGAAACAGATCAGGTAGCCCAGTTATATGTGCCCATATCCTCCTATGCTTTTCTTTTGTGTTTGTCATAATTTTAATTAAAAAAAATTTAATGGTATAATTTGTTATTTAATGTCTGCTTTTCCAACCAGAGGAAACTCCATGACAATAAGAATCATAACGGTCATGGTCAGCATGTGAAATAAACACATCTATGTTTAGAAATGTAATCTTAGGAATAACAGTTGAAAAGAATCAAAACCAATTCCTACCTACTAAAAAAGTAGAATTTATAGGAATGAAGCATTTGAACAGCTGTAATTAAATTGAGTTAGTGATTTGGCCATTTGTTGGAAAAGATTGGAAGAATGAGGTAGAAGCAGTATCTGAGATGGTAAACGAGTGACCTAATACCATTTGGGTATTAGGAATTATTGATTTTGTCTTGAAAGTGGAACTTTGTTTCCAAATTTGACCCCAAGTTTAAAAAGCAGAAATTTCATATGAAAACCCATATATCCTACTGCTTTTGTAAAATAGAAAGATCTGGCAACACAGGACCCTCACTCCCATGTGGTGTAATTGGCTGGAGCTGGGCAGTGGCCGCCGCATTGGGCACCGTCTCTCCAGTTTCCGGGAGTCTCCCAATGGTCCATATTGTTGTCCCGACAGCACTGGGAATGTGTGTTTTATTTATCCACAGATTCGTACAGTCACTTTTCTCAGAGTAGCAAAGTATTTCTCTTTGCCCATCACTCTATGGACAGAAAATAAATAATAAATTCATAAGTGCACACGTATATAAATACACACGTAAATGCATGCATGAAGGAAAACATTGTTTGCAAAAAGAAAGGAAAAATGAACATGATTGTAGAAGTGAGGGTGGTCCCTGTGTGTTTAGTACATGACTCCGGGTCTGCTTTTCTCATTCATTTTACCTGCTGGGTGTCAGGAGGCCTTTGTTTGGGTGACCCATGAAATAAGGTACAGAAGTGTGACTTTAGTTTACAAAGATGGCATAAGGGTAAGTAGTGCGTGAATTTCCATTATTCCCAAAAAGTCTTCCCATAAGTTTTATGTCTTCATAATTTCAAACTGTTGAAATCTTAACTCAGCATAAATGGAGACTGGCTCAAATTCTCTTATAAGTGAAGGACATTTAAAAATCATCTCTGTCCTTGTTTCAGGTGAAATTGCTTCACATTGGCTAACTTTCTTCACTGGTATCGTATCTTGTATTTTTACTTTCTTTTCTGCTTTCTGTATCCTTGTCTAGTTTATTGGTATGCGTCTATCTGTCTTCCCCACCAGCTATAAGTAATGAGGTAATTTAACGAAATATGATTGACTGATGTGGCTTAACTTTCCCCACTACTGTTAAACTAAATACATGATGTGACTGGTGCTTCTGTGATTCTGGGTGTTTGATGTATAATACTTTATTTTTTTCCGCTCTCTCTCTCTGTATGTGTGTATCTATCTACCTATCTATTTAAAAGACATATGTGTACATCTGTATATGTATATACACATTTTTTTACATTGTATGAATAGCTCTATCAGGATTTTATATATTCCAGTAAGCAGTGATTAGGATCTAAGCAATAGGAACAATTTTTTTTATTGTTTTTTATTTAAAAAAATATTTTTCCCCACATCCCTACACACATTTTACCTTATATCAAAAGTAGCAATACTTGTGGTATTTCTACCTCCTCTTTACATATGTCGATTATGGAGGTATCAATTGAATTAGGGACCTTAGAGATCTTCTCACGTTTTTACAGAATAATAGGCTCTATAGAGCCATTTATCTAGGAAAAAATAGGCACCTTTGGTCTGCAGTTTGAAACCCTACAAATTACATTCTGTGTTCTGAGACAAATTATAAATATAATTATAGCTATAATTATAATCATAATGGGAGTCATATGCAGGCATACAGGAAAGGATTCAATCTGGGGCCCTTAGGGTGGTCTTTTCTGTTTTTATAATGAGTGAGAATACATATGCGTGCACATTGAACTTCACAACCACGAGTTTGGAGCAGGTGGACAAGAAGAGCCATCTTACTGACCTCGTAGGTTCTGTGTGGTAAGCTCTCTGATGCCACTTGTTGAAATTTTTAGTTAATTCACTTAATGTTAACAGAGTTAATTTTGCTAGGACATTTTTCAGGTTTATTAATGAACTTCATACCACGTTTAATAAGGAAATTAGTCATGATCTAAATCTATGCAATTCCTAACAAATTCATTCCTAAGTTAAGGACAAGTAAGCAAATGTCCTGTTGCCCCTGAAACATGCCCCCCTCCACTTCCCAGTCATCTTGCCTGGAACGTCTTTCTGCATCTGTCTATCCTCACTTCCCTGTGCTCTGCTGAGTTGCTTGTTGTCTGGGGTCCCTCCCCTTCCTGCCTTCACTCCTGGCTATGGGAACATCACTTCCTGGCTGGAAGTGATGGAGAACGTGAATAAGCCAAACACCTCACCTGGTTTCCTTTTCTTTTTGTGCTACAACTGCCTCCAGCACAGACTGCTGGACTGTGCTGACACAACTCCCCTACCTCTCATGCCTGCCTCTGCAGCTGCAGACGTCCTTGCTTCATTCTGCGAAGTAATTCCCGGGACAGCATCTTTCCTGAGGGAGAATAAATCACCAATTGTAGCCTCTTAGAGAACAGGCTTTGGAGACAGCCGTATTTCAGCTATGCTACTTATACTATGACCTTGGGCATATTTCTATAAATTGGGGATAGTATATCCTTCCTTGGCTTGTGAGAATTAAGTGAGTATTTATGTCCTAGTCAGGAATTATTTGGTTGCAAGGATCAGACCATATGCTCACAGGGAGTGTTTATTGCGAGTATAATCAGAGCTGCCGGGGGACTGCGCTTTCTTTGCCCTTCTCTACTGTCTGTTTGGCCCACAGGATTTCTCATCTTTGTTTCTGTCTGTGCATTTGCCTCTGTTTTCTCACCATGCAAACTAGCTTCCTTCTTTTTCTTACGTTTTACCCAAATATGGCAGATTGTGACTGAGTTTGGTGACCTCCCATTTAAGGGTTCTAAAGACATTCATCAGAAGACATCCAGAGGCGAGTGTAGAGCTGGGAGAAGTTTCACCAAAATGGGACATTGGCCAGAGGCAGGAGGTCATGGGAAGTGAATGGAAGCAGTAGGTCCACTTAAGCCAAGCACTGGGCTTTCCTCCAGCACGAACTCAAGGTAATTTTCCTTCTTAATCCCCTCTGAAAACCCTGCTCCCATTTCTGTCTATAGGAGCCACCTACTCAGCACTCTTCTTCATGAGCTCCATGGGGTGAGTGAGAAGGGACACGTAACATTGTCCCATGGAGCGGGGGGACTTGACCTCGGGGTTATAACTCAGGGATCGCTTTCCCCAGGAAACTGTCAAGTCATACAGGACTTGACAAGTCTGTTAAAGGCTAAATAGGTTATTATGGTCTGACCTGAAGTTCAAATCACCTGTAAAATAATTTCTTTGGAGAAATGCCACATAGTTTGCATGAACTACTTACAAATGAATAATTTGTAAATTGGAGCCATTTGACAATATAATGTTCAATCATTTCCTCGCATTAAAAACATTATGAAATAATGTACTGATAGAAACACAGTTAGGAAGAATACCTCGGTATCCACTCTTAGAAATAATGATAGCTACATTTACGGACCACTCGCTATGTGTCCGGCACACAGCGTCTTAGAAGTTGAGGGTTCTGATCACCAATTCCAATGGAGTGGGGCAGGGGAGAGTTTTCTCACACCACCAAGCAATTTTCTGACACCAGCTGAGTACCCTGAATTCAGCCCAAAAGTTCAGGGCTCAGTCCTACAAGACTACCCCTGCCACCTCCTTTTCAGATGTCACCTGGGCTTCTGACCAACCAGCTCTAGTTGGAGGTTCCAATGACCTCCTCAGGTTTGAATAATTTGCTAGAGCTGCTCACAGAACTCAGAAAAATATTTTACTTACTAGATTACCAGCTTATTATAAAACAATGCAATGAGGGACAGCCAGGTAGAACAGATGGCACAGAGCAAGGTATGGGGAGGGGGCATGGAGCTTCCATGCTCTCTGAGAGACAGTCTGCCAACACCTCAGCATGTTCACCAACCTGGAAGCTCTCTGAGCCCCGTCCTTTTGGGGTTTTATGGAGGCTTCATTGCATGGATTGCAATGATTAAATCATTGCCAGTGGTGATTGCTTCAATCTCCAGTCCCTCTCCTCTCCCAGGACTTTTGGTCCCAACCCTCTAATCCTTTGGTTGTTGGCTCCTTTAGTGACCGGCCCTTATCCTTAGGTGCTTTCCAAAGTCACCTCATTAACATGAGAAAAGACACCTTTATCCCCCTCGTCATGGGAAATATCAAGGGTTTTAAAAGATCTGTGTCAGGGACCAGGACAAAGACCAAATATGTATGTATTGTTATAAATCAAAATATCACAGAGGTGTTAAATTACTTAATGATCATAACATCATAAATGTAGGTACTGTTATGATCTCTGTTTAACAGATGAGAAGTTTGAGGCACAGAGAGCCTAAGTAACCTGATGATGGTCACATAGCTAGTTACTGAGTGGGAATTTCCTCGCAGGCAGTCGACCTCTTGTTTTTAACCACTTCATCTTCATCACTGTATGTTATCCTACTACAGAAATATTTCACAGTTTGTCCATTTATTCACTTCCTCGTTCTGTTGATGGCCATTGAGGTTGTTTTTTATTGTTTTGCTCTTGCAGACATTCTAAGATCCTTCTTGCCCTCGCAGTCTTGTGCACACACGTAAGAATTATCTGAGTATATAAGTTAGGAGAACAATTGCTCGGTTCAAGGATATGAACTTAGGCTTTATGAGATGTTGCCTGATGGCTCCCCAGATGAAAGTGCCACTTTTTACTCTTACCAGCAAGAGTAAGAGTTCTCATTCTTTCACACCCTCGTCCACACGTGATGTTATCAGACTTTTACACCTGATGGCATGACATGATATATCATGATGTTAAATTTTAATCTCCCTGATTAAAGCCTATGGTTGTTGGGCATTTTTTCATATATACATAGACCACTTATATTTTCTATAGATTGCTTATTCCTGTTTGTTGCCCATTTACCTGTTGATTTTTCCAAATGATTTTCAGAAATTCTGTGAGATTCTAAAGGGCATATCACTTCCACCTAACATTAACATATTAGAAAAGTAAATCCAAAATATTAATACTTGACCTACGTATGCACATTTTACACTCTACCATCTTCAGGCCATAACGTAATCCTTTTATGTGGTGTTACCAAAACCATTTAGAAATTTTCTTTAATTTGTGAGTTTCAGCAAAGGGAAAAGTTACAATCAACTCTTTTAGCATCAACCGGTTAGTTATCTGTTTAAACTCGTTTTAGCGTAAGCAACAGCAGCGCTGAAGAGGTCACCCTAATGCACGATAAACAGAACACGGCTAAATTGGAACCTCATTCCTGGGCTGCTGCTGTGATGAGCTGTTTTTCTCCTGCCTCTCAGGTAGGAGATTTCATCTCTTGACAGTTTGACAGATGTTGCTGCACGGCTTTGAGCCATCTTCCAACACACACCCAGTGATCTATTATCTTGAAGAAAGTCAGTGACAAGAAAATGAAAGTATGCCTGAGACCCGGCCTCCTTAAGCTCAATTTCTCTCTGGTAACATCCCATCGTGTGCCTCCTTCTATAAAGAACAGAAATAATAGGCTTTTACCATGAGTAGGTCAAATTGTGGCAGAATTACTACTATAGTGTTTTAATGCTTTTTGAGAAAATTTCCATTGAAGGCGAAGATGGGAGGAGGGGTAGATTGTGTGAAATGTGTATTTCGAGTGACAAGGTGACATTCTAGGCACTTCTTAAATGTCTATCTTCTTAATAAACCTTCCCACAAACTGGCAGATAATTTCAAGAATTGATTGAGCCCAGGGGAACATAGGTTCCATGTACAAGCAAACCTCTTCCATCCTTAAAGACCCACGTGTGGCCCAGCTAAGACAGTATGGCCCAGGAGAACCTCGGACAATTGGCTAAATCTCCCAGAGACTCAGTTTCCTGACCTGAGAAATGGGGATAAAAACATCTCTCAGGGGTTGGTAAGAATTAGAAGTGAGGCACATAAACTACCTAGTGCTCTGTGTGGGATGCAGCAGGTCACCCAGTCCGCAGAGGTGACTGTCGTTACTATTAGCATATGGTCCTCTCCTAGCGCTGTTCACTCTGAGTGTCCTACTCACTTCCAGAAAGTCAGCTGTCATGCACACTCATGGTCCAGTGGTGTCACAGCCTTCCCTTCTCACTCTGCTTTCTGAATCTTTGCAGCGCATTTCTAACACGTTCCCAGGTGTTCTCGTGGAAACGTCACCCCTCCCCCACCCATCCCCACATAGACATCAGGCTTTTCCTGCACCTCCAGAAACCTGAACACCAACCTATAATGCACCCCTCTTGGTCCTCTCCAAATCTGATCTGTCTTCAATTCTGTCATTAATTCAGTCTTTTGAATTTCTCTGAATCATCCGCTCCACCCCATGCTAAGATCCCTGCCCTCAAAATCAGATCAAAGCTTCCACAGTGCAGTGATCGCTGACTCCTTGATTGTATTTGGTCAGTTTCTCTCTGCTTCCAGCTGCTTCCACTATAGCTTTCACGTGATCAGCGCTTAGCAAATATTTGGGGGGTTGTATGTGAATGTGCACATGTGTGTGCTTTCATGTACAGAACTACACAACCTCCCACATAGCAGACACAAATTCTTACTCTCCCCTTAAGCGGATGCCAGCGATCCCTTCCCAAAATACGCTAGTCTGAGACCGTCTCAGCTGATCACGGCTGGGCTCACTTTTGATCTGAAGTCAGCCAGCATCATCAGCTAGCTCACCAGCCCTCATCTCTGCTTCCAGACACGGCTGACTATTGGGATAGAGGGGATGACGGGGCCGGGGGCCACCATGAAACAGACCAACCTGTAGTGTTAACGAGGTGGCTCAGGGCTCCAAGAGCTGCAACAGGAAGTCACAACTCACAAGTATTTTCCAAGTCTCTGTGTATATCGCTTTTGCGATCGTCTCACTGACTGAAACAAATCACATGGCTAAGTTCAGAATGAGAGTGGGATGGGAGAGCACTGCCAGGGCTGTGGATGCAGAAGTGGGTTCAATTTCAGGCAATTTCAGGCTCTGCCGCATAGGCTAAAGGGAATCCAAACATCACTGGCTTAGTATTACCATCAGTCCTTAGCCGCATTTCTCTTCCACCAGGCATGTTTTTCTTCTTGTTAAAATCTAGTTCACATAGTAGAGTTTGGAGTTTTGAAAAATATTAACAGCAGTCATAGACATTTGTGTGCAATTTATGATTTAACATCTAGGCTTACTCTGACAGAGTGATATACTCACGGCACCAAGACACGAAAGTGTCTTCCAATCCCCTCTTCCTTCTTCCTACAATTTGACTTCTGCGTGTGTGTGGGATTCTCTTCCCCAACTTACTGTCCAGGAAAGAAGCAAACCAGTCAGGGCATGACAGTGGGCGTGGTTTTCACTGGTACCATAGATGGTCAGTACTTTCGTGGGGAGTCACTTGTGGATTTCCTTCTGCCCTATGGTTCTCCAAGGACATGCAGCAGGCAGAAAGAAAAAGCAGAGATTTTAAGGATATCTAATGGTTCTGTTTTCAGTATTGCTATAAAGATATTTCCTGTTTCACAGAAATTCTTTATATCAGACAGAAGTATTTTGTGTATTGATAGGAGTAACAAATATCCGATGTCTTCTAAATAAGGGAACGGAAATGGGAGATTTATTTTAGGTTTTGTGCCCTTGGTCTTTTACATTATGTTCTTGTTCCTATGCTCATGGCTCATATGCAAGACGGTTTCTGAGAATTTCATCTTGTAATTGCATTGTTCTCCAAATATGTTTATTTTGAAATCTAATTAAAACACAACTTTCTGAATGCTCAACATCATTAATCATTAGAGAAATGCAAATCAAAACTACAATGAGATATCATCTCACACCAGTCAGAATGGCCATCATCAAAAAATCTAGAAACAATAAATGCCGGAGAGGGTGTGGAGAAAAGGGAACACTCTTGCACTGCTGGTGGGAATGTGAATTGGTATAGCCACTATGGAGAACAGTATGGAGGTTCCTTAAAAAACTACAAATAGAACTACCATATGACCCAGCAATCGCACTACTGGGCATATACCCTGAGAAAACCATAATTCAAAAAGAGTCATGTACCAAAATGTTCATTGCAGCTCTATTTACAATACCTTAGAGATGGAAACAACCTAAGTGTCCATCATCGGATGAATGGATAAAGAAGATGTGGTACATATATACAATGGAATATTACTCAGCCATGAAAAGAAACGAAATTGAGCTATTTGTAATGAGGTGGATGGACCTAGAGCCTGTCATACAGACTGAAGTAAGTCAGAAGGAGAAAGACAAATACTGTATGCTAACATATATATGTGGAATTTAAGAAAAAAAAATATCATGAAGAACCTAGGGGTAAGACAGGAATAAAGACACAGACCTACTAGAGAATGGACTTGAGGATATGGGGAGGGGGAAGGGTAAGCTGTGACAAAGGGAGAGAGAGGCATGGACATATATACACTACCAAACATAAGGTAGATAGCTAGTGGGAAGCAGCCGCATAGCACAGGGAGATCAGCTTGGTGCTTTGTGACCCTAGAGGGGTGGCATAGGGAGGGTGGGAGGGAGGGAGATGCAAGAGGGAAGAGATATGGGAACATATGTATATGTATAACTGATTCACTTTGTTATAAAGCAGAAAATAACATACCACTGTAAAGCAATTATACTCCAATAAAGATGTAAAAAAAAAAAAAAAGCACAACTTTCTGTACATGGCTGATACAGTGTTCAGTGTTCAGTGCATGAAATTTGTTTACCACAAATAGGTAGGGTATTTTATTCACTCAAGCAGCGATTTAAAGAAGGATTTGAGTTCTGAGCTGTACTGTTTATTATCCAAATTTATCCTTATTGTGGCCTCTTAAGCCACAATTTTGATTTGTTAGATGTTTGCATGCAGAGTCTTCAGAATCTATAAGGCACTATTTTATAGGAAAAATTACTGAACAAATTAATAGGAAGAACTCCTGTGAAGTACATAAGCATTCATAGCACTAAAAATGAGACACCTTAAGACCTTTTTGAAAATCTATAAATTTTCCTGGTCCCTCTCAAGATCACTTGTATCTTCCACTTGATTTCTCCTCTTATACATTCGTACCTTCCCCATGAACAACTGACTGTGTCTCTACCTTTAAATACCTTTTCAAATACAGCAATAATAATAAGAGTTTTGGAGTGTAAGATGCCTGCTATGGCATCTATACTATTTAGACTCTATCCTGTTTAGACTCTGTACTAAATAGTCTCATTTATATTCATGTTCCAGCCTAGAGATGTAGATGTTATTACACCCATTTCCCATATAAGAAAACTAAGTCACAGAGAAGTTAAATCGGGTACAGAGTCAAGATTTGAACCCAGCTCAGGCTGCCTTCAAAATTGACATTCTTTTACACCACGGCGATCTTAGACCCTTTGGTGAGGAACAGGTCATCTTCAGCTTTCAAATATAGGGTTCCCAAACTTCCACCCTCTGTTAAATCACAGAGTCAGCTGCATTTTGACTGCCTGTTAGGAGGCAGGAGAGCATTTGCTTTGGACTCAAAACAAATGAGACTACTTTCTAAGTCTGTGAACTTGGAAATCGATTCATCCTTCCCTGCTTCTCCATAGATGAGGGGATAACAAATGCACCTTTTTCACACGGTTCTTGAGGATTAAATGAAATTTTTACACCAGCATGTGATATGCTTGGAAGGAGGCTTGGCACAAACCCAGCCCTCATATATGAGCTCTTATTTTGATAATACATTTTGTCGACGTCGATTTGAATTGAGGGAGGATCCCTATCCAGGTTTGGCATAGACTTCTGTCTTTGAGAGCATTCCTTTCACGGTAGAACTCAGAACTAATATGAAGAAAGGTGACCTTTCGTGTTCTTTATTTTTTTTTCGGTGGAACCCTTTGATCGGGTAGAATTTTGTAGCACTGGGCAGATATCTGCGGTCCTGTTTCATAGGAGATGATTTGAGCGGGTGTATGTCAAAATCACCAACAGTGCTTGCTTTAGTTTCCTATTGCTACTGTGACAGATTTCCACAAACTCAGTGATTTCAAACAACACAAATTCATTATTTATGGTTCTACAGGTCAGAAGTCCAAAATGGGTTTTGCTGGGCTAAGATCAATGTATTAGTAAGGCTGTATTACTTCTGAAGATTTTAGGGAAGAAACTGTTGCTTTGCCTTTTCCAGATTCTAGAGGCCACCCGCATTTCTAGACTTTATGAAAGAGTTTGTGCTGGTATCTTCATAATCCTCTCCAAATGGTTGAAAAACCAACACATACTTTTGTCTCATGAAGCCAAACTGGTTTAATTGATTTTTTTATTATTATTATTTTTTTTACATCTTTATTGGAGTATAATTGCTTTACAATGGTGTGTTAGTTTCTGTTTTATAACAAAGTGAATCAGTTATAAATATACATATGTTACCATATCTCTTCCCTCTTGCGTCTCCCTCCCTCCCACCCTCCCTATGCCACCCCTCTAGGGTCACAAAGCACCGAGCTGATCTCTCTGTGCTACGCGGCTGCTTCCCACTAGCTACCTACTTTACGTTTGGTAGTGTATATATGTCCATGCCTCTCTCTCCCTTTGTCACAGCTTACCCTTCCCCCTCCCCATATCCTCAAGTGCCTTCTCTAGTAGGTCTGTGTCTTTATTCCTGTCTTACCCCTAGGTTCTTCATGACATTTTTTTCCCTTAAATTCCATATATATGTGTTAGCATACGGTATTTGTCTCTCTCTTTCTGACTTCAGTCTGTATGACAGACTCTAGGTCTATCCACCTCAATACAAATAGCTCAATTTCGTTTCTTTTCATGGCTGAGTAATATTCCATTGTATATATGTGCCATGTCTTTATTCATTCATCCAATGATGGACACTTAGGTTGTTTCCATCTCTGGGCTATTGTAAATAGAGCTGCAATGAACATTTTGGTACATGACTCTTTTTGAATTATGGTTTTCTCAGGGTATATGCCCAGTAGTGGGATTGCTGGGTCATATGGTAGTTCTATTTGTAGTTTTTTAAGGAACCTCCATACTATTCTCCACAGTGGCTGTATCAATTTACATTCCCACCAGCAGTGCAAGAGGGTTCCCTTTTCTCCACACCCTCTCCGGCATTTATTGTTTCTAGATTTTTTGATGACGGCCATTCTGACTGGTGTGAGATGATATCTCATTGTAGTTTTGATTTGCATTTCTCTAATGATTAATGATGTTGAGCATTCTCTCATGTGTTTGTTGGCAGTCTGTATATTTTCTTTGGAGAAATGTCTATTTAGATCTTCTGCCCATTTTTGGATTGGGTTGTTTGTTTTTTTCTTATTAAGCCTGCATGAGTTGCTTATAAATTTTGGAGATTAATCCTTTGTCATTTGCTTCATTTGCAAATATTTTCTCCCATTCTGAGGGTTCTCTTTTCATCTGGTTTATGGTTTCCTTTGCTGTGCAAAAGCTTTTAAGTTTCATTAGGTCAAATTTGTTTATTTTTGTTTTTATTTCCATTTCTCTAGGAGGTGGGTCAAAAAGGATCTTGCTGTGATTTATGTCATAGAGTGTTCTGCCTATGTTTTCCTCTAAAAGTTTGATAGTTTCTGGCCTTACATTTAGGTCTTTAATCCATTTTGAGCTTATTTTTGTGTATGGTGTTAGGGAGTGATCTAATCTCATACTTTTACATGTACCTGTCCAGTTTTCCCAGCACTACTTATTGAAGAGGCTGTCCTTTCTCCACTGTACATTCCTGCCTCCTTTATCAAACATAAGGTGACCGTATGTGCGTGGGTTTATCTCTGGGCTTTCTATCCTGTTCCACTGATCTTCTGTTTTTGTGCCAGTACCATACTGTCTTGATTACTGTAGCTTTGTAGTATAGTCTGAAGTCAGGGAGCCTGATTCCTCCAGCTCCGTTTTTCTTTCTCAAGATTGCTTTGGCTATTCGGGGTCTTTTGTGTTTCCATACAAATTGTGAAATTTTTTGTTCTAGTTCTGTGAAAAATGCCATTGGTAGTTTGATAGGGATTGCATTGAATCTATAGATTGCTTTGGGTAGTAGAGTCATTTTCACAATGTTGATTCTTCCAATCCAAGAACATGGTATATCTCTCCATCTATTTGTATCATCTTTAATTTCTTTCATCAGTGTCTTATAATTTTCTGCATAGAGGTCTTTTGTCTCCTAGGTAAGTTTATTCCTAGATATTTTATTCTTTTTGTTGCAGTGGTAAATGGGAGTGTTTTCTTGATTTCACTTTCAGATTTTTCATCAGTATATAGGAATGCCACAGATTTCTGTGCATTAATTTTGTATCCTGCTACTTTACCAAATTCATTAATTAGCTCTAGTAGTTTTCTGGTAGCATCTTTAGGATTCTCTATGTATAGTATCATGTCATCTGCAAGCAGTGACAGCTTTACTTCTTCTTTTCTGATTTGGATTCCTTTCATTTCCTTTTCTTCTCTGATTGCTGTGGCTAAAACTTCCAAAACTATGTTGAATAAGAGTGGTGAGAGTGGGCAACCTTGTCTTGTTTCTGATCTTAGTGGAAATGCTTTCAGTTTTTCACCATTGAGGACGATGTTGGCTGTGGGTTTGTCATATATGGCCTTTATTATGTTGAGGAAAGTTCCCTCTATGCCTACTTTCTGCAGGGTTTTTATCATAAGTGGGTGTTGAATTTTGTCGAAAGCTTTGTCTGCATCTATTGAGATGATCATATGGTTTTTCTCCTTCAATTTGTTAATATGGCTTATCACATTGATTGATTTGCGTATATTGAAGAATCCTTGCATTCCTGTAATAAATCCCACTTGATCATGGTGTATGATCCTTTTAATGTGCTTTTGGATTCTGTTTGCTAGTATTTTGTTGAGGATTTTTGCATCTATGTTCATCAGTGATATTGGCCTGTAGTTTTCTTTCTTTGTGACATCCTTATTTGGTTTTGGTATCAAGGTGATGGTGGCCTCTTAGAATGAGTTTGGGAGTGTTCCTCACTCTGCTATATTTTGGAAGAGTTTGAGAAGGATAGGTGTTAGCTCTTCTCTAAATGTTTGATAGAATTCGCCTGTGAAGCCATCTGGTCCTGGGCTTTTGTTTGTTGGAAGATTTTTAATCACAGTTTCAATTTCAGTGCTTGTGATTGGTCTGTTCATATTTTCTGTTTCTTCCTGATTCAGTCTTGGCAGGTTGTGCATTTCTAAGAATTTGTCCATTTCTTCCAGGTTGTCCATTTTATTGGCATAGAGTTGCTTGTAGTAATCTCTCATGATCTTTTGTATTTCTGCAGTGTCAGTTGTTACTTCTCCTTTTTCATTTCTAATTCTATTGATTTGAGTCTTCTCCCTTTTTTTCCTGATGAGTCTGGCTAGTGGTTTATCAATATTGTTTATCTTCTCAAAGAACCAGCTTTTAGTTTTATTGATCTTTGCCATCATTTCCTTCATTTCTTTTTATTTCTGATCTGATTTTTATGATTTCTTTTCTTCTGCTAACTTTGGTGTTTTTTCGTTCTTCTTTCTCTAATTGCTTTAGGTGCAAGGTTAGGTTGTTTATTTGAGATGTTTCCTGTTTCTTAAGGTAGGATTGTATTGCTGTAAACTTCCCTCTTAGAACTGCTTTTGCTGCATCCCATAGCTTTTGGGTCGTCGTGTCTCCATTGTCATTTGTTTCTAGGTATTTGTTGATTTCCTCTTTGATTTCTTTAGTGATCACTTCATTATTAAGTAGTGTATTGTTTAGCCTCCATGTGTTTGTATTTTTTACAGATCTTTTCTGGTAATTGGTATCTAGTCTCATAGTGTTGTGGTCGGAAAAGATACTTGAAACAATTTCAATTTTCTTAAATTTACCAAGGCTTGACTTGTGACCCAAGATATGATCTATCCTGGAGAATGTTCCATGAACACTTGAGAAGAAAGTGTATTCAGTTGTTTTTGGATGAAATGTCCTATAAATATCAATTAAGTCCATCTTGTTTAATGTATCATTTAGAGCTTGTGTTTCCTTATTCATTTTCATTTTGGATGATCTGTCCATTGATGAAAGTGGGGTGTTAAAGTCCCCTACTATGAATGTGTTACTGTCGATTTCCCCTTTTATGGCTGTTAGTATTTGCCTTATGTATTGAGGTGCTCCTATGTTGGGTGCATAAATATTTACAATTGTTATATCTTCTTCTTGGCTTGATCCCTTGGTCATTATGTAGTGTCCTTCTTTGTCTCTTCTAATATTCTTTAAAGTCTATTTTGTCTGATATGAGAATTGCTACCTCAGGTTTCTTTTGGTTTCCATTTACATGAAATATCTTTTTCCATCCCCTTACTTTCAGTCTGTATGTGTCTGTAGGTCTGAAGTGGGGTCTCTTGTAGACAGCAAATATATGGGTCTTGTTTTTGTATCCATTCAGCCAAACTGTGTCTTTTGGTGGGAGTATTTAGTCCATTTACATTTAAGGTAATTATCGACATGTATGTTCTTATTCCCATTTTCTTAATTGTTTTGGGTTCGTTATTGTAGGTCTTTTCCTTCTTTTGTTTTCTTGCCTAGAGAAGTTCCTTTAGCAGTTGTTGTAGAGTTGGTTTGGTGGTGCTGAACTCTCTCAGCTTTTGCTTGTCTGTAAAAGTTTTAATTTCTCCATCAAATCTGAATGAGATCCTTGCTGGGTAGAGTAATCTTGGTTGCAGGTTTTTCTCCTTCATCACTTTAAATATGTCCTGCCAGTCCCTTCTGGCTTGCAGAGTTTCTGCTGAAAGATCAGCTGTTAACCTTATGGGGATTCCATTGTGTGTTATTCGTTGTTTTTCCCTTGCTGCTTTTAATATGTTTTCTTAGTATTTAATTTTTGACAGTTTGATTAATATGTGTCTTGGCGTATTTCTCCTTGGATTTATCCTGTATGGGACTCTCTGTGCTTCCTGGACTTGATTAACTATTTCCTTTCCCATATTAGGGAAGTTTTCAACTATAATCTCTTCAAATATTTTCTCAGTCCTTTTCTTTTTCTCATCTTCTTCTGGAACCCCTATAATTCAAATGTTGGTGCATTTAATGTTGTCCCAGAGGTCTCTGAGACTGTGCTCAGTTCTTTTCATTCTTTTTTCTTTATTCTGGTCTGCAGTAGTTATTTGCACTATTTTATCTTCCAGGTCACTTATCCGTTCTTCTGCCTCAGTTATTCTGCTACTGATCCCATGTAGAGTATTTTTCATTTCATTTATTTTGTTGTTCACCATTGCTTGTTTCATCGTTAGTTCTTCTAGGTCCTTGTTAAATGTTTCTTGCATTTTCTCTATTCTATTTCCAAAATTTTGGATCATCTTTACTATCATTATTCTGAATTCTTTTTTAGGTAGAGTGCCTATTTCCTTTTCATTTGTTAGGTCTGGTGGGTTTTTATCTTGCTCCTTCATCTGCTGTGTGTTTTTCTGTCTTCCCATTTTGTTTAGCTTACTGTGTTTGGGGTCTCCTTTTTGCAGGGTGCAGGCTCGTAGTTTCCGTTGTTTTTGGTGTCTGTCCCCAGTGGCTAAGGTTGGTTCAGTGGGTTGTGTAGGCTTCCTGGTGGAGGGGAGTAGTGCCTGTGTTCTGGTGGATGAAGCTGGATGTTGTCTCTCTGGTGGGCAGGTCCACGTCTGGTGGTGTGTTTTGGGGTGTCTGTGGACTTATTATGATTTTAGGCAGCCTCTCTGCTAATGGGTGGGGTTGTGTTCCTGTTTTGCTAGTTGTTTGGCATAGGGTGTCCAGCACTGTAGCTTGCTGGTGTTGAGATGGAAACCTCTGGGAGATTTTCGCCGTTTGATATTATGTGGAGCTGGGAGGTCTCTTGTGGACCAGTGTCCTGAAGTTGGCTCTCCCAGCTCAGACGCACAGCACTGACTCCTGGCTGCAACACCAAGAGCCTTTCATCCACACGGCTCAGAATAAAAGGGAGAAAAATTAGAAAGAAAGAATTAGTAGAAGTAGAAAGAAAGAAAGAAAGAAGGGAGGGAGGGAGGAAGGAAGAAAGGAGGGAAGGAAGGAAAAAAAGAAAGAAAGAAGATAAAGTAAAATAAAATAAAGTAAGATAAAATATAATAAAATTATTAAAATAAAAAATATTAAGAAAAAATAAAACAAAAAAACGGACAGATAGAACCCTAGGACAAATGGTGGAAGCAAAGCTATACAGACAAAATCTCACACAGAAGCATACACATACACACTCACAAAAAGAGGAAAAGGGGAAAAAAATCATAAATCTTGCTCTCAAAGTCCACTTCCTCAATTTGGGATAATTCGTTGTCTATTCAGGTATTCCACAGATGCAGGTACATCAAGTTGATTGTGGAGCTTTAATCCACTGCTTCTGAGGCTGCTGGGAGAGATTTCCCTTTCTCTTCTTTGTTCTCACAGCTCCCAGGGGCTCAGCTTTGGATCTGGCCCCACCTCTGTGTGTCGGTCGCCGGAGAGCGTCTGTTCTTCGCTCAGACAGGACGGATTTAAAGGAGCCGCTGATTCGGGAGCTGTGGCTCACTCGGGGCGGGGCGGGGGTGGGGGGGGGAGGGGCACGGAGTGCGGGGCGGGCCTGCGGCGGCAGAGGCCGGCGTGACGTATCGCCGGCGTGACTAGCGCCGGCGTGACGTAGCAGCAGCCTGAGGCGCGCCGTGCGTTCTCCCGGGGAAGTTGTTCCTGGATCCCGGGACCCTGGCAGTGGCGGGCTGCACAGGCTCCCCGGAAGGGGCGTGTGGAGAGTGACCTGTGCTCGCACACAGGCTTCTTGGTGGCGGCAGCAGCAGCCTTAGCGTCTCATGCCCGTCTCTGGGGTCCGCGCTTTTAGCCGCGGCTCGCGCCCGTCTCTGGAGCTCCTTTAAGCAGCGCTCTCAATCCCCTCTCCTCGCGCACCAGGAAACAAAGAGGTAAGAAAAAGTCTCTTGCCTCTTCGGCAGGTCCAGACTTTTCCCGGAACTCCCTCCCCGCTAGCCGTGGCGCACTAACGCCCTGCAGGCTGTGTTCACGCCGCCAACCCCAGTCCTCTCCCTGCGCTCCGACTGAAGCCCGAGCCTCAGCTCCCAGCCCCGCCCGCCCCGGCGGGGGAGCAGACAAGCCTCTCGGGCTGGTGAGTGCTGGTCGGCACCGATCCTCTGTGTGGGAATCTCACCGCTTTGCCTTCCGCACCCCTGTTGCTGCGCTCTCCTCCGCGGCTCCTAAGCTCCCCCGCTCCGCCACCCGCAGTCTCTGCCCGTGAAGGGGCTTCCTAGTGTGTGGAAATCCTTCCTCCTTCACGGCTCCCTCCCACTGGTGCAGGTACCGTCCCTATCCTTTTGTGTCTGTTTATTCTTTTTTCTTCTGCCCTACCCAGGTACGTGGGGGGGGGGGTTCTTGCCTTTTGGGAGGTCTGAGGTCTTCTGCCAGCGTTCAGTAGGTGTTCTGTAGGAGTTGGTCCACGTGTAGATGTATTTCTGGTGTATCTGTGGGGAGGAAGGTTATCTCCGCGTCTTACTCTTCCGCCATCTTCCCGGAAGCTTCCCGGTTTAATTGATTTTTCATCTTGGAGTTGAGGCATGGGGAGGTGGGCATCCATTTTTGTGATGATGTTTCTTAATATAGAGCCATAATATGCCAGCCAGTATTTGTTATATGTTTTAGTCAGTGATTACCAGCTTTTAGAATCATAAAATTGTGAATGCGTAAAACATTTTATAGGTCACCCAGTTTAACCTGCTACTTAGGAGTTTCCTCTACAACAGAGCTTCTCAAACTTTACTATCCACATTAATCACAGCTAAAGATGCAGATTCTGATTCAGTAGGTCTCTGCATTTCTAACACACTCCCAGGAAGCTGCTGGTCCAGGGACTACACTTTGCGTAACAAGGCTTCTGAGCATTCCTGACATTGCTGCCTTGGGGATGATTCTGCTATAGTCTCTTCTTCATATTTTGATAATTCTAACTGTCACATACAGAAATCAGTAGGTCTTGGATCAAAGCCAAACTCAAAACATGTGCAAAATTTTTCTGATGGTTTAAAAATATAAATCAAAATGATATTGCAGGGCTTCCCTGGTGGCACAGTGGTTGAGAGTCCGCCTGCCGATGCAGGGGACACGGGTTCGTGCCCCGGTCCGGGAAGATCCCACATGCCGCGGATTGGCTAGGCCCTTGAGCCATGGCCGCTGAGCCTGCGCGTCCGGAGCCTGTGCTCCGCAACGGGAGAGGCCACAACAGTGAGAGGCCCGCATACCGCAAAAAAAAAAAAAAAAAAAAAAAAGACATTGCAATTGAAGGGAATTTTTAAAAAGCTAACGTGTAGGCAGGATCTGAAGAGTCTTAAGTATATCTATAAATATATAGATATATATACATATATAAATATATATACACACATACATATATACATACATATATGTATGTGTAAGTTTATATAGCCTACATCCATATTAAATCATACAATTGTGAAAATCTCAAGTTATATAATATTTTGTGGCACTTACAACTTTAACATTTTCCTTTACATTAATTTTTATAACAAAATGAAAAATCACGGGGTATAAATTTGGACTGTCCTGTGGATGTAAGCGTGACTCTAAGTGTAATGTTGCCAGCCGTTCTGCACTAAGGAAGCCTGTAGCCAAGTTCAAACGTTGGTTTCATTGGATTGAGTTGAAGTGGTTTATGTAGCTAGCTCTATCTTTAAACCTAAAGTTACTGGTTTTATTATTTAAATTTGGCTACTGCACATACTGATTACCTTAATTCTTACTTAATATTTGAAAGTTATTACTTTGGAGAAAGTCAGCCGAGCAATGGTGATTATAGCGTATCAAAATCCATTGTAAGTGATTACTTTAATGACTCTGTACCAACAGGAATACGTAGACATTCAGACAAAAAATAATCTAATTATAATGACAGCACCAAAGTGAAGCTGTGACAGTTACAAAACCAATTTAAAAGTTTTTTGACAGCCATGGCTAAAAGCTTTGTTTGGACCTTTCAGTAATAACAGTTTACTTAAGACATAAATCCACAGCTAAGGAAAATAGAAAGTTGTGGCTTTTCTGTCATGCAGATGAAGTGGAAATCAGTTGAAATGTTTTTAATAGAACATTATATTGAAAAGAGTATAGAAAAGGAATAATAGTTATGGAATTTAACTCTCACAATGCAAGAAAGACTAAATAAAAATTCTAATGAGGATAGAAACTTGGCCACTGATTTGCTTATCTACTTTATGAAGGTCAGTAGTTCCTGCAAGCAAATTGATGTGCATTTAAATATGTTGATTGACAGTTCTGGAACTTGATTTTGTATTACCCATAAAATAAAGTCAAGGGCAAATAAATGGATGTAAGAATGCATCAGTAGCCATGGTGACACACAACCTTACTAGATACCTGCTTTTCCAATGGCTCTGACATCTCTCACATTATTAGACTTTATTACTTTTATTTATCTCACTTGGCTCTGGACTCAAATATACAACATAATTAATTCTTTGACCTAGTACAATTTATTTCTCATTCCTGAACAGAAAAATACCTCATTCACAGAACTGCATTTTTTTTACTGCAAATCTTAATAGAACATTTATAATATGCAAGTGCTGATGTAAGAGCTTACAGATATTTACTTGTTTATGATAACAACTTTTAGAGTAGCCAGTTTTGTCTCCATTTTACTGATGGGAAAACTGAGGCACAGAGAGGTTTAAGTATCTTGCTCAGGGCCAGAGTTCGTATGTGGTAGAGTTTCAGCTCCACGCACTTTGGCTCAGAGCCCGTGCTGTTGCTGACTGCAGGGTCATGAAGCCATATGAATGTGCATATGTGGATGCAGAGAGCCAGTGGTGGGCTCAGAGGCATCCTTTGCCTCTTTTTCTGTTCTTAGGTTCTGCTTTAGTTATGTTCTTTCAGTTGCAAAGACCGAAGGAGTCTCAGGTCGAGATCAAATGGTGTCCTTATGTGTTTGTAAGTACTAAGAACAGGCGAGACCCTGCTACATGGTGGCACCAGTCCCTGGGCAGTTGGCGCCAAGGGATGTGATTCAGTGGTTTGTTATGTGGTCAGCCTCTCTCTCCTCCTTCTTCTGCCCAGGGCCTTCAGCTTCTACTCTGTCCTTTTATATACTTCCTACCCCACAGTGGGCAGGGGCTACCAGAATGGACTTAAACAGACATGGGTACGGAGCCTGGCTCTGCTGTATACTTGCTGTGTGACCTTGGACAAATGACTTAATCTTTCTGAGCTCACTGGAAGAAGTGAGTAATATATCCCACTGTGTATATGGTGGAGATGAAAAGAAATGAAATAAATAACATACTTATAGTATTCAATACATGGTAGCTATTATAATAATAGTCATTTTTTTGGAATGCCTAATTATTTCACCTCAGTGTAGGCAGCAGACTTGGACCAGACTTGGGTCCAAATTGTGGTTCCATCTTCAACATGTGTGTGTGAGACAGGAAGTTATTTAACTTCTCTGAGCCTCAGTTTCCTTCTCTATAAAGTTAGAGTAACTTCCTAGGGCCATTATGACATTAAATGAGTTAATTTATGTAAAGCACCTACAACAGCTCCAGGCATATAATAATTATAAATATAGACATTAGCTATTATTAGTTGTAATATAATTTTCAATAACATATTTATGCAAAGGGTACAAAGTTCCAATATATAAGATAAATAAATTCTGAAGGTCTACTATACAGCATAAGTGCCTGTAGTTAGCAATACTCTATTGTATATTTAAAATTTGCTAAGAGGATAGATCTTATGTTGTGTTCTTACCACTAATAATAATAATAATGGAGTTGAAAGGAAGCTTTGGGAGGTGACGGATGTGTATATGGCCTTGATGATGGTGATGGTTTCATGGGTGTATTTTTACCCCCGAGCTCATTGAGTTGTATACATTCAATATGTACCACTTTTTTTAAAGTCAACCATACCTCAAAAAGTGGTTTAAAACATAGAGAGTAAATTATTAAAAATAGTAATTTAAAGAAATAAATAATTTACAGAGGCAATAAATTTAAAAATAAATAGGTCTTAGGTTTCTCCCACTTTTCTGCTTTTATGATTATCTCTAAAATGCTTTCCTCAGCAGTAGCTCTTTCTCTTAACAGAATAGAGCAATACTTGTTATGTGGTATCAGCTTTCCAAAAATAATTTCTGCATAGAGTCAGTAGTAAGGATAAAAGCTTCCTAACTAATCAGTGAAAATTAAGATACAGGCTGTATACAAGTTCAATGAAATGTATTTTCAACTTTTAACCAAAAGTCTCTGAAACTCTCTCCCCAGTTATTTTTTAGCTGCCTGCAGAAAAATGATTCCTTTGCTCACTATTTAGTGACATTCATCAAGTTATCTTAGAAGGACTGTTCTGGACATGTGGTTGCCAAGGGGCAGGGGAGTGGGGGAGGGAAGGATTGGTAGTTTGGGATTAGCAGATGCAAACTATTATATAGAATGGATAAACAACAGGCCCTACTGTAGAGCACAGGGAACTATATTCAATATCCTGTGATAAACCATAATGGAAAAGAATCTGAAAAGGAATGTGTCAATGTATGTATGTATAACTGAATCAGTTTGCTGTACAGCAGAAATTAACACAACATTGTAAATCAACTATACTTCAATAAAATAAATTTTTTTTTAAAAAAGACTGTTCTGCACAGCAGCATATCACAAAGATGTTGCAGACCAAGGCCTAAGCACATAGTTCTGTTGAATCACGGCTTTGTTTCTTTGTTAAGAGTCCATCTGTTTTGCCTCCTCAGCAAATGATGCGGTCATCCGTCTTCCACATGTTCATCCTGAGCATGGTGACTGTGGACGTGATAGTGGCTGCCAGCAACTATCACAAAGGAGAAACCTTCAGAAGGCAATACGACGAGTTCTATCTTGCGGAGGTAAGCAGCTCACGGGGTGCAGATCACTCTTCAAGGTAGACGAAAACCTCGGCTAGTCATAGCACCTTTTTTCAATGTGAAAATTGCAGTTTGTTAATTACTTGACTCTGACCAAAGCTGATTCATTGTCTGCTTCAGAGGTGTTTCCCTTGGTCACCGTGTTGCCTGATTTGTTTCCTGTCGCCCTGGGCCTGAGTGATCTTTCCCACAGTGTGTCACATTGCCACGGTAACCTTGCCCTACGGTTACTCTGGTCATCTTGCTGTTTTCCTATCAACCTCTCATTTTCTCTCCTTTGTCATGTTGTGTTAGTCTGTTTCCTCCTAAGTGTAAGCAAAGCACAGATTCAGAATATTATAAATGAGCAAGTCAGCTCAACAGTACCAGGGAGGGGGCTGGGGAGAAACTGAAGGATTTCTGTTCTAAAAATCTGAAGTGTTGCAACCTGCACTAAAGATGTCCAGTCAGGAACAGGTAGGTTTAGTGATTAAATTAGCATCATCCAGCACTCCGCATCCCATACCAGAGTTTTGTAATAGACTTCTTACTGCTGGGGTAACTTTGTTAATATTTGATTCTTAAATATTTTTTAATGATTTCCAGAGACCACTACTTTTTTTCATTGTAAAAAATTATTTCTAAAATATATCTTAGAATTCAGTGGTTGTGTACTTATGTAAAAATTGACAGACAGCTCTTTCAAAACCCATTCATCATATAAGTGAGGAATGCATATCCAGCTGTGCTACCCTTCAAGAAATCCAATATATGAAAAAGACAACTTAAAAAGCAGAAACATCGCAATGTGATTTTTTTTTTTAATATTTGTTTATTTATTTTTGGCTGTGTTGGGTCTTCGTTTCTGTGCAAGGGCTTTCTCTAGTTGCGGCAAGCGGGGGCCACTCTTCGTCGTGGTGCGCGGGCCTCTCACTATCGCGGCCTCTCTTGTTGCAGAGCACAGGCTCCAGACGCGCAGGCTCAGTAGTTGTGGCTCACGGGCTCCGCGGTATGTGGGATCTTCCCAGACCAGGGCTCGAACCCGTGTCCCCTGCATTGACAGGCAGATTCTCAACCACTGCACCACCAGGGAAGCCCGCAATGTGATTATTTTTATTACAAAACCACTTTTCATGTACAAAATCAATTTGCCTTATAGTTGAGTTCCTTATATATGCAGAATTCTCCCAGTGCATTTAAAAATGGATTTGGTTAATAAAAAGTCAGTCCACCAACACATCAACTTTTCAGAAAAAGAATTGATAGTATACAGCTATTGAATATAAACATCTATGTGGGTATCAAGAACCTTTAAAGGAGTCACTTATGAATTCCCCTCTTGTGGAGGTTTGTTTCCTGTAAGAAAATATCATTAGTATTAGACTTTCACTGTAGTAGAGTCTCTGTGATGTGACACTGCCTGATAGCTGTGTCGTATATGGAGCTTACAGTTTAGCAAAAATATAGACAGTGAACAATAACAACTTTTTATGCTGTGGAGAACAAATGACAGAGACTCATGAAGAAATTATGTCCAGCCCAACACCTGAAAAATGGGTATAATTTTGCTGCAAATCCAGCACAGAAAGCATGGCTTGTCATTGAAAGCAGAGGGGAACATGGACCAAGAGTCATCCTTGCAGGTGAATTTCTAACACAGGGATGGGACTTGAAGGAATCCCAATCAAGTAATTTCTGTCTGTCCTGTGAAGTAGGAAGCAAGGTCTCATCCAGCCTGATGATGAGACGGTGAAGTGGGAAGCTTGTGGAGAAGAGAGATAGGACACGGGTCATGTGGAGAATACAAAAAGCTAATGACTGATACATCGAATGCAGCACTGAAGATTGAGACTACAAATTTATAGTGATGCCAATTGAGACAGGCCTGGGACTTTTTTCGGCCTTTCATAAAAGGGAGAAAGGCAACATTCGGATTGATCCAACTCTAGAGCTTTTTCAGTCTAGTGGAGCTGAGAGACAAGGGATCAGGGAACATGGGTGGTTGGCAAAGGAGTTGAAATGATGACCCTGTGGTCTAGGTTGGATATGAAAAGAGGGAAAATAAGAGGAGAATGAAAGAGTAAAAATGAAGGATCAAGGGTCTCCAATGGTCAAAGAACAGGTATAGTTAAAGGGATGGAGTAAGAGAGTTAGAAGGTAAGGTTGTGATCAGAGAGCGGGGTGCAGGATTTATATTTCAGAATAATTCTGGGTAACTAAATACAAAATCTAGGGTGTTCTATGGATGTGGGTGGCTCAGACGTAATGATGGAGTCAAGGCAAAGATGGCAGGGAACTGTTGGGGTATGGTGTTGGCTAAATCTTCACAGTGACACACGTCATTGAGCGTTGAGGCCAGTTCTTCTGGAAGGGAGTGTAAGTGGCATGTGGGAGTGACTGACAGAGAAATGAATAGAGATCAATAGAGGGCCTTCTATCGAGGGCATGGGGAGAGTGTGGGAGAGGGGGTTTTCACCTGACGGAGTACATCTCAAAGGGGTGTGGAGCAGTAATGGGTGGGGCATCTCTTCCTCATCCACACCTTGTCCTCCATGGGCCACATGGGGCATTGGAGCATGAGTATCCTTTTCTGGACAGGGCAGTGGGGGGAGTCATGCATTTGGGACAGGACCGGTAGAGACAAGGATAGAAGAAGCGGACTCTGTGCTCAGAGATCCAGAGTGAAGAAGAAATTGTTTAACAGGGAACGAGAAACCCAAAGGTTAGTTAAAGGCTCTGGGTGGAATGAGGAGGGAAGAGAGGTGAGGTGGAAGAATTACACAATAGTATTAGAACCAGAGGCAAAAAGGCTGATGACAGAAATGCCTAGAATAAAAACAGAAACGGCTACACGTGATTGACCTTATGCCTGTCTCACTGGAAGGAGCAAATTATATTTGCTTCTGAGGGAGCCCTGGATATTTAGAGATTCCATTAACATTTCCTTTGTAGCCCAGTGTGCATACTCAGTCGTACTAAATCAATCCTATACGGTAAATATATAAGCCATTCTGGGAACAGAAGAACAGAACAGAATCCTCCAGTAAATTTTACCTAATTTTTTCATAAACAAAATTGATCTCTTTCCTAATGTGTTTATGTGTGTTAGCTGATTTATGATCATGCTGTAAGAAATTCCAACAAAATTTCAAATATTTTAATATTGTAGAGTTCATTGATACTATTTAAGTGTATAGGTGGCGTCCAGTGGTAGTTGAAAAATCCTTGTCATTGTTCTTTTTTGTATATAGTACTATTTTTTAATTTAAAAAATCAGAAAGAGGGACTTCCCTGGCTGTCCAGTGGTTAAGACTTCGCCTTCCAATGTAGGGGGTGTGAGTTTGATCCCTGGTCGGGGAGCTAAGGTCCCATATGCCTTACAGCAAAAAAACCAAAACATAAAACAAAAGCAATATTGTAAGAAATTCAATAAAGACTTTAAAAATGGTCCACACACAAAAAAATTCTTTTAAAAAAAGATTATTAAAAAAAAAATCAGAAAGAGAGGATTGTATAGTAAAATCTGGCACATGTGTTTCTATTAATTGTTGCCCACTTCCCAAACCACTGAAAGTAAATTTGATTTTCATAAACAACATAGTAGAGGTTTAGTTCACTTACAAAATGTATAGACATCACTTTATTCTTGAACTACTGAAACATTCAGAATTTGTTCACATCTATTTATCGATTTGGGGTGTCTGAGTTTCCCAAAGCATGTTTGGTCTTTATTCAAATCACATTATCTCTTTTCTTTGTATCAGAAACTTGCACATGGTTTGTTTTAAATGAGTGTGGATAAGTCATTTTAATCACACTTAATTTTGTATGAAATACTCTCTTTTAAAAAAATTGGTAAAGATGGTTTGGGCTTAAGCCAGGAGTCAACAGACTTTTTCTTGAAGAGCCAGATAGTAAACATTTCAGGCTTTTCAGGCCACGTGCCCTCTGTTTCAACTACTCAACTCTACTGCTGTTGTGCAAAAAGTGAATGTGGCCTCAGAAGGGTTGTGTCCCAGTGAAATTTTATTTATGAAAATAAGCATTGAGCTTGATCTTGGTTTAAGCTGTAGAAACACAGAGCATGCCAACTAACATCCCCATGGGTTAAATTCAAATATAGTAAGACTAACAACATAATAGCTACCATTTTTTTAGAGGTTCCATTATGTTGCCAAGTGCTTTAAAGGAATTCATTATCTCATTTAATCCTCAAAATGGCTATAATAACAGCAGTTCAAGTTTATGGACTATAATGACATAGTGTTTAAGGTAATAGCATTATGTAATATTTTGAAATGTTTACCTTTAAAATAGATCACAAGAGGCCATGAGCTTTCAGAGAAGTAATTTCTTGAGTTCCCACATATTCCAGAATAAATTATTTTGAAAATCCAAAATAAACCACTCTACCCAATAGGAGTCAACGTGCACTCTAAAAAACATCCTTTAAGCATAAATTAACCTGCTTAGCTTCTACTGTGAAGCTGGGGACTTGTTTAGTTACTTTGGATGAACTAACGTAAATTTAGAATTAGTTGAGAAACAGGGAAAACTATTCTTTGTTTTCTAGGCTCTACATAAAGAGGTAAAGAGTTACTTTCTTTTGTAAGAGTTTCATTTTGATCTAAGATAAGTCATTGTCATTAATATACATAAAATCACATGTTATAATGAACATAATTATATTTTACAATGTATAGTCTCATTTTCTTAATAAAGAATAAAACTTGAACAATACTGTCCTATTATTATATAAAAAATATAAATATATCTGTATATCCACTAGATTGTATGTTTAACAGAAGTTTATCAGCACAGCCTTATGCACAGAAGATTCACAATTTTAACAAAATTCCTCTTTTAAGAAACTCATAAATTGGTGGGAGAGAGAGGAGAACAATGAAGTTATAACAGCACATCCCTGTTGCATTTCTGGTCGAGAGAGAGGTTTACCTCATTTAGAAACTCCAGGGTGTCTCTTTGGTTTCCTCTTTTTCTATGATTGTTCTGTGTTTTGAAACAGAAGGGCTTTCATAAGCATAGAATCATTTTGCCATCCTACAGGAAGTTATCTTTTCTAGCAAAGTGATTTCTGTGTTCCTCTGAAGACATTTGGCTTTATGATATTTGTTAAAATGAAATTAAGTGAAAGAGCCATTTATTTTAGTTCCAACAAAATCTGACAACCGTATTTCATCTCAATCACAAGAAATGACTGAATTATGAAAGTAACTTATCCTGCTCTACCAGCAGTCTTTCATATTGTCATTAAGTTTAATTTCATTTTCTGGGAAACTTTAATTAAATAAGTATCTTTTGGCTGTAGCTTTTTCATGAGTTCCTATAGGATTTGGGCAGTATCTTGCTGAGTGAAAAAATAACACAGTAATGACATTCTTGATTATTCAATGATCCATCTCCAAAGTTTGCTCTTTAACTGTCTAGAATATTGAAGTTACACTATAGACTAAGAGTAGGTGATTTACAGACACCTCTGGAATGATGCAGGTCATCATTTATTTGGGTGTTATTTAACCTGAATTTCATTTAGGAGAATAGTGTTGCCTGAATTGCATTTGTCCTGTTATCTTCTTCTGTGATAAATATGCATTCATTTTCTCATGAATATCCATTATGTTTCTCTGAAATTATGAAATAGAGTCTGCAACACAAATCTTGGATAATATATTTCAAATATCTTTGCACATATGGGCAGTATCTCTACTATTTTATCTTCTCAGACCTGCATAGTACAATCAGCTCATTTATAATTTGTCACCTATAAATGTTCATACATTATTCATTGAATTAAAAGGGCAGAACAATTTCCATTGTTCCATTTATATTAAGCATGTCATTTTCTGTTCAGTTATTTTTCTCCTGAGCTTCAGAAATTTGGCAGTCTCTTGTTGTCTTACCTGCTAGCCTCACAAATCCAATTACAAGTTCTTTTGGAAAACAAGCATTTTAAACTAATTTCTTGCAATTTTCATTCTAAAAAAAAAAAAAATCTTTTCACAAGTTGTGTGCTTTTATCCTAAGAACAGATATAATAATGTTTCTTAGGACAGTAACTCCTTTAAATTTATTAATTTAACTTAATTTATTTAATTTTAATTAAATCTGCATTCCCTTATTGATAATTTCCTTGAGGATAAGAGGGCTTGTTATAGTAGATATTAAATGACATATGTATTATTATAAGATGAAAATTTGGAAAATAAATAATAAAATGTGGTGTTTAAAGAACTCATACAACCTGCATTCCTGAAAATATTAGTTAAACTTTGCTGTCGTGACATCAAACCTGATTTATCTGTACAGCATGAATTCTCAATGGGAGGTGAAAACACCTCTAAGGGGATAAAAATTATTCTTGGGGAGGCAAAAAAATCTTATTCTTGCCATATATAAAGAAGAGATTGATATGTTTATATTTATAACATAACTGTGCTAATAAAATTCCATATGGTGTAGTGATTAGAAACTAAATATCTAAAAAGACTCCTTGGCCGGGGAGGTGGTTAAAAAAAAAAAAAGATTGCAAAACACTGACTTAGGAAAATTGTAAGAAGAAAGAAATATTTTGCTTTTTTCATGTATTGTTTTCAATTTTTTTCAAGTAATGTGACAAAAATCTTTATGAAAAGTTTATTATCCTCTTACAAATCTTGCCTTCACTCTTAAAAAGACAAGTTTCAACTTTAAGCACCCACCAATGGTGTAATATACTCTGAGGGCTCGAGGCAGAGAGAAGGTTCCACTGTGACCTTTTCGATGTGGGGACTGAAGAGTTAGGGGCCAAGGTCATGGGTGCTCCCAGGCTAGGAATGACGAGGCTGCACTGCTGACTGCTAAGGATTTGCAGAGGACCTAGAGATTGTCATACTGAGTGAAATAAGTCAGACACAGAAAGAGAAATATCATATGACATCACTTATATGTGGAATCTAAAAAAGTGGTACAAATGAACTTACTTACAAAATAGAAACAGAGTCACAGATATAGAAAACAAACTTATGGTTGCCAAGGGGGAAGGGGGGGAGGGATAAATTGGAAGATTGGGATTGATATATACACACTACTATATATAAAATAGGTAACTAATAAGGACCTACTGTATAGCACAGGGAACCCTACTCAATACTCTGTAATGACCTATATGGGAAAAGAATCGAAAAAAGAGTGGATATATGTCTATGTATAGCAGATTCACTTTGTCATACAGCAGAAACTAACACAACAATGTAAATCAACTCTACTCCAATAAAAATCAAAAAAAAAAAAAAGGATTTGAAGATAACCTCTAGATTGGACACATTCTTAGATGATGCTTCTGGGGAACCCTTCCAGGTAACTGGGTTCTGCAGACAGCCTGCTAGCCTCCTTTTTATACGGCCAACAGCATGACGGTTGCAAGTTCCACCCTGTCCAGCAACTGTCAAGGTTGAGTTCCTTGAGGCAGGCTGGAGTCACCCATTGAAAAGAGGTTACTAAAAAAACCTCACTGCTTCTACCCTGATTCTTCCCAACTGTTGTCTTCTGCTGCATTGAAATCCTATGCTAAACCCTCTAACGTACACTAAAATAACTGACAACTTAATTTTCCTAAATCCTTTTTGTAATTCCTGACATAGTTCTCCCCCACTCCAGAATAACCCATAATTACAAGTAAGTTAGACATATTTTTGTGCATAATATTTTTCCATGAAATTTCAGCACTTTGGGATTGATACTGGTTTTCAGAGAATGGGAACATTAGCTTGTTAACAATTAACAAACTATGTTAGAAAAAAAGGTATTTGCTCCCAGGAGAATTGGAATCAGGAATTCTAGTAGGAAAATCAGTGGGAATATGGGTATTTATACATAATCACATAATAGTTTGCTAAATCACTTTTAGTGCCTTTTAGTGTCTTTGAAAAGCATATAAGTTTTCCCACCAGGCAAATAATAATGCAGATGGATCCAGCTGCCTATTTTATTATAAATTATGATCATTTAAACAGGTCATTCCATCTGTCTTTTGATAGCAAATGCAAAGTTAGTAAAGTGATTAATTGTATTTATATGTAATTAGACAATCTATTTGCATATATTTCAGGCATTTATTGGTAGTTCCCTGCTTTAAAAAAAAAAAATGCCTACTTTGATATGGATTACATTCCTTCCTTTGAAGTGAAAGTCTAAAAATACAGGTGAGGGAGAAGTGGAGATGTGGGCAGTGGCCAATGCTCCCTCTGCTGATACAGCAGCCAGGCCGGGCTGCAGGGGAACCTTCAGGACGGATGCATCTGAGTTTCAGCTTTTCCTGAACTCTGCCAGGATGCCTGGGGGAGGGGACAGGTGCTGGACTTCCTCATCGTGCTGCGGGCCCTGGAGTGAGAAGTCAGGGTTAGAGAGGAATTGCCTCTTGTTATGACTTGCAGGGATCTGGGTCCTCTGGTCGCCTCAGGCTGACCCTGCAAAGGAGTTGCATCTGCCCACTGGTTCCTTGTGGTCCCAGGAGGTCTAACAGAATCCTGTTGATCTCAGTGATCCAGGAAGGGAATCTCCCCAGAAGCTGCATTTCTCCCAGGAGGGAAGTTAGGAATGGATTCCACCAGCCTGGGAAGAATCCTGACATGAAGCGGCTTCCTCCTGCTACCCAGCAAAGCGGCTGCGGGGTTTCAGGTCTTTCACCACAAAAAACATGATGCCTCATACCATCCCTTGTTTACCACCGCTCAAGAGAGCATTTTTAAAAAAAATTTTTATTGGGGTATAGTTGATTTACAATGTTGTGTTAGTTTCTGCTGTACAGCAAAGTGAATCAGTTATGCATATACATATATCCACTCTTTTTTAGATTCTTTTCCCACATAGGCCATTACAGAGTATTGAGTAGAGTTCCCTGTGCTATACAGTAGGTCCCTATTAGTTACCTATTTTATATATAGTACTGTGTATGTGTCAGTCCCATGTTCCAGTTTATCCCTCTACCCCCCTTACCCCCCGGTAACCATAAGTTTATTTTCTACATCTGTAACTCTGTTTCTGTTTTATAGATTAGTTCGTTTGTAGCCTTTTTTTAGATTCCACGTATAAGTGGTATTGTATATTTGTCTTTCTCTGTCTGACTCAAGAGACCGTTAAAGACAGACAAACAAAAAGCATATAGCCATGAGCAAGCAAAGAAAAATATTCTTACACAAAGGGATTCAGAAACTGAGGATGGAACTGGGAAATCCAAGATGAACATCTAGTACAGGAGTTTCCCAGTAGAGTAGAACTGACGGGAGAGAGAGTAGGGTTTTTTCCCCCCAGTGTCTCAAAGGTAGATAATTAGGGCAAAAAACAAACCTTCTGAACTTTGACTAACATTTTCAAAAAGTGAGCTGAAAAGGGCATGGTCGTTGATGAGAGCTAATTATTAATATAGGAGAGCAAGTGGAAAAAATTAAAAAACGGTGGAAAACATGAGGGAAAAAGCAAGAGACTCGCCACTTGGATGTGAATAATAGGAGCCCCTGAAGGACAAAGGGAACAGAAAGAAGAGTAATAATAAATGAGAGAAGAAAATTTTCCTAAACTGAGGTAAAGCATAAATCTGTAGATTGAAAGCGCTAAGTCTCAGGATAAATGAAAAAAAGGTACATTCCTAGGCATATCCTGGTGACCTTCCTTGGTTGCAAGCATAAAGAAAAAACTTTTTTAAACCTCCGAATGGGCTTAAATAACCTGCAAAATCAAGATAAATATATTGTGCTTTGGATGACTCATCCTCAATATTGGAAAGTAAAGGCAGTGAACCAACATATATATTGACCACTGAGAGAAAAGAACTGCAACTCAAGACTGTATGCAGCCAAAATATTCATGTCAGTGTTAAAAATGCACTTTTGATAGAAAAGGATTGAGCCAGTATACAACCCTGGATGTTTATTTGAGGAAACTACCCCAAAGTATCCTAAGCCTAAGACAAATTCTTCACAGTCCAGAGGACTAGATAGATAAGATGAAAAGGAAATAAAAGTAGTGGGTATTGAATCTAAATGGAAGATGGTAATTAAAATGTCAAGTAAGGGTCCTTGAAAAAAAAAGAAATAATTACAGTTCAAAAAGCTAGAATTGGGACTTCCCTGGCGGTCCAATGGTTAAGACTCTGCGATTCCGCTGCAGGGGGCACGGGTTCAATCCCTGGGCATTGAACTAAGGTCCTGTATGCTGTGCGGCACGGCCAAAAAAAAAAAAAAAAAAATTGATGGTTGATCTCAGAAAAAGCAGAATTTAGGAAGAGGGGTGATATCACTGGGAGTGTGGGTGAGAGAAGGATACTATGAAGTTTGTAGGTTGGCAGGGGTGTGAGGGAAGAGTGAACAAGTACATTTGTGCGGGAGAGGAGTTTACAATTATTCAATTTAGATGCAATAATAAAAAAGTATAGGTTGATGTAGGACAGTTGGGAATTAAACTGGGAGATTAGAAAAGCAGAGTCCAAATAAACAAGGGGGAGAAAAGACATTAACAACAATTTGACCAAGCCAGAAAAGACAAGAAAAGGTTAAAAGATGAATATCAATGACGTATACAATAAACTAGAAACATAAGACCAGGTATAACTTTTGCACGCTATATGTGAGAGGGTTGAATTTTCCTATCAAAAATCATAGAAAATATGCCTTTAAAGGAGAAATGGCTGATTAAAGGTTGGGGCAGAGAAGGTCCAAGATTTTTAAAAAATCATAGAAAATATGATTATGTTTAAACACAAAATCAAATAGTATCTTGATTCTAGGAGATGCATACAAAGTGGCCCCAGAAAGGGGCTGAAAATCATCTATGAAAAAACTAAAAGTGACATCTAAAATATTAAAACATTTTAAATGCTTAGCAGACCATGCAAAAAAAATTAAGGAATATTCTCTAGGCCAAAAATTGTGTTGATGCGAATGAAGAACAGCTAGTGGGCTCTAAGGCCAGTGGCTGCCCTGAGGGTATTTGCATATGCTTGTCACCTAGAACTTGCCATTTTAGAAGCTGTATCCTGGACAGACGGAGGGGCTGTTCAAGGTGAAGCGTCAAAACAGAGACACCCCCATGTAACATCAGGACACATGAGGTCTGTACCTCAATGAGAGAAGGAAAATGGCCATCCCTCAGAAGGAAACAGTGGGGAAAACTTCAGTCTTGACCTTGACTCCAAAAGAGTAGGGAAAGAGTATGCTTTGTGAAAATGTGTCAACACAAGCCTGCCCGCGTGGGATTGGAGTTCAAAATCACATTAGTTTCAGGTCTGAGAAATGTCAGCCAAGAAGTTGATTTAAAGGGGCAGCAAATTTGTAAGATATCTCATGCCCTCTGCTGAACCAGTTCTTTCTGAAAAAAAAAAAAAATGTACTCTAAACACAGGTCTTGAAAATCTAGAGGAAATTAATGATTTCCTGGCAAAGTACAAACTACCAAGTTGATGGACGAGGTAAGAAAGCTGATCAGAAGAACATTGGAAAGCTTTGATCTACCGTTACAAAAAAGATTGGGCCCATGTGGTTTTTCTGCTGGATTTTTATCTACTTTCAAAGATGAGATAACTCTTATTTTATTTAAGAAATTACAGATTGTACAAAAGATGGGAAACTCCATAATAAGTTTGATAAGGCTACCATAGGCTTAACCCAAACCTTATAATTATAGTATAAGTAACATTACAGACCAATTGTATTTATGACAGTAGCTGCAAAAATTATAAACAAAATATTATCCAATAAAATCAGCATAAGCATCTAGGGTTTATTCTAGGAATATACAAATCAAGGACTCCTGTGATATATTTCATTGCCTCAATGAATTAAAGGCTAAAGCCCTCTAAGTAAAATAAAAGAGAAAGAAAGTACTTAAACATGGTAGAAATTATTACCCTAAGCTCAGTGCAGCCATTATATATGAATACTGAGAAACTTTCATTGAAAATAAGGGGCATATTATGGACTCCTGTTACTACCACCACATTACTTAGTATATATTACTATTTGGCTATACCATTATAGCTAATGAATTAATACAATTAACTCCAAAATAAATCTTGAAAAACATCGTATCTTCATTGGCACATGAAATATATATATGTTTATAAAGCCCAAGAGATTTAAAAAATTTTAGAATTAATAGAAGAATTTAGTAAGGCAAGTTGAGAAAAATCAATATAAATAAATCAGTAGCTTTTCTTTCCACTGGAAATAACTAGGTAGAAATGGTAAAAAAAAAAAAAAAAAGGTAAAAATAATTCATTTTCATTAGTGACTGGAATATTAAATGAATAGAAATAAATTTCAAAATCAAACAATAATATATCTTTATGGGGAAAATTTTATTAAAGAATATGGGCCAAATAAATAGAAAAACATAGTGTGTTTCTAGATATGAAGACTATCTATTAATCCTTCTAAGGCATGTACAAGGTAAAGAAAAAAGTTATAAAGATGGACACATGTGACCATATAAAAATTAAAGTGCTTATAGAACTAATTCCAGTAGAGTTAAAAATCTAACTATTGACTAGGGAAAAAATATTTCAGTTTATATAGCAGACAAAGATGAATGTCCTTAATATCAACAACTCCAAAAACTGATAAGAAAGAAACAACACCACCATAGAAAATTGGCAAGGTTATGAACAGAAATTTGTTTTAAAAAAATAATCTAAGTCATCAATACATATCTGGACAGCTAAGCAAAAGTTTTATTAAGTTTGATTACATCAGGTGATGGTACAGATTTAGGACAAGAAACACTTTCCTACCTTGCTGAAAGGCAAATGACAACGTAACATTTGGAAAGTAATCTCTTAATGCTTTCTAAAATTTAAAGTGGGCAAACATGTCCTTTGCCCCAGAGGTGCCAGGTTGGAGATTCTACTTATAGATAGGGAAGCCCAATAAAAACTGATATTGCATAAGGATGGTCAGTACAGTCTGTTTTTGAAGTAGCAAAACACTTAACCATTTTTCCTGATGATTCCTTATCCAAGAAGTACCGCCCTTTAACGAATCAGTAGAGAAAATGTTGAATTAAATAAACATTGAATACCATGCAAAATTATGCAGCTGATAAAAAGAATAAGTAGAACTTATATCTCTTAACCTGAAGGCTCATCCATGATTGTTAGTGAGAAGCTGAAGAATGACATAAAATGTAAGCCCATTGTGTGATTATGTATGTTTGGATGAGGAGGGAATATAAAACATGGTTACCATGAATCGCCTGGGAAAGGTGGGCAGGAATTTTATTAATACTTTGTGTATTTAGGATTATTTCACAGTTAAAATGTATTACTCTGTTACACTTTTTTTATTGAAGTATAGTTAATTTACAGTGTGTTAGTCTCAGGTATACAACAAAGTGATTCAGTCAAATACATATATATACACATATATATGTGTGTGTGTGTATATATATATATGTATTCTTTTTCAGATTCTTTTCCATTATAGGCTATTACAAGATTTTGAGTCGAGTTCCCTGTGCTATAGAGTAGGTCCTTGTTGTTTAACTATTTTATATATAGTGGTGTATATATGTTACTCCCAAACTCTTAATTTATCTGTCCCACTCTCATTATCCCCTTTGGTAACCATAAGTTTCTTTTCTGTGTGTCTGTTACATTTTTTAAAAGGGACATGTCAATTTAAATTATGAGGCAAGGTGGGTCTAGAGAAGTAATGTTAAGTTCCTCCTCACACCTAAATTAACCATCTGCAATCCCTTTAATGTTCCAGTCCTAAAAATGTTATTAAAACTCCACTTTCCTCACATTTTCCAAATGTGTGTGGAAGAAAATCCCTTCCATGTTGGCCTAGAAAAAGAGAAGCAAGCTATCCTTTATTCCTGTCTTCCAACAAATCATTTGGTATCTTCTGACAGGGATGTGTTATGACTAGTTGCGCTCTTTAATTAGAAGTTAATCTTATGTCACTGACATGTACACACTACTCTTTAATTAGAAGTTAATCTTATGTCACTGACATGTACACACTACTGTATATAAAATAGATTACTAATAAGGACCTACTGTATAGCACAGGGAACTCTACTCAAAAGAATAGGGAAAAGAATCTAAAAAAGAGTGGATGTATGTATAACTGATTCACTTTGCTGTACACCTGAAACTAACACAACATTGTAAATCAACTATCCAATAAAATTTTTTTAAAGTTAATATTATATTGCCATTTTAATTCCAGTTGTAAACTTCTTTATAAATTGAGTGCTTTTATCCATAGGACAAGCAAACGAAAAATAATATGCTATGTTTGTATATGTACTTTATAATATTGTTATTTGCAATAGCAAATTCCTAGAATTAATGTGATAGATTAAGAGATGGAACGAATTTATTAACACAGTAATGTCGATTGTTAATTTATAAAATTAATAATGTAGACATATTAATTTATGTGTGCATATGCACACACACATAAACTCCTTGTTATATTGCGCTGGCCAAAAAGTTCGTTTGGGTTTTTCCCTAAGATGTGATGGAAAAACACGAACGAACTTTTTGGCCAACCCAATAAAATCCAAAATTCTCTGCTGTTTATGTGGCCCAAGATATAAATGATATATAAATTTTTAAATTGTAGTTTAATTACACTTAGTAATATGTAAGTGTAATTATACTATATCATGTGCATTGTAGAAACTTTTTTTAGAAAATAAAAATTATAGAAAAATGCAGCCTTTCTGTATATAGTACTGTAATTCTATAAATGGCTATGACTTTTAATTAATATCAAATGATGAATAGTGAGGAAATAATACCACTCACAAACATTTAATATTTTAACGTATTTTTCTCTGATTGCTTAAGATATATTTGGTCTGTGAGGTTCTAGTTGGTGTGTTTCAAAACCGTATTTTTAACAATATTGTTCTAGATTTTTATATGATATGGCTCCTCATTTTATATGATAGTGGCTAAAATTCATGCACTAACAACCATATGAAATATTTTGAAATAAATTATAGTTTTACATTACAATTTCACTGTCCCTTTGTTCCTCTAGGTGGCTTTTACGGTACTTTTTGATTTGGAAGCACTTCTGAAGATATGGTGTTTGGGATTTACTGGATATATTAGCTCATCTCTCCACAAATTCGAGCTGCTGCTCGTAATTGGAACCACTCTTCATGTATATCCAGATCTTTATCATTCTCAATTCACATACTTTCAGGTAATACAAATAATGCCTATTTATCTTTAGAATTATTTTCTTTCCAGGGAAAATACCAACAACTGTAGTAAATACAAACTTCAAATAGGCCCTGTGACATTTTAAATACCAAAAATAGTGCATTCATTTCATTGTTTTAAAAACTCTGAAAATTCAGAGTAATAAATGGAGATGTTTTACGTACAGTTCATAGATCAACGCAGTGTGTAGAGGTACGTATTTTATATGTACATGGATATTATGCATCTGTGCATACATGTAAAATTTTAAACTACATCAGATGTTGACACACACTTTAAAGAGCAGGAAATATGAATTTAATTCCAAGTGTAGTTCTCCCTTCTCAATAAGTCTAACTATGTTTGCTCAACACTAACTTACAGTTGAAATAATAAGAAATAAAACTTACCTTTACAGATTGTAATTAGTCATACTTCATTATTTATGAATTCCTATTAGTTTCTTTGTGATGATTAAATAACAATACCTATAATTTTTTACTTTTTTTATAATAACTGGATATCTATTTTTTCAAATGTGATATATTCAATCACATTACTTTATAATTATTCAGTAAACAAAAGTAATTATTACTTACGCTCTTTGTAATTGTTGAATAATAGCAATATGCTGAGCGTTCTTTTTAACTCCTTGGTCAAAATATAATATATGTATATGGGATAGCTTAACTTTTAAAATCTCAAGTATAGTCATTTTTCTGACTCAGAATTGCTCATTTGTATAATTTATCATGTAAATATCAGAAGTTGCATTGTTTTCTTCATAGATATTTTAAAATAGTTGGAGAATAAAATGGCAGTACAATTTTCAAAGAAACAATTCAGAGAAACAAGATTCTAACTCCTTAGATGAAAGAAAATACATTCCAACTTCACTGAACTTACTTATTGATGATACCAAAGCCATCATTTTCAGAGAAGTATTAACTTCAGGTGCCCGATCGTGACCTGAAACTCAGCACTCCTGATACCTGGGAGAAAGGACGTGAAAATACAATTTGCAAAAATGAAAAACATACCCCACAAACACACATGAAAAGCTGAGCCTCTCGTAGTCACAGCCAAGCACCCAGTGAACTCACAGAGGGTATCATGGTTCAAGCTTTCAGTACTGTCAACATCTTTGAACAGAAATCCCTTGCCACTGGTTGGGTTATATCCTCAGCCTTGGTTATCATAGGTGAGATGCCTGGGGCAAGAGACATACACATGTTTGAAACTCTTGATACAAAATATGCTTTCCAAACATTTGTGTCATTATATGCTCTTGGGCACTGCTGTCTAGATTCACAAAATCAACATGAGCATTTAGGACCTACATTAGAGAATCATTGTACATAATTACAGAAAATATGCCTCATAGTCAAAACTACAACATATCTTTTTTCCAAACCTATTAAATTAAGAAAGACATCAAAGCCTATTACAGCAAGGGTGCCATATAAAATATATTCAGGGCTTTAAAATTCTTATCATTTCTCATAGATAATTTTTCAGTGAAAAGTTACAAATAGGTCAGAATTTTGCACACAAAGATATTCATTCTAGAATTGTTTATGAGAGAAAAAAATGGGAACTGTTTAAGTGGTAAGCATATGAGGAATAGCTTAGTAATTCATATGCAAATTTGGCCATAAAAATAATTATGATGAATTTGTAGTAACTTAGAGATATGATTGTTCTATTTAAATGCAAAACAGTATAAAATTATATAACATGTATAGCTACATATCCATGCTATATATAACATATATAGCTCTATATATGTATGTAAAATACCTATAAATGAAAAAATGACCGGAAAGAAATAAACCAAATCATTACAGATGATTAAAAGTCACCACCTCTGGGTTGTTTTTCTTTTCGGCTGCGTGACTTATGGGGTTTTTAGTTCCCCAACTAGGGATCGAACTGGGACCCTCAGCAGTGAGAGCACGTAGTCCTAACCACTAGGTTTTTTCTTCTACTCTGTTTTTCACAAAATATCTAAAATCAGTGTGCATGGCTCCAATCGTTTTATATATAGACATATAGCTATAGATACAGTCACAATACAGGGTCAGTGAAGTTTGCAATTTTAATGTCTGTAAAACTTGTAATAGTTTATGTTAATAGTAGAGTGATTTTCATTTGTATCTCTCTATACATGGCCAAGTTTATATTTGTCTAATGAGATAAACACTGTCTCAGTTATTTTGTGCCTAGAAGCTAAATCTCTCAAGAAACTTAGATGTCACAAGGATTTTTGCAAATTCACATCTGGAGAACCCACTGTCCTGAACAGATTGGCTCTTTATGGGCTGACTTTGATCTCCCCTGTTGGTCCTCATGCTTGCTTCTCATCTCACTTGACCTTTCTTCATCGTGCTGGCAGCAGTTCTTCCCGTAGTGAATGTCACAATTTTTATATCTAAATGAAGTCAACAATTTAGTACAAAATGTCTCCCTTTATATCAGTTATCTCTGAGAGTTGGGTGTTATCCATCTCTTTATTCAGATGAGAGTTCCTGAGCACCTACTATGTGCCAGGCACTGTTCCAGATCCTGAGGGCAGAGAAGTGAACAAGGCAGAGAAGATGCCCACCTCGGGAAGCTTGCATTCTAGAGGGCAAACAGTTTATACACAAGTACACACAAGTACACAAGTACGAGTGCACGAAAGGAATGCGAGTACAGGAAATGCCATCCAGGAGAGACAAGCTGAGTGAAAAGGATAGAAGTTGTGGGGTGAGGGTGCTATTTTAGATAAGTTTGTTCAGGGAAGCCCTCTTTGAAGAGGGGACATTTGGGCAGAGAAGGAGCGAACCTTGAGAAGGTCTGGGTGGATGCATTCCAGGTAGAGAGAACTACATGGCACCTGTCCTAAGGAGAATACATGCTTGATGGAGTGAACATAGGGCATATTACAGGGAGTAATAAAGTCTTCGCAAAATGCTCTGGTTCTGACATAGCAGGGTGATGACACCGGCTGGTATTTATTGTGCACCTACTGTGTGCCAGGCACTCTGCCGAGTGCATCGCTTCATTTGTTTCTCGTTAGAGAATAAACTGTTTTGATGGAGTGTAAACTGCGATCCCTAGAGACTGAATAACTTGCCCAAGACCACATAACTAGCAAATGGTGGAAACTCATTCCCAAGAAGTTTAATCTTATATTCATATTCTTAACCACTCAATTGCTACAGTATCTCACTATTAATCAGCACAGTGACCTTTAACAACAGACTTAGAAATGTGACCAGGAAAATGTGCTTTGGAAGCAACCACAAAATGTCCTACAGTGCTTATCTTTGAATGTATGGTTTACTTTATTTCGTATCTGTAGGAACACAGAATCAAAAGGCTTTATTGGGTAGACAGAGTGAAAAGCACACTTATCCCCAAATAAATGAAAAGGCATAATTAGAATTACCGATAAGGATTTTGCCTTTCCACAGATGCAGGCCTGCCCCTTTGAAAATGCTTATCAAATCACCAATGTGGGAATTGTGTTAAGTTATGTTTCTTCCAGCTAATGAAATATTAATTTATCAAAATTGCACAGATGTGCATAGACTGTTTTTATTAGAATTTGGGACAGGATTCAAGATTACTTAGGCAATCTTTTAAATATGATTTTAATGCAAGTGGAGAAAACACAAGGTACTGAAATTTGAGCAATAAACCAGTTGAATTGTTCCTGTAAACTTTCCTGGACTCAGCTGTTTAACTATTAGATACTGAATCATTTATGTCTAAGAATAAATAAAAGTGTAAAATCTTTTCATATTATTATTCTGGATGTTACTATTTTAATAGTTCTTATGATAAAGCTGTTTGCTTGTTATTTGGGAAGATGACCCAAGTGTAATATGTTCTGATTTGGAAATGTATGTTAAGAATTATAGCGGGAAAAACTAGTAGCTTAACCATGCCTGTGGTATAATGTTTAATTTGAACAATATAATTTCTCACATAAATTTTCTTCTTAAAGTATTAAGTATTTTAAATGAGCATGAAGGAAATCTACATTTTTCTCAACTTCTTTAAACATTTGTCCATTAGTTTATGAGACGTGCAGCTACAACCCACACTATTGGTATTTGTGTTCTGCAGACAATGAGAATACGGTTCACCATTAGTAGTTCCTGTTAATTCAGAGTCTGGGGGTAGCGGGTAAATGTGGCTTCAGGGATGGCCAAATTCAGAGACTAACATGGTATTATTGGGACCCCGTCCATTTCTCCACTCACCTTTCTTCTGTGTTGGTATCATTTCTAAGCTCTCTTTGTCCATGTGGTGGCTAAGATGGCTCCCAGAAGCTCAGGGCTTATGTGGCTCTTACAGTAATTCCAGCTGGGGCTAAAAAATAGGACACCTCTCATAGGTCCCACAGAAGTTCTGATGACTGAGGTCATTGTGAATACCCTGGCCAGGCCTGGATCATGGGGGTCAGGAAGTCCCTTCTGGACCTCATAGACTAAGAGGATTAGGAAGCTAGGGTTGCTGGAAAAATCCAAACGCATGTTATTTTGTGTAAAAATTTAAATCTAGGGGGTTTGTTTGTTTGTTTTGTTTTTTGCGGTACGTGGACCTCTCACTGTTGTGGCCTCTCCCATTGCGGAGCACAGGCTCTGGACGCGCAGGCTCAGCGGCCATGGCTCACGGGCCCAGCCGCTCCGCTGCATGTGGGATCTTCCCGGACCGGGGCACGAACCCGTGTCCCCTGCATCGGCAGGCGGACCCTCAACCACTGCGCCACCAGGGAAGCCCTAAATCTAGGTTTTTAAAGCATTTCCTGTTCCTTACTGTATTCTTTCTTCTCCTGAGAAGCCTTTACAGACACCTTAAGCTCTTATTGATAGCGAACCATCTTGGACTACCATTCTACTTATCATCTTTCATTTATACCAAGACCACAATTTTCCTATTTTAATATCTCTAAACTGGGATGTGTCTTATAATCAGTGGTGTGTTATACTTTAATTGGCGGCATTTTTCAGTTTCTCAGTGGTACATAAAAAAATCGATGGCATCTTAGACTTGTTGAAAAATGCTACTTTTCCATATTTTATACTTCAACTTTTAATGATATTCTACTTTATATTTTTAATCTTATAGATATGCCCTTAAGAGCTGTGCCTTTGTATTATACTCCTTTTGTAACAGTAATAGCCATTGAATCTTATTTGTCCAACACAGTGTTTGGCACATAATAATATTTGTTAAGTGAATGAGAAAATTAATTAGTTATGGGTGGTAGTTTTTGCATATATATATATGCAAAACATTTAAACATGTGTGTGTTTAGATAACCAGCTGAGCACGTATAACAAAGTTCTAAAAAATACAGGGCTTGCGTAAGATAGAAGTGTGTTTCTCTCCAGTTGGTGGGAGTCCAGGGCAAGTAGGTGGCTCTGCTCCCCAGGGCCATCCAGAAAGCAGGCCTGTTGGGTTAGACTGAATCTGTCATCTTCTATACGAGGCTTCTATTTTTGTTCCAAAGGGACAATTACAGTTGTTTTAATTTCCCAGCCAGAGGAAGGTATGAAAAGAGTGTCCAGGGCAAATTATTTAACTTAAAGTGCAAAAATCACTTCTTTTCACATTCCATAGGTCTGAACCTAGTCCACCGGCCACAACTAGATACAAGTGGGGCTGGAAAATGCAGTCTGTAGCCTTGCTAGGCTAAAATTCAGCAAGTTCTATTAGTTAAAGGAAGGATAGAATAGATCTTAGCGTAGCAGTCTCAGCCATGAGTAAAGACTCCTTGATAGATGGATTTTTAAAATTTCCTTTTGAATGTACAGTAATCCCTAGGAAAGTTTGTTTTATGAGACAGTGAATATGCCTAATATTGAACTAATGTTTTCTTTGATATTTGAACATTAGAACAAATGAACATTAACAAATGTGTTAATTAATGCCACTTTGAATTATCACATCATATACATTAAAACACTGAGTTGTCACCATTTTCCTTCCTTCATTCCTTTGGGATTTATTGAGTTCTTGCTATATGGCAGTCACTGAGCTACTGATATCTTAGTTATTAAATTGTTTAATTTAATTGCTAAATGTGATTTTATAGAGTGCTATGAAAAATGAGATTTTAGTATGAACTTATTTAAGATTCAGTATAAATAAACGATCAAGTGTGTGTGTTTTTCTCTCCCACAATAGGTTCTCCGGGTAGTTCGGCTTATTAAAATTTCACCTGCATTAGAAGACTTCGTGTACAAGATATTTGGTCCTGGAAAAAAGCTGGGAAGTTTGGTTGTATTTACTGCCAGCCTCTTGATTGTTATGTCGGCAATTAGTCTGCAGATGTTCTGCTTCGTCGAAGAGCTGGATAGATTTACGACGTTTCCAAGGGTAAGAACAAAAGATGCAGTCGGTTTAATTCAGTTATTCTGAATCAATATCAAAGTAATTTCACTTTAACAGTGGTTTTAAAATATTGTCTTTTTCTGTAACTTGGAGTAGTTCAGTTTTAATATTCAGAGTGGTCTTTTCTGCAGAATACAGGTGTTTGAGAACATTTTCAGCATGGTCAGATTATGTGTCAATTCTAAAATTCTGGAAATAATCTTATAGAATGAGATGCAGAAACCAGTAAAGATGGAAGATAGGGTTCTTAGTACCTATAAATGAAAATATAGCAGAACTTTAAAATTATTAATTTAAAAATGTTTAAAGTTTGCTTTTATGTGTTTGTGAGAGTTAACATTTTAAATCTGTTTTACAGTTCATATATATTTTTATGTCAGGCATGATCTAGAAGGAAATTTTGATTTTCAATATATGAATTTCATAAACTCTTCAGATTTGAAGTGTCTTTAAAAGATCATCTAGTTCATAACTCTGTATTCTTGTTAGAATTCACTTAGGCTAAAAAGAAAGTTAAAAACCAGTCAATCCATAAAGAACTTGTGTAGAAGATACAGCGCCTAATCAGAAGGATCCTGAAATTTAACTCCATGTGGATTTAGAAATATGAAAAAATATAATGACCAAGGCAAAGAATATATATAGATATTTTTATAGCCTTGGGGTAATAACAACATATATTTTTTAAAAAAATAAGCTTTGAGGGCAAACGTGTCTGTAACGTAACAGATAGACTAACATAGCCTGGGTTATTTTTTTAAATTTTAACAGATAGACTAAAATACTCTGGGTTATTACTTGTTTTAATCTTGTACTAAATGTGTTACTCATTGCCAAGCATTTGTTGAGTGCCTATCAAAAGCCAGGCCGTGTTGGCCATCCTGAGACATAAACAATTAAGTTCCTAGTCTTCAGGTATTCTCAGTGGAGGGTGGGTAACCAGTAAGTAGACATAAAACATGACAGGCTTTGATAAAGGCAAACACAAGGTGCTCTGGGAACCCCGAGGTGAGGTCCATAACCAGGAATGGAAGAATCCAGGAAGACTCCCTGGAACAGGAAGTTAGTGAGGAACAGCTGGATGGAGCCAGAGGAGGTGCACAGAGAACAGTGTTCTGGGTCATGGGGACAGCATGTGCTGAAGGTTGAACTGAGCTGTGTCTTGTTCCAGCACTTAAATAAGAAAGGGCAGTCGCTGACAGGAGGAGGATATAAAGCCAAGGAACTTTTAAGTTGGTGAAAGCGTGATCACGATTAAATGCCAGTGAGAGAGCGCAAGGAGAGGGCAGTAAAGATGTGTGAGCTAAAGAGGATGCTGGCAGAAGGCTTCTGAAGGCAGCCTGCAGGGCACTGGGGCAGGGCAGGTGTCGAGGTGGTCTCGTAGGACAGCAAGCCGAGGCGAAAGTCACAGCGAGCCTTGGTTCACTTTCAGCTGCAGTGCAGGCAGCAGGCAGGAACCGGCACCGCTGCCCAGGCCCTGTTCTGCCCACTGGACAGCACTGGGTGAGGGGCAGGTGCGCCAGCCCTGGCACGGTGACGAGGGAGGGATCTTTGCCCAGGAGCTCTGGGCAAAGCTCCTGCCCTTTTATGAACCGGGGAGGGCGTAGGGATATGACTAGAGGAAGGGCTAGAAGTGAAAATGTACTGAGTCAGGATGGAGAAAAGTGCCTCAGCTGAGGCCCCCGCGTGGGGGAGACCTCCGAGCAGAGGCACGCGGGCTGGGAATGCCGCTGTGCACAGGAGCGGGGCAGCCTGGGGGCCGAGTCCTTGCCTGAAACTCCCTGCAGGCACTGCAGTGCACAGCTGTGCCCCAAGACCATGTGGGGAGGGCAGCTTCCCTCCCCTCCCCATGAGCCTGCCGGGCAAAGCCTGGTCCCTGGCCGTGGTCGGGTCACTTAGGATTGGCCTGGAGCCAGACTCCTCTACAGTGGGACCAGCTCTTCCTCCAGGGATAGAGAGATGTAAGCAAAGATGACAGTGTTGTCGTCAAGGCCACCTTCTCTTAGGCTGCCCCTTCACTGCCCCCTCGCTGGGTAAATACAAAGAGCAGACTGCCATCCCCATCATGATCACCGTCCGCCCCTCAGGCCAGTTTAATTCAGCTCCCCCTAAGGGTCAGCCATTGTTCTAGGCCCGGGGTGGGGAATGGGTACTAAACGGTAACAAGCCTTTATTTATTACACAGACCTATCTTAATTTCATACCTTATCTTCATTTTTTGCCCTTTCCTCTCATTTCACCCCACCAACTTTATATCCTTTACCCAAAACCTCTTTGAACCAGATGATTTTTGGAGTGCAGAATATTCTAGATATTGTAAGGGTGATATCACCCTCCACAGCTGTCTGAATCAGCACCCTGTAACAAACACATTAATATTTCTCTAGCGAAACATCAACCTTCAGACAAAGAAGGGTAAATAAATACAATAAATAAGACCTAGGTCAGATCAGACTTTTGCCACTAAATGAGCTACCAACAAAACCAAACAAAACACCTTTGGGTATTTTCAAAATGTTCTGAATATTGAAGCTGTGAATAAGGGCTGTGGGCCTGCATATGAAAGCATCGTGGATAAGAGTCTATACTTACTGCTCCATCACTTTTTAGTTATGTGACACCAAATGAATTATTCTTTAAGCTTTTATTTTTTCACATCTAAAATACAGGCAAAAATGGTATTTCCCTCATAGCATTGTGTGTGTTGAATGATATACAAAAACAACCCAACTCTGGGTTTAGAAAGCATTAAAAAAGTGATATCCCTGCTTCCCTGGTGGCGCAGTGGTTAGGGGTCTGCCTGCCGATGCAGGGGACACGGGTTCGTGTCCCGGTCCGGGAGGATCCCATATGCTGCGGAGTGGCTGGGCCCGTGAGCCATGGCCACTGAGCCTGCGTGTCCGGAGCCTGTGCTCCGCAGGAGAGGCCACGGCAGTGAGAGGCCTGCGTACCGCAAAAAAAAAAAAAAAAGAAAAAAGAAAAAAAAAGTGATATCCTATATAATATATTTGAAATTGGCATAATACAGAGGCTACTCTGTATTAAAGACAAGGCTGCTTTAGATCCAGTCCTGCCTTAGCCCCTTGGGATTTGCTCTAATTTCCCAGCCATAATTGTAATCAAGTAGCATTGTATTTTCAGATCTCCAATTACTCAGTTGTGCTTTTCCGCCTGATTACTGTGACCATCTTAATGAAAGCAGCCAGCAACTATGGGGCCTCTAATCAGTTATACAGCAGCTGACAGCGTTGACACGGGAAGTGACTAGATTTCTCCTTACATATGAATGCAATTAAGAGTTAAATTCCTAAACATAATCAAATCTTGCAAGAAATGTTAAAAATATTACAATTACAAAAAGCCATCATAATCATTCCCAGCCAAATAAAGCATCATCTGTTGGTGGCACTTGCCTGATATGAAATGATCAGGAAAGATGATTATAAACACAGGGCAGACGATGCTAGATTTTTGCGGGCCTTGTCCCCTTCCATCCTCATGGGACAGCTCCCTCATTACTCAGTGGCTGGGTGTTGAGGTAGGTTGGTTAATTATATTATTAGCCAAAGCACAGCGCATTAGGAGAACAGATTTTCTGTAAGAAAAATCACGTGATCCATCCCAGTGCAAAATCGGAACTTTTAAAATCAGCAATTGTTTGTATTATCTTTACTTGGATCCACTCCATCTTGGAGGCTAGCAACCCCCATCACACACAGGACCATGGGATGCAGGAAGCAACTGCAGGAAGGTGTGAGAGGCTCAAGAGAGGACCGGTCATGAAGAGAGGAGCGTTCTTGGTGAAGGGGACCCAGCATCTGTGCCCGGGAGATCATTACTCTGGCTGTTTTTGGAACCTGACCTTGACCTAGCCATCCGGGGGGGGTATAGTCTCTCTAGGGAAACAGGACTAGATGTAAAACCCAACACTGGTTTGATTGGACCTGATTGTATCCTGGGCTCCAGCAACCTGCTGTGAGACCCCTCTAAGAGGAGCTGACATGGACCTGGGAAGCTGGTGTCCCTTCCACATCCCAAGAAGAGAAAACCCTGAAGGGGCAGAGCGACATAGGAGACAACAGCACCCGGGCACACTAAGTAACCGCCCAGCGCGTTGACCCTCTGATGCAGCTCCATCTACGCTGGAAGACCCCAGGTGCTTCTGGAGATACTCAAAGGTGAAAGGATACTAAAGGGATTAGGATTATTCCACCGGTTCCCCAGTGGGTCCCCGTGCCTTATTCGACCACACTGCAGCCTGTGCTCCATTTGCAGTAAAACTGATCCTTCTTCAATGTAAATTGCCTCATGACACTCTCCTATTTAAAATACTTCAAGATTCTCCTTTCCCTCAAGATAACAAACATTTTAATAGGGTTTTCAGTATCTTTTCCGCTCTGGCCCCATTTACCTCTTTGGGCTCATATTTCAGGATTTCCCCCAACACACCTTTCAAAGGCAGAGATGGTGTCTACCTTTTTTTTTTTTTTTTTTTTTTTTTAAAGCCACGCAGCATGTGGGATCTCAGTTCCCAGACCAGGGATCGAATCTGTACCCCCTGCAGTGGAAGCTCAGAGTCTTAACCACTGGACCACCAGGGAAGTCCTAACAACGTCTATCTTGCTCATTTAAATCCTCCATTTTAGCACAATCCTTGCCACAGGGTAGCTGGTGAATAGGTGTTTGGATGAAGAATGAATAATAGTCCTGGACCAAAACAAACCTCTCCGATCCTTCCACACTGTATCAGGCTCAACAGGACAGATGCCTTCTTCTGCTGTTGTCTACAGCTCCGAGACCCCTGTCAGCCTCCATCACTGCCCTTACCCTCATCCCATCAGCAATGTCTGCATAATTCTGTCTGAATGCTTTGGCTGCAAGTAGCAGAAAATTGACTCCAACTAACTTAAACAATTAGACTCCAACTAACTTAAACAAAAAGGATTTATCTCACAAAATTCAAGGGATTAGGTAGACTTGGGGAAGCCAGGACTCTGGGTCTTTCACTGAAATTCTCTCAGTTGTTGTCATGGGTTAACTTATGTGCCCCCAAAAGATGTGTTGAAATACTAACCCTCAGTACTCCCAAAATGTGACCTTATCTGGAAATAGAGATAATCAAGTTAAAATGAGGTCACTAGGGTGAACCCTAATCCAATATGACTGATATTCTATAAAAAGGGGAGATTTTAACACCGAGACAGACATACACAGAGAGAAGACAATGTGACACACATGGGGAAGACGGCCGTGTGATTGTCATGACATCTACAAGCCAAGGACCTCCAAGGATTGTCAGCAAGCACCCAAGGCAGAAGAGGCAAGGAGAATCCTTCAGAGGGAGCGTGGTCCTGCCGACACCTTGATTTCTGATGGCTCGCCTCCAGAACTGTGAGATAATACATTCCCACTGTTTGAAGCCACCCAGTTTTGGGTACCAGCAGCCCTAGCAAAGCAAAGCAGTTTCATTGTCCATGTGTTGTCTTCATGTGTTAACAAAATGGATGCAACATTTTCAGGCTTCGTGATAAAATCTAGAAGAAGGAGGGTCACCTCCGCCCAGATCTCCTTAGAATCAAGGACACCTTTCCCAGTGCCTTCCGCCCCGCTCTGCCCCACAGCAAACCAGCTCTCTTCTCTCATCCGGCAGGATTGGGTCACTTGGTCACTACTAAATGAATCGCTGGCAAGATGGCTAGAGTCAAGGTGGTTGGCTTGGATTCATCATAGGGGAAGAAATGGATACTGGGGAGACAGCCACAGAAGCCACTACAATGGTCAGACCCAAAACCTGGACGAGATTTCTCTCACTCATTTCTGCCTCTGAAGCTCCCATATGCCCTGTGCAAACAGGCTGTGTAGATAGACACAGAGTAGGAGGAGGACTGGTGTTTAATTTCTCTCCCGGAAGCATCTGGGTCCCAGCTCCTTTCCAAGATGCCCACATAGGACCTGCCAAGCAGCCAGCATAGGACCTGGCACATACTGGGTTCCTGCTTCCCATCTTTATGGTTACTTCTGTCACACACCATCGACACGTATGCAAGGTCTCATCTTCTTTACTAGACTGCAAGTAGCTTGAAGTTGGCAGCACTGTGCTCTTTTCTCCTGACACCTCTCAGAGCACTTATTAGCACTGTGTCATGGGATCTGCAGCATCAGGACGCAGAGACAGAGAGGAAACAGCCAGAGGAGCCTCAGCAAAAACCCCGTGAGATGGAGGAAAGGAGCCTGAATGTTTTCAGTGGGAAAAAAAAGAATGACATATTGACACAATTTAATAAAACAACTTTGTCATCTCAAGGCAATAACTTTCTCTTCTAATTTGAACAAAACAGACACACTGCTAAGTAGAAATAACAAGATCAAGTCCTGCTGGGAGGCAGTATCCCGCCGTTCCTGTTTTGTTGGGACTAGTAGGTTGTATTATAAGGAGAACAATTAGATTAGCTTTTCATGAAGGAAAAGCCCATACAGGTCATGAGACAGGTTGCTATAGGCAAGAGCCACATCTCTCTGTAACAAAGACAGAAAGTTTGCGTTTTCTCCTGGTTGCCCGACAAAAGCTCATGTGCGCAATTTCACCACTGTTTTTGTTCTGTTTATCCCCCTACTTGGTATATGAAGAAACTTTCTTCTATGTTGCTAAAACACTTGCAATAAACATCCCCTGTAGATCTTTAAATAGCTCAGTATCTTTATTCCTTTTAATTTCCTACTAAAATAACAATAAGCAGGCCTCAGTTGTTTTGCATTCCTACAAATGGGGATAGTTTTTATTCATAAAGAATACACTACCCTCCATAATACAGGGTACTTGAATTTTAATACTGTTTATTTGATATGTTTTCTTTTTTTTTTTTTTTGATATGTTTTCTTAATTTGCATTCTCTAAATACTAATTACTTGCTCTACTGAATTTTCAGTTATAAAACCATGTCCAAAGCAGTTAAACAATTTAAGCAGTAAATACTATAAAACACTTAATTACAAATTAATTTCCCTGTTTCCTCTCACCACCAGAATGGCTAATGATGCTTTTAGTTGCATTGAAAGAATTACTGAGAAATTTGAAGAAACAACTTGCCCCTTAATCTTTTTCAGTGTTTGCCATTTGCTACATTTTTAATCAATTCAGGGTTTACCTTATCTTCAAAAGGATAATTAGTTCAATTTATATTGCCGAAATCTGTATTAATTTTTGTTTTTTATTGTTTGGTCTTCCATGTATTTTTAATTTTTCATGATATATTTCAGGCATGCAAAGGTATATAAAGAATAATAAAATGTATTCTTCTGTGGCCACATGCAGTTCAAAAAGCAGATTAGCAATGGATCTGAAGTCCTTGAGCACATGCCCCTTATCCCTCTCCTCCCTTTCCCATAGAGAACCACTTTTCTGAATTGGATGTTTGTCCTTAGTACATCCCTTTATGCCTTGAGTGCATATATAGGCGTCAGCTGAGAATCACATATCTTTTTGCGTAATTTAAACCCGCCTTATGGGGTCTCATACTGCACTGTTTCTTCTGCTAATTGCTTTTTTTGCTCAGCACTGTTTGTGAGATTTACCAATATGAGTACTTGTAGCTATATTTTATTTATTTCCCTTGGGGTATAATGTACAGCTATACATTGCACCATATTATATATATATAGAGAGAGAGAACACTATTCAGAGAAACATTGCACAATTTATTTTCCCATTCTCCCGTGTGGTAGGTGAATTCTAAAATGGGTTTCCAGGACATCTGACCCTCTACATAATCTTTTCCCTGTGGGTTTGGGCAGGACTTGTGAATATGATGGGATTTCACTCCTGGGAATAGGTTGCTAATGATGGAATTGGAGTGAAGCAAAAAGGAGGTTATCTTGGGTGGGCCTGACTTAATCAGAGGAACTGGGCCCTTTCTGAAGAGAGAGATTCAAAACAAGAGAGGGTCTCCAGTTGGCCTTGGACAAGTAAGCTGCCATGTTGTGAAGGGCCATGTGGCTAGGACCTGAGGGTGGCTTCTGGGGGCTGTGAGCAAGAAACCAGCACCCTCAGGCCTACAACCACAGGAAGAGAATTCTGATAACAACCCAAATGAGGGTAGAAGACCCCAAGTTCCAGATGAGACCGCAGCCCAACCTACACCATGATTTCAGCATCTGAGACCCTGAGCAGGGAACCCAATTACACCCCACCCACACCTCTGACCTACAGAAACTGTGAGATAATCAGTGAGTGTTTTAAGCCATTAAATTTGTGGCTTGTTACACAGAAATAGAAAGCTAATGCATGCAGGTTTGAGAGGTGTGTTTCTAATATTTTGTGACTCGAAACAGTGCTGCTCTGAACATTGCATGTTAACTTGCACACATCTGAATTCTGCACTTGTGAAATTCTGCAGATGTGAAAATACTGTTAGCGTGTGCAGCTAAGACTGGAATTGCTGGGTCTTAGAATAAAGATATCTTCAACTTTAATAGATAGTGATAAACTTACATTCCAAAGTACTTTTACCAATTTATCTGGCATCTGTAATATATGAGAATGTTCTCAGCTTCAACTCAGCAATATTTGGTCTTGTCAGGCTTTGTTCGGCTTTTAAACATTTAGTTCTTTGTTTAACCTGAATTGATTTTTGTGGCTGCTGTAATAAGATAGGGAACAATCTTATTTCTGTTTGTCTAACCTATTGTCACAGTACCATTTATTGACTGGTCTATCCATTCCCCACAGTTCTGTGGTGCCAGCTGTGTCATCGTACGATTCCACATGTGTGCCCGAGTCAAGTCACACATGCTCCCTTTTCATCTCCTTTTGCCATTGAATTTTTTTCTGGTCAGCCTCCAGTGAAGCCCAGTAAATACCCAGCTTAGCAATCTCCACCTTTCAGGGGTCCATGACTTTGCCCCTTGTGTGACGTGACATTAAAAACCAAAGTCTAGCAGAGCTCATAAATCCCCTAGGGAAGGTGCCTTTTCTTGACTCAAGCTGCCTGTTAGTTTTTGGTCCTGGAGTTTCCATTATATTCCTGGATCTTAACTAGGCCTTTTAAAGGATGTCTGTTTCATGTTGTCCAGAATTTCCTATGGTTTTTTTTTTTTTTTTTTGCGGTATGCGGGCCTCTCACTGTTGCGGCCTCTCCCGTTGCGGAGCACAGGCTCCAGACGCGCAGGCTCAGCGGCCATGGCTCACGGGCCCAGCCACTCCGCGGCATGTGGGATCCTCCTGGACCGGGGCTCGAACCCATGTCCCCTGCATCGGCAGGAGGACTCTCAACCAGGGAAGCCCCTCCTATGGTTTTAAAATCATTTTTTCTCATGTACGATCAGACACTGAGGTTCTGTTATAAATTTTTGAGGCAAAAAATGAAAAAAGAAAACCACTCTGTTGACTGTCTTTCAGATAGATAGCTTTATTTTTTTTTCTATAGGCACAACCCAAGGCCAGGCATCCTAGTGTCTGCTTTCCTCATCTGCAGCCTCACATCTCTCTGCATTTGTTTGCATTACAGATATTATCTCCACTTTGATTCTTTTTTTTAATTGAGATTTTATTTTTATTTATTTAAATTTTATTTTTTGGCCACGCTGCACAGCACGTGAGATCTTAGATCCCTGACCAAGGATCGAACCCGCGCCCCCTGCATTGGAAGCGCAGAGTCTTAACCACTGGACCGCCAGGGAAGTCCCTCCACTTTTATTCTTATATCCTCATGTGTATACATCTCTTTGTATTTGCTTGCATTACAGATATTATCTCCACTTTGTTTCTTATATCCTAATGTTTATACTCCCCTCATCTGCTACACCCCCGGAAGTTTTCCACAAATACTGCATATTTCCATTCACAGTGAAGACTAAATAGATTGTGTGCCTATTTTGTTGTTGTTTATAATTCAGACAGCATTCTCCATGTGATGGAGCTATGCGATGGCCACACATGAACCAACGTACTTTCACTTACAGCAGAGTTGAGCACATAAGGACGAACTGAACTTATCCTCTAGTAGAAACATAAGAAGGAGCTCAAGCCAGAAAGTGAAATGTGCTCCAATAGATGTAGTCAGTTGTAAAGTAATATCAAAGATATCCTGGAGGGTATTTAAAAATTTCCGGGAACCTATTATATGCTATGTATTGTGCTTCCAACTATCGTTTCATTTTAATAAGAGAGGAGGAGATTGCTTCCAGGGAAGGAAGTCTGCAGAGCTTTATGAAGAGTTGTCATCAGGGGTAAATATGATTCCCCAGGAGGATTTGGGTAATGGCATTAAATGAGAGTATTCTATGTAAGGAAAACCGAGTGAGTAAATCAGAGACATGGAGAATCACAGTGTGAAAGGAACTGCAGTGTCGGGCTGGAGCCTGACCATTGGGTGTCTTCCGAGGTTGGGATTGTGACACGGGGGAGCCATTGAAGATTTTTACTTTCTTCGTTATTTTTCCTGGAGAATAGTGGAAGAGCTATTTTGACGAAGTTTACACTGAAAAAAATGTTATTTCTCTGAGGAGGTTTTTCATTGCACAAGACTCACCTTTATTGACCAAAGACAAAAATTTACGATCAGTTGCAGAACTTCTGGCATCCTCAGGGCAGTAGGGGAGGTAATTTTTTATTTTGTCTGTGTGACCACTATTGTGTCAAATCTTCCACAGTCTCATAAAGTCAGTCCCATCTGAGGCTTTAAGCCAAATTGTCATCCGTGCCTGGACATGGCCCTGCAATAGAAACTAGCAATTTGGTTTAAGTTTTAAAGTAATGCAATATATAGCTTAATGTAACCACTTCCCTCATAAAACCTGAAAAATTAACTCTATTTCCTTTCTGCTATAGCATCTGAGGTTCTTTGGCTTCTATTTGAATTTATATTTGTGGTGATTCATCAGTGGCATAGTGATAAAATACTATCCTGTGCTCTTCCTCTTGGAGGACTATTTGAACGCAGCATGAATCACACAGAAATGGCCATATCTTTTCCTGTGGCTGTGTGTTGATATCATTTACCACTGAACTTCAGTATTCCAGGAATTATGACATTTCTTGAATAAAGCATCCTTCTAGTCCTACCCCTGATCCCAGAAGCATATTCTTTGGGGGAGAACCTTTTTTTGCACCTTGTCATATTTTGGTAGTTTTCTACCAGTCATCTTGCAACTGAAAGTGGGGTCCGGCTGTTTGCAGCTCAGAAGCCATTAAAGAGGCCAGGTTGGTGGAAAGGAAAGTTCGCTTTATTTTGGATGCTGGCAACGGGGGGTGAAGGCAGACTCCTGTGCAAAGGCCGACTCCCCTCACTGACACTCAGGGGGCAAGAATTTTTATAGGCGGAGGGAGGGGCTACATGCAGAAACAGCACAGTCAGCTCTGACCGTCATCTTGACATTGGTCATCGGTGGTCTGACCAGTGTCATCTTGATTGTTTTAGGTACAGTTAATCTTCAGTTCCAGGGTCGGTTTGTCCCCATTTCTTTGAGGCCTGTTCTCGGAATTGTGGCAGCTTATGTCATGGCTACAGCCTGATCATCGTGTAGTTAACTTCTTCCACCTGGTGGTGGTTTCAGTCTCTATAAGACAGCTCACAGGATATGGCTCAGAATATTATCTGTAACCCTTAAGGAGGAACTAAATGTCCTTGACTATGCTTGATGACTAAACTATCATTATTTGGTCTCCTTGGGCTGTTTTCCTTTGTTTCTGCATTTTCTCACTTCTCTGATTAAACTTATTCTTTGGCTAAAGTTTTTCCCAAACAAAAGGCAGGCTGAGGACATGGGGGGCAAGGACAATAGGGTCCTGCTCCGTTTCAATCTTATTTGTAGTTTTCCAACTAGTAGTTACCATATTACATAAATATTATTTTAATAATCAGTCTACTCCATTGCACCAACTTCAAAAACCAGTAAGAGTTATTAATGAGGAATATGTGTGTGTCTCCTTCAGTTAAGATGAGTTTCTGTGAGCATATTTTCACTGATGAAAAGCTAACTATATTTTAAATACTTTGTTGAGTCTTGCTTACAAAAAAATACAATCTATAGTCAGACATTTCGACTAGTCTCTCGTGGTTACATATAATAAAAACAGAACAACAGTAAATATCTTAGAGGATTATTAGAAAGTTTAAAGGATATAATATATTCAGACTAGTTAACATTGTGCTGACAATGTAACAGGGAATCAATAAGCAGTAGCAACTAGTGTTTTTCTTAAATAATGTGGAAGTCCAGCTTCTTAGCATGAAACACTAAATTCCTAGCAATAATCATATAGCCCAACATAAAAGTATCCCTCAGTAAATCATTGGGCATTAACTGTACAGAAAGCATTCAGTTTTCTGTGTTGCACTGAAAGTTTAAAAATCCACCCCCATTCTGGTTTTGACTATTCTTTTTACTCACCCTTTGCAACTTTCAACAAAAATGCAAAAAGTAAAAAATTATAAATAAGAGTACTGCTGGAATCTGAAATAGCTTATCATTCACTATTTCACATCTGGGACTAAATGCAGAACCATTTAATGACTGATGTATAGGTTCATTCTTTCCCCACTGCCCACCCCTTGGGTACAACTGCCTACCTCTACAGAGGATTCTCTCCAGCCTTCTCAAACATCTTCTCTATGAATCAATGTTAAAACCTTAATGTCTAGGAAACAAGACAGGATAAAAATATATGTGTGCATACGAGTGAGCATGCATGTAGCTGAGTACATGTGTGTGCAGATGGGGGCGGGGTGGGGTGTCGGGGCGAAGGGAGCTGTACTAGGCAAGTGGCAGTGGATGGGTTGCATCCTGTAATCTTACATTGTGCAATACAAAAGGGGAAAAACAGTATAGGCAGGGACTAGATATAGAAAGAACCCTGGTAACTAGTTCAGACTTAAGTCTGTAGTATTGTTTTTGTTGTTATTTTAGTTTTCCATGTGCCATTAATTCAATTCAGAATCTCAGGAATAAGGCAGTGAGCAAAGGTCAAAAATCTCACCTCAATCCAACAGAAATGTACTGGATACATTTCTGAAAGAAAAACTCCAGAAATTTGACAATAAAGCATGCATAGTTATATGAATGACCAGAAAGAGAATTCCGCTAACAATGTAGGCAAATGTCACACTTCGTGTCTCTTTGGATAAGCCATGTCCTTTCAGGTTGATTGAAAAAAGGAAGTAAAACCAATTGGAGGATTATGGAAAGTACAGCAAAATAAAGGAAAGGGAATACTACCTTGGAGCATGAGGAAGAATGCAAATTTCTGCATTATTCAACTAAATAAATAATAATAGACTTAAATTGCAGGCAATTGAGCAATACACGGAAAGAAATGTTTATTCTATTTTGCCTTAATCCAAATAGGCTATAATGTATCCAACAAGAATTATACCTAGGTCCAATAAATTTAAGCAGAATTTAAAAGAATTAATCTAAAGGGAAAACAAAATCAAAATTACAGTGGAAGCAAAAACAAACCCTAAAGTTCATCATGAGGACGTCCATGTTTCCTAGAGCAAATATACACCGAAATAGATTAAACAATGATTATGAGGTAAAAACAAACTAGTTTCTAGAGAAGCGTAATTATCTCTGATTAAGTCTAGAGAAACGTTTCCCCAGAGGTCATTATTATTAATAGTAATAATTACTGGATTTAAGTATTTTTTACCTGTGAGGTCCCTATAGCAAGAACTTTTCATAGATAGACATTTATAGAAAGAAAGAGATACACATACATACATAGATATCTACATATATGTAATGGAATCCCCAAAACTACCCTGTTAAGGAAGTATTTTCCCCACATTATAGATGCTATTAAAAAAAAGCAGTGAGAACCAACAAGAAACTGTATACGGCTACAATAATTAAAAGAGTATGATTTAGGGTTAACATACAGATGAATGGGCAAACATATATATCCATTGAAAAAACATATGACAAAGAAAGGATCACAATGAATGATTAAAAGACTAATTATTAGTAGTAATGTTGGGGATACCAAAGCCCTCTCATACTATGTACCAAAATAACTCCCTGGTAAATTAGAGCAAGGATATTTAAAGTGTAAAAATGTAGAAAGCAAAGAAAATACCATCTTTCATCTTAGATCGTCAGGGACTTTTTAGGCCTAGAAGAAGGATACATTTGAATTTTCAAACAAGTCAAAAATAATCACCATAGGTAGTTTTTAAAAACAAAGGAAAATGTGACGGTACAACCATAATTTGTAATACATATTAGTAAGAACATGTCAAATGGACAAGGTTTGTTCGTTATTTTGGTTTTTGGTTAATGATAATGCTCATTGCCAACAGAAGAGCCTCTCACACATTGAAATTTGTGTAACTTTTCTGAGAATCAGTTTTTCATTATGTATCAAGACACTAAAAAGCATTTTTACTCTTTGATCTAGTAACTGCATTTCTATAAGTCTTCCCCAAGAAAATATCCACAGTGCACACAAAGATCGATCTTCAAAGAAATTGCTCTTTGTACCATTATTTATCAGTGTGAAAATTTTAAAACAACTTGAATGTCCAATCATAATAGAATGTCTAAGTAAACTTTGAATATGGTGACATATTATACAGTTATCAAAACTGTATTTTTACAGAATGTTTAATGAGGTTAGTCATGAGTGACATAAGTGGTGATGACCAAAAATCAAGCAAAGAACCCTAAAACAACACTGTATTTGCAGCTGGATTCAATTTTGTTTCCAGTACATGTATATCCCTAGGGAAAAACAAACTGGTAGAATTTTCAAATTCTACAACAAATTCTAAAAAATATATACAACCTCGTTTGAATTATAAGTAACTTATTTTATTCTTTATGCCTTTTTGTACTTCCAAATTTTGTACAATGAATGGCTTCTTGGTTTAGAAAAATGGAGATAGGTAAGTTGGTAGACAGATAGATAGATATAAAAGCTTAATTTATAATTATACATCAGTAAGAAAAATAATTATCTCATTTTTTAAAATAACAAGAACATTAGCTGGTAAAATTTTAAATGAAGGAAAGTATAGATATAACAGGGATATGCAAATTGTATAAGACTAATTTCAGATGTATAATAAGACAAATTTTAGTTTATGACTTATAAAATCAACTTTATTAAATTCAAGTCATATCAATTAAATATTTATTGGTAAACAACTATCAACTTTATTTTCAAGGCGTTAGAGTACTAAATAAGCACTATCAAGATAGAAGCAAGGTTTTGAAATGTATGTTTGCAATAGAAAAGAGCAGACAATATAATTGGCAGTGAAGCTTCTTATTTGTGAACTTAGATTGAAGAGAAATGAGAAATCAAAGCCCATTAAAAGAGAGCAAAAAATAGGCAAACCATTTCCAAAGTGTGGGGTTTTTTAGTATGCAAAAATATAAGCATTTCCTGACTGATGCTGCTTTCTGTTTGAAGCCAAATAGGAAAACCTTGTTCTTGGGCATAGTTCTACAAGTGGATAGTAAAAAAACACTGGGAAATTTCCTGTGTAGACTCGGTGGTATTTTAGTTACAAAAGTTTTCTGAATAAATCCTCAGTTTTATTTCACAGTAAGACGTACATCTGTGTTCTTAGGAGCACTGTTTCTTTTGTATATGTTACTAAATCTCTGTTGCACCCAAAGTAAAATATTAACTTTCATCTGTAATGTTTTTTTTTTTGCGGTACGCGGGCCTCTCACTGCTGTGGCCTCTCCCGTTGTGGAGCACAGGCTCCGGACGCGCAGGCTCAGCGGCCATGGCTCATGGGCCCAGCCGCTCTGTGGCATGTGGGATCCTCCCAGACCGGGGCGCGAACCCATGTCCCCTGCATCGGCAGGCGGACTCTCAACCACTGCGCCACCAGGGAAGCCCCATCTGTAATTTTATAGCACATATTTGCCAGTGAAATGCATCATTTACATTATGAAAATTTAATATGACTGACATTAGCAAAATCGCTAATTAAGAGATTAGGGCATAAATACTTCAAGAAACTTGACAGTCTGTTCTATGAGGAAAATTAATTCAGAAGTCTCCTATTTGCATAAATCTCCAGGTCTCATTTTCACAGCTGTTTGTTCCGTCAGCTAGATGGTTGCATTTCAAAATTATTTTAACATAATCGGTGGGAAGTATACCTTTCAACTAAAAATATCATGCTCTGCAAGAAAGATTGTTAGGGGGAAAATATAAGTTCATTCAGTTTATCTCGATCTTTTTTCCTTAAGATAAGTGTTTCTAATATAGGAACTTTAACATTTAAGTCTTAAATTGTTAAAATATTTTTATTATTAAAAGACAGTTTGTAATTTTAGATTCTCATGAAATTGAAAAGGTTGTGTCTTTTTCATTTGGAAAAATGGTAACAAGTGAAGCTTATTTTAGCAAAGCATAAAAAATACTGGAGATATGTAATTTTTATTAACCAGTTGAGCATAATAACAGAGTTTCAGATATGTACTCAGTACCGTGCTAGACAAAGGAGGTAACAATTTTAAATATGATTTAGACTAGAGCATTGTTTGTTTTAGTAATTTAGATAAGGAAAGGAAATCAGCAATTACTAGATATTAAGACGTCTTGTTACCTGTAATATCCAAAAGGACAGCAGGAATTTGAAATCAACAGATTCCAGCCTAGAGACCCAGAAACATCGCTTGCTACCTGCCAACCTGGATCAGTCATTTTAAGGCTTCTGTATTTCAGTTACCCATCTGCAAAATGTACAGTAACTAACACAAGATTATTGCTGAAATTACTCTAAATAATGGACATGAACTGCTTTGGGGACTGCAAAGCACTGTATAAATGCTAGTCATGGCTCAGTGTCTCTTCTCATGTTCTTAAATCTTACCCTGAAAGAATCCTAGGAGACTGTACAAATCTATGGTTTGGTCTACATGGTCATTTATGGTGTTATATGTAGAAGTTAACCCAAGCACGGCCGTGTGTAAGAAAAGAGATGATCAGATATACCTACATTCACTTTCATAACTAGAAAAAATTCACTAGGTTTTGCAAATGAACTTCTGCCATCTTTCCTTTTACTCTTGAAATTATATTTAAGTGTAGACTCTACTTAAAGTAATTTGCTGCTGGAATAGGCATAACATTTTGATTTCTGCTTTGCTTCTAATTACATTCAAGCTCATTTTGACATTTAAGGCCAATTACATTAGTCTAGATTCAGCAAGACTTTTCCATAGTAGTCTAAAATTTGACCAGTAAACAAGCTTTTCTCCCCTCTCTCTCTTTTTACTCATTTAAATGGAATGCTTGGCAACAAGCATATTTTAGGAATTAAAAAAGCAAAATAAATAATGTGGGTTCATTTTTTTTTTTTTTTTTTTTGCGGTACGCGGGCCTCTCACTGTTGTGGCCTCTCCCATTGCGGAGCAATGGCTCCGGACGCGCAGGCTCAGCGGCCATGGCTCACGGGCGCAGCCGCTCCGCGGCATGTGGGATCTTCCCGGACCGGGGCACGAACCCGTGTCCCCTGCATCGGCAGGCGGACTCTCAACCACTGCGCCACCAGGGAAGCCCAATGTGGGTTCATTTTGAAAAAAAAATAAAAGCAAAGAACTGCTCGTTCTTTCTTGCCAACATAAAAGGCAGTCACAGAATTAATTGAAACCACCAGTTTCAACTTTATTTCTTTCTAAATCACAAGGAATAAGGCACAATCATTTTTCAGAGAAATTAATATTTTAATGTTTCACTTCTGTTAACAACAAGGGTAGTTGATTTCAACAGATCTCAAATTTCAAGAGAGCTCGTATATGGAGAGAGATAGCTCCAAAAACTTTGTCACACAGAAGTCACTAGTAACTAAACTCTTCAGAACTCTCCAGGCCCTACAACAAGTTTCAGTCAGTCTTCCATTGCGTTTTAAGATTCCAGTATATGTGATGGCTTAGAGCACATACAGCTCGTGTTTTATTTAGCCCCTACTTTCAGTCCACTTGCTAACACACGATTTTTACTGTTTATTCAATAAATTCTCTTATCCTTGACAGCACTCACTAAAAGTCAATTTATAGTATCTATTAGTATCAAAACATTTAGTGTAACCTTATTCTATAGTTTTTATAGTGAAAGTATAGTCGAGGAAAATAGACCAGATAGTATATTGTTTAAAAACTAAGTTTTCCAATTGACTGCCAGTACCAATTGAGAGCATAGAACAGTAAACACCTACAGCTAGATGATATCTTAGGAATCACTTGGTTCAAAGATGAAATAAAATGATGCCATAAAAAGCACTGTCACACTTTCATGTATCTAAAGGAAATATCTTCTTAAAAATATAATTTATCATATATTATTTTGAGCTTTACAAAAATGAAATCACACTGTACATGATGTAAAAACTTCAAGTCATAAGAACTATACAAGAATTCTGAAATTTTAACTAGTGTAATTGAAGTTGTTTTTCCTTGGGACAGATTTTTAAATCACTATTTAAAATATTATTTGGGAATTCCCTGGTAGTCCAGTGGTTAGGTCTCCACGCTTCCACTACAGGGGGCACGGGTTCTATTCCTGGTCAGGGAACTAGATCCCACAAGCCACACAGTGCAGCCAAAAAACCGAACAAAAAACCAACTATTATCTGTATAGCCCTTTAATGTTTATAATAAAGTATTCACACACGCTTTATTTTGATTCTTAAAGCAGTCTTCAGAGAGTGATAACGTGATGGCACATTTGAGGAGGATTGGTGTCAGGCTGGCCGCATGCTTTACCCAGAGCCGCTAAGCCAGTCAGCGATTTAACCCCAAACTCAGGCCCTGTGACAACAGAGATGAACACTTGGTTCTTTACGTCCCTGCCCTACAGCTCACAGAGGGCCAGGGTCTTTATCGTCAGCTCATTCAACCTCTATCTTAAACTGCTCTCCTTTGGCTCTGCTTTCTGAGAAGGGCATCTCTTGAGAGTGAAGGCAGAGATGCAGTGGGTGAGGTTAGATCAGATGAGAAGTTTTGAAAAGCTCATGGCTGAGGTTTGCTGGGCAGTGTTGAGGTGTCTTTGGAGGCCAGGGTGGAAGGGAGCCCGTCTCCATATGGAACCAGTGGAGGGGCTGGAGAGGTGCAGACATGAAGAGTCAGATTCACCTAGGAGTTGGCATGTTTCCTGAGAGTTTGGCAAAAAAGGAAGATGGAGTTTGGAGAACTGGGAAGAGTGTATTTGAATTGATAGGCCATGAAATTCCATCTAAACCAGACAGGGAGAAATTTGAAGTAAAGAAATGGCTATTGCCAATGGATTTAACATTACAGCACTATGGTTTTACTCCAGATTTCAAATCCACAGTATTTGTATTTATGGACACCTTAGTTTAGCCACGGTAAGTGGTGACTCTTAGAGCTTTTATTTGCTGTAGGTTTTTAAATGCATGTAATGTCATTTTTCCCAACCCCTAATTCTCCATAAGACCTTGATCTCGTTGGTCATGATTTTGCCAACCAGTGTACTTTTTAGAAATTTAACTCCAACATTAGGTAGGTCCAAAATTTGCTATGTATTGATGTCATTTTAAATATTGTTAGAACTTTGAATAGTTGAATAAGTTTTAAATGAAACTATACAGCGAAATACTAAAGGATTGTGAGATCAATGGGTTTTTCAGAAGATAAAACTCCTCTATATTTTATTCCTATTTGAATGGGAAAAAAAGAAGCAAGGAGATTGAGTAGGTGAATAATTAAGGCAATTAAAACTGAAGGAGGTGTCACTTTTGTACTCAGTGAATACCATCAAGGCAAATCTTCTGTTTTACAGCTGACTGGTAGTAAGACACAGCAGGGACACCCTCAGTAAAAAGGTTGAGCTACTATATAAGTTGTCAAATGCATTTCATTTTGAAGGCAAATCTTTTGTAGTGAAAGAGTTCTGGAAACCAGCTAAAGATAGGTAAGATAGATGCAAATTATATTGTAAAATGAAAGTCGTATGTCAATGACCTGAGTTGTAGTCTTCACCACATTTTAAAAATTTTAGTGTCTATATTTTTAAAGTAAATACATGTTTTACATGTGTTTTAATACACAGTAAAAAACATACATTAAGTATAAGGTAATTTTTATGTCCACCAAAAACCCATACACGAATGTTCGTAGGAGCATTCTTTATAATAGCCAAAAAGTGGAAACAACCCAAATATCCCTCAACTGATGAGTAAATAAAATGTGGTGTATCCATCTGATGAAACATAATTTGGCAATAAAAGGGAACGAAGTGCTGATACAGACTACAGCATGGATGAACCCTGACCTCATGTTATATGATTCCATTTATAGAACATGTTCACAGTAGACAGACCCATGGGGACAGAAAGCGTATTTGGTTGCTGAAGGCTGGAGGACGGAAGGATGGGGAGTGACTGCTATGGGTACATAGTTTTGGGGGATGATGAAAAAGTTCGTAGGTAGTAGTGATGTTGCACAACTGTGAAAAAACAAAACCACTAAATTGTCTACTTCAAAAGGTGAATTTTATGGTATATAAACCATATCTCAACAAAGCTGTACTTTAAAAAGTTCAAAAAAAAGAATATTTACCCCCTTCCCTAGTTCCTCAGTCCTTCCCATTCCAGTCCTCAGAGTTCCAACTTTATTGTATAGGCTTTCAAGCATTTTTACGCACACAAAACATATCTAGATATGTATATTACAAGTAGAATCATACTGCATATTCTGCTCTCTCTCTGTTAATGAAAACCTAGATGTTTACTCACCTACTTTTGTAAATATGTAATTTCCTTAACCTAAATTGATATCCACACATACTAAAAACCAAAACATGCTTTGGGTCATCAAGTTATCAAAGAGCATCCATGATACATATTTTTTAAAGGCTAAGAACTACTTTACAAGGTCTAGACAAGAACTTTCAGCCTGTTATTTCAACATAGGAGAATACCCTTGCTTTGCTTTCACCTAACTCTAAGAAGATCTATCAGAAAGAGATTTGGCATCCGAAATGGGGCCTTGAGAGAGAGAGAAGGATGTCCTGTCATTGAGGAACCAGCCAACTCTATGTTGTGGGCCCTCGGCGGCCCTGGTGGAAGCGTGGTCCCAAGGATGCTGTTCACCCCACCTGGGATCAATGGTTAAGGGGTGCTAACTGGAACAAAAGAGAAGTTGCAAAAATACTTGTTTATTCCCCTTCCTCCCCATTTTGATGATCTTATTTTTATTCAAGTCTCCCAATCTCAGTTTATGGCAGGAAAGTACAGCACCAAAATGTAAGGCCACTAAGAGGGAAACTACAATATTAGATGCTTTGGTAGGAATATTAAGGAATATTGGGGATAAATGTGGAACTGAGACCTGAGCCAAGGGTGGCTTTAACAGGGTTTCCTGGCAGATTGGACGTAGGATGTGAGGAAATGAGAAGGACCAGAGAGATGTCTATGAGGTCCTTGGCCTGAGTAACTTGAAGAATGGATTTGTCATTTTCCAAGATGGGAAGAAGTGTAGGAGGAACAGGTTTAGGGAGCAGGGCATGAAGACTTTGATTTGGGACATCTAATGTTTGAGATCCCTGTTAGATAGACACCCAAGGGGAGATATGGAGTTGATTCTGGATGTAGGGCTGGATATACAGATGTGGGTGTCATCACTACGTAGACCATATTTAAAGGGATTATAATGGATGAGATCAACCAGTTAGTGAGTGTTAAGAGACAAGAAAGAGATCTGAGGACCAAGCCCCGAGGCTCTGCAACATTTAGAGATTCGGAAATTGAGGAGAAACCAGCAAAAGATCCTGAGAAGGGCTGGTGTGGAATTGAGTGGCCCTACAGTGAGGTGCTTAGACCCTTCAGTGATCCAAGACGTTGTTCTCTGCTCTTAGGTGTGTTTTCTCCTGCATCATCCCTGGAACAGCTCACTTCCTCACACTCTGGTCTTATGGCTTTCACCTTCTACCCTGGTTCGCGCCCTTCCCTTTGCTCCCACATACCCAAGGAATACATCACACTATGATTAGAAAGAGGTACTCTTCAGGCTAATGATTTTCAATACCTTCCTTCTCCATTCAGGGAGCATCACTGCAGTCTCTTTAGTCAGTGCATTTCTTTCCCACTTTACTTCTGTTCGTTCAGAGATGTTCCTTCCTTGGAATATCAATGTGCTTATAATTACAACTCTGACTTTGTCATGACCCCTTCTTGCGCCTACCAGACGCATAGCCAGTCTCCATTTATTCGTTCACCTCCAGGTCCTACTGCTAACAGTGTGATTTTTCACTGTAGCTTCCACTTGAAATTCATTAGAGATTTTTTTTAACATCTTTATTGGAGTATAATTGCTTTACAATGGTGTGTTAGTTTCTGCTTTATAACAAAGTGAATCAGCTATATGTATACATATATCCCCATATCTCGTCCCTCTTGTGTCTCCCTCCCTCCCATCCTCCCTATCCCACCCCTCTAGGTGGACACAAAGCACCGAGCTGATCTCCCTGTGCTATGTGACTGCTTCCCATTAGCTATCTGTTTTACATTTGGTAGTGTATATAAGTCCATGCCACTCTCTCACTTCGTCCCAGCTTACCCTTCCCCCTCCCTGTGTTGTTCAGAACCTTTTTTTTTTTTTTTTTAGATTCCATATATGTGTGTTAGCATATGTCATTTGTTTTTCTCTTTCTGACTTCCTTCACTCTGTCTGACAGTCCATTAGAGATGCTTTTGATTGATTTTGTTCTACCCTGATGGGGCAGAGTTGTTTGTTCCAGATCACGTCCTGTGCAGCTGGGCCATTCTCAGGTTAACTGCTCATCCCCGATTCAATTAGCTGCAGCCAGGCACCTGCAGCGTGAACAGAGCCTGACCTGCATAGGGTGTTTAATATGTGATTATGTCATTAGACACAGAAAAGAAAAAGCACTTGTAAATGCAGTCTTTACCCCTATTTACATCTGTAGGATTGGGCTTTGGGGGTAAAATAGCAAAAATCACAGACCTTCTGTCCCGAAAACCTACAGAAACAAATAAAACAATTAATTATCAGCCTGGAAAACATTATACCAGCAGTAACCAAACAAAGAAAAGGCCACAATTTCATACCATTATCTTTGAATAGCAGCTAGTAGGAAAGATGGAGGGAGGAAGAGAGAGAGAGAGAATCAGAGGGAGAGGATGAACACTCTAGGCTCATGCCTGAAGCCTGTTTTCCAGAAGTTGAGAAGAAATTACATTGGAAAAGCAAATCGTAAAATATGTTCTCATCTCCCTCAATTTGAGAGCCTCAGGCCGTGGGGATGTTCAGAGCCCTGGAAAAGACATCAAGAATCTCCCACAGGTGTAGATGTGATTGATACACCCCATTTTACCAGAGGCAACATAAACTTGTAGGTTGCACCATTTTTATTTTCCCAGCTGGGAAGAAGGCTTGAGAGTGAAAGCAAAATGATCATAATTTCTGAAAACTAGGAATCTCCCATAATAAACAAAAATTCAGCATAGCGAAAGGATGAAGAGAAAAGAAGAAAACAGAAACCAGGAGGGAACAGGAGCCCCAAGGAAAGCGTGATGGGAGAGACGCAGCTGTCCTCTCCTGGTACCCAGAGGACCAAGACCAACAGAATCAACCCGTCTTTGCCCTCACCTGGAGTCAACGGAGGGCTAGTGATGCTGGAAGGAAGCCGGTGAATTAGAGGAAGTGAACACCTGTGACTGATGGGCTGGCAGCACTAAAGATTTCCAGAATCTACCCACAGTGGGGAAATATCTGAAGCCCGATATTTCAAGCATAGCTGCCCATGGCCTCAGCTAATACTTGTCTCCCTGCAAACCCCTCTCTTCATACTGAGACAGCAAAACATAGAGAAGAAAATCTAGCTGACAAATTGAAACAGGACTCTGATAATGGGCATGAGATTCTGGGATCACTTTCTGACACTATATTAGAGGGAATAAAAGATCTAGATGAGAAAGTTAAAAATGAAGGCTTTGCATTTGCAGCAACATGGATGGACCTAGAGATTATCATACTAAGCAAAGTAAATAAGCGAAAAACAAATACCATATATCATTTATATGTGGAATCTAAGGCAGACAGAGAGAACAGATGTGTGGACACAGTGGGGGAAAGGGAGGGTGGGATGAATTGGGAGATTAGGCTTGACAGAAATACACTACCATGTGTAAAATAGATAGCTAGTGGAAACCTGCTGTATAGCGCAGGGAGCTCAGCCTGGTGGTCTGTGATGGCCTAGTTGGGTGGGATGGTGGCAGAAGGGAGGGAGGTCCAAGAGGGAGGGGATGTGTGTACGGGTATGGCTGATTCACTTTGCTGGGCGGCAGAAACTAACACAACATTGTAAAGCAATTATACGCCAATTAAAGACTAATTAATTAATTAAAATACAACGCAAATGAATATAATGTATGAAACAAAAACAGACTCACAAATATAGGGAACAAACTTGTGGTTGCCAAGAGGGAGAAGGGTAAGGGAGGAATGGATTGGGAGTTCAGGATTAGCAGATGTAAACTATTATATATAGAATGGATAAACAACAAGGTCCTACTGTATAGCACAGGAAACTATATTCACATGCAGCAGAAATTAAACGCAACATTGTAAATCAACCATACTTCAATAAAATTAAAAAAAAAAAGACTTTGACAATTGTGGAGCAGGTCTAGAAGGTAATTAGTCCAAATTGAAACAGCAGTAAGAGGACTCCAAGGAAAATGTCTGAGAGTAAGAATCAGATGGTTTCTGGGTAATTGAATGCTCTAAGAAGAACATGTGTAGGAGAGGAAAAGTGAAATTTATTCTAAACAATAAGTAAAATGTGTGATAATCTGGAAGCTATTTAAGGTAGAAGGAGGAAAGCATATATTTCTTTTCCCAAGGAAACAGGGAAAAAAACAATCAGAAACTCTCAACCAAAACAAAACTAAACTAAAAATTTTGTAAGAACACTGTGATTCAAATAAAGTAAATTAAACTGGGCCAGATTCTGAGAAATAAGGGGAAAGTAAGAAAACGGCCTCCACTTAACCTTGAACATTTACCTTCTAGTACCAAACATATCACAATACTGAGGCCTGAAGGAGGAAGTATTATCCTAGAACATTACCAGGATAACAGTATTACATAGCAATATTTTCATAGTCAACATATCAACTATCAATCCATTGATTATCAATGTACTGACAAGCATGGAAGACCCAATCGTGACTAAAAAACAAAATGTAAATATTGTTGAACAGAAGTCACTGTCTAAGGTAGATAAATCAAGAAATACTGAATGGGGATGTGGGTAGCACCACCAGAAGTAAAAACAAAAGTGGTTGAAGGCAGTGGCTTCTGGGAAGTGGGACTGAGATACTGAAGCATATGGCCATTGCTTATTATCTGTTAAGAAACCCATCATCAGGCTTCTTTACTGTGTAACTTTTTTTTTTTTTTTTGTGGTACACGGGCCTCTCACTGCTGTGGCCTCTCCCGTTGCGGAGCACAGGCTCCGGACGTGCAGGCTCAGCGGCCATGGCTCACGGGCTCAGCCGCTCCGCGGCATGTGGGATCTTCCCGGACTGGGGCACAAACCCGTGTCCCCTGCATCGGCAGGCGGACTCTCAACCACTGCGCCACCAGGGAAGCCCTATGTAACATTTTTAATCATATGGTATCACCTTGATTAAATATTTGAAAAGTAATATTAAGAATGAGCTTAACAAGAAATGGACAGAAACTATATAAACTGAAATCTTTGTCCAGAATCTTGAATAAAGACTTGATAAATGGATAAATGGAAAGATATGCCTTTCTTTGAGACTGGAAGATAATGTCGGTTTTTCTTAGATTCGTGTGATTCCAGTGAATAAAACAAGAGGATATTTTGGGGCAATTAACGTATAAAAATAAAAGAATTCTGAAAACAAAAGCTTAGGAGGAGGGGCTAGTAACTCTACCACTTATTAAAATATACAAAGATTAGGCAATTTGGAGATGAAATAAATAGATGGAAAAGAACAGAAAGTTTAGAAATAGAATTGAAAGTATATGAGTATTCAATGTATGATGCCAGGGATTTTTCAAATTAGTGAAGAAAAGACAGATTTTTTAAATTATATTGTGCTTAATCAACTGATCACCTATTGAAAAGAAAAATAAGATTGATTTCTGTCTTATTTCTTATACCAAAATAAATTCCATATTTAAACTGATTTAAACAGTGATTTCTGGTTCAAATGTTAAGCATAATAAAATAAGGAAACTTATGGGTACATTTATATCTAATCTTGCAGTGAGAGAAGTCTTTTTAAGCAAAATATAAACACCTTAAATAAAAGGAATGGCAAATTAAACCACATAGAAATTTAAAATTTATTTTTGTAAAAAAATACTGTTAAAAGATAGGGAAAAATATATGGCAGATATAAGATTAATTTTCTTAATTTATAAAGAGCTGGTTGAAATCAATATGGGGAAAGTAAAAGTCAACAGGATAGGAAATGGCATAACACATGAACAGGGAGCTTGGAGAAAAGAAACAACTTCTCCAGGCCTTTGTTCATGACCCCCTTCTCCACCATTTAAATTCTACTCGTCTTCCTCATGAAAGTCAGTTGCTATCATTTTCTACAAACTATCTTGACTCACCCAAGAGGAATATATCTGTCCTTCCAACTTGCTTCTTATAGCTTTGCCATATTTCTCTTAATGCGCCGTATTTTTCGTTCTTCCATTTCTTAGAGTTGGCCATGTTCATCTTTTTCTTCCACTCCTATTATAAATTTCTTAAGAAGCCATCTCTTCCTCATCTCAGTCCCCAACACATCAGGTCTTCAGGAACCACTGATAATCCATGTCCAAATAAATAATGTAAACAGGTTCTTCAAGGAATGCGGATCCTGAAGACAATATAAGTCAGTAAGTGTATTTGATTCACATCTCAAACAGACTGTCACTGGGATTTAAATTTCCAGATAAAATCTCAACAAAACTGATAAAGTACCCCTCGTGCAGGACACAACTTATTTTTCAGCCTGTAATAGAAGAAGTATTTCATGGCCCTACCTTTCACTGGTTTATTCATGTAAGTGACTATAAACACCAATCACGTTGTAACAGAAAGCTTTGCTCTCAAATATAATTCACAGCATCTCATAGTATGTATGCACTTTCATGGGGCTGAGCTGGGCAGAAGTGAGACGTTGTTTCTTTTGAAACTCTGGAAAGAGTAGAGGATAACCCGATGTTCTTGGTCACATTGCTTATCTCACAGCAACAGGTTATAAACCCCTAGCTTCCTGTTCCCGAGCATTTACTGGATGCATAATAGCTGAGTATTCGTGAAAGATAATGCCGTAGATGAAAACACATTAAGTTGGTTTCTGCCCAAGGCAGCGGAAAGGTACCCCTGAATTTTTGGCCTCTAGGTACCAAGAATAAATCTGTTGGACTTAATCACAAGCTTTCCTGTCACTTTTGGGGAAAGAAATCCATGTCCAGAAAAATTCCTTTTTTTTTTTCAAAACAGGATGTTTTTCAAAACATCCTGGTAGGTGTTTTGACTCTTCCCCCTTTTACTGTAGAGTCTCTTGGATGTCCACACACTTTCACGCCAGTGACAGCTCTGTTGAAGAAGATCTGATATTTTTATGTGAATCATCTTTGGAACTTGTGTTGCTTGCATTCAGATATAATAAATATTCAATAGAAAAAAAACACAGGGAAAAAATAATTGCCCTTAATGATAGGTTCTGGCATACTTATGAGGTTAAACGACGTGTTGAAAAATTCTCTGAAGCATTTTTAGGATGAGTTAAAGCTAGTGTTCTCTTTGGCACCCTGTCGAGGAAAGTATTATACTGTCCTTGTTGATGCCGTGTTCAAGTATCAGTAACAACATACTTCATACTTTCATTAATGAAACACTTTGTAGGATGATGATATTATAGAAAAATTAACTCAAGGAGAGGTTAAGTGTTTCACACAGGGACAAAGGGTAAGAGAAAAAACTTATCTCCTAGCTCAAGATTCATTTATCAATGCATTGTTCCTTTGTTCATACAGGCCTATTATGTGCTGAGCATTGAACATCACACTTGTAAAAAAAAGCTAATTTACTTATCCCTAGTAAAGAAAACTGCTAAGAGAGCTTACTGCGCAATGAGGCCTGGGAAGTAGTAGATTCCAGACTTCACTGAACACAGGAAGCAATACTTGGAAAAGTACTTGCTTTGGAATCATAATGCCTGGTGCTACTTCTGTTAGTGCCACAAATTAATAGAGTGACTTTGGGATAATCATCCATCTTTAAGCCTCTTTTTCCTTATCTTCAAAAAGAATGAGTCAGGGTCCATTATCTTTAGGGTCCATTTTGCCTCTAAGATACTATCAGTGTAACAGACCTTTTATCTTGGGCTCAGTCCATCTTTGTATTAGCCTGGACCTTATTTCTTGGAATCCCAATACCTGAGAATTCAATTTATGTCTTCCATTTTACTAAAAGTCTGTAAAGATTTTTTTAGAGTCACTAGATTCCAATTGTCAACTTTCCCCAACATCATCATAGGTTCTCATTAAGAAACATTTATTGACCACTGATGTGTACAAGATACATGAGTCAATGATGGATATATATATTCAATGAGAAAAACATGTAGGAATGAAACTAACCAAAGATCTTTGCAGAGAGAGAATGAGTCTTTTAGCTAGGCTGGCTTTTGTTGGAATGCTCTAGTTTTAATTATTTTATTTTATTTTTGATCTTGGGGTTTCTTCCATGGTCTTGACTCTGTCTTGAAAATTTTTTTTAAAAATCATGAAAACTGTGATCATCTTTATTAAGTTGCTTAGCATGGCCATATCATTTAGAAAAGTTTCTTTTTTAAAGAGTCTCATGTTTTTAATATAACTGAAATAATTTGATGGATACTATAAAAGTAAAATTAATGTTATTATTCTCATTTGCCTTTAGACAATCAACTGTAATTCACTATAAAAATAAGTTGTGCTTAACAGCAAAAAAAAAAAAAAATACAGCAATCCATTGGAAATGTTAAATAGTTAGCTTGCTAAAAGGGAAAAACAAGAAAGGCAATAAGCAAAAAAAAAAAAAAAAAAAAAAGAAAGGCAATAAGCAAAGGTTCCTGAATTTTGTTCTGACTTGATCAGCAGTATTTACCACCAACAAAGCTAATTTTAATTCAGAGTAATTATTTTAGTTTTCCACATTGAATAGCTAGATATCAGGCTTTTAGAATCTTTGTTCTTAGCCCTTTCCTATCTGTCGAATGAAGGCTGTTTTTTCCCTGCTGAATCAATAATATTGAAATCAAAGTCCTCAACACCATATACTAATTCTAAGTTGCATGTAAGCCCAAGGCTAGTGTTTAATACTTCCATTCTTTTCCTCTGTAGGCATTTATGTCCATGTTCCAGATCCTTACCCAGGAAGGATGGGTTGACGTCATGGACCAAACGCTAAATGCTGTGGGACACATGTGGGCACCAGTGGTCGCCATCTATTTCATTCTGTATCACCTCTTCGCCACTCTGGTGAGTTTAGCATTTCTTTTCAGTTATGTCTTACAATTCATAATGGGATGAACATCAACAGATTTTTGGCCTATTGTCAATTTCAGAATCAGAACCAAAGAACCAAGGTAGAGTAGTCCCGTTGGATGAGGTCCCTTCCATTGTAAATGTATAAGAGTCAAAGAACTACTTGAGGAACTAGATTTCAGATCTAAGTAAGAAGTTGTCTCCATCAAGGTCAAGTGGTTTACGTGAGGGAAAACAAGATAAAACAAAATGGAAATCCCACATCCATGTACTGACTTATCCATCTCTAAGCATTCACACCCTCAGCGATCTAAGGATCAAACCAGAACTACATTATTATTTTTTTTATCATAGAGAGACACTCTCTTCAGTTTCACTGCATCCTCTTCACAGATGTAATGAAACTGAAAACAGAAGCTGGAGACCTCAGGGTGCAGTCAGTTAATTAGAAACTAGCTCAGTGTTACTACACTTTGTATGACTAAAAGAAACACATGGGGAAAAATAAAACACATGGCTGCAAATATTGTAAAAAGCGTGATAAAAACTGAATACCAAAATCCAGGAAAAATTTTCCTCTGTCACACAGACTTTTCTCTTCGATGTATTTCTATTAAAAAGAAAGGAAAAAGTTATGAAATATGGCCTATGACATACTAAGGGATGTAATCCTTAGGTCTTTCTAATGACAAATGTACATCTCCATATAATAAATTTGTACATATTTAAGAAGCAAATTTAATCCCTAATATTATGCTAAGAGTTCCAAGGTAAGGACCCAGAATGTTACCCTTCATCAGGAACACAGGAAATAAAAACAACTGCTACTCTTTATTGGGTGGCAAAATTCTTTATAATTTTATTCCTAATATCTGGAACAACAAAGTTAGGTCACATTCCCACATTACAGATGATGAAACTGAGGAGTTAATTTGCCCAGTGTCACAAAGAGTGTAAATGTTAGAGCCAGAACTTTCCCAAGTCTGCCTGGTCTCAAAGCCCGGGGTCTTGCAACTATTTGTTGCTGCTTCCCTAGATTCTGAAGCTTGTCATTATCACTGAAAATGTCTGCAGCAAATCAAACCTCTGCCCAAGTCACTAAGATAAAACAAATTACATACAGCCTCTAAGGTCCCTTCCAAATCTAAATGTCTGTGAATCAAATAAATGCTGGAGAAACTACATGCATTAAACTAGAGGTCGCATTTGCTATAGGCAGAGACCTTCAAAACGATAACACGTCCATCAAAAGGTGTATGAGGATACATTGTTATGTGGCAGAAGGTCCTGGGCTCAAATAGTGGAATCACGTAGAAATAGTTTTGGCATTTTTTACATGGGGTGACTTTTAAAATATTCACAAAAGGAAAGAACACTGAGCAGTGGGAATGGAGGTCTGCTGCACGAATCTGGCTGCACTGGTGTTGGCAGGCACTTGGCCCTAAGGTCTTTGCATCCTCCCTGACAGGACCTCTAATCTGTGTCATTCATTTATTCATTCATTCATTCATTCATTCATTCATGAACTCAACTAATGTTTATTAAGCACCTACTATGTGTTTAAGTTGGAGACTATTGATCATGGGTTAAATGCAGGATAGATGGTTGAAATCATCTACGTATGGGAATAATCTGTCTGATTGTTGTTCTGTTAAAACAATATAATCTTCTGCTCTCCCCACTGCAGATTTTTCACACTTAAAGATTTGATTCTTAAGTCAGAGACTAACATAATATGTAAGCAGGAAGAAAAATGATCTAGACTAGTAAATTATTTAGCAAAGTAATTTTTTTTCAAGTGCATTTCTACAGGGATCACTAATATAATGAAATAAAATATTAAATCTGGTAATAGACTTCTTGGGCATTCTAAATTTTCCTTATTGGGCCAAAAACGTGGCATTGATTTTGGAACACTGAAGCACTTGCAAGGACTGCTGAGATTCACTTGAGCCTTTAGGAATCTACAGAGCACAGCTTGAAAACCCATATCTAATTACACACCTTCATTCTACTGATTTAAGTGTCTGCCCGAAAAACTCATTGTACAGTAATTTTTTTCTTTGTGATTTTCAAAAAGTAGTTCTAAAACTGACAATTGAAATCGTTCTTTTGATCATAATTTTTTCAAATCTGTAAAGCAATTGAGAATTGAAAAGTCTACATGTCAATGAGGGCAGTCTGGTAAATATGGTGGAGTACAAGACTACAGACTTGAAGTCCAAAAACCTGGATTCAGGATCTCTCTCTGCTGGTCACTAGATGTGACTTTGGGAGAATCAGACAACTTCTCTGATCTCTGTGTTGTGTTATATCTGAAAGTGAGAATAATAAGGCCCAACACACCTAGTTTCCAAGGTTGCCATGTACATATGAGGTGAACTTGTATTTTTGAGGATGTTTTAGCCATGGTGTAAGAGGATGGTCGTAACTCTCACCAACACTGAGTTCCTTCAAGTTTAAATAAGATAGTATGAGCATTTCAAGCTATATATTAATAAATGCTAAAATGTTATTGTTATTTCAGATGTTTTTAATTTATAGAAGTAAAGTATTATTGATCAGTTTAAAGTATCATTTATGTCCAAGTCCGTCTCTCTTTTCATCTTTCCCCACGCCCCTTCTCCCAGACAATGACTATGATGAATTGGATACGAATCTGTCTTCCAGTTTTTAAATCATATTTTACTAAATTTAGCATACTATCAACTCTGAAAAGACTCATATTTTGTGTAACATTAACAAAAAAAACAACAGTTAAACTATACACATAGATTGTAAGGTGCATCCCAATTTCAGATTGTTAAAGTGTGAAGATAAATGTGCACCTTAAAATCAATGGATTACAGTAGTTTCCCACACATATATGTATCCATTAAAAATATAGAATGTTTTTAATTTAAGGTTATCATCTACAGACATTTTATACCCTTAGCTTTTAAGATCAGTATTATTTTTCAGCTTGAGAGTACTGCTCTAGTGCCCTGATGGCCATCCTTGGGGGAGATGGGAGATGCCTGGTGTGCACACTTCTCTTGCTGTTATGACCCTACTCCATGCTGAGGCCAACTTACCTTTCATCATGTGTTTCCCTCCTTACAAATCATTAGGAGTAGCAATTTTCAGAATAAATAGTATCAAACTCTACATGTGTTCTCAGTTGAGTTTTTGACCAAGTATTGTTTTTGAAATCTTTTCATCTTAATACACATAGAGCTAATTCAGTCATTAGTATATAGAGTCATATAGTAGTCCATGGACTGAATATGCCATGTTTGACTTCTCAGTTCCCTTCCTGGTAGATATTTAGGTTGTTTTCCAATGTTTTGCTCTTATACTGTTGCAACTAATATGTTCGTACTTTGTGTCCAGTTGTGTGAGTTTCTTTAGGGTATATGCCAGAAAGTATCAATAGAATCCAGGGTCCTGGATGCTGCCCAAATGGCTCCATTGCACAGGTCTGCAAACCCACACACCAAACCTGGTCCACGGGCTTTATTTCTACAGCTTGTGAGCTAAGAATGGTTTGTGCATTTTATTTTTTTTAATTTATTTTTATTTATTTTTGGCTGTGTTGGGTCTTCATTGCAGTGGCTTCTCGTTGCAGAGCACGGGCTCTAGGCACGGGGGCTTCAGTAACTGCAGAGCGCGGGCTCAGCAGTTGTGGCACGTGGGCTCAGCAGTGGTGGTTCAGAGGCTCTGGAGCACAGGCTCAGTAGTTGTGGCACATGGGCTTAGTTGCTCTGCGGCATGTGGGATCTTCCCAGACCAGGGCTCGAACCCGTGTCCCCTGCAGTGGCAGGCAGATTCTTAACCGCTGCGTCACCAGGGAAGCCCAGTTTGTGCATTTTAAATGGTTGTGTAGGTCCATACGCAATATCCTCAGTGTTGCCTCTTGGCCCTCAAAGCCTAACGTATTTGCTATCTGGAACTTTAATTTGCAGACCCCCGTTCTACAGGCAAACTGCACTAATTTACAGTCCCACATGCAGTGGTTGAGAATTCCTGTGTTCTTACATTCTCACGTATACTGGATATTGTTAGACTTTTAAGATTTTGACAGTCTTGTGAGTTGAATGGTGATATCTCTTTGCCTTAACTTGCGTTTTGGGGGTTTCCATGGTTATTAATAAGGGAGCACCTCTTAGTATGTTTATTGGCTGTCTTCTTTGTGACTCACCCAATCGTGTGCTTTCTCTCTTTTCCTAAAAGCTAGTTTGTCTTTCTTAAATTCGTTGTTGTAGTGCTACATAGATTCTGGATATTATCCATTAACTACTATATATGTCACAAATATCCTCTCTCAGGTAATATTTTATTATTCCAATTTGTCTGTGATGGCTTTTGACGTTATATTTTGATGTGGCCAGAACTATCAGTTTTTCACTTAAGGTCAACATTTAATTTGGACTCATGTTTAAGAAATTCTTTCCCACCCTGAAGTAATAAAAATATTCTCCCCTATCTTCTTATAATTATTTAAAATTTTTGCCTTTCATCTTTAGACCTTTAACCCATCTCAACTTACTGTTTATATATAGTATAAGTTGGATGAAATGCATTATTTAAACAAAACAAATCAATTTTTCTCATCCAGATTTATGTGACATTTTTAAAACTTTGAGATGTGTAGTTGGTTTCATCTACAAAGCAAAGAGGTCAATTCAGATTTCCTAATTTATAAATAATTTTTTTAAATGAGAAGTAATTAATTCAGTGAAAGAAAACACTATAATTAAATTTTCAAAACTGCAAGTGTTACTTCTGTACTACCCCAAAAGTCTAGGGACTGAAGTCACTTCCCCAGGTCACTGGAGATTTTGCTTAAACATTATCGACAATTGCTTTATTATCCTGTATGTCCTCAGACTGTCAGTCACTATCATGAGCTCTATCAAGTTAGCCTAATTCGATTCAGCACAGTTTTACTGAGTCTCAACTACTCTGTATAAGTACTAACCTATGTATAAGGCCATAGTGGGAAAGGGCTTAATCTCTGTCCTCTCTGAGCCTAAACTAGTACAGAAGTTGGACTGGTAAACACAAACACACAGATAAAAGCTGTGATTCAAGACCTAATGATACAAGTGATAAGAGGCACGAGGGCATGCTGTTGCTTGCAGTGTGATCGATGCACATGATAAACGTTTGCTTCCCAATCATTCCAGGTCAACCTGATCTGAAATTCTTAAAATATTGGCAGGAAAACAGCTGGAGATGGTTTGTGGACCAACATACAAATGTGTGTGAAGGTGATAAGCCTGTGTTACGTATGCATCGCATAACCTTCAAAACTGAACATTTAGAAGTTAAAATCTCAATTCCATAAGTCTGTCTTTAGGCTTGGATTTAGCTTTAAAAGAGCATTTTTGTTAAATGTATGAGTTTTTAATTTTTTTGTAAAATACTACAAAAGATTTTAACCCAAATAGGAAAAAATTTTTAAAAGTCCACATAAATATACAAGCTCTGATTTGATTTTTACCCACGCAGGCCGGTGGTGCCACACAGCCTGGGGAGCTCCTGATTTAGTCTTCTCAGGGACAAACAGGCATGTGCCAAGCAGAAAAAAACAAGAAATGCTCGCCTGCAGTTTGTTCTGGAATAAGAAACAGCAGGCCATTCCATCGCCCCCTGGGGCCACCAGTTTGTCAGCCCACAATGAAAATCAGGCTTAAGTGTATAGCAAATGCATATTTATAGCCATTATCTACCGTTCCTGTAAAATGTCTCTCTCATTCGCCAGGTGTATATTCTGTATTTCTGTCCTGACTGATTGCAGTTTTGCCAAATGCTTATGAAATCTATCTTTTCCCCCACTTTTGCCAATGATTTGGGGATAAGAACGATAAAGACAAGCAGTTGAAAGACTCTTTTTTTTCTTTCAGTGTTTTCCCCTTTATTATTGTTTCAAAGGAAAGCCCTGTGATGGGAATACTGAGAGAAAATGTAATTAAGCATTCATTGTGTATAGTCTTTTTGTTACCTTTGAAGTGCTTACATTAACACAGCAATCTCTTGATTTTGCTTCTGTAGCAGCAGCTTTCAGAAAATAGTCGTATTTTGCTGACAAAAATGGGCATTCCAGAGTGTAAATTAAATAACTTAATTTTATAGAATTCATTTAAAAGTGCATCTGTGGTGAGCATTTCCCATTTTACATTGCTCTGATTACACTTGACTTTTTGTTGACCTATATGAAAAATGAAATTGTTTCTAACTACAGCCTGCAAGACAGCTTAGGAGAGTGTGATTATAAATGGTAAAAAGGAAAAGAAAACCACAAGATGATGAGGTGTTGACCAGATTCCTGCTGTGCTTCTACTGTATCCTTGAAAATAATGTTAAAAATAGAAATTATTAATAAAGTTCACAGTAGAGAAAGAAATAAGATTAAAGGTGACATTTCAGTTAAAGGGCTATCTTTAAGCTATATAAAAAGGACAAGAAAATAATAAGAGGAAACTTTAGAAGAGAAATGGAAATGAAAAAGGAAAGGTGGATAGGGTGGGTGCAGGACTATATGCAGAGTTGGAAAGAATGCAAAACAGGATTGGAAGCTACAGAGATAGAAATTCTCAATCAAGAAGACTCATTCTAAGATGGTAAAGCCACCCTCTTGAGAAAATACACCATAACTTTCAGCAGCCTGAATCATGCTAACCTAGCCTCTCCCTTCAGTAGAGAGAATGAGAACCCTCGTGTGTTGCACAGAGGGGTTGTGTCACAACAGAACTGGAGGAAAAAATGATGCTGGGGAACACACTGCTTCAGTCATTTATTGAATTTCATTGAAATGCATTATGGTTAAATGGAAGAAAACCAAGTTAATTATCTGTGGTTAAAGGTATCAAACTTAAACATAGCAAATACGTTAGCTCAGGTGAATCTGGCTTTTTCAGGAGTGAGAGGAAAAGTTAGAGGAAAAGAGAGGTCATGAGGAATCACAATGGCTGAACGCCTCCTACCACATGCGGCGGGAGCCATATTGAACCTGGAGACATTGGTTTTGAAACCCACTAAGCTGGAAGGTCAGCACCCCACCAAGCAGTAGCTACCCCATTCATAAAAATTCTAGGAAGGAGACTTGCCAGGCTTGCAGAGATCTGATTTTCCAGACCAAAGGCATTGTCAATGCCAAAAATATCTTGAGAATGGGTGTTGTAATCTGAGAAAAATAAAGAATTAGATACCTGGACTATTTTAATAGCTATTCTCGACTTTTACATTGAAATCAGTGATTCATGATGTATCAATATTGATCACAAAATAAGGAAGTGGATGTATTACATCCATTGTATATTGCATGATAGAGCAAATACGTGTGTTGCATATTAATATAATGCAGTGTTATAGATCTGTTAAAAGTGGCAAGTAGCCAGTGCATGAAAATATAAATTTCTTGTTTTAAAGCATTGCACATACTAAATACCGCTGTGTTGAGAGTATATGTGTGCTTCATTTGACAAAGCTCAAGAGGAAATGAAAGGCTATATCATCAGCCATTTTTCCCCTGAAATTACATCTTTACGAAAAAATAGTGATTTAGAATTCCATGCCCCATTATAAATTTAAAATATTATATAAATTATGAAAGATAAACAATGCACACAACAGGTTGACTGTGTAATTTAGAACCAGCAAAGCATAAAGGTAAAAGGGTTTCATGCAAAGGATGAAGCTCTTGTGATTCAATGTGACAAAGCCCTGTAAAAATCCTTTTGTTATATCAGTAGCATTTAATATAAAACTGTGAACCTCATTTAATGGCTATGAAAAGCCTTTTGGCACAGTACGGATGGTACTGGTAGTAGGCAGACATTGGCTGAAAATAAGACTCAGACGTCAACGTAATGGGTTCAGGTTAACGAGCATTACCTCAGCTTTCTATAAAAACAGAACAAACAACAGCAACAACAAAAAGCAACACTGAGAGGATTGAGGAATAGTTCTTGCTTTCAGAATTAGGATCTGTCCCCCACTCCCATTAATATGGAGGATGGGGGGAGAAATGGCTGACACCCAAGTCAGCCTGCGAGCTCAAGTCCAAGTCCGCACAGCACTGGTTTGTAGGAAAATAATGTCTCACTGACAGTGTAAATTAAATATGATGGAAACCAAGCTGCCACCTTCCCTTCACTTCTGTTTCTTTGTCACGGTGGTTATTGCCAACTTATTAGAGTCTGAGAAAAAAACTACAAAGTAATTCTCACCTCCTGGCAATCAGCTGCAGACCTAGCCTCCCCAGCATCTTCTATTTCCACTCCAGAGAAACATCAAAGCCAGACCCCCAGTGCCAAGTCCTCACTTTAGCACAGGGCCCTACTCGTCAGGAACACGGTGACAAGGATCCATAAACGTCCGTGTCCACACAGAGTTTCAAGGAAACTCGAACTCCACACACATTTTTAAATACGGTTTCTGTTTTTGCCATCACGTCTTCATGTTAACTAAACAGGAAGTGCTGAACATTCAGATAGTGAATGAACCTAGGTTTAATGAAGTTTAAAGCAAACTTTAAACTTTCCCATATATTGTGCTTAAATTTGTTACCAAAACCCTCCCCAAGAGCTTGTCTCAACGCTGTTAGCGAGGGGCTTTCTACCTGCAAAGCCCCTTCAGCAAAGCCAAAGTGTTTCCTTTTTGAGTCTTGCCTTCTCTCTACCATGAAAATCAAACTCTTATCTCCATGAAAAAGAGAATGTGCAGCTAGAATCCCCCATCTATTTCTCTGTCCTTCTGCCCTGAGGGTAGCTTTTTCCTCTTTCCTCCAAAAAGGAGGTATAAAATGTACTGTTTTTTAAATTAAGGTAACAAAACATTACATATTTAATAACTTTTGTCAAACTGCACTTAACAGGATCCCATTACTATTTCAATGAGCCAGCTTAAAATAACTGCATTACCTGCATAAAAAACCAGAACATCTGAAAGGAAAATTTTACCAGAGAAGAAAAGAACTCCATCATTCTGTGATTATTGCAACCTCCCTCTCACACCTCCCGAGCTCCCTTGGTGGCATTTGGGCAAACTGCCAGCCCCCAGGCCTACCTCTCAGGCTCCCCCAGCCTCCTTCCAGGCACCCATGCTCTGGCCATACTCACCTGCTCACCAGGTCCCTAGTTAGCCCCATACTCCCAAGGCCCTGTCTTCCCTCATGCCACCTGGAAAGACTTTCTCACAGTTCCCTTCCTGCCAGAAACCTCCTTCTCCTTGGTATCTTGCTATCCTGGTAGCACCTGGCTGGACTCATGACCAGCCCCTCATGATCTTAGATGAGCAGCGTTCAGAAGAGGCACCCAGACACATCGGCCCAGCTCAGCTCTGAGAAGTTGGAGTGCTCAGGTGTCACAGGACCGAACCTGGGATACCCTGGTTGAGTTTAGTTTCTGGTTGTCAGTCTTCACACACGTGTGCCCCTGCTCCAAGCCCCTGCTCCCATTTTCCTTCACATCCCTGCTTTCTGAGGGGAAATAAGAACGTTTTCTGGGGATGAAGCATGAGGGAGGCAGAAGGGCCCAGAGAGAGACAGGGAGGCGGTGCGTTTCGACAATGGTGGCACGTCACACCATCGTTGGTGTGTTGACAACCAAGACCTGCAACCACTTCTTGTCTGAACTTGATGGGGAGAGAGCCTTGCTAGGGGCCGACACGGACGAGGGGCAGCCCACAGAGAGCTGTGTAGCTGCCTGAGAGGTCTAGGTAGAGAGAGTCTGAAAGATCCCCCCCCAAAAAACCAGTCTCCCTTAGCCTCCACCTGGAATGGCAGAACTTCCAAACTTCCTTGAGAGTTGAAAGCCTCTGAGTAGGAAGAACACTACTGCTAGAACAAGGGCCCAAATTAGAGACCAGGTAGAGAGTAGAGGGGGTTGAATGGGTGCTCCACAAAAGTATATCCATGTCCTAACTCCCAGGCTTGTGAATGTGACCTTATTTGGGAAAATGGTCATTTCAGATGCAATGAAATTAAGGATCTTGAGATGAGATTAATCTGGATTATCCAGTTAAGCCTCAAGTCCAATAACAAGTGTCCTTATAAGAGAAGGGTGAGGACAAGATGCAGGGAGTATGAGGAAAAGACAGAGACAGAGATTGTGGAGCGAGGCTGCTGCAAGCCAGGCAATGCCTGGGGCCACGAGATGCTGGAAGAGGCAAGAAAGGATCCTCCCCTAGAGCCTCTGGAGGGAGTGTGATCCTGCCGACAGCTCGAGTTTGGACTTCTAGCCTCCAGAACTGTCATAGAATGCCCCCTGTTGTTTTAAGTCACAAAGCTAGTGCAATTTGTTGCAGCAGCCCTAGGAAACTAAAACAAGGGGTGTCACTGAGAACCAGAGATCTTAGCAGGAGCTGCAGGAACTGAGGTGGTGACCAATTCAGCAGAGAGAAAGCCCAGCGTCCCCTAAATAAGCGCCATCACTGCCCCTGATGGGGGACAGAGGACCAGTCACATGGCCACAGTGGACCAGAGGCCAATGACCATCACATCTTTGACTTTAAACCAGACCTACAAAGAAAAGGAGCATTTATTCAAATGTAACTTAAGTTTTAAAGGACAAAATTGGATTCATGTAGCAAGATTCGGTTTTCAGCCATCAACACAAATGGAGGGCTTATGGACTACATTCAACTGATATGTAAAAATATGAAGAAAACTGTTTTAGTGTCGCATATCTAAGTTTACGTCTGTGTATTTTCATATAGGCTATACCACACCCCAGGGTTCTTGCGGGAGGATTAAATGAAAAAATTCTATAGCTGCAATTTGTCAAGCTATTATTATTATAGCCATTGTATTTTACAAATGAGAGCACTGAAATTCACAGTGGGCTAGTGGTTGCCACGCGGCTGGTGACTGTCAGAGCCTATTTGCCGGCCAAGGTCTCCAACCACATTGCTCTTTTGCACCAGGCTGCCAACCCACGTCTGCTTAATTCGATTGTGAACTTCGTAGCGGTGAGCACAGTATCGCATTTATGTTCCTGACCAGGCAGTATCTGACACAGCGACAGAGTCCAATTTAATCGAATAGCATAACCTTGCTGTGGTTAAGTAGCCTGCCATCTGTCTGGTGTTGGGAAAATAATTAAAAATAAAATCTCCTGACAATCCAGAAAACCTCCACCAAGGTAGACAAGAAAGAAAACAGTTTTATTATCGAATAGCACTAAACCAGACTGTGATGGGCATCGCAGACAGCCCAGCAAAGTGATCGCAGAGACAGAAAGCCGTGTCACCCTTTGATACACATCCCCACAACACATCCATTCTCTCAGGATGAAAACAAGTAGTCCTTAGGCAAGAAGACTCGACGGCATCATTAGTTAAATACAGTTCCCCCTAAATTCACCTGGTAACTGAGACGGCCCTCTGTGACAGCTAATTGCCTTTACCTGAAGGAAAATAAAACTTTTCATATCTCCATGATAAATAGGTAGTTTTGCAACATGGGTCCAGGTGGCTAAGTTATAGTCCCAACATCCCATGGAGAAGGGGAGACAGGGCACTCTTCCTGGGTTGTAAAATGATGAGACTTATTTAGCTTTTAAAAAGATCTGTATACATCTCAAAGGGACAGAATTTATAAGCATACGTTTTCAAGGAAATGCACTAAGCAAAGGGAGGGGAACTGTGGCTTTCCCTTTTTTAATCAGGGAAATTATTTTTTTCTTTTTAGATTTGTGTTGGCCCTTTCCCTGGGGAGATAGGAAAGGCTGTTAGGTTAGGACACACAGCCAGGGCTGCTTCCAGTGCCCAGGAGAGACAGAAGTGGTGTGAGACAGCTCAGATTCACAGCGGAGCCCTTCAGGTGGCCACTCTGAGTCTGGGAGAGGAAGCAGGAGAAGGGAGTACTGAGAGGACTTTTGATGATAACGTCAAGGTCAACCTCAAGGTCACAGGACAAGGGCTAGACTTGGAGTGAACTATGAAATGTCCTGTATAGAATAATGTCTGGTTTAGAGTAAGCCTGAATATATCTGTGCCCAGATGTGCACAGTATGGTGGACGTGGTGACATCAGTAAAAAATCTGTGGTCTAATAGAGAATAGACATGTGGTTGCCAAGGGGGAGGAGGTATGCGGGAGGGATGGATTGGGAGTTTGGGGTCAGCAGATGCAGACTATTATATACAGAATTCATAAACAACAAGGTCCTTCTGTTGTTCCTATAATACAGGGAACTATATTCAATATCCTGTAATAAACCATAATGGGAAAGTATATAAAAAAGTATATATATATATATGTATATATATGTGTGTGTGTGTATTACTTTGCTGTACAGCAGAAATTAACACAACACTGTAAATCAACTATGCTTCAATTTAAAAAGAATTAAACAAAAGAAAAAAAATCTATGTTCTAGACCATTCTGTATCCTCTTTAAGTTCTGGCAGGATCCCAAAGGCTGTGGCTATTCACAGGAAGAGTGCTGGCAATTGTCCTGAGCCAAACGTTGTCAAAACTCCATAGTAGTTGAGGCTTTTTTTTCCCCTTGTTATATGCTCATTAAACTTGGAAAACAGCTAGCTGTTAACTTCTGTATAATAATCTCTCTGGTGCTTAAGAGTCATGACTAAATTGCCTCGATTTTCTTACCTTTGTGCTTAACAGTCTAATAGTAACAAATGGGAATAATTTGCCAAGAGGGAAATTAAAAGGAAGAATATATATTAAGAATGAAAAAGATTATCAAATGAATGTGGTACTTTAGAGAATTCAAAGTTGAAAAGGGACTAGAAATTAAAATATTTTTAAAATTCTACTTTTTCGTTTTCTTTCTTTTACCGTATTTACCCATTCCAAATGAAGTATATGCCTTTTTTTAATTTGGGAAAATATAGTGAAATACAAAAAAAAGGGAGGGGGAGTCCATTTTTTTCACAAAGACAGGCACCGTTAACATTTCTAAAGTACCTCCTCCTAGCATTTTCGCTATTTCTTTTTGTACATACTTGCACTTCTACCATATATACTCTCATTTAATATTGTAAGCATTTTTTCTACTGTTAAAATTCATGAGTGTATTAGTTATCTATTGCTATAGAACAAATTATGAACAACTTAAGAGCTTACAACAATAAACATCTATTATCTCACGTGGATTCTGCAGGTCTGGAATCTGAGACGGGCTTAGCTGGGTGTTTCTGTAGTTCAGAGTGTCCCATGAGTTTGCAGTCAAGATGTTAGCTGGGGCTTCAGTCACCTGAAGGCTTTACTAGGGCTGAAGGATCCACTTCTGAGATGGGTCAGTCACATGGCTGTGGCAGGAGGCCTCAGCTCATTGCCACATGGGCCTCTCCATAGGGACACGGCACCTGGCCATAGGACACGGCACCTGGCTTCCAGCAGAGTGTGTGATCCAAGGGGGAGCGAGGTGAAAGCCACAATGACTTTTACTACCTAGCCTCATAAGTCACACACAATCCTTTCCGTAACCTATTGGTTATACAGACCAGCCATATTCAATGTGTAAGGGGATACACAAGACTGTGAACACCAGTGACTCACAATGTTGGAGACTAGTTACCACAATGGATTTGTAATGGCTGCATGAATTTTACAATAGAGATCTCTATAACTGTATTAGCTATTTACATAAGGTTAGATGTTATTTCCAGTATTTCATTATTACAAATAATCTCTCAAGCACTTTTGTACATAAAGGTTTTCATTAGTACTTCAGGTTATTTTCTTTGAATACAGTCTTAGAAGTAAGATTGTTGAGTTATTTTTTTAAAGGTTTCTTAATTTTCATTTTAAATCAGTTTTATAAAGCAAATTAATATTTTATATTGTTTATTTCAGTTAACAGATGCAGTTCCTTTAATGTCTTTGCTATAAGTATCTTAAAATACCTATGCAGTGATTCACAACTCATGTTTAATGCATTCTATATAAGTGTATATTTTAGGTAGATATTCTATATCATATATATGATATTTTGATACTTATGGCGTGTGGGTTTTTTCATTGCTATTTAACCATTTTATAGATCCTCCTGAGTTTGTTTGTCGCTGTTATTTTGGACAACTTAGAACTTGATGAAGATCTAAAGAAGCTTAAACAAGTAAGTAATGTATGGGGGATTCTTTAAATCGGCATTAAAAAAATAAGGGCAAAACATGTGCTTACAGGTAGTATTAAAGCAGTTCAAGGTTCAAAGTAAAAAAAGATAGATTTTAATAAATTAAGACAATCTGAGTTGGCAAATAATTTTCTTCTAAGTTTAACCTTCTCTAATATCAACAAAGGAAATTTTTATTGCCCTATGATTATCCTAGGAATATTTTTATATCATTATTTTGAGTAAAATTAAGATGGACATAGTACAGTAAACTGAATTTAGATTCTCCTTCTGCCATTAAATGAAGATAGTTTGGAAATGAAATGCCTCAGGGCCAGATTGCCATTTGGCATAATTACATGTAATACTCTTGATCATCATCATAAAAATATTAAGCATAAACTTGCCTGACCACTAGACATTAAAAGAGAATTTAGTCTGGGTGCCCAAAGTGGTTATAAGAAATGGGATAGAATAATTGATCAACTGTGTGCCCAGTTGTGTATGAAAATAGATTGGGTGTTATGGCATTGATAATCATGTTCCAAAAATGTAAATGTAAATGTGTGAAGATTATGTTATTGATGTTGGCAGAAGGATTACAGGTGTGATTAGCTATTCTCATAGTTTTTGTTCCATGGAAGATACTTGGCTTGAATATTTGACTCTGTCAAAGAAAAGAGACCCTTTGAGAAGCAGAATTTATAAAAGGGGGGAGCCTGGATAAATATTCTTGGCTTACCCTCCCCAGCACTGCAATAGTTGGAATTATTAATATCCCAGTGAAGATCCTATCTGGAATTTTAGGAAGGCCCTACACATTCAGAATTTTCAAGTTGGATAGAGTTGTCTATTTTTAAAAAAACAAAGACATAACCTATTTAAATTTTTGTTGTTATTTATATATCTGAAAATCCCTTTAAGCATTTCATTGTTTTACTCTTGTTTATTTCCAAAGCCTATGCTTTTAACCAAGGGCAGTCAATAAGGAAAAAAGAAACAAACATATTTGATATAAAGATGCCCACTGCGAGCATATCAAGGAAGGATTTAAATTCTTCCCTGTCCTGGGGCTACACAGGCAAATAGTTATCTGAGTGTGGTGGGCATGATTTCTTCCAGATCTTTTCAATTTGTGGCAACAGTGGTAGGTTCTTCAAATGAGGGTTGGGAAGTTCTTTATGCCATTGATGCAAATACTTCCCATGGTTTCTAGTTGTAGAAGAAATATGTAATTAGTGAATTCAGAATTGAAATTGACCAACCATATAATTAGACACAACCAATAAATATCTCTTGCTGTATAACCACCTTAGTCCTTGCTTTACAAATCTGGTATTTATTTCAGGATTTAAATGATTTTACTCTATTTTTATTATTCCCAGAGAAGAGGATGGGGAAAATGTGAAAAAATGGTTGATTTTCTTAATGTTTCAAGTTCCAGAAAGCACTCTGTATTCCAAAGTCTGTCTTTATTCAGTTTAAACTTGTTTTTCAGTCTTTGACCCTTTCCACTAACTAGTCTGTAGGTTCTTAGAGCTACAGTCACGTTTGTGTGAGCACTGGCTCAGTGCCAGCTACTTTGTATTTTCATTTATTTAAATTTCACAGCAACCATGTGATGCAAGTATTGTTAATAGCTTCATCTTACAGGTGAGGAAACTAAGGCACGGAGAAGTAACTTGCCTAAGGTCTCACTGCTAATAAGTGGCAGAGTTAGGATTTGAACCCAGGCAATTTGGACCAAAAGCCCAGACTCAGCCTCTATGCTATATTGAGTCACATTAAAGCTATATAAATGCCAGACATGAGTCATGCCATTGTGGAGGCTCATTCATAAGACTGTTAGTTACTTGTTGATAAATAATGATATCTTAGGTGACAGAGACGTCATTATATTCATGAAATAACCATTGATGTGACAGGCAGTTTCTTGAGGAATGGAGGTGAATTAAGCTACCCAATCATTAAAACTATCCAAAAGGCAGATGATCTAATTAGAGACACTGGAGTTAGGACTTTGGCAGAAGCTAAGAGCTGAGATGCTTACCATTCACTCCACATGATGGCAGACACTGGCCAAAGCACCTTTTCCCTCAGGGACCTTCTGGAGCAATGACCCTCCTTAGACACAGACATAAGGTGCTTGCAGCATATTGACATTTTAGAGAGGTCTCTAGAGACTTAATGTACTTTATTATGATTGTGGTAAAAACAATTGTGTTAAAATATACATGTTGGCGCATAGACATTTTTCAAGAGTAATAGAAACCGTGTGAGCCATCTCTAAAATGGAGACATTAAATATGAAACACTGAACGGGGGCTATTAGAAAAAGTCGGTTCTCATGCTTGGGAGAGGGATTATGTCCCTGGAGGTGGATGGGATAGGAGACAATGGTAGAAAGCTGAATGGTACAGTGAAGAAACTAGAATGGGAGAAGAGAAAGAAGTGAAGAAGTGAACGAGGAAAACATCCAAGAGATGAAATTAAAGGAAAGAGCACAGATTATTAATCTAAGCCAATGATAAAGGGGGAGAAATGTGACCGAATGCTACATCAGATTGCTCCATGCACCAGAGCTTTTGTGAAGAAGCTCCCTGAGGCAAGCACAGTCTGCAGGATCAATGGTGCTGGAACTGTATCCTTCTTAAGTAGGAACATGCTACTTATTGTTTCCCCATTATTTTCTGAAGTTGCCTCCTTGCCCTTTAAGACAGTGGTTTCCAGCCAGGGATGCTAACCCGTGGGGCTCTTCAGGAGAAACTGTGGGACCAGCAGCCTTCTTTAACACTTCAGGAAACCTAAAGGGAATTGTGCATTTACCCTACTAAAATGCCTACTTAAATACTTTTAGCTGGAAATTTGTGAATTCTAGGCAGCAGCACTGCTTCCCTAATGCTAATGCTCTGAAGGCTCTTCATATATGCTTTTCTTTAAGGAAAAAGAAGCAACGTTGAATTATTTATTGCTTAATAAAGGCATTTTGATAGAAACTTTTTTAAAGAGAGGACTCAGAGGGCAATAATTAAAGGGCTCCTTGGGGATGACTTTGGGTAGGTTCTGATGTAAATGCTAATTCCCAGGCCACCTGTCTCCATGCCATCACCAGTGTTTTGCCTTTAGAGCCACTAATGTAGCTTTTCCTTTGTCACTCTTCAAAATAAATAATGCTCTGAAAAAACATGCCAATTATGCATTCACATAAAATTCATCTATTGCTTTCCTACCAGCAATATAGCAGTAGCAATCATTTCCTAGCTGCCATAATTTATGTGACCCCGTATCTAATTAAATAGAGACCGTGATTCTCTTTCAGCATCACCAAAACCCAATAGAGGAACTGGAGATAGATAGAGATAGAAATAGAGATATATAATGGGTTTTCACATAAGATCAGAAAATTGACTAGAAATGAGATTGTCTGTAAATGTATAATTTGGCTGCCGAGAAGCCAGGTCAGTTCATATAGAGGCTAAAAACCCCCTTGACCTACTGCTGTCCTCTAAACAGCAGTAGGAGACAATGACCTTCATGCTCTGTGATGCAGCAAAGACACTGGAGAATGTAGGTGGAGTTTTGCAAACTTTGAAAAGGAAGAGAATTCTTGCAGCTTTAATGATTTTTGCAAATTCAGTGCAAGACAGATATAAAGGGTTTTCTTTTAAGCAGTAGAAGATTCATTAAACTATGAGGGAAAAAAAAGACCCATAGAGAAGCCTCAGGGAAAAGAATCATTGAAAAGGGAAGTAGAGATAGTCTGTGTAGATTAAGTTCAAAGCTCTGCAATTAAAACTGTTACCCCAGCTCTGTATTAAGTCCCATTTGAGTCTTGTCTGGTTCAAATTTGATAATGTTTGGTCTTCTGTGATGTCCAATGCATAGTGAGGGATGGACATGTAAAGAGACTTCTCTCTCTTGTTGATTATGATTTTAACAAAACAACAAAACTCTTAGTCCTTTTAAAAATATGAGCTCCAAAAAAAAAAAAAAATATGAGCTCTGGGTTAATGTTTCTCCGTAGCCTTACCTGGGGGCTTTCATTTTCATCTCTGTCTTGTCTCCTGTATTGAAGTCATTCTGGATTTAGGGCAACAGCAAGGGGACAGACTAGCCACTCAGCTAAGCACTGTTTGCCATCTCCTGATCTGAGTCGAGCCTTCAGTCTTCTTAGTACTTTTTCCATCGCACAGGAGTGAACTCAAATGAATGTAACATGAAAGAAGGATGCAACTGTTACAATAATAAATATTCCCTATTGAAAACTACCTGGTGCCAGGCACTTCATATGCAATTACTGAATTTAATTCTAAATGTTAAAGACACAGAAACTAACATTCAGGGAGATAAATTTCTCGCCCAATTTCATATAATTTGTAAAGTGCTTAAGTTGGGAGAATAAGGGCTTTCTCACCCCAATGCAGGTGACACACAACCTGCTCAGAGAATCAGTTCATTCATTCATTCTAAGGCGAGTGTCTGGAAAATGGGTTGGTTGAGATGCTTGCATTTTTGGATCAGCAGCTTCTCTCCCTGTGGATGTGTAGATTGGAGGTCAAATTGTAATCAGAATATAGCTCAGTGAGCTGGGAATCAGTGTGGGGTGTGGAGAAGGAGGGTTGTGTGATTCAAATACGTAATGGCATCAGGCTAATGTCACTTGAGGTATTCCTTTTACTAGATCTCCCCATTTTTGTAATCCTGGGGTCTGAATGCCCGTCTACTGTACTTCAGATGTTGTGTTAGGGGCACCAGACATAATGATGAGCAAGATATTGTTCCTGCCTTCAAATAGCTTATGAACTGGTGGCAGAAAGTGACAACTAAACAGATACTACAAACTGTGGAGCACAAAGGAGACACACATAACAGATGATGAAATTAGATATGTTTTCTCCCAAGTGTGGCACAGACTAAAATCTGTAATTCCCATCTAGGTGAAGGAAGTTAGAAGAAGGCAGTGTAAAGAAGCATGCTTGAGACCAAGAGAACAGCAAACTTTTTCTTTAGGCAAGAAAAAGCTTGGTGGCTTTTTGGAGGCCACTAGGAGTTCACTGTGACTCAAGTATAGAGCAAGGGAGAAAATGGTGAGCTGGACAAACAAGCAGGGACCAGCAGAGGAAATGACATGAGCAGTGCTAAGCCACTAGATATTACCCTGTGGGCATTTAAGCCAAGAGCGACATAATCTCCCCTATGTTCTATTTTTTTTTTAATCAAAGTTTAGTTACTGTACAATATTATAAGTTATAGGTGTACAATATAGTGATTCACAGTTTTTAAAGGTTATACTCCATTTATAGTTATTATAAAATATTGGCTATATTCCCCATGTTGTACAATATATCCTTGTATCTTTTTCATTTTTTAGATAATAGTTTGTACCTCTTAATCCTTTACCCCTAAATTGCCCTTCCCCCTTCCCTCTCCTCATTGGTAACCACTGGTTTGTTCTCTATGTCTGTGAGTCTGCTTCTTTTTTGTTATATTCACTAGTTTGCTGTAGTTTTTAGATTCCACATATAAGTGATACCATGCATTGTTTGTCTTTCTTTGTCTGACTTATTTCACTTAGCGTAATATCCTCCAAGTCTATCCTTGTTGCTGCAGATGGCAAAATTTCATTCTTTTTTCCCCTACATTCTTCAGTTCAGAGAATGAATTGAAGGGCACCTAGGCTGAAGATAGGAGAGCCAATCCCTGAAGCAGATGGTGATTGCAGTCTCAACTAAAGGAAATAGAGATGAGGGAACGTGAAGGAGTGGTGACGTACAGAAGAGGGAATGCAGAGGGTAGGATCTTACATCTTACCCGTTGAATGTAAGATGAGCAAAGGTTGGAGACAAGAGCATCACCCAGGTTTTTAGATTGCCCCAGATGTGCCAAGGCAGAGGATGCAGAAGAAGGAAGAATTTTGGGGTTGGTTTTTTTATTTTGGGGAGTGGGGGGGTCATATTTTCCATGAGATGCCTGGGAAATATCTATGAGACAATGTCTGTGGATAGATGTAAGGGTTAAAACTTAGGCAGAGTATCAGGGCTGAGACAGATATTGGAGAGAAGCAAAAATTAACATGCAGGTGGTAAGTTAAGCCTTTAGAATCATGAGTTTACCAAGGGAAGAATGGTTCCCTGAGGAACAGCAAATGAATCCAGTGAGACAATGAGAAAGAGCCCGAAATGGGAATGAGAAGCCCAAGAGGTAGGAGGAAAGAGTAGAACGTGTGTGTCATCAAGAACAAGGCTGTGGTTCACAATCTCAAAAGACTTCAGAGAGGTCAAAGGTGGTCACCATAGCAAACAATCCTAATTACAATAGCATCAGAAAAAATAAAATACTTAGGAAAAAAATAACCAAGGAAGTGTAAGATTTCTGCCCTGAAAACTACAAAACATTGCTGAAAGAAATTACAGAAGACACAAATAAATGAAAAGACACTCTGTGTTCATGGCTTGGAGAGGATATGGAGAAATTGGAAGACTTGTGCACTTGTTGGTGGTGTAAAATGGTGCAGCCGCTATGGAAAACAGCATGAGGTTCCTCAAAAAATTAAAAATAAAAATGATCCAGCAATACCACTTCTGGGTATATATCCAAAAGAATTGAAAGTAGGATCTCATTGCAGCGTTACTCACAATAGCCAAGAGGTGGAAGCGACCAAAATGTCCATTGACAGATGAATGACTAAAGAGAATGTGGTATATACATAAAGTAGAATATTATTCATTCTGACATGCAACAACATGGATGAACCTTGAGGACATTATGCTCAGTGAAATAAGCCAGTGACAAAATGATAAATGCTGTATGATTCCATTTATATGAGGTATCTAACGTAATCAAATTCATAGAAACAGAAAATAGAGTGAGGGTTGAGAGGGGCAAAGAGGAGTTGTTGTTCAATGGCTATAGAGTTTTAGTTTTAAAAGATGAAAAGGTTTGAGACCTTTTGCACAACAATATGGATGTACTTAACGCTACTGAACTGTACCCTTAAAAATGACTAAAATGATAAATGTGATGTTATGCGTTTCTGACCACAGTTTTTTTTTTTTAATTTTGATAAAAAATTGGTCACCATATTGGTAAGGTGGTGAGAGCAGGCTTAGGGATTCTGATGGTGCAGAAGCTGGGTTGCAGAAGGGTGAGGAGTGATGACAGCTAAGAAAGTAAAGACGAACTGTTAACCTTTTCCTCTCAGACTTCTCATGCTCTAAGTTTCTAGACAGACCACCTGGTTACGGACTGATTCTTAATTTTTATAGCTATGTAGTAACATCATTTACTACAGTGCTACCCAACCGTTTTTTTCCCCATTGCGGTTTGCACAGAGAGTGACATTTGTACAACAGCTGGGAATCACATGCAGCTGGAGGCATCCAACACTAGGATTTCTGCTGCTCCGGGAAAAACTCAGCTGCCCAGGGGCCAAGGATCAATACCCCAAAGAAGCTATAAATCATCAGTGGCTGAGTTGGAATGTGCAGCATTTTACTCAAAGCCTTTGATGTAACCCAACTGCACTTGAAGCCACTCTCTCAATCTTTTGGTCAGAGATGACTCTTTAGTTGTCAGTTTACATATTATTACCCATAATTTAACATAAGTGAAATCTCAAAACTCATCTTATATAGCACTTGATCTGCTATTTCTGATAGAGCTTCATTGTTAGGCTTCTTTTAAAAAATAAATTCTTATGCCACATTAAGACATAAACAACAATAAGATCTGTTTAAAGAGATGAAGTAGCTAAGACTGAGAACTATTCAGATCAGGGTTCAAGCTAATAGGTCACAACAGAAGCTAAAAATTTGAGGATATCAATTATCAGCATAAGAAAACAGCCTAGAGTGGGGAGGGACAGATAAGATGGGGGTACAGACTACCGTGTATAAAATAAATAAGCTATAGGGATACGTTGTACAGCACAGGGAATATGGCCAATATTTTATAATACCTATAAAAATGGAGTATAACCTGTAAAACTTGTGAATCACTGTGTTATATATGGAAACTTACATAATATTATAAATCACCTATACCTCAATTTTAAAAAGAAAAAGAAAAAAAAAAAAGACAGCAGCCTAGAAATCTAGAAGTCAATGCAAAAATGGTGAGCAGCCAACTGGAATTTTGGAGTTAAACAGGTACTAGTCAAGGATCCGGGAAGTCAAAACAAAACAGACCAGGTACCTGTTAGAATTGATGTCTTCCTATTACGGGTTGAATTGTGTCCCTCAAAAAGAGATACTGAAGCCCTAACTCCCAGTACCTGTGAATGTGACCTTATTTAAAAATAGGGTATTTGCAGTTGAAATCAAGTTAAGGTGAGGTCATTAGGGTGGTCCCTAATCCAATATGACTGGTGTCCTTATACAAAAAGGAGAAGAGAGACACACAGAGACAGAGACTAGAGCGATGCGTGTACAAGCTAAGGAACACCTGGGGTGTGGACCGTCACCAGAAACTAGGAGAAAGTCTTGAAACAGACCCTCCCTCAGAACCTCCAGAAGGAACCAAGCCCATAGACACTTTGATTTGGGATTTTCAGCCTCCAAAACTGAGATAGTAAATTTCTGCCGTTTCAAGCCACCAGTTTTGGGTACTATGTTACAGCAGCCCTTGGAAACGAATACACCCCCTGGCCTCAAAAACAAAGGACCGCTCTTGGCCGCCAGGAAGTAACAGAGCTGAAGATAGTGGGTGCTCTCAGGATGGCGGGCAGCTTTCACCAACCAAGAACAGCTTTCTCAACAGATGGACTTAGTTCCTTTTGCCCTTAAACAAGTCCCATAATAATAAATGTTATAAATTTGAGACTTTCTTGGAAGAAGGGTTTCTCTAAGTCCTTCCAAAATTTCATTCTATGTGTGATTGACCCAAACCAGATCACTTTTAGAGGCTATTGTTCTCAGAAACCTTGCTCTTTGCCTCATCCCCTGGTACTCAGGACGGTTAATAAGGCAGCTCAAGTCTCTCTTGACATTGAACAAACATAAAATGACGGGCCTAAGACTGTTCAAGTTTACATTGATGAGTTGTCGGCTGTGTCAATTGTGCTAATTCAGAATTACTTTTATTATAGTTTATCACAGCACTCTACAAGATAACGTCTCAATTTTTTTTCTCTTAAATTCTGAAGTATCTTTAATGAGAAAGGCATTCTTACAAAATCAGATGGCTCTTGACATTACTACGATTTTTTTTTTTTTTTAAGTGAGGTTTGGAGGGAAAATGTGTACAAACCAGGCAAGAGGGTTACTCTTCAGCATACCCGGTCCTTAGACCCCTGCCCAGCCATGGAAACACTATCTCACTTTGCTTTCTTTAATCACGAGAACAAAAATTTTAAACACCAACAGCGCTATTTTTTCTCAGATCCTTTCACAGGCAATGGGAAACTAGATGGTTATGGTTCTAAGAAAAAAACGTGACAATTGGTTTTCAGTTTTCTGCAGTGTCTTGCAGTCATTGAATTGCAAACAGGCTCTTTGGTAGCTGCGTTTAGACATGTTTCAGGAGTGAGGTAGTGAATTTTGTCCTCTGTGTGCCCATACACGCAACATGAGGTGTTGCCATTGCTTTGATTCCTTTGGGACTCAGGTTTCAGCAGCCCATCTGTTCTTTGTTCTGAGAAGCCCACGTACTTGTCTATTCCACCCAAAACGTTTCTGCTATCTGCTTGTTCATTCAATTCCTTCAATCTTTGAGTCCCTACTGTGTGCAAAACACTGGGCCAGGCATTAAGGAGATAAGAATAAACAGTTAAATTTTCTGCTCTCATGGAGCTTAGGGTCTAATGGAGGAGTTGGACATCAGTCAAATAATCAGAGCAGTGAATAAATATTTATAATGTGAGATGAACTTTCTGCAGAAAAGAACAGCATTTGAGTGAGGAGTTAGAAGACCTTGACCCAGATGGGGGTCAGGGAAGTGGCAAAGGAGAAAGAGACACTTGGGCTGAGTTTTGAAGGAGGGGCAGCCGTGAACTTCATGGGGGGTGTTGATAGGGAAAGGGAGGGGAGAGCATTCCAGAGAGAAAGAAACATGTTCAGCATGACCACAGAAAAAAGTGGTGTAAAGTGAGTATAGAAAAGTAAGTGGGGCATAGACCATGCAGCACCTTGAGAAACATGCCAAGAACTTTTCCCTTGGGGACTTCCCTGGCGGTCCAGTGGTTAAGAGTCTACACTTCCAATGCAGGGGTGCGGGTTCAATCCCTGGTCAGGGAACTAAGGTCCCACATGCCACGTGGCATGGCCAAGAAAAAAAGAACTTTTCCCTTTGCCCCCAGAACAATAGGAAGCCACTGCAGGCTTTTACGATGGGAGGCAGTGTGAATGGGAGAGCTGTTTGGGAAGCAAAATCAGCAGGGACTTGGTGAATGTTTAGATTTAAGGACATAAATGAGAGTCTCAAGGATGACTCCTGATTTCAGGTTCATCTCCTTGGATGGATGATGATACCATTCACAGAACCAGGAAACATTAGCACAGAACTTTATTTGTGGGAAAAGATCATCACTCGGTCTTGGATATGTTGAGTTTGTGATGGGTTTGAGACTCAGCAGAGACACCTAATACTTGGTTGCATGTGTAGGTTTAGAGTCTAGGAGCAAGGGCTGGCTGGCTAGAGATACAAATATGGACGTTCCATATCATTCTCAGTTGTTTATCCAGTGCCTGCCATGTGCCAGGCACTGTTCTAGGCCCAAGGGGTAAGTCAGCAAAAACAACAGACAGAAATGTCTGCCCTCTTTGATTCTTCAGTCCTAGTGACGCGCTCTGTACTAGTGGAAGTTGTAAATCTGGATGAGATTGTATAGGGTGGGGGGAAAGGAGATACTGCAGCCTTAAGGGAAAATAATGATGCTGGTGCTTAATGATGCAGGCGCTTTGCCTTAGGGAAACACACATAATCCATCTTTGTTTTTGTCCCATGTAAATGTTTGTTCTGTTACAAATAATCAACACTTTTTCTGTCTCAAGTTCAACCTCCCAATGGGAGAAGAATCTGATTGGTCCAGCTAGTCAACATCATTCCTTTTAGGCTGGAATTTTGTATCTCTGCCTCTCAATGCTGGTCAGCCATACAGAAAGCCATCAGCTTTGAACTGATGGGTAGATCCAGACCAAACCACAAAGTGGGCTCCCCTGAAATGTGGCTGGTTTCCTAAGACAGTCCTTTCTTCTCCTAACTCTCCACCCTGGCCTCTGCTCTGGAGGAGCTAGACCCCAAAGAAGGAGACGTGAAAGAAGAGACCAGGTCCCCTTCCCAGTTCTAGAAAGGAAGTCATACTTGTGGGGCTGGGGTGGGGTAGGGGAGCAAGGCTTGAATCACAGATGAGACTGGATTGCCCTGGACTGATGTTTTTATAACCAAAGGTGGCCAGAAAGCTATGGAACTTATCTAAGAAGGGCAACCAGTCTTTTTCTTTATTCATAACTGAAGGTTGATGGTTTCATTGTCGGCCTTTCCTTACATTCTACCCGCTACCGTTGCTCAGTAAGAGTCACAGTGGGAGACAGGGTATGGCTGGCATCCTCACTCACAGCCATATGACGATTGAATATTTTTTACTCTGATATTAAAAGAATGACTTAGATTGTTACTAAGAAATGAGAAATGTATATGTATGTTATTTTATTTGATGTTATCCCTATTTCCATGTTGTTTTGCATAAAATATTTTAATGTGAATTTTCATAGTGCATCTAATAAGCCCTTTGCCCTCAAAGTATGCAAAATTGAACAACTGTACAATCTACCACAGGCATACTCAGGAATGATACTTGGAAAGTGCATGATGGTTGCCTGAGAAGGAGTTACTTAAGAGGACAGAGCATGGGTGGGAGTTCAAGACCCCAGTGTGAAGACTCCAGTACAAAATATGTGTCTTCCAAACCTCCGATTTAAAGTGTGGGATTTATTTTATAGTAAATACCATCACTGACACTAGTTATCTGTAAACTAAGGTGGAACAAATAAAGAAACTTATGGAGATAATGAGAGCCAGATTTCACACAGTCAGAGAAAGAAGTTACAGATAAGCAAAGGGAA